>NC_143020.1:87208424-87829388 GCF_055824585.1 Amblyomma mixtum
GAGCCACACATTTATTCAGATTACGCTAGAAACGTTATTTAAAACTGAATACTTTGGATCTTCTATAAATACAGCCGTCTTATGACGCTTCTGACCGGTTCCTGAATAAAATTCTAGTGAACAGCGTCTTTGTTGATGAGCAACAAGATAAACTACTGTATATACACCGGATGTTTCAGCGTGCACTTTCAAACTATACATATATATGAAGTAATTGGTCAGGGAAATCTTTTTTTTTAGTTTTGCTGAAAATCACCCAATCAACATGTTCGTTGAAAGCAAACTATTTTTTGCCATTGAGTGTATATCGGCCCTGAGGAATTGCAACGCAACGCCGCTAGGTTTAGTCGTACGTCCTGAGTGTTCTTTAAAGTATCCTTCTGAATTGCTCCCTAATAATTACATAGCATGAGTAAGGCTTGCTGTGGGGGTAGTTGTTTTAACTTGCGAGAACGTTTCCACAGTGTAGTTGATGCATTACTGGAATTTGTTTTTAGGGCAGAAAGGCAGCACAGCAAGGAACAAATTTGACAGGCCAGAGCAGCAACTAACAACTCTGGTTTTTATAGCCAGACCACTTCCTTTTATGCATCAGCTGCTCGTATCAATACAGTGAAGGAAAAAAATTGCCTCCAACATCCTCGTGGATGATAAGATCTCAGTTGAATTGATATGTTCGTGTGTGAATTTTTTTCTCTGATATTATTCCTACGAGCAGCTGCTGTATAAAATCAAATAGTCTGGCAATAAAAACATGAGTTTTTAGTTGGCTCTCTGCCCTGTCAAAGTTATATTTTCTTTTGCTGTCTTTTTGCACTAAAAAAAAACTATTTTGTGTAATTCTTCGCTGCTGCTGCGGGAAAAAACGCACACAAGATGGGGCACGAGAGGAGTGCCTTCGATTTTCCTTTCCATGTTTGTTTACTCTTCCTTCATGTGGGCTCTATGACTGATGTACTTCCTCCCTCCCTCCCTCCCTCATGTGTGCCTCCACCTGGACTGAGTCCCTCAATCCTCACTCACAGCTGTTCTTCTTCCACAGCGGAGCCGTGGCGTGTGCGCATGTGGCTTCTCATTCTGGCCGCGTCCCTGCACCCTTTCCCGCAGTGGGGGCAGTGTACCTTATATTGGCGGTAATGCACCACACTCTCGTGTCGCATGACGGTGCTGCGTAGCGGGAACCACACCCCGCACTGTGAGCAGGCATAGGGTCTCTGCCCCGTGTGTGTCAGCAGGTGTCTGTTGAGGCTGCTCCTCTGGGTGAACCCCTTTCTGCAGTGGGGACACAGGTGCGATTTAGCCCTGCCATCCACAGAATGCAGTTCCTTGCGGTGACGCGACAGATTGGACGCTAGGCTGAAGCGCCGTCCGCAGTCCGTGCACTCGTGCGGCCTCTCCCCAGAGTGGACCAGCAGGTGGCGGGTGAGAAGATGCTGGCGTGTGAAGCCCTTCCCACACTCCTGGCACACGAAGGGCCGCTCGCCTGTGTGGGTCCACTCGTGTTTGGTGACTTCGGATCTGGGTGGGTGACAACGGAAGAAAATTCCAGGGATGCACTTAAGTCTGCTCGGGTGCAGCGGTGCGAACGAATTTCTCTTACTGCTGCCGATTATGCCACTGCGCGTTCGTTCTTTACGTTTTGCCACTTCTAAGTCTTGTTTTCGCTCTGACTCTACCATGTCCGAAGGCATGGGTGCTCTGCTGGTGCCTCTGAACTGGATTCTCATGCTTTCATCGTTTCTTTTCAACCAGTAGCAATCAAATTTTCGCCACTCCCCAGATGGCGCCATAACATGTATCAAAGGTGGAGGAGGGCGCAGTATATGTTTCTTTTTCTGTCTGTAATGGCACTGCATCCTGTTCTAACTCTTCTCAAACCGGGCTATTGCGCCCATCCCCTCCCACCCTTCTTTAATCTAGATATTGGAGAACACTTATTTGTTGCAAAGTCATAGGTGTACGTATACATATTAACAGCACCCAAACGAGGCGAGTAGTCAAGCCTGCCTTACTTTTTATCGTTGGAGTAGGGGCAGTGGGCGCAACGGTGCCTTCCCTGTGGCCTCTGCAGGTGCTTGCGCCGCCTGTGTTTCTCCAGGTGGTCTTGCGTGGCAAAGAGATCACCGCATGTGTCGCAGGAGAAGACTGATTGCGGTTCGGGTTCGTGGTTTCCATCTTCTGAGTGCAAAAAGAACACACAATTTACAGAGAGCTCGTGAGTGACCAAATGCATAAGGTCCCAGCATCAATCTCACAAATGCACGTGACAGACAGGCACACAAGAGTTAGTATCCCTTTGCTTTCATCGCCTTTTGCAATTGCTTGCGCGGAGTACCATCAATGCACCTCTGTGCTGGCAAGGGCAACTGCATGAATGCCAGTCGTTCTTAGAAGCTACTATCATATCTGGTGCTTGCCTGGTGGACCTTATTAAACATTTGCCCAGCACTTCCGAGAGACCCTGAAGAGGAGAACATTATTAGAAATGTAGGCCTTGTTAAGCACTCTCCATGGCAGGCGATATATTAAGTGTTTCAGGAAAGCACGGCATTATAGTTTAAAAAAATAGGCTTTTTGAGGTAACAGTATGGCTTTTGCGACATAGTAATACCATGTGTTAACGGACACCAAAAAATGGTGAATTGTTTTAACTAGAAAGCTGATGAACGAAATAAGCAAAAGTCTATTCCCGTGGCTTTCTCTGACACGACTCGACTGGCTCTGCAAAAGCAGCAAGGAGCGGTGAGCACTGCTGACAATCTAGCGTACTCTAAAGAAGACATGACGGAAGCCAACAGACACCGAAACCCAGGAGCATCAAGTATTTTTAATTTATGTATATCAATGAAAGATTGATTGGGTAATTATTTTGAAGATAATTCAATATGACACTGGAGATGAAAAACTACCACATGTCACCGGTTGGATCCGAACCCATGGCCTCCGAATTTCACGTGTGGTGCTCTGCCAACTGTAGAAACTTAGTTATCTTGGAACAGGCCGTCGCAGTGGCTAAGAGGATATGGCACTTGGCTGCTAACTCTAAAGACGAGGGTTGGAGGGTTTGAATTTAGGCATGGCCTAATTAAGACAGGTACGTGCCGGGAGTGCCGCCGCGGTGGCTCAGTGGCTATGGTGCTCGGCTGCTGGCCCGAAAGACGCGGGTTCGATCCCGGCCGCGGCGGCTGAATTTCTTTGGAGGAGAAATTCGAGGCCCGTGTACTGTGCGATGTCAGTGCACGTTAAAGAACCCCAGGTGGTCGAAATTTCCGGGGCCCTCCACTACGGCGTCTCTCATAGCCTTAGTCGCTTTGGGATGTTAAACCCCATAAACCAAACCAAACCAAACTGTGCCGGGAGTATAATCCTATGGAGAATTTCCGATTTCTAGTGTAGCGACTTGTACTGCCTCAAAAGGGACCGTATCACTTGCATGTCCACACAACTTTTGTAAAACAGTGCTCACATTTTTAGACTAGTCCATTCGTACAAAGGTGAACGTTCAGTCAATAGACCTCTGTCCAGATGGCATGTATTGTTTGTGCGTGCCCTTGTGCGTACGTATGTGAGTGTGTGTGTGTGCCATTTATTCATGTCAATTTAGATTGTCGTCTTGCGCACGCCACTGGGTCACCCTAACCAGGTTTCTCCGTATAACAAAATTCCTTGATTGATCGAGACGGTCGTGACATCAAGAGCACTAAATTTGAAAATCTGAAAACCTAAGAGAAGCACCGGTCACATACCGAGGAATCACGGAAGGCTACAGACTCAACAGACGGAAATCACCACCCCCCAGACAAATCTCTCTCGCCAAAGGAAGCAATGGCCAAGAGGAAGATACAAAATAACAGATATTTTTCGCCAGAAGCCTTAGGTACACACAATCAGCACAAGGTGACAGGGTATGTAAATGCTGCGGTGAGAAAGGTACTTTGGCACACATATAACTATAGAATGAGCCAGCTCCCCAGGGGCTGCAGATTTCAATCATGAAACAGCCTGGGATGATTTGCTGTGTAACAAGGATCCCGCTATGCAGAAAGAATTCATCAGCCTGGCGGTATGTGGTCTAAATTCATTCGGAGCCCTCCACAACGGCGCCTCTCAGAGCTAGCCAACATGTGTAGCTTTGAAACGTTAAACCCAGCATGACGTACACACCATAATGAATTTATTGTCATTTGCATACTGAAAGCAGCTCGCACAACGAGTCTATCGATACCGTCCAATCTGAAAAGCTGTTTTCTCGATTGCAACAAAATATTGGTTCGATCAACATGTTTTCCAATATCCACCGCGGTGGCTCTGTGGTTAAGGCGCTCGTCGACCGAGCCAAAGTCCGCGGCAGCCGCGTTTCGATGGAGGCGAAACGCATAAGGCGCCCGTGTGTTGTACGTGCATGTTAAAGATCTCCTGGTGGCAAAATTATTCCGGAGACCTCTTCTTCTTCTTCACCATATGAAAATGGCACATACCCACGCGGGGGGATTGGCCAAGGTACGTACGGTACCTCCTACGGTACTTCTTTCTCTCTTTCTTCCCTTCCCTTACAGCACGATTCAGGTGCACCGAGATGTGAGACAGATATTGTGCCACTAATTTCATTTCCTTAAAAATTAAAATTTTCCATTGTTGACAAAGACCCGCATTTTCCCTTCAGCATATATGGGGTGAGAAAGCGGCATTAAAAAGAAATGAAAGAATTATCTCAGAGTATGTGGCAGTTATCTTTGCATACTCAAGGGAGTTGGACTTTTTTAGAAGTTTAGCTAGAGCCGCTTTCGGTTTCATAGGAAGCGATGGTTTGCGTTCTGAAAAATTACAGGTAAGAGTCCGTGTGTGTTTTCGGCATTTCTTTCACTGTTTGTATCTACTTTTATACTAGCAATCAGAGATATCGGTTTGGTGCTCGATTGTGTGCCATTGATCCTAACCCCAAAAAGTTTTCATTCGAACTTTCAAACTGAGGGGCCTCATGCACTTTTCTAATATGCGCAGCCGTTGTGTTTGAAAAACTGCGTCATTTTGGTAGCCATGAAATGCATTAATTGCGGAAAACTGTTGAAGTAAGACATATTTTCAAACAGCTCAAAAGGAAGGCAGCGAAAAAGAGTTCACTCACCCTGTTTCTCCATCTGCTCGTAGTTCTGTTTGATGTTCGCGTACTACGTTTTTGTGTATTCCGAAAGGCCCTTCAAATCTCCGTCCGTGAAATGGTGACGAATTTCTGCAAAGTCGTCTTCGCTCGCCGTCTCAATCAACGCACGAAAGTCTCAGCAAAGATCTCTTTCAACTTGCGTGCCTCAACTGACGCTCGAAAAGGCTGTCGTCTGCTTGAGCGCTCAGCGGTTTATGCAAGGAGAATACAGCTTAGGCACACGGAATCAGTAGGTATAGGTTTACTATCACGCAACTGGTAATTTTTTTAAAGATTTTGAATAAGTATTGCGTACACCCGTCCTGTGTTAAGAACGTGTGGTTACTAATGATGTCAAAACCAGTGCAGTGGTTGGTGAGGTCCGAGTACTCATCTGGCCACATTGTCACTCAGGCAACAACAACAACAGCATTGAAGTAATCAGTTTATATTACGGAGGTAGGATGAATGTGGAAGACCCATTTGGTCGCGTCGTTGTATTGTAGTATGTTGAGTCTTTGGAACCGCGCGAATATAGTGGTGAGGCTTCGCAGGTTCCGATCTTATTTTCACGGCATGAAGTGCGAGCACCAACCGCGCCCTAGCCGCTTGTTTGAACAGCACGCGCATTTTTATCAATGGTACTTAGGTTCGAGATGCGCGGCGGGCCCCTTTAAATCGGCGCACATAATTTTGCGATGACCGATGCAGCTCTGTGCATACGATCCGACGTGGGTGAGTGATTTTTTTCCTCAAGTCTGTGTCTCAGCGCCTCAGCTTGGCACAGTGGCTGCGACGTGCTGAGCTGGTGCTCAGCACCAGCTCAGCACGTCGCAGCCACTGTTAAATAACTATACAACTTATATGGCAGTAGCGCTTAGGGCAGCTTCGAAAGGTACTGCAGTTTCATGTGTGCAAGTTCTGTATTTGTGTATTGCTCTTCAGGTATACGTGCGTCGCGAATCGCCAGGTCTCAGTAGGAATTAAGCAGTTCTGTGTGGTCATCTGGTGAGAGGTCTGAATTAACAACTTCACTTGTAGGGATTGTGTAGAGACGTATTTCCGTGTATTGACTGGAGCAGTATGAACTGCAGCTGCTTTTTTGTTGTTCGTTTGCACTTTCCAAGATCAAAAAATCACACTGGGTCCAAACTGCGAGACGCATTTCTGTGAGCTAACCATTGCCTGTGGCTGGATGGATGGATGGATGGATGGATGATAATGGCTTTACCCTTTGTACCGGGCGGTAGCTTTCGCCACCTAGCCTATACTTCCCCCATTGTTAATTTAATTTTCTTTTCCCTTTCGCTCTCACAATATCTAATCTGTCTATCCTTTTACCCTCGAAATTCACGCCTCCCTTGATTTCCGCCACCAATCCTCCAACCTCCCCTTCGTCAATGTCACGCTTTTCCCATCCACTCGCCCGTCCTCCCCAGTAAATCCCAGCGCTATCTCTATGGTCGCTGTCCCCTCTGGGAGGGCTGGGCGGAGTTCTGCGCACCTCAGAACCAAGTGTTCTATGGTCTCCGTTTCCGTTTTACATGCAGAGCACAAAGTATCCACTTCTTCAAATTTGGACCTATACGTTTTTGTTCTCAGAGTCCCTGTCCTAGCCTCAAAAAGCAGTGAACTGCCCCGCGAATTATCGAATAATCGCTCTTTTTTGATGTCCTGTTTTCGTGTCCTATATATGCCTAGCGCCGATTTTTCCTGCATTCTTTCTTTCCACATCTTTCTTTCCGACTCCTTTACCTCCACTTTCACGTTAGTCTTTTGTTGCGTCTAGCGAAAGGGAGTTGTTTGCAATTTCTCTGCTGTGGATATATTCTTTAAATATGGTTTTACGACTTTCTCAACAGCGTGGACATATTTTTGCTCCCTGAATGCAGGCCATTGAGATGTGTTGATTTGCGGTGTAGATCATCTAGGCAGCTGCAAGTCTCGAT
Source organism: Amblyomma mixtum (assembly GCF_055824585.1). NCBI lineage: Eukaryota > Metazoa > Arthropoda > Arachnida > Ixodida > Ixodidae > Amblyomma > Amblyomma mixtum. The sequence goes on from NC_143020.1 coordinate 87,215,514, forward strand.
ATCAGCTAATGCTTTATTCTTTGTTCACTGACTTTACAGTTTATTCTCCTGGGGCCCGATTCTCGATATTCACATTCGCCTGTCGGCGCCATAATGCCTCTCTGATTGGCTGTCAGAAATGTCAATCGGCGTCAGTGGGCGTGTCAATCAGGGTCGGTTACACGAGCACTTTTTGTGGTGACATCGATTTGACGTGGCATTGAAAATGTATTTTCGCAGAGCTATTCTTGGTGCCTGGCTGGTACATATATGGGATTGTGGAAGGAAAAGAAGCTACAAGTGGTCCGTGCGAGAGCACTTGCGCTCAACTTGTCAATTTGGAGGAAATAGCTGCACACCGGAAATGGCAACTTCCTAAAATCTGATTGGTTGGAGCAATATTACGTAAAGCACGTGATAGGCACACATTTTGGAGTGATGTTGGAATGATGTTACATCACGTTTACGTTGTGCAGCCATTGCAAAAAATGGCTGAAATCCGCCGCCATCATTTCGCCTGGCGAAAGGTGCCCGAACCATGCAAATGAGTTAGTGAAATGCTGATTTATATGGCGTTAGGTAGCCGCATTTTAATGGGTGTTTATTTCAAGACAAAACTAGGCTTACGAAAGTCTTGTTTTGATTGCACAATGCAATGATATGGCGTTATAAGGGTGCATCTGAAATAAGCAACTCTTGAGAGCATTAGTAGTGTCAGTGGACAACGAAGAAGACAGTGCTTGGCTCGTGCACAGAGCGCGAAGAGGACGAAGTGTGATCTGTGCGCCATTGGCCGGCAGTGGTTCGACTGAGCTGCTGTCAGCATCCCTCAGTGACTACTCCGTGTGCCTACATTTACGTAACATCTCTTGGTGGAGGTCGCGGGTTCGAGCCACCATGTCGCTGACCCGACGAGCCGACGAGCCGATCCGTCGAGATAGCTACCGACGCGCCTGCCACGCCAACTGTCGTCCTAGCCCACCCTCGAGACCCGGGCACATTCTGCGGTACCGATGGCGTGGACGTCGAAGACTGGCTCTCGCTGTATGAGCGTGTGAGCACACACAACAGGTGGGACCCCACGATGAAGTTGGCCAACGTCATTTTCTACTTGACGGGCACCGCAAGGGTCTGGTTCGAGACCCACATTTGGTGTGAGGTGCTGAGGTCCATTCATCGTCATCCTGGTCCCGGAGCTTCGGTGGCCTGCGCCTGCCGTGGACGTCGGCGGTGAGTACCTGGTCCGCGCCGCCCGGCCGTGCCCCAGCCCGCCGGACCTGCACCGACCTCGCCGCTCACCCCAGCCCCGTCCCCTGCCCGGACCACAAGACACGACGACCCAAGACCCCACCAAAGACCCCACCGACCCGAGACCCGACCGACCCAAGACCCACACGTGAATACACCGCTCCCCTGCCCCTGCCGTCCGGTGCGTCCACGGACCTCGGCCGTCAGCTCCTGGCACCCTCCGGCCCAGATGCTTCGTGGACCGGGACTCATTCTCTCATCTTTCTCATCGTGGCGGCCAGCACTGCACCATCTTCTACATACTGTTAAACCCCCCACTCAAGACCATCGCCATTTCGCCGTCTGTTCGTCACCGATCGGGACGATCGCTCGGAGGCCCCGGGTAGCATGACGAAGACGAAGCTGGCAGTGGCGCGGGATGGAGTGCTCGCGCTAGGCCAGCGGCCATTAAATCATCTCTCGTTCATGGTTCACCACGCCTCATTCTTCGGCTGGCCGCCACGTAACAATAGTGAAGGCATAAGCGTACAGCCGCACAGGGGCGCTAACTGCTCTTCTGTTGCAAACCCTTCGCTCGCAGTGAGAAATCATCCGTCCGTGCAGTTAGTGTAGCGCGAAATTTGCTCGAATGGCGGTGCCGGCGCTGCGATTTGCTGCTCGTTGCATTCATTCGTTGTTTGTTAAACCCTAGAAGTGGGAAAGGTGAGCGACTTTCGAGGTCACCGCGAGGCTTTCGAGTTGTCTCTGACTAGACAGCTCGTCTGTGCAATCACCTGACGAGGCATATGGTGTGGTGGCTATGCAAGGATGCATTGCGACGAGAAGCAGTGCCGAACTGTCGAGCTCTGAGGGGCGATCGCCAGCTGTGAAACGTCGCTGAACAGATGGGCTTTGCGCGCGTGATGAGTGGATGACACGACAGGTGTTCGCGCGGCCGAGCAGCAAACTCCAGGAATGTGTCGGCCTTCTCGACGAGACGTCCGTGTGTGTGTAGCGTCATTCTCATTCCTTTTGCATGCGTGCTGGAAATTACTTTAAAGCAAGCACAGGAGTATATGCAGGGTGCATGCTGCGAATCCGAAATTTAGATTTCGGATTAGAAATTTTTGCACACAGCGCCAAGTTGATAAAACAAAGCCTAGCATGCTAGTACATTGGTCGGTTTCTTTGCTTTTGGTGTTGATGAATGCGAAAGGCAGCATAGGTGAAATCAGCTGGAATGTGTCGTTTCCCTAAGTGAAAAAAAATTGCGGGAAGCCCTAAAAGAGTACTATAACCTGGCTTAAGCATTATCAATGAAGCACACAAAAGGGATTTCGCTATTCAGTCTGAAATTTTCATAACAGTGTTACATTATCAGTTACACAGCAGTCACGTGGAATGTCGGTAGGAGGGTGAAAAAAATTATTTCTCTAAGGGCACATGGGAAAACAAATATATATGAGTCTTGTACATTTTATTTACAGGTGTGGTGTTCCTGCCGGTGAAGGTTCCAGCTCACAAGAAGTCTGTGCGGAATCCATCCATGACCCATTTATGTGCAGTCTCTCTCCATGTGCTGCCCGCATGGCAATCGTCAAACTGGTGAGCACGTGCTTAGTGTATTGTGGCAGGCATGAAGGGATAGCATATTTGCCTGCATTAAGATTGCATGCGGCTAATGATATCTGTCTGCATTTATATATAGTTTATTGAGCAAGGAAGAACAGTGTAAATAGAACCACATATGAAAATAATGTAAATTAATCATATCTGTACTTTTCAGGTGACAGCTGAGATAGGTGTGGGTAACACGCAGTGTTGTTTTGTGGCTTTGGATTTCTCTTAGTGACCACAATGTCAAGGTAGCCTCATTTCGATTGGTGCAAAAGCATGCATATACTAAAAAACTCAGGGTGGTCGTAAACAGTTAAACTTGTGCCCTTCCTTGCAGTGCATTCTGTAGTGGTTTTCTTGAGTATAAAAACACTAATAATTATTTGTGGCCATCAGTTTGGGAAATCTGCCATCAAGTACCTCTAGCTATATGGCAACAGTTTGTTTTGATACTAATGATTGATTTTGCAGTGAGCATATTTTACATTGGTACGTAAAACTAGACTGTAGTTGAACTTACAGCTTCAACAATTTCACACATTTGGAAACGCAATGTCTAGCTCGTTCAGAGATTTCAGGGCACAGCGTTGATTAGCGTGTAGGTGATGGTGTGCATCTTATGCAGATGTGGCGGACCACTCTCACCATGGGGTCTCATGTGCTCTGGAGCCATGATGCCATATTCATGTTCGCTCACCCCTCGGCTGGACTGGCTGTCTAGCTGGGTGGTCATACCGGGCTCCTGAACGATTGCATGAGGTGTCTGCAAAGGTGTCATGGTCATGGTACGCCATGGTCTAGAGTTCTCTGCGAAGGTCAGCACAGCTTGCACTGTGCAACACAACATATTGATCTGCAGGACCATGACACCACTGGCAAGTGGTGGTAATAGCAGAAGCACCAACATCTACAACAAGGAGGAGGACCCAGCACCATTTGGATTCTACCCGACAGACAGGAAGTGCATGATCAGCAGCTGCGTGCGGGAGTTGCACTTGCTGCCATGGTTTTCACGTGTAGCTATGCCACAAGCAACCAGCGTGCTCTACTTCAAGCTTGATACCTGCTAGGCAGCTGGTGAAGTCTTCATCGTTTTGGTGATAAAATACAGGAACGTGAGCACCATGACCATAAGAGGGTGCGGCAATCAATCCAATCCAAGACGAAGCGACATTGTATCTTGTTTGACTGGCAGTGTGTCAAGCTTGCAGAATCTTAGCGAAGTTGAAAAGAGAATATTGTCAAGGATGAACGAACAAAACTTTGACCCATACGAGTAAACTCTGGATTAATGCGATCGCGTCAGCCAAAGTGATGATGAGAGTAGGGACGATCGTGACGATTTCTGCCACGCGGTGACAAACATGGCGGCGCCCTTCGAAGCCAGAACCCTCGCTCTGAACTAAATTCTCGTTGTTGCTGCCTTTTTCAGTGAGTTCACTGGCCATAAATGGGGCACTGGTCTTTTGCTTCGTCTCACCTCACCTATAAGAAAACATATAAGTGATAAATGTGCTTTATTTTTTAATTAGAGTGACGACTCTGCCACTTCTAGGCTTAAGAGGAGAGTCGGTTTGTTTGCAGTAATGGTTCCTATCCTGACAACCAGATGGCGCCACTAGAGGCTGAGTTTATTTTTGTGTCTCTGCTAGCATACGCTGAACTAAAAGTGGGAATGCGCCTGCGTTTAGCATATGTAAGCATGCATACGCTTAGGGTACATAGACAGTGCAAATTTATGCTCTTTTCTCACTCTATCTGTGTAAGCCATGAGCAACGACGTGGTGTGCAAAAGCGAGAAACAGCAGTGGCGTGGCGGTTCCACCTTGCCCGGGCATCAACAGATGAGAACAGGTCCTAGTTTTTGCGCCGAGTGAATCCGCTTCGCTCACCGGATTTTTGGACAAGTGTGAACGTGCCATTATGGTATGGTGGCCACTATACTTATAGCAGACATAGAGACGGAAACGCCAATGCATGCGTAGCGGCGGTATCGGCGAGGCCCTTCTTTTTCAAAAACACTTTTAAAAATATGATTAAGTAAAGTTAAACTTTAAATATTGATGAGATTTACAAAAAAGCGAGCGGTACGCCTTCTACAGTTTACTAGAACAAAACGTATGTTTCTGTGACATTGGGGCATACTAATGGTACGTAGTATATTCACTTACGCTTCTACAAAAAAATGTCTACCACCTGCTGCAACAGAATGAACGTTTGGGGTCACCACCATGCATTTTTACACACTTTTAATGCCAAATTAAAATATAAATTCCTTCCTAAACTGGGAGCAGTTCCCTCGTTATTGAAGTTATAGGGTACCAACTACCAGAATATGCCATTATTTATACACTCATCTCCATGAGTAGACTGATCCTTTAATCATTAAAATTCTTACATTGCATTATCAGTTCTTAGGCTATACTCTCAAATAATCATATATGCTTTGTGCTAGAATCATCAGTGAGAAGACAGCATGACCTAAACTTGATGCCGTAGTACACATGTAATATATACCATATAATGTTTTGTAAAGGTTGCACTCATGTATGGGTGGCACACCATTTTCGACAAGATAATTGAGAAAAAATATAGTTATGTGTTTCTTATAGACTGCGCCTTCAAAATTCACACCAGAATTTAAAAAGAAAAATTGTGGCCCTTATAAAAGTGTATCATACGTGTTCCAGTTCATTTTTTCCCCCACTCCATCAAAGTCTGGAATTCATTACTTTGGTCAATTCGTTAACTTTGATCCCAAAGTTTTGCATCCGCCATCCGAGATGCATAATCACTGCACACCCGAGCCTGGTGGCCAGTTGTAAACTTTCTTGTTTACCTTTTTCTCTCTCCACATTGTATTTTTTGTGTATATAAGTGCTCAGTTGTGCATATATGTTTGTTATACCCCGATGTGTACCTTGTATTTTTTTAAAAGCCATTCTTGCTATAGCGCACAATGAATTGCAGTCATCATTATCATCATTAGCCTGACTGCACCCACTGCAGGACAAAGGCCCCTCCCATACATATCCATTTAAGCCTATCCTGTGCCAGCTATGGCCACCCTATCCCCGCAAACTTCTTAATGTCATCCACCCAGCTAACTTTCTGCCGCCCCCTGCTAGGTTTGCTTTCTCTTAGAATCCAATCTATTACCCTTAAGAACGAGGGGTTATCTTGTCTTCACATTACATGCACTGCCCAAGCCCATTTCTTCCTTATGATTTCGACTAGGATGTTATTAACCCGCGTTTGATCGCCGACCCACTCCGCCGCTTCCCATCTCTCAAAGGTGCACTAAAGAGGAATCTGAACTCATCTTTTTACCATGGGAACTCGATCTACATGTTCCGAGAATTGTTGGAAATTTTGAATTATTGTCCTGTGTGGCCTGTTTCCCTAATTTAAATTGGATTAAACGTCCTGGCTCCCGTTTTTTTTTTTAACTCACCGCTAAAGTTAGAAGGAGTCAACTAACGCATGGAGTGCGTTTCAGGCAGTTGTGTGGCGGCTTCGCTTTCACTTTTATTTTGTTTTTTTTTAGGTTTCTATACATAAATAGATCCAGTCAGAGACTACACAGCTGCAAATACGTCCACGGAAATAAAAATACGTGTGGACTCTTTGCTTTCGCTGATCACTACGTATCACTCCGCCGATGGCGGAGTGGCAAGTCGCCACGGAACTGGCTGAGAGGTTGGTTGACCCTTCCTACGGTCAGCAGTAAGTTCAAAAAAAGACGGAAAATGGGACATTTAATTTTTTCTTAATTAGGAAATCGGCCGCACAGGACAATCATTCAATGTTTCTAATAATGCTCGGAACGTGCCGATCGAGTTATCGCGATAAAAAGACGAGTTCAGATTCCTCTTTAGTGAATCTTTAACATTACACTATTCATTTTTCTTTTTATAGCTCACTGCGTTGTCCTTAACTTAAGCTGCATCCTAATTACCATTAGCTGTGACAATGGGATAGCATAAGAACCTCGTCTATGCACGGCCACACATGACAGAGTGGAGAGGGAGATTTCCCTCTCTCGACTTCACCTGTGGCAAAGTGTGACACTGGTGGTGGGCCCAGGAACATGAGGCTCTTCTTACCCTATTGCATAATAAAAAAATGAATTCAAGGAGCATACAGTGAGGGATTAGTTGGCATGACATGATTTCTTAACACAAAACCTGTGAAAAGTATAGGACACAGAGATGCAGACAGGACAAACACAGATTTCCAGAGAGTTGTACTTAAAAACCTGTGTTCTTCCTGTCTGAGTCTCTTCCATGTCCCATATTCCTTGAGTTAAGTTTTCGCATTTTAGGACCAAATTTGATGGAGTGCATCTTCTGCTTCTGGCATAAAAGATTCCTTTGATTTGCTTCACAGACTGCTTTAATCTAATGATTGTGCCCTAGCTCATGAGTTGCTGCTTATCTGCACTCTGTGGTTGCTTGAACTGGGCCCTTTTCTTGCAGGCATGCCCAACTACCACTACATCTGATTCAACAGTGCCTGAGCAAGGCAGTGAGTTGAGCTTCGATTTGGAAACAGGTACATCATAATCTTGTTAATTAGAACTTACTTTATTCACTCATCGGATTCCTCCGGCCACCTTTCTCCCTTGTAAAGGTACGAAATAAAGTTCCTTTGTTTGACTGATTGATTGATTTAATTGATTGACTGATGCTGCCTCAGCATCATGTATTACAAAGGCTTCCAATAATTTGAACAAATTTTTGGTCTCCTTTGGGCCTGAAATACTGACAGTAAACTGTAGTAAAATTGATGGGCAATCATGTGGACTGATTCAGCGAAGCTCTGACAGCAGAGGGCTTTTGCCTTGAAGCTTTACCTAGGCCGCCTTGCCATTTTGTCTTTGAATCCAATTTCATTAGGTGGGCGGGTGACAGACTTCTCTCGTGAGCTTCTGATGGGTGAAGTAAAGCCCTTGCTGTGATAGAAGTTGGTAGGTTGTTGGTGAGTGGGTGACGCTACTGCAGGGTGACGCTTCCATCCTTTGCCCTCGCACGTCATTGGTGTGATTTTGCGGAATGGCACTACTACTACTACTACTGTTCCAGCAAAATGCCTTGAGAGTTACCCGATTTGATAAACTAGTAGACATTCACTTCAAGAGGGAATATGTTTGGGCATGTTGGTTTATCGTCACAAGCACTCGTCATCGTCACAAACAAAAGTGGTTCAAATGCCCACTTTCTGTAGAGGCGACACACGAACGACATAACCATAGAGCTGATCGAGGGTTGCACTCTGCAACGATGCACCATGCTAGCCGCTTGGCTGAAGCACTGTCCACAGTCGGTGCACTCGTGTGGCCTCTGCTTCGAGTGGACCAGCAGGTGAGCGGTAAGTCCGGTAAGACTCTTCAGCCATGTGAAGCCCTTCTGGCAAACGTGGCACATGATGGGCCTCTCTCAGGTATGGGTCCGCTTGTGTCTGGTAATACTGTTCCTGTGTGGCAAGGGATGAAAGAAGGAGGGCAGAGGGCACACTATGAACACATTAGCCTCGCTGATGAAAGGAGGAAACAAAAATGCACACTCTGTAATGTACCACCCGTACCCACCCAGTTATTACTCTTCAATGCCCCGGGAAGAGTGCAGAAAGAATGTCTTTTTTTTTTACAAATGTTATTATCAGACTCCACACTTCCCTGTCTCAACTGTGAAATATATTCCTTCACTCCAAGCCTGTTTATTCCACATTAAAGGGGCCCTGAAACACTTTCTATGGTGAGTATACACACTTTTGTGAAGTGGCATCCTTTAACATCCTAAGCATACCACAACTTTACTTTACGTTCAGGGCCCCTTTAAGTAACGTGGCAAAACCGTCTTGCTGGGATGTGCATCTAAATGAACATTAACAGCATTGCCTCCCTTTCGACTTCAGTGAGTGCATGCTTTGACGGTGCTGCTCCAAGAGATGTCACATGGAGAACTGGTCACCGAATATCGAGCAGGATGTGGCTGACAGCGGGACAGGCTCACTGATTCCATTCAGTGAGTGCAAACAGTGCACATTCAGCTTTTGACCACTGCCTCGTGCAGTCTACTCCAAGCTCTGGGAGCATCAGGATTGCTGTTTCTGTGTACCTACTGATAGTGCTTGTGTCGCGACATGCAATGGCATCCGCACGCGAACAACTGTACGCAATCAAATTCTGTGCTAAATTCGATAACACCCTTGCCGAGACCTGTCAAATGATTCAACAAGCCTACAGGAATTCTGCTTTGTGAAACACTCAAGTTTCAAGATAATTGAAGGCGGGCCAAGAAGACGTCGATGATGAATTGCTCCCCAATAATTGCATAGGATGAGTAAGGCTTGCTATGGGGATAGTTGTAACTTGCGAGAACATTTCCACAGGCTAGTTGGTGCATTACTGGAATTTGTTTTTAGGGCAGAAAGACAGCATAGGAAGGAACGAACATGACAGGACCGAGCGCCAACTAACAATACAAGTTTTTATATTCAGACCACTTTCTTCTATGCAACAGCTGCTTGTATACCGACAAATTGAAAGAAAATAATTCTCTCCAAACCTCCTGGTGGGATAATGGGATCTCAGTTGAATAGATATGTTCGTGTCTGAATTCTTTTCACTCAGTTTGTTGATATGAAAACGTTGTGTACAAAAGCAAGTGATCTGGCAATAAAAGTCTGAGTCGTTAGTTAGCGCTCTCCCCTGTGAAGTTCCTTCCTGCGCTGTCTCTCTGCACTAAAAAAAAAAGAATCTACTTTGTGTAACTTCTCATAGCTGTTAAAAGCTCTGCGAAAAAACGCACACCAGACAGGGCGCGGGAGAAACGCCTTCGCTTTTCTTTTCTTTGTTTGTTTACACTTGTTTTAAGTCGGCTCTATGACTGACATACTTACTCCCTCCCTCGCTCGCGTGTGCCTCCACCTGGACTGAGTCCCTCACTCCTCGCTGCACTGTGGTTCCTCGTCCACTGCGGAGGCGTGGCGTGTGCGCACGTGGCTTCTCATGTGGGTCATGGCCTCAAAGCCTTTCCCGCAGTGGGGGCAGTGCAGCCGGTATTGGCGGTAGTGCACCACCCTCTCGTGACTCATGGTGGTGCTCCGTCGCGCGAACCACACCCCACACTGTGAGCAGGCATGGGGCCTCTGCCCCGTGTGTGTCAGCAGGTGTCTGTTGAGGCTGCCCCTCTGGGTGAACCCCTTTCCACAGTGGGGACACAGGTGTGATTTAGCCCTGCCATCCACAGAGTGCTGCTCCTTGCGGTGACGCCACAGATTGGACTTTTCTTTGAAGCGCTGTCCGCAGTCCGTGCACTCGTGCGGCTTCTCCCCAGAGTGGACCAGCAGGTGGCGGGTGAGATTCCCCCGCTCTTTGAAGCCCTTCCCGCACTCCTGGCACACGAAGGGCCGTTCACCAGTGTGGGTCCGCTCGTGTTTGGTGACATCGACTCTGGGTGGGTGAAAACGGAAGAAAATTCCAGGGATGCACTTAAGTCTGCTTGGGTGCAGCAGTGCAAAAGCATTTACTGCTGCCGATTATATGTTGCCGCGTGTCAGTTTCTTTATGCCTTTGCGCGTTTCTAAGTCATGTTTTCGCTCTGACTCCGATTCTACCACATCCGAAGGCATGGGTGCTTTTGCTAGCGCATCTAGTAAGCGCACAAAAGTAATAATGAAATAATTATTTCAAATTAAGCAATTCATCAGTTTGATTTAATTATGAATAAATGTGTGAAGCAATTCCCTAACCGTAATAATTAATGAATTTGGTCGACTGTCACCAAATATATTTCATCAGTATGGTTACTTAATATAATTTAATTGCTTATTTTAACAATTCAGTAAATAAAAATACATCAAGTCAGTTTTTGATTACATGTTAAGTAATTCAATAGAAAATCTAATTAATTTGACCTATTAATTAACATGTAAATTAATCATTTGGTGACTTCATTCATGCTGACCACATAATTATTCAATAAATGATTGACAGTTCGTGCGGACAACCTCTGTCAACACACTCTGCGAACAGGCCCTGTACACGCCACTCATGAGACAAGAAATGCTTTTGCATTAAGAGGGGGACGGGGGTCTTAAAACTAACTTTTTATTTATGACTAGAATCTCATGAAATTTTGGTCACAGATGCATTTTTCTCTTCTGATTCCAAACATGCAATCAAAATTGAGCTGCTGGTCTTAAATCTTACAAAATCTAGAATGTAACTAGGCAATTTCTTACGCATGCAGCTTTTATGAACTTTCTCGTTACATTATGTTGCTTTTAATTGCATGAATTGATAGAGTTTCCATACCCGGTGACATTCTTTGTTTTTCTGATAGACTATGTTGAGAGTAAAGGGTCGCTGTATTTGACACTGCAACTCGTTAAGCTAATTGTAAATTACTATTTAAATGCGGCCTAAACAAAAAAAAAGGGTAAGAATGTCATCAGGTGTGGGAATTTGCTGGCTATCAATTCATGTGATTAAAAGCAACAAAATTCAATGAGAGAGTTCATTAAAGTAAGAATGTATGTAATTAAAACTCAAACATAAAACTTTTGATCTAAGACCAACATCTTAATTACGATTACATTTTTGGAATCAGAAAAGTAGAACACATCTGTGTGCAAAATTTCATGAGATTGTACCCATAAATAAAAAGGTTAGTGTAAAAACCTCGTCCCTCCTTAAAAGAGAGAAGCCAAGACAGCATCCAAGCCTCACTGACGACGGATAAAATCTAAGATGCCTACAGCATGAGTGTAGCATGAGTGTTACCATCCATGGCCGCGGATGGAGCTCTGCCTTTTCAACACGGTCGTTCCACGCATGCGCACCTCTCCTCCGCCAGCTCCGGTTTAAAACTCAACCGCGAACTTTCACAGCATATGCTCAGTTCATGTTAGTGAAGCTCGCTTGCGACAAATGGCGACAGTTCCGAAACATACTCTTGCCACCTATTTATTTATTTATTTATTTATTTATTTATTTATCCGATACCCACAGCGCATTTCTGCATTACAGTGGAGGGGCTACAAATTCAAAAGTGTATAGCACGATGCAATATGCAAAATGCGTCAGATACAAGTGATAAGAACACAAAAAGTACACAGCATAATAACAACAAAAAGCAGATAAGCGGTAATACACACAAAAATGGGAACGCACGCATGTGCTTACATAACAAGAGGGACAAGTCTGTCGTCACATGTAATCGGGACGTATGCGAGGGGAGATAAAGAAACTATGAAATGAGAACACACACACAGGGAAGCACAGGAAAATAGTTATCACATCCAGGTGCAACCAACAAACCGCATCTGCAGTGAAATGGATAAAGAAAAAGCAGAAATGAGTCATTTCAGGGCCGCTAAACCATTTAGTGCAGATGAAATTGCGTCACTGGCAGTGTACGCCACAACAGTCGAGGGCAAGCGGTTCCACTGTCAAATTGTTTTGGGGAAAAAAGAACTGAAAGTTTTAAGTTTTGCACTTGTATTCGTGCACTTAACGGGCTCGGGTGGCACCTCTGAACTGGATTCTCTTGTTTTCAACCAGTAGCAGCCAAACTCCCCAGAGGGTGCGACAACATGTGCCAAAGGTGGAGGAGGACATAGTATATGTTTTTTTTCCCTTGTAATGGCACTGCATCCGGTTGTAACTCTTGTCAAACCGTGCTATTGCCCCCCCCCCCCCCCCTCCCGCCATTCTTTAATTTAAGTAAAGGAGAACGCTTATTTGTTGCAAAGCCGTAGGTATATGTATACATATTAGCAGCACCCAAACGTGGCGAGCAGTCAAATTATATCTCACTTTTTATCGCTGGAGTAGGGGCAATAGGCACAATTGTGCCTTCCCTGTGGCCTCTCCGGGTGCTTGCGCTGCCTGTGTTTCTCCAAGTGGCCTTGCGCAGAAAACAACTCGCCGCATGTGTCGCAGGAGAAGACCGATTGTAGTTTGGGTTGATGGTTCCCATCTTCTGAGTGCAAAAAGAACACACAATTTACAGAGAGCTCGTGAGAGACCAAATGCACGCAGTACCAGCATCAATCTTTACTATCTCTTTGCTTTCATCGCCTTGTACAATTGCTTGTGCGGAGTACCATCAACGCACCTGTGTACTGGCAAGGACAACTGCATGAATGCCGGTCATTCTCATAAGCTACAACCATATCTGGTGCTTGCTTCAAGGTTCGATTTTTCCAAAGATGACAACAGAGCGGTGGAAATCAGCGCTCACGCCAGTGACGGCACTGGCGGGAGGCAAGAGTCAGAGACCGCCGCCCCATAAACCTGGTGGAGCTTATTAAACGTTTGCCCACCGCTTCCAAGAGACCCTGAAGAGGAGGACGGTATTAGATCATGTATGCCTTGTAGGGTGCTCTCCCTGGCAGGCGATATACCAAGCTTTTCAGGAAAGCTTGGCACTAGCTTCAAAAAATAGAATTTTAAAAATAAATTTTAAAAATAGGCTCTGCCACGCCTCGATTGGCTCTGCGAAAGCAGCAAGCAGCAGTGAGCACCGCTGGCACTCGAGCGTACTCTGAGGAACGGACACGACGGAAGCCAACAGACATTGAAACCAAGGAGCAAAAGTGATTTTCTTTTTAATTGCTGGTGTTTATCAGTGAAAAGTTAATTGGGTGATTATTTTAAAGATAATTCATTACAGCGCAGAAGAAAAACAAGCACATGTTGCCGGGCCGATCCAAACCCACGACCTCCGAATTTCGCGTCCGGTGCTCTGCCAACTGTAGAAACTTACTTATCTGTAATGAAAAACTACCACTGCAACAGGCCGCCGCGGTGGCTCAGTGGTTATAGTGCTAGGCTGCTGACCCTAAAGACGAGGGTTCAATACCAGCCACGGTGGTCGCATTTCATCACCATCATCATCAGCCTGACTGTGCCCACTGCAGGGTAAAGGTTTATTGGTTTATTATGGTTTAACGTCCCGAAGCAGCTCAGGCTATGAGGGACACTGTTGTGAAGGGCTCCGGAAATTTCGACCACCTGGGGTTCTTTAACGCGCACTGACAAGGCCTCTCCCATGTCTCTTCAATTAACAATTTCCTTTGACGCCACGACCCAATCCCCGCAAAGTTCTTAATCTCATCCGCCCACTTGACTTTCTGCTGCCCCTGCTACAGTTGCCTTCTCTGTGAATCCACTCCATTAACCTTAAGGATCAACGGTTATCTTGCCTTCGCATAACGTGACCCAACCTACTTCCTTCTTATTATGATTTCGATAGGATGTCACCTACTCTGCGCGGTTCTGGTCTCTTAACGTTACACCTATAATTTTTCTTTCCATGGCTCGCTGCATTGTTTGTAACGTAAGCTGAACCCTTTTCGTTACCCTCCATGTTTCTGCCCCATAGGTGAGTACCGGTAGGTAAGCACCAGTCCCATTTCGGGGGAGGCGAAATGATAGCGCCCCACTACAGTGTCCGTCATAGCCTGGGTCGCTTTATGAAATTAAAGCCCATTAAATCCAAACCCAAAATTTAAAACCGCGGTCAAAATTTAAATCTCAGCGTCTTCATGCCTTTCCCTCTTCCCTCATCACTTTTTGCACTTTCAAAGGTCAGCGCTTCTAGTGCAGGAATTCCTCAGGGTGAGATGCTTCCTTACTGTTGACTGGCCGTGGCCACGGTAGCTGCCTGACGTCTGAAAGAATCTGACCAAATGCCACCTCCGAACAGAATTAGGCAGGCACATGCGACGGAGGAGGGCGGGAGCATGAAAAGGTAGCCGGAAAGGACTCGTCAACCTTAGCGCGCTATTGTGGGTTCTCTGCTGTGTGTCAAGGAGCGTTTTTTTGGCTCAGATGTTTGCGTATCACAAAGGAGTACAGGCACCTGATTATGGTGTATTGTTTTCTTTGTTACAATGATGTGGAAGTCATTAGTACACATGAATCACTGTGTAGTACTCACCTACGACTGCTAAATAATTTGTAATCGAAATTTTTTATCACAGCTGTTTCAGTTTCAGCAGCCGAACGATGGCTGCGACGTTAAGGAGTGGATTTATTTCACATGAGCCATGGCAAAACGTTGATATACTCGCTGTTTCATTGTTTTCATTCATCACAGTGCTCAAGGCAGTTTTCTTCAAGAGCCAGAAGGACAACGAATGGGGAAAAAGGCACTATATTGGAGTTTTTGCATGCCTTACGTGACATAAAACCTCTCCTGGATGTCACAGTCCTCATTCGGCTGTTGAAACCGGAACAGCAGAAGAAACAAATTCGATTATAAATTATTATTTAGTGGTAGTAGGGAAATACCAAGTGGTAATCCATGTATAATAATGCCTTGCGCATCATTGCAAACAAGAAAACATGCACCCAAAAGTCAGTTGTCTATACTACTTTATGACATCTTAGGAGTTTATGTTAGTTTATGTACTCTTCACAAAATAGGTTTCAGAGCTTCTTTAATTATCAATTTTGCCACTAATTTAGGCATGGCGTAATTAGGACAGAAATATGCCGGGAGTATAATCATACCGAGAATCTCTGAATTCCTAGTGTAGCGACTTGTACTGTCTCAGAACGGACCGTATCGTTTGAATATCTACACAACTTTTGTAAAACAGTGCGTGCAAGAGTAGTCTACTCGTACAAAGGTGAACATTCAGTCAAGACACCATTGGAAGACTCCAAGGCTTTCCCCTGTCCAGTGGGCATGTATTTGTATTTGTTTGTGCGTGCACGTGTGGTCCGCAGGTGTGTGCCATCATTGATACAAATTTAGATCGTCGTCTTGTGCAAACCACCGTGTTTATCCTTAATCAAATTTCTGATTGGTCGAGACGGTCCTGACGCCTTCAGGAGCACCAAATGCGAATATCTAAGGGATGTTTTAGTTACTACCTTCCGTTGGATTATCACACCTTGTTGTACTAATTAGACCCAACCTTCCACCTTAATTCACTCCCTAATCTCCACTAATCTACTATATTCTACCCACTAATCCACCTTAATTCATTTTTTGCAGTGGGCCTACATCAAAAATCTTGGAGCTCTTTGTAAAATCTGGGGGTGAGCCAACTTTCAAATGCTATCACCTTTTCTTTTTGAAAAATGCGGGTAAGAAAGCTCGAAGTTTATTTTAGACTACCATTATAGCTGACTTCTTGCTATAATGCTGGCTGGTCTAAATTAATCCAGAGCCCTTCACTACGGCGTCTCCCATAGCCACTAATGTAGCATTGAAACATTAAACTTAACATGACGTACAGACCATTATGTATTTACTGTCATTTAATTGCATACGGAAAGAAGCAGCTAGCTCGCACTCACAACGAGACTTGACCGTCCAGTCTGAAAACCTGTTTCCTCAGTTGCAAATATTGGTTCCACATGTTTTCCAACGTCTCACAGCGACGCGCATTTTCTCTTCAGCATAGGAAGCAAGAAAGCAGCGTTAAAAAGCAATGAAAGAATTATCAGAGTACTTCAAAGTATGTGCAGTTCTTTGCATACTCATGGGACTTGGACATTTTTGGAGGTTGAACTAGAGTCGATTTCAGTTTAATAAATTGAAGAAGTGATGGTTTCAGTTCTGCAAAATTATGAGTAAGAGTTGTGTGTGTTTTCGGCAATTCTTTTTTTGTTTCTATCACCTTTTATGTTAGCAATCAGCCGATGTCTGTTTTGGTGCACAACTGTGTGCCGTAATCTTGGCCCCCAAAATTTTTCATTCAAACTTTCAAATTGAGCTGCACTTTTCTATTAAGCACAGTTGTTGTGTTTGGAAACTGCGTCATTCTGGTAGCCGTGAAATGCATTAATCGCGGAAAAATGCTGAAGCAAGACGTATTTTCAAATAAGCAGCTCAGAAGGAAGGCAGCGAAAAGTAGTTCACTCACCCTGTTTCACCGTCAGCTCGTAGTTCTCTTTGATGTTCGCGTATTGCGTTTTCCTGTATTCCGAAAGGCTCTTCCGTTCTCTGTCCGTTAAATGGTGACGATTTTCTGCAAAGTCGTCTTCGCTCGCCATCTCAATCAATGCACGAAAGTCGCAGCAGAGATCTCTCTCAACTTGCATGCGTCAACTGCCGCTCGAAAAGGCTGTCGTCTGCTTGAGCGCTTAGCGGTTTATGCAAAGAGAATACAGCTTAAGCACGCAGAATCAGTTTAGGTTTGCTATCACGCAACTAGTAATTTCTTTTTAAAGGTTCTGTGATAAATATTGCGTGCTCCCCTTCTGTATTATGAATAAGTCAGAACAAATGATCACAAAGCTGTGCAGTGGTTGGCGAGGTCCGAGTACTCATCTGGCCACATTGTTACTGAGGCAACAACGAGCACAACAGCATTGATCTGATCAGATTGGGTAGTTTGGGATGAATGTGGGAGGACCATTTCGTCGCGTCCTTGTGTGGTAGTATGTTG
Source organism: Amblyomma mixtum (assembly GCF_055824585.1). Taxonomy (NCBI): domain Eukaryota; kingdom Metazoa; phylum Arthropoda; class Arachnida; order Ixodida; family Ixodidae; genus Amblyomma; species Amblyomma mixtum. The sequence goes on from NC_143020.1 coordinate 87,232,752, forward strand.
AGTCTCTGGAATCGCGCGAATATAGTGGTAAGGCTTCACAGGTCTCGATCTTATTTTCACGGCATGAGCGCGAGCACCAACCACGCCATAGCCGCTTGTTTGAACAGCGCGCGCATTTTTTTATCGAAGGCATGGCGGGCCCCTTCAAAATCGGCGCGCATAATTTTGCGATGACCGATGCAGCGCTGTCAGCCTGATGCATACGGTCTGATGTGGGTGCAAGATTTTTTCCTCAATTCTGTGCCACAGCTCTGCATAGTGACTACAACAAGCTGACTGAGCTGGTGCCAGAGTGTATTAAAGAATCAAGATTATGTCAGTGGGTTGAGCGCTTTTGTACATGTGAGAAATGTTACTTTGACTCCGCTGTTGATGAACTATTCAGGTTATAGCAATAGCGTTTAGCGCAGCTCCGAAAGGTACTGTAGTTTCATGCGTGCAAATTCTGTATTTCTGGTGTATTGCTCTTCAGGTCTCAGGAGGAAGCAGTTCTGTGTGGTCAAGTGGTAACAGGTCTGAATTACCAACCTCAGTTGTGAATTGTGCAGAGGCGTGTTTCCGTGTCTTGACTGGAGCGGTATGAGCTGCAGTCTTTTTTTGTTGTTGTTTGTTTGCACTTTCCAAGATGAAAAATCAAACTTGGTGTAAATGGTGAGACGCATTTCTCTGAGCTAACCATTGCCTTTGGTGTCTTGTGAAAGGGAGTTGTTTGCAATTTCCCTGCTGTGGATATATTCTTTAAATATAGTTTTACGACTTTCTTAACAGTGTGGACATAATTTCACTCCCTGAATGCTAGCCAATGAGATGTGTTGACGTGCGGTGTAGATCATATAGGCAGCTGGAAGTCTCGATATCGAGTAATGCTTTATTCTTTGTTCATGGGCTTTCCAGTTCCTTCTCCTGGACTGGTTTTCTGTTAATCTGTTTTGAGTCGCCTGCGCCTTCTCTCTCACAGTGAAGAGGACGGGAGAGGTATCCATCAGTTAGCACAATGGTAGAATCAGAGTGCTGGCCCATCTTCTTGGCGCACTGCAGATGTATGTGTTTATGAATTGATTTTGGAAAAGAAGCATACACCGCTGAGTTCTACATTACTGAAGATTTTAAAAAAGCTGGTGGATGCATAAAAAATAAAGCAGGCCAGAAGACTATACTTGGAACAGCAGTGCAGTGTACAAAAACCAACCACTTCTATATACAACCCCATACTTTCACCACATTCTGTGGCAAAATGAGGAAAGTATGATGTCGGCTCAAGGAACCCGCTGCAATTTTTCGTACAAATGTTGCAAGTTGAATAGAATCCAGTTGTTATTCAGCTTCAGCAGTTATGCAAGCACTGACGCCATCAGCTTGCTTGCAAAGTAAGTTTTGAACAAAAAGAGAGTGTAAGGACAGCTGTGGTTGAAGAGGTGCCACATAACCATAAGGACGCCCATCAATGTCTCATTCCTAAGCCTATAGCCTTGCAATAGGAGTGATTAGGGGCTAATTGCCCTTGAAGTTGGTCACAGCAAGGCATAATTTTGAATTATTTTCAAGTTACCTTCACGACGCAGGAAATGGGCAGAAGAAAAACTAACGCATTGATTACTGTGCGACCACTTAGGTGGCTGGTTGCATTGAGGCATATATATCTGAAATAAATTCGTTCACATTTCGGAGACAGATCAAAGAGTAAAGAAACACACACTGCACAGATGAGTGATCCGTCGATGCTGATCCTATCCGGACTTTTATTTTTTCTGCTGATTGTTTACTCTTTATCTCATCAATCTGTTATTTCTATTTATTGTTACTCTTACGCTTAACCTTACTCTTTGCTCTGGGCCTGTGTCATGAAGGTAAGGTGAATGCAATTCAAATATTAAACAGCCAGTTCACTTAATGTGGTGAGGGCACTGATGAGCTGTGTGTCCTTGTAACATATCTGTAATGTTTCTGTGTCTTCCTCACTGGCCCAACTATGCCCTCTTCAGAGCAATGGCCTCCCCCATATCCCTCCAATTAACCCTGGTCTGAATCACCTGTAGCCTCCTTATCCCTGTAAGCTCCCCAATATAATCTGCCGCTTACGTGACTGTTAGTGGACTCTTGTATGTCTGTATTTGCCTGTAATCCACTCTGTTACTTAAGGAACCGTCAGATATTGTCACTGCATGATATACTGCAATCAGAGCTCACTCTTCTGTGAATACTAAAGAGATGTGGCCGCTAATGCTTTGCTATGCCATGCTGTGAGTCAATGGAGTAAGTTTGCATCGCAAACATGGGTGCAAAGAAATATTGAGAGTGAATTATTCATTCCAACCATGAGTAAGTAAAATACCACGAGTTTTTTCAAGCTTTTGCCTTAGACCTGAGCCATCCTTTGTGCTCATAATTATAGTTTTTCCTTTATATCATTGATTCAAGGCTCATTTTAAGAATCATATTTTTAATAGAGAATAACTGGGGATTATTTACAGTGTCAGGTGATCTTTTTTTTGCTTCTTTTGTTGCCCTGTATTCCATGTGTTTTCAGTGCTAGAGTTCCACTGCTTTCTCTGTCAATATATATGGCACCATTCAGTTTGAGCAGAACATTCTTCTCCATGCTACTTTAGTGTGTATGCATTGTTCTTGTGTTTTCTGAACGAACTTGAATTTACCTTAGCAAGATAAAAAGACGTTCTTCTAAGCCGGCTCTCTTCATCAACCATTTCTTTTTCCCTTCCTCCCTGTTCTTTGCACTGCTTTTCCGCTTTTCAGTCAAGCCGTACTAAATAACCCAATGCTCAACATTTGGGAGCAATCCTTAGGGATGTACCACTGCTCCTGTAGTGTGCAGGTAAAGGCCGATTCACACGGCAGTTCGTTCGTGTTCAGCCCGCGCATCACGTGTTCATGCTTCACCACATTGAGAGGCGCGCTGTCCGCTGGCGAACTGGTCAAGCAAGGAAGCTCAAGTGTGTCTCCCCTCGCAGGAATCAGCGGCTGCTTGCGAAGATGTGTGCGCTAGCTCTGGCAACTGGGCTAGCAAGATGGCCCAGGCCATTGAGGAATTGGACAAAGGGCTGCACTCGCTTCACGGGACTTCCTTTGCAGTTCAATAAAGTTTTTCGTTCATTACATCGCACAGTAATGGGTTGGGAGTAAAAACCAGTTCGACAAGCGTTGCCTAACACTACAATATATTTTGGCAACTGTGGTACACCCAGCGCGTCATCTGCTCTTTTGGTCCGCTTAATATGCACTATGTGCACCTTTTTTTCTTGCTCTATGTCTGCTCTTCACTTCCGTCATCCTTTCCTCCTCCTGGTGTAGTTCAGGCGTCCACCCAGGGAGAGGCAGTTTACGTTACCTTTACACTCGTCATAGCTTTCTTCTCCTCACTGCAAAGATGACTATAGTTCATTAAAAATGTCTGCACTGAGCTCAGGGGCCTCCACCACTCTCTTATCCCAATCTTAATTGTGATCAAGTCGGAAACACTAGCATTCTGTCAGCAAGTGAAACAGGCTAAGTTGTGAGCTTTGTAGTTTATATTAGTGTCTAAAAGAAGGTCGCTTCTTTGGCGTTCAGCTTTCGTTCTACTTGCTGCTTTAAATTCCTAGTGCTCTGAACCTATTAATTAGTTTTGTCAGCTTCCATTGTTTACTGTGTGACATGCATGCTGCCTTCGAGACCTTCAGTTGATCTCTGAAGTGGTTTCTTAAATATTTCCCTGGCCATGGCGAAACAAGGTGGGAAACAGAGGCACCTGAGTCCAAGCGTTGTGTGGAATACAGTCAACATACTTGACTTCTGATCCAGGACACAGTGCTATCATATATATCCATTTGCCAGATATGTAAAGTTTGGAGATGGCCCTCAACAAGCACTACAGTGCTTTGTTGACAGTGTGTGGCTCAAAGCAGGTTCTAAGCTCATTAGCCTTCTTCCTTGCATCCTGTTTGGCTGTGATTCATCTTCCAGCTCTTCGTGCGTTAGCTACAGCTTGGCCCTTATACCTTTCAGTTGGAGCTGGCTAGTTTTGTTAGAAAATAATAACACTTATTTATTCTTATTTAATTAAGCTTTGAAAACAATTGCAGATCTAGAGAAGGTAAAATTTTTGTTGTTTGTGAAAAACCTTAAACATTCAAATGTGTGAAGTGCAAAGTGGCACTTGTCGCACTCTCAACAGCTTTCACTGTTTTAATGTGGAAGCGTTGAGAGTCCTATGTTGCAGAAAAGTTGACGTCGGCATTGTTTGCCATGAGCGAAAAATCCGCAAAAAAATCCTCGGAGAAGCAACCTAGGTGTTATGTGGCCCACCTCTACTCCGTTTCGTGCATAGCAGGCAATGTTGCGGAGACTGCGGACGTAGTGTGTCCGAGAAACTATATTACTTCACCACGTATCATTTATTCTTCTCGAAGCCTCGGTCAGTTCTTGAACGAAAACAAATAGCGGTATAAAACAAAGCAGTTGCACCGAAAATTGTGGCAAAAGGTGTGAGGCGCTGAGTGTGCGAACCCTCTGGCTATAAATCTCACTGAGTGCGGACTACATTTCAGCCGCAGATGGAGTGAGAGCGATTCACCATATAAGCCACGTATCACAACGCCGCAGTCATTTTTACTTCTTGAAGCCTCGATAAGTCGCAGGCCGAAAATGTGGCAAGAGGTAAAAGGAAGTGCAGGTGGTTGTCATTCACGATACTTGCGACATGTTGCACAACATACGTCCTGGTCACTGTGATCACATGGCGAATTATTTTTGGGTGCGGCCTTAGCCTGTGCAAACAGGCGTGCTAGCTTTGGCAGCATTGCCTGCTATGCACGAAACAGACTATAGGCTATGTCCCCTTACGAAGTCTTCGGAACCTGCCCACGAGAATGTTAGCAAACTGCCCACCGTGGCATGTGGGAGTTCAATTAATGGTTGTTTGCGAGAGGTTGTTTGGGAAGAGCATGGCTGCCTGGGTCAGCATGCAGCGGAGTTACAACCCTGCTACGCAATCCAATCCAGGCAGGCGTGGGAAGAGCAACGTGGGTCGCAAAAGCCCCACAGGTGGCAGCACCTGCCATCACATGGCAGTGGTGCATCGCTTAAATGCGGCACCACTGCGTGAGGAGCTGTATGAGCACTTTCAGAGATCTCTAAATGTAAAGTAGAGAATGATGAATTCCGCATATATCGGCCTTAACCAATTAATATTATCATATTCAACACTAAAAAGCCTTAACATAAGTGCCCCCCCCCTCCCTTTTTGTTCTGGACTTTTGCACACTAAACATCAGCAGAACACTTTCTGCTATCCATCATTTGGAGGTATCTGGCGATCAGAATGGGGCCATTGAAAAGCCTCTAGATGCATTTGGGACAGCGCTAGATGAAGTTTCTGGCGTTCTTGTATCGGGGCAACGTAGCCATGGGAACAATGTTTTCGACCAGATAAACTTGCTACTTGGTGTCATCATCGTCACCAACCTGACTACGCCCACTGCAGGGCAAAGACCTCTCCCATGTCTCTCCAATTAACCCTGCCCTTTGCCAGTTGCGGCCACTGTATCCCCGCAGACTTCTTAACCTTATCCGCGCACCTAACTTCTTTCTACCGCCCCCTGCTACGCTTGCCTTCTCTTGAAATCCACTGTGTTACTCTTAAGGACCAGTGCTTACCTTCGCTTCCAATTACATGCCCTGCCCAAGCCCATTTCTTCCTCTTGATTTCAACTAGGATGTCATTAACCCGCACTTGTTCCCTCACCCACTCTGCCCGCTTCCGGTCTCTCAACGTTGCACCTATCATTTCTCTTTCCGTAGCTCGCTGTGTTCTCCCTAACTGAAGCTGAACCCTCTTTGTTAGCCTCCACATTTATGCCCCATTAATGAGCACCTTAAGATACAGCTGTTACATATACTTTTCTCTTCAGGGATACTGGTAAACTGCTGTTAATCACCTGGGAGTACTTGCCAAGTGCACTCCAGTCAGTTCTTATTCTCCTAGTTACTTCACTCTTATGGTGTTTCACTGGAGTCACTGCTTGCTTTAGATAGGAGCATTTCCTTGAACATCAATGAACATCAGTTTTGATAAAACTGACCTGATGTCTTTTTGTGACTAATGTTATCCTTCTTATCTTAGTCTTTCAGTGGCCGTTCTGAAGATAACGTTTCTGAGTAAAAGTTGTGTTGCTGTCATTTTTGCGCATAACATATCATGATCTAATCACATTGATAACATATGTAGTAAAGCTTTAACAAAACTAGATTGTCTACAATCAGCAATAACCAAAATACACAAGGATCACTGTTACGGTCGTGACCTTTCATCCTTTTGTACACTTCTTTCCCAGAACTTGTTCTCACTCTCTTCACTGTCACATGTAATCTTGAAAACTTACTTTGCATTACCAGTTCTTAGGCCGTACTCTCAAATGGTCATTATATATGCTTTGTGGCGGAATCATCAGTGAGAAGACAACATGATCTAAACTTGATATCATACTACACCTGTACTATATACCACACATTGTCATCTAAACATTGCACCCCATTTTGGACCAGGTAAGTGAGGAAAAAATATGGCATTATGTTTTTTAATTCGTGTATAGGCGGTACCTTCAAAATTCACATCAGAATTTAAAAAAAAACAATGTGGCCCTTACCTGAGTTTGTATGCTGTGCTCCAAATCAGTTCTTCCATCTTTACATCAAAATCTGCAATTCATTACCTGGGTTCATTCACTGATGTTTATCTCAAACTTTTGCATCCACCCTTCAAGGTGCATAATCACTGCACATCCGAGCCATGGTGGCCAGTTGTAAACTTTCTCTTTTGTTTGCCCTTTCTTTTCTCTGCACTGTATTTTTTGTTTATGAAACTTCTCAGTCGTGCATATCTCTGTTTCTTATACTCAAATGTGTGCCTTTTATTTTTCCAACCCATTCCTGCCATAGCACTGGATGCGTTACAGTATGTATACATAAATAACTACATAAATAAAAAACATGGAGGACACCTAATTGCCGTTAGCTGTGACTATGGGATAGCACATGAGCGTCGTCTATGCATGACTACACATGCCAGAGTGGAGAGTGAGATTCCCCTCTCCACTTCACCTGTGGTGGGTCCAGGGAAATGAGGCTCTTCTTACGATAAATGAAATCAAGGAGCACTCAGAGAAGGGCTAGTTGGCATGACATGATTTCTTAACATAAAACCTGTGAAAGCTATGCGACATAAAGAGATGCAGACAGGACGATCGCCGACTTTGTATTACTTGTACTGGAAAACCTGTGTTCTTCCTGTCTGAGTCTCTTCCATGTCCCATATTCCTTGCGTTAAATTGTCGTGTTCAGGAACTAAGTTGGATGGAGTTTGATCTGCTCCTTCCTGGCATAAAAGATCCCTTTGATTTTCTTCACTGAGACAAAGCTTTAATCCAAGGATCATATTGCACCTAATGAATACAATCGTGTCTTAGATCATAAGTCCTGCTGCTGCTCTGCACTGTGTGGTTCCTTGAACTGGGCCCTTTTTTTGCAGGCATGCCCAACTACCACTACATCACATTCAACATTGGCTGACCAAGGCAGTGAGTTGAGCTTCTGATTTGGAAACTAGTACATCGGGATCTTGTTAATTAGAACTCACTTTATTCACTTTTCCGGTTCACTCATCGAATTCCTACGGCCACCTTTCTCCCTTGTAAAGGTGCGAAATAAAGTTCCTTTCTTTGACTGATTGATTGATTTAATTGATTGACTGATGCTGCCTCAGCATCATGTATTACAATGGCTTCCATTAATTTGAACAAATTTTTGGTCTCCTTTTTACCTGAAATACTGACAGTAAACTAGTAAAATTGACAGGCAATCATGTGAACTGATTCAGCGATGCTCTGACTGCAGAGGCCTTTTGCCTTGAAGCTTCACCTAGGTCGCCTTGCCATTTTGTCTTTGAATCCAATTTCACTAGGTGGGCGGGTGACAGACTTCTCTCGTGGGCTTCTCATGGGTGAAGTGAAGCCTTTGCTGTGATAGAAGTTGGTAGGTTGTTGGTGAGTGGGTGAGGCTACTGCAGGGTGATGCGTCTGTCCTTTGACCTCACATGTCATTGGTGTGATTTTGCGGAATGGCACTACTACTACTGTTCCAGCAAAATGCTTTGAGAGTTAGCCAATTTGATAAACTAGTAGACATTCACTTCAGGAGGGAATATGTTTGGGTGTGTCGGTTTATTGTCACAAGCGCTCGTCATTGTCACAAACAAAAGGTGTTCAAACGCCCACTTTCTGGAGAGGTGACACACGAACGACAAAACCATAGAGCTGATCGAGGGTTGCACTCTGCAACGATGCACCATGCTAGCCGCTTGGCTGAAGCACTGTCCACAGTCGGTGCACTCGTGTGGCCTCTGCTTCGAGTGGACCAGCAGGTGAGCGGTAAGTCCGGTAAGACTCTTCAGCCATGTGAAGCCCTTCTGGCAAAGGTGGCACACGATGGGCCTCTCTCAGGTATGGGTCCGCTTGTGTCTGGTAACACTCTTCCTGTGTGGCAAGGGATGAAAGGAGGAGGGAAGAGGGCACACTATGAACACATCAGCCTCAGTGATGAAAGGAGGAAACAAATGCACACTCTGTAATATACCACCCATAGCCACCCAGTTAGCACTCTTCATTGGCCTGGGAAGAGCATGGAAAGAATGTTTTTTTTTTTTACAAATGTTATTATCAGACTCCGCACTTCCCTGTCTCAACTCTGAAATATCTCCCTTCACCCCAAGCCTGTTTATTCCACATTAAAGAGGCCCTGAAAAACTTTCTAAGGCGAGTATACAGACTTTTGTGAAGTGGCATCCTTTAACATCCTAAGCATACCACAACTTTACTGAGCAGTGTTCAGGGCCCTTTTAAGTATCCTGGCAAAACTGTCTTGCTGAGATGTGCATCTAAATGAACATCAACAGCACTGCCTTCCTTTCGACTTCAGTGAGTGCATGCTTTGACGGTGCTGCTCCAAGAGATGTCACATGGAGAACTGGTCACCGAATATCGTGCAGGATGTGGCTGACTGCGGGACAGGCTCACTGATTCCATTCTGTGAGTGCAAACAGTGCACATTCAGCTTTTTACCACTGCCTCGTGCAGTCTACTACAAGCTCTGGGAGCGTCAGGATCGCTGTTTCTGTGTACCTACTGATAGTGCTTGTGTCGCGACATGCGATGGCATCCGCACGCGAACAACAGTGCGCAATCAAATTCTGTGCTAACCTCGATAACAGCCTTGCCGACACCTACCAAATGATTCAACAAGCCTACACGAATTCTGCTTTGTGAAACACTCAAGTTTCAAGGTAATTGAAGGCAGGCCAAGAAGACGTCGATGATGAATTGCTCCCCAATAATTGCATAGGATGAGTAAGGCTTGCTGTGGGGATAGTTGTAACTTGCGAGAACGTTTCCGCAGGCTAGTTGGTACATTACTGGAATTTGTTTTTAGGGCAGAAAGACAGCATATATAGGAAGGAGCGAACTTGACAGGACAGAGCGCCAACTAACAATACAAGTTTTTATTGTCAGACCACTTTCTTCTATGCAACAGCTTCTTGTATACCGACAAATTGAAAGAAAATAATTCTCTCCAAACCTCCTGGTGGGATAATGGGATCTCAGTTGAATAGATATGTTCTTGTCTGAATTCTTTTCACTCAGTTTGTTGATACGAACACGTGTACAAAAGCAAGTGATCTGGCAATAAAAGTCTGAGTCGTTAGTTAGCACTCTCCCCTGTGAAGTTCCTTCCTGCGCTGTCTTTCTGTGCTAAAAAAAAAGAATCTACTTTGTGTAACTTCTCATAGCTGTTAAAAGCTCTGCGAAAAAACGCACACCAGACAGGGCGCAGGAGAAACGCCTTCGCTTTTCTTTTCTTTGTTTGTTTACACTTGTTTCAAGTTGGCTCTATGACTGACGTACTTACTCCCTCCCTCGCTCGCGTGTGCCTCCACCTGGACTGAGTCCCTCACTCCTCGCTGCACTGTGGTTCCTCGTCCACTGCGGTGGCGTGGCGTGTGCGCACGTGGCTTCTCATATGGGTCATGGCCTCAAAGCCTTTCCCACAGTGGGGGCAGTGCAGCTGGTATTGGCGGTAATGGACCACCCTCTCGTGTCTCATGACGTTGCTGCGTTGCGCGAACCACACCCCGCACTGTGAGCAGGCGTGGTTCCTCTCTCCCGTGTGTGTCAGCAGGTGTCTGTTGAGGCTGCCGCTCTGGGTGAACCCCTTTCCGCAGTGGGGACACAGGTGCGATTTAGCCCCACCGTCCACAGAGTGCTGTTCCTTGCGGTGACGCCACAGATTGGACTTTTCTTTGAAGCGCTGTCCGCAGTCCGTGCACTCGTGCGGCCTCTCCCCAGAGTGGACCAGCAGGTGTTGGGTGAGATGATGCCGCTCTGCGAAGCTCTTTCCGCACTCCGGGCACACGAAGGGCTGCTCACCAGTGTGGGTCCGCTCGTGTCTGGTGACATTGGATCTGGGTGGGTGACAACGGAAGAAAATTCCAGGGATGCACTTAAATCTGCTTGGGTGCAGCAGTGCAAAAGCATTTCTCTTACTGCTGCCGGTTATGTTGCCACGTGTCAGTTTCTTTATGCCTTTGCGTGTTTCTAAGTCATGTTTTCGCTTTGACTCCGGTTCTACCACATCCGAAGGCGTGGGTGCTTTTGGCAGAGCATCTAGTATGCGCACAAAAGTAATAATGAAATAATTATTTCAAATTTAAGCAATTCATCAATTCGATTCAATTACCGATAAATGTGTGAAGTAATTCCCTAATTGTAAGAATGAATTTGGTCGACTGTCACCAAATATATTTCATCAGTATGATTGCTTAATATAATTTAATTGATTATTTTAACAATTCAGTAAATAAAATTTCATCATAAATTAATTTTTGATTACTTGTTAAGTAATTCAATAGAAAAGCTGATTAATTTGAACTATTCATTAGCATATAAATTAATCATTTGGTGACTTCATTCATGCTAACTACATAATTGTTCAATCAACTACTCTATTAATTACCCCTATAATGGATGATTGACAGTTCGTGCCGACACAGTCTGGTGACACGCTCTGTGAACAGGCCCTGTACACGCCACTCATGAGACAGGAAATGCTTTTGCATTAAGAGGGGGACGGGGGTCTTAAAACTAACTCTTTATTTATGACTAGAATCTCATGAAATTTTGGTCACGGATGCATTTTTCTCTTCTGATTCCAAACATGCAACCAAAATTGAGCTGGTGGTCTTAAATCTTACAAAATCTAGAATGTAACTAGGTAATTTCTTAACCAGCTTTAATGAACTTTCTCGTTGCATTATGTTGCTTTTAATTGCATGAATTGATAGAGTTTCCATACCCGGTGACATTCTTTGTTTTTCTCTAAAGGCATGTCAACCTGATGTACTATGTCGAGAATAAAAGGTCGCAGTATTTGACACTGCAACTCATTAAGCTAATTGTAAATTGCTATTTATATGTGGCCTAAACAAAAAAAAAGGTAAGAATGTCATCGGGTGTGGGAATTCGCTGGCTATCAGTACATGTAATTAAAAGCAAAAAATTCAATGATAGAGTTCATTAAAGTAAGAATCTATGTAATTAAAACTCGAACTTTAAAACTTTTGATCTAAGACCAACATCTTAATTTCGATTACATTTTTGGAATCAGAAAAGTAAAACGCATCTGTGTGCAAAATTTCATGAGATTGTACCCATAAATAAAAAGGTTAGTTTAAAACCCTCGTCCGTCCTTAAAAGAGAGAAGCCAAGACAGCATCCAAGCCTCACTGACGACGGATAAAGTCTAAGATGCCCACAGCATGAGTGTAGCATGAGTGTTACCATCCATGGCCGCGGATGGAGCTCTGCCTTTTCAACACGGTCGTTCCACGCATGCGCACCTGTCCTCCGCCAGCTCCGGTTTGAAAATCAACCGCCAGCTTTCACAGCATATGCTCAGTTCATGTTAGTGAAGGTCGCTTGCGACAAATGGCGACAGTTCCGAAACATACTCTTGCCACCTATTTATTTATTTATTTATTTATTTATTTATCCGATACCCACAGTGCATTTCTGCATTACAGTGGAGGCGCTACAAATGCAAAAGTGTATAGCACGATGCAATATGCAAAACGCCTCAGATACAAGTGATGAGAACAACAGAAAAAGTATACAGCACAATAACAAAAAAGCAGATAGGCATTCATACACACAAAAATGGGAACGTACGCATATGTGCTTACATAACAAGAGGGACAAGGCTGTCGTCACATGTAATCGGGACGTATGCCAGGGGAGATACAGAAACTACGAAATGAGAACACACACACAGGGAAGCACAGGAAAATAGTTATCACATCCAGGTGCAACCAACAAACCGCATCTGCAGTGAAATGGATTAAAAAAAGCAGAAATGAGTCATTTCAGAGCCGCTAAACCATTTAGTGCAGATGAAATTGCGTCACTGGCAGTGTACGCCACAACAGTCGAGGGCAAGCGGTTCCACTGTCAAATTGTTTTGGGGAAAAAAGAACTGAAAGTTTCAGTTTTGCACTTTTATTCGTGCACTTAACATGCTCGGGTGGCACCTCTGAACTGGATTCTCTTGTTTTCAACCAGTAGCAGCCAAACTCCCCAGAGGGCGCCACAACATGTGCCAAAGGTGGAGGAGGACGCAGTATATGTTTTTCTTTCCCTGTAATGGCACTGCATCCTGTTGTAACTCTTGTCAAACCGTGCTATTACCCCCCCCACCCCCCCTCCCGCCATTCTTTAATCTAAGTAAGGGAGAATGCTTATCTGTTACAAAGCCGTAGGTGTATGTATACTTATTAGCAGCACCCAAATGCGGCGAGCAGTCAAATTATATCTCACTTTTTATCGCTGGAGTAGGGGCAGTAGGCACAACGGTGCCTTCCCTGTGGCCTCTCCGGGTGCTTGCGCTGCCTGTGTTTCTCCAGGTGGTCTTGCACAGAAAACAACTCGCCGCATGTGTTGCAGGTGAAGACCGATTGTGGTTTGGGTTCATGGTGTCCATCGTCTGAGTGCGAAAAGAACAGACAATTTACAGAGAGCTCGTGAGCGACCAAATGCATGCAGTTCCAGCATCAATCTTTACTATCACTTTGCTTTCATCGCCTTGTGCAATTGCTTGTGTGGAGTACCATAAACGCACCTCTGTACTGGCAACGACAACTGCATGAATGCCGGTCATTCTCATAAGCTACAACCATATCTTGTGCTTGCTTCAAGGTTCAATTTTTCCCCAAGATGACAACAGAGCGGTGGAAATAAGCGCTCACGCCAGTGACGACACTGGGGGGAGGCAAAAAGAGACCGCCACCCCGTAAACCTGGCGGACCTTATTAAACATTTGCCCACCACTTCCAAGAAACCCTGAAGAGGAGGATTTTATTAGATAATGTAGGCCTTGTAAGGCGTTCTACCTATCAGGTGATATACCAAGCTTTTCAGGAAAGCTTGGCGCTAGCTTCAGAAAATAGAATTTTAAAAATAAATTTTAAAAATAGGCTCTGCCACGCCTCGACTGGCTCTGCGAAAGCAGCAAGCAGCAGTGAGCACCGCTGGCGCTCGAGCGTACTCTGAACAACGGACACGACGGAAGCCAACAGACATTGAAACCTAGGAGCAAAAGTGAATTCCTTTTTAATTGGTGATGTTTATGAATGAAAAGTTAATTTGGTGATTATTTTAAAGATTTGGTGATTACAGCGCAGAAGAAAAACAAGCACATGTTGCCGGTTCGATCCGAACCCACAGCCTCCGAATTTCACCTCCGGTGCTTTGCCAACTGTGGAAACTTAGTTATCTGTAATGAAAAACTACTGCTGCAACAGGCCGCCGCGGTCGCTCAGTGGTTATAGTGCTAGGCTGCTGACCCTAAAGACGAGGGTTCAATATCAGCCACGGTGGTCGCATTTCATCCCCATCATCATCAGCCTGATCGACTATGCCCACTGCAGGGTAAAGGTTTATTGGTTTATTATGGTTTAACGCCCCGAAGCAGTTCAGGCTATGAGGGACGCCGTAGTGAAGGGCTCCGGAAATTTCGACCACCTGGGATTCTTTAACGTGCACTGACAAGGCCTCTCTATGAACAAACCAATTAACCCTCAGCCCTCAGTCCCCAGCGGCTGCGGAGCAACTGACCAAGGCGGCGGTCAGATCTGTGACGCAGCGGAGGGTGCTAAGAATCTCTGGCTCCGGACAGGCCGCCATTGGAAACTGAACCTGGCAACGTTTAACGCAAGAACCTTATCAAGTGAGGCTAGCTTAGCAGTGCTATTGGAGGAATTAGCCGGTATTAAATGGGATGTCATAGGGCTTAGTGAGGTTAGGAGGACAGATGAGGCGTATACAGTACTAAAGGGCGGGCATGTACTATGCTATCGTGGATTAGCAGATAGGCGAGAACTAGGTGTGGGATTCCTCATAAATCAGGATATAGCTGGCAACATCGAGGAGTGTTACAGTATTAACGAGAGAGTGGCAGCTATCGTAATTAGGCTTAATAAGAGGTACAAGCTGAAGGTGGTGCAGGCCTACGCGCCTACATCAAGCCATGATGACCAGATAGTTGAAAGCTTCAATGAGGATGTGGAATCAGCAATGACCAAAGTAAAATCATAGTACACTGTACTGATGGGCGACTTTAATGCAAAGGTAGGTAAAAAGCAGGCTGGAGACAAGGCGGTAGGTGACTATGGCATAGGTTCTAGGAACAGTAGGGGAGAGTTATTAGTAGAGTTTGCAGATAGAAATAATTTACGGATTATAAATACTTTCTTCCCCAAACGAGCAAACAAGAAGTGGACGTCGAAGAGCACCAATGGTGAGGCTAAAAATGAAATAGACTTCATACTGTGTGCACACCCTGGCATCGTAGAGGATGTGGAGGTCCTCGGTAAGGTCCGTTGTAGCGACCACAGAATGGTAAGGTCTCGTGTTTGCTTAGATTTGAAGAGGGAACAGAGGAAACTGGTGAAGCAAAAGACTATTAACGAGTTAGCATTAAGAGGGAAGGTAGAGGAATTCAGAATGTCGCTGCAAAACATATTTTCCGCTTTAACTGAAGAAGACGACAGTAGTGTTGAAACAATGAATGATAATCTTACAGCTATCGTTACAGAGTGCGCCACAGAAGTAGGTGGTAGGATGATTCGACAGGATACCAGCAAGCTATCTCAGGAGACTAAAGATCTGATTAAGAAACGCCAAAGCATGAGGACGTCTAACTCCATGGACAGGAAAGAACTAGCAGAGCTATCGAAGTTAATAAATAAGCGCAAGGTAGCCAACATAAGAAAGTTTAACATGGAGAAAATCGAGCATGCTCTAAGGAACGGAGGTAGCCTAAAATCAGTGAGGAGAAAACTGGGCATAGGTAAAAACCAGATGTATGCGCTAAAAGACAAACAGGGCAATGTCATCAGCAATATGGATAAGATAGTGGAATTAGCCGAAGAGTTCTACACAAATCTATACAGTAGCAAATGTAATCATCAAGTTACAGAGGGAGGCAGTCAAGCACAGCAATGGGACATCCTGCCAGTAACGAAGGAGGAAGTAATGAAAGTCTTAGGAGCAATGCAAAGAGGGAAAGCAGCTGGTGAGGATCAGGTAACAGCAGATTTGTTGAAGGACGGAGTAGAGATTGTGCTACAAAAACTAACCACCCTGTTAACGCAATGCCTTGTGACCTCGAGAGTACCAGAAGCTTGGAAGAACGCTAACATTGTCTTAATTCATAAGAAAGGAGACGTCAAGGACTTGAAGAATTACAGACCAATCAGCTTATTGTCCGTGGCCTACAAGGTATTTGCTACGGTTATCGCTAATAGAGTCAGGACAACCTTGGACTTTAGTCAACCAAATGACCAGGCAGGCTTTCGTAAAGGATACTTGACAATAGACCACATTCACACTATCAGTCAGGTGATAGAGAAATGCACAGAATATAACCAACCCCTATATATAGCCTTCATTGATTACGAGAAAGCATTTGACTCAGTGGAAACCTCAGCTGTCATGCAGGCATTGCAGAATCAGGGTGTAGAAGAGTGTTATGTGAAAATATTGGAAGATATTTATAACGATTGCACAGCCACTATAGTTCTCCATAAAGTCAGCAATAAATTTCCAATACGGAAAGGTGTCAGGCAGGGAGACACGATCTCGCCAGTGCTCTTCGCTGCCTGCTTACAGGAGGCATTCTGGGGACTGGAATGGGAACAGTTGGGGATAAGAGTTAATGGAGAATACATGAGTAATTTGCGATTCGCTGATGACATTGCCTTGCTAAGCCACTCAGGACAAGAACTGCAAAGCATGATCAATCAGTTAGACAGGCAGAGCAGAACGGTGCGGCTAAAAATTAACATGCAGAAAACCAAAGTAATGTTCAACAGCCTAGCAAGGGAACAGCAGTTCGCAATTGGTAGTGAGGTGCTGGAAGTAGTAAGAGAATATGTCTACTTAGGGAAGGTAGTGACCGCAGATCCGGATCATGAGAGGGAAATAACTAGAGGAATAAGAATGGGGTGGAGCGCATATAGCAGGTTCTCTCAGATCATGAATGGTAGCTTACCAATATCCCTGAAGAGAAAAAGTATACAACAGCTGTATCCTACCGGTACTCACCTATGGGGCAGAAACGTGGAGGCTAACGAAGAGGGTTCAGCTAAAGTTAAGAACAATGCAGCGAGATCGGAAGAGGGCGGAGTGGGTGAGGGAACAAACACGTGTTGATGACATCTTAGTTGAAATCAAGAGGAAGAAATGGGCTTTGGCAGGGAATGTAATGCGACGGCAAGATAACCGCTGGTCCTTAAGGGTAACGGAGTGGATTCCAAGAGAAAGCAAACGTAGCAGGCGACGGCAGAAAGTTAGGTGGGCGGATGAGATTAAGAAGTTTGCCGAGATACAGTGGCGGCAACTGACAAAGGACAGGGTTAATTGGAGAGACATGGGAGAGGCCTTTGCCCTGCAGTGGGTGTAGTCAGGC
Organism: Amblyomma mixtum; assembly: GCF_055824585.1. NCBI lineage: Eukaryota > Metazoa > Arthropoda > Arachnida > Ixodida > Ixodidae > Amblyomma > Amblyomma mixtum. Next base: position 87,249,816 of record NC_143020.1, read on the forward strand.
TGGTGATTAACGTCCCGAAGCAGCTCAGGCTATGAGGGACACTGTAGTGAAGGGCTCCGGAAATTTCGGTCACCTGGGGTTCTTTAACGCGCACTGACAAGGCCTCTCCCATGTCTCTTCAATTAACAATTTCCTTTGACGCCGCCACCCAATCCCCGCAAAGTTCTTAATCTCATCCGCCCACTTGCCTTTCTGCTGCCCCTGCTACACTTGCCTTCACTAGGAATCCACTCCATTAACCTTAAGGATCAACGGTTATCTTGCCTTCGCATAACATGACCCAACCTACTTCCTTCTTATTATGATTTCAATAGGATGTCACCTACTTTGCGCGGTTCTGGTCTCTTAACGTTACGACTATCATTTTTCTTTCCATGGCCCGCTGCGTTGTTCTTAACTTAAGCTGAACCCTTTTCGTTACCCTCCATATTTCTGCCCCATAGGTGAGTACCGGTAGGTAAGCACCGGTCCCATTTCGGGGGAGGCGAAATGATAGAGGCCCGTGTACTGTGCAATGTCAGTGCACATTAAAGAACCTCTTGTGCTCGAAATTATCCAGAGCGCCCCACTACGGTGTCCGCCATAGCCTGGGTCGCTTTATGACATTAAAGCCCATTGAATCCAAACCTAAAATTTGAAATGGTGGTCAAAATTTAAATCTCTGCGTCTTCATGCCTTTCCCTCTTCTCTCATCACTTTTTGCACTTTCAAAGGTCAGCGCTTCTTGTGCAGGAATTCCTCGGGGTGAGATGCTTCCTTACCGCTGACTGGCCGTGGCCACGGTAGCTGCCTGACGTCTGAAAGAATCTGACCAAATGCCACCTCCGAACAGAATTAGGCAGGCACATGCGACGGAGGAGGGCGGGAGCATGGAAAGGTAGCCAGAAAGGACTCGTCAACCTTCGCGCGCTATTGTGGGTTCTCTGCAGCGTGTCAAAGAGCGTTATTTGGCTCAGATGTTTGCGTTATATATGTAAAGGAGTACAGACACCTAATTATGGTGTATTGTTTTCTTTGTTACAGTGATGCAGAAGTCATTAGTACACATATGAATCACCGTGTAGTACTCACCTACAACCGCTAAATAATTTGTAATCGCAATTTTTTGTCACAGCTGTTTCGGTTTCAGCAGCTGAATGATGGCTGTGAGGTCAAAGAGTGGATTTGTGTCACGTGAGGCATGGCAAAACATCAATACACTCGCTGTTTCATTGTTTTCATTTATCACAGTGCTGAAGGCAGCCTTCCTCAAGACCTGGAATAGACAACGCACCAATTATATTGCAGTTTTTCATGCCTAGCGTGACCTATAACATCTCTTGGACGTCGCAGTTCTCATTCGGCTGTTGAAACTGAAACAGCACAAGAAAGAAATTCAATTATAAATTAATATTTAGCGGTCGTAGGAGAATACCAAGTGGTAATCCGTATATAATAATGCCTTGCGCATCATTGCAAACAAGAAAACATGCACCCAAAAGTCAGTTGTCTATACTACTTTATGACATCTTAGGAGTTTATGTTAGTTTATGTACTCTTCACAAAATAGGTTTCAGATTATCAATTTTGCCACTAATTTAGGCATGGCGTAATTAGGACAGAAATATGCCGGGAGTATAATCATACCGAGAATCTCTGAATTCCTAGTGTAGCGACTTGTACTGTCTCAGAACTGACCGTATCGCTTGAATATCCACACAACTTTTGTAAAACAGTGTGTGCAAGAGTAGTCTACTTGTACAAAGGTGAACATTCAGTCAAGACACCATTGGAAGACTCCAAGGCTTTCCCCTGTCCAGTGGGCATGTATTTGCATTTGTTTGTGCGTGCACGTGTGGTCCGCAGGTGTGTGCCATCATTGATGCAAATTTAGATTGTCGTCTTGCGCAAACCACCGTGTTTATCCTTAATCAAATTTCTGATTGGTCGAGACGGTCCTGACGCCTTCAGGAGCACCAAATGCGAATATCTAAGGGATGTTTTAGTTACTACCTTCCATTGGATTATCATACCTTGTTGTACTAACTAGACCCAACCTTCCACCTTAATTCATTCCCTAATCTCCACTAATCTACTATATTCTACCCACTAATCCACCTTACTTTATTTTTTGCAGTGGGCCTACACCAAAAATCTTGGAGCTCTTTGTAAAATCTGGGGGTGAGCCAACTTTCAAATGCTATCACCTTTTCTTTTTGAAAAATGCGGGTAAGAAAGCTCGAAGTTTATTTTAGACTACCATTATAGCTGACTTCTTGCTATAATGCTGGCTGGTCTAAATTAATCCAGAGCCCTTCACTACGGCGTCTCCCATAGCCACATATGTAGCATTGAAACATTAAACCTAACATGACGTACAGACCATTATGTATTTACTGTCATTTAATTGCATACGGAAAGAAGCAGCTAGCTCGCACTCACAACGAGACTTGACCGTCCAGTCTGAAAACCTGTTTCCTCAGTTGCAAATATTGGTTCCACATATGTTTTCCACCGTCTCACAGCAACGCGCATTTTCTCTTCAGCACAAGAAGCTAGAAAGCAGCGTTACAAAGCAATGAAAGAATTATCAGAGCACTTCAAAGTATGTGCAGTTCTTTGCATACTCATGGGACTTGGACATTTTTGGAGGTTGAACTAGAGTCGATTTCAGTTTAATAAATTGAAGAAGCGATGGTTTCAGTTCTGCAAAATTATAAGTAAGAGTTGTGTGTGTTTTCGGCAATTCTTTTTTTGTTTCTATCATCTTTTATGTTAGCAATCAGCCGATGTCTGTTTTGGTGCACAACTGTGTGCCGTAATCTTGGCCTCCAAAATTTTTCATTCAAACTTTCAAATTGAGCTGCACTTTTCTATTAAGCACAGTTGTTGTGTTTGGAAACTGCGTCATTCTGGTAGCCGTGAAATGCATTAATCGCGGAAAACTGCTGAAGCAAGACGTATTTTCAAATAAGCAGCTCAGAAGGAAGGCAGCGAAAAGTAGTTCACTCACCCTGTTTCATCGTCGGCTCGTAGTTCTCTTTGATGTTCGCGTATTGCGTTTTCCTGTATTCCGAAAGGCTCTTCCGTTTTCTGTCCGTTAAATGGTGACGATTTTCTGCAAAGTCGTCTTCGCTCGCCATCTCAATCAATGCACGAAAGTCGCAGCAGAGATCTCTCTCAACTTGCATGCGTCAACTGCCGCTTGAAAAGGCTGTCGTCTGCTTGAGCGCTTAGCGGTTTATGCAAAGAGAATACAGCTTAAGTACGCAGAATCAGTTTAGGTTTGCTATCACGCAACTAGTAATTTCTTTTTAAAGGTTCTGTGATAAATATTGCGTGCTCTCCTTCTGTATTATGAATAAGTCAGAACAAATGATCACAAAGCTGTGCAGTGGTTGGCGAGGTCCGAGTACTCATCTGGCCACATTGTTACTGAGGCAACAACGAGCACAACAGTACAGTGCTCTAGAACCTTGGGCAGTGTGTCGTGCGGCGGCGGAGGAAGGGCTCTTTTCGCGATGACTGCTCCGCTGGCGGCCAGGGGGCGCTGCGTGTAACAGGTGTGCCAAGCAAGGCCTGCTCGGCTGCTCCGCGAGCCGTCCGCTGCGTTGCCGCGGTAGGGCCGCGGTACGTTGTTTAAGTACTGAGTGGTGCATTTTTGAGGTATTTGCTGGCTGCTGATGGCACATTTACCTAAGCAGGTGCAACATTTCAACAATAATGCGTTGTTTCGTGCAGTGCGCAGCAGTAGAAAACCGATAATACCAACGACGAAAATTTTGATCGGTGCACGCTTTAACGGCCGTTAGCCATGAGCTAAAGTACAGGTCGCATTCAGCGTGTGCTTGCTGGATCTCACGTTTCCGATACTGTGCACACAAGCTGGTAAATTCGTTGCGTGGAGGCAATTGTTCGAAGCCTGCGGCGTTTTGAAACTCACGCCCAGGACATTTTCATTGGTTTAGAAAGTTCGCGCATTGAGCGAAAACAACGGGTCAATGTGCTGACATTTATTTATTCAAGTTCCAAACATGACACAGCATGCAAAGCAGTGCCTTCGCAGGCTACATACACCACAATCATTTGCACCTCCTCAGCTTAAGGTGCTTCAGTCGTTCTCGCTGAGAGCTCCTGTCTTTGTTCAAAGATTTCGTGTAGAATCTGAACCTGAGGAGCACATAAAACTTAACAATTCGAAGGGAGACATCACTATCATGGGCAGGACAGCCAACCATTGGAAGGGAAATACCATGCAGAAAGGAAGCAAAATCAGACATGCTTGCTGCACTAATCTTTCTGGTGCTAAAAAAAATAGTGAATGAGTCTTCCAGTGTGGTGATTAATTTTGCAAGTTGACCAGACGGATACAATAGGCCGCCACAATCAAACTGCCGGATAAACTCATTTTGCGAGATCTGGTTTGCAGCCACCTTAGAAATTGTCAAGCATTCAGCACAAAGGCTGCATCCTGTGCTCTGCAGCGCTTTACGGGCCACATACCCAGCAACGTGGGTACACGGAAAAGGGAGCGAGGTTCCTTGCACGACCGGTAACCACTGTTGCAGCCCGGCACAAAACATGTGGTGTCCCTTTTGTCTCGTCGTCTCTCCGTCATTGTGCACGCATTACTCGCTTAATCCAACTCTTAAGCACAGTCAGACGTCAACAATACACCAGAAAAACGCAACACACGGCGATGCAACGCGCACAACAACAAAACACAAATTCTTCTCTGCCAGCACGTGAAACGACTGCGCGTTCGAGCTGCGCTTCCACCACTCCTTGGCACTCCTCTTACTAGCAGCGCCCCCTGGCCGCCTGGCGCGCCTGTCATCGCTGCGACGGCCGCGCCTCCTCCATTGCTTCCCCAAGGTTCTAGAGCACTGTAACAACAGCATTGATCTAATCAGTTTGGGATGAATGTGGGAGGACCATTTCGTCGCGTCCTTGTGTGGTAGTATGTTGAGTCTCTGGAATTGTGCGAATATAGGGGTAAGGCTTCGCAGGTCTCGATCTTATTTTCACGGCATGAAACATAGCGCGAGCACCAACCGCGCCATAGCCGCTTGTTTGAACAGCGCGCGCATATTTTGTCAAAGGCAAGGCGGGCCCCTTCAAAATCGGCGCGGATAATTTTGCGATGACCGATGCAGCGCTGTCAGCCAGATGCATACGCTCTGATGTGGGTGCAAGATTTTTTTCCTCAATTCTGTGCCACAGCTCGGCATAGTGACTACAACAAGCTGACTGAGCTGGTCCCAGAGTATTAAAGAATCAAGGTTATGTCAGTGGGTTGAGCGCTTTTGTACATGTGAAAATTGTTCTTTTGACTCCACTGTTGTTGAACTATTCGCAGCTCCGAAAGGTACTGTAGTTTCATGTGTGCAAATTCTGTATTTCTGGTGTATTGCTCTTCAGGTCTCGGGAGGAAGCAGTTCTGTGTGGTCAAGTGGTAACAGGTCTGAATTACCAACTTCAGTTGTGAATTGTGCAGAGGTGTGTTTCCGTGTTTTGACTAGAGCAGTATGAGTCGCAGTCTTTTCTGTTGTTGTTTGTTTGCACTTTCCAAGATGAAAAATCACGTTTGGCGCAAATTGCGAGACTCATATTTCTCTGAGCTAACCATTGCCTCTGGCGTCTAGTGAAAGGCAGTTGTTTGCAATTTCCCTGCTATGGATATATTCTTTAAATATAGTTTTACGAGTTTCTTAACAATGTGGACATATTTTCACTCCCTGAATGCTAGCCAATGAGATGTGTTGACGTGCGGGCTAGATCATATAGGCAGCTGCAAGTCTCAATATCGACTAATGCTTTATTCTTTGTTCATGGGTTTTCCAGTTCCTTCTCCTGGACTGGTTTTCTGTTAATCTGTTTTCAGTCGCCTATGCCTTCTCTCTGACGGTGAAGATGACGGGAGAGGGATCCATCAGTTAGCACAATGGTAGAACCAGAGTGCTGGCCCATCTTCTTGGCACACTGCAGATGTATGTGTTTATGATCTTGATTTTGGAAAAGAAGCATACACCTCTGAGTTCTACATTACTGAAGATTTTAAAAAAGCTGGTGGATGCATAAAAAATAAAGCAGGCCAGAAGACTAGACTTGCAACAGCAGTGCACTGTACAAGAACCAACCACTTCTAAATACAACCCCATACTCTCACCACATGCTGTGGCAAAATGAGGAAAGTATGATGTCGGCTTAAGGAACCCGCTGCAATTTTTTGTATAAATGTTGCAAGTTGAATAGAATCCAGTGGTTATTCAGCTTCAGCGGTTATGCAAGCACTGACGCCATCAGCTTGCTTGCAAAGTAAGTTTTGAACAAAAAGAGAGTGTAAGGACAGCTGTGGTTGAAGAGGTGCCACATAACCATAAGGACGCCCATCAATGTCTCATTCCTAAGCCTATAGCCTTGCAATAGGAGTGATTAGGGGCTAATTGCCTTTGAAGTTGGTCACAGCAAGGCATAATTTTGAATTATTTTCAAGTTACCTTCACGACGCAGGAAATGGGCAGAAGGAAAACTACAGCATTGATTACTGTACGACCACTTAGGTGGCTGGTTGCATTGAGGCATATATCTGAACTAGATTCGTTCGCCTTTCGGAGACAGATCAAAGAGTAAAGAAACACACACTGCACAGATGAGTGATTCGTCGATGCTGATCCTATCTGGACTTTTATTTTTTCTGCTGATTGTTTACTCTTTATCTCATCAGTCTGTTATTTCTATGTATTGTTACTCTTATGCTTAACCTTACTCTTTGCTCTGGGCCTGTGTCATGAAGGTAAGGTGAATGCAATTCAAATATTAAACAGCCAGTTCACTTAATGTGATGAGGGCACTGATGAGCTGTGTGTCCTTGTAACATATCTGTAATGTTTCTGTGTCTTCATCACTGGCCCAACTATGCCCTCTTCACAACAATGGCCTCCCCCATATCCCTCCAATTAACCCTGTTCTGAATCACCTGTAGCGTCCTTATCCCTGTAAGCTCCCCACTATATTCTGCTGCTTACGTGACTGTTAGTGGACTCTTGTATGTCTGTATTTGCCTGCAATCCACTCTGTTACTTAAGGAACCATCAGTTATTGTCACTGCATGATATACTGCAATCAGAGCTCACTCCTCTGTGAATACTAAAGAGATGTGGCTGCTAATGCTTTGCTATGCCATGCTGTGAGTCAATGGAGTAAGTTTGCATCGCAAACATGGGTGCAAAGAAATATTGAGAGTGAATTGTGCATTCTAACCATGAGTACGTAAAGTACCACGAGTTTTTTCAAGCTTTTGCCTTAGACCTGAGCCATCCTTTGTGCTCATAATTATAGTTTTTCCTTTATATCATTGATTCAAGGCTCCTTTTAAGAATATTTTTAATAGGAAATAACTGGGGATCATTTACAGCGTAAGGTGATCTTTTTTTTTCTTCTTTTGTTGCCCTGTACTCCATGTGTTTTCAGTGCTAGGGTTCCACTGCTTTCTCTGTCAATATATATGTCACCACAGTTTGAGCAGAACATTCTTCTCCATCCTACTTTAGTGTGTGTGCATTGTTCTTGTGTTTTCTGAACGAACTTGAATTTAGTCTTAGCAAGATAAAAAGTAGACGTCCTTCTAAGCCGGCTCTCTTCATCATCCATTTCTTTTTCCCTTCCTCCCTGTTCTTTGCACTGCTTTTCCGCTTTTCAGTCAAGCCGTACCAAATAACCCAATGCTCAACATTTGGGAGCAATCCTTAGGGATGTGCCACTGCTTCTGTAGTGTGCAGGTAAAGGCCGATTCACACGGCGGACCGTTCGTGTTCGGCCCATGCATCACATGTTCATGCTTCACCACATTGAGAGGCGCGCTGTCAGCTGGCGAACTGGTCAAGCAAGGAAGCTCAAGTGTCTCTCCCCTCGCGGGAATCAGCGGCGGCTTCTGAAGATGCGTGGGCTAGCTCTGGCAACTGGGCTAGCAAGATGGCCCAGGCCATTGAGGAATTGGACAAAGGGCTACACTCGCTTCGTGGGACTTCCTTTGCAGTTCAATAAAGTTTTTCTTTCATTCAATCGCACAGTAATGGGTTGGGAGTAAAAACCAGTTCGACAAGCGTTGCCAAACACTTCAAAATATTCTGGCAACTGTGGTACACCCAGCGCGTCACCTGCTCTTTTGGTCTGCTTAATATGCACTATGTGCACCTTTTTTTCTTTCTCTATGTCTGCTCTTCACCTCCGCCATCCTTTCCTCCCCCTGGTGTAGTTCAGGCGTCGACCCAGGGTGAGGCAGTTTAGTTTATCTTTACACTCGTCATAGCTTTCTTCTCACTGCAAAGATGACTATAGTTCATTAAAAATGTCTGCACTGAGCTCAGGGGCCTCCACCACTCTCTTATCCCAATCTTAATTGTGATCAAGTCGGAAACACTAGCTTTCTGTCGGCAAGTGAAACAGGCTAAGTTGTGAGCTTTGTAGTTTATATTAGTGTCTAAAAGAAGGTCGCTTCTTTGGCGTTCAGCTTAGGTTCTGTTTGCTGCTTTAAATTCCTTGTGCTCCGAACGTATTAATTAGTTTTGTCAGCTTCCATTGTTTAGTGTATGACATGCATGCTGCCTTCGAGACCTTCAGTTGATCTCTGAAGTGGTTTCTTAAATATTTCCCTGGCCATTTCGAAACGAGGTGGGAAACATAGGCATCTGAGTCCAAGCGGCATGTGGAATGCAGTCAGCATACTTGACCACTGATCCAGGACACAGTGCTGTTAAGCACTACAGTGCTTTGTTGACAGTGTATGGCTCAAAGCAGGTTCTAAGCTCATTAGCCTTCTTCCTTGCATCCTGTTTGGCTGTGATTCATCTTCCAGCTCTTCGTGCGTTAGCTACAGCTTGGCCCTTATGCCTTTCAGTTGGAGCTGGCTAGTTTTGTTAGAAAATAATAACACTTGTTTATTCTTATTTAATTAAGCTTTGAAAACAATTGCAGATCTAGAGAAGGTAAAATTTTTGTTGTTTATGAAAAACCCTAAACATTCAAATGTGTGAAGTGCAAAGTGGCACTTGTGGCACTCTCAACAGCTTTCACTGTTTTAATGTGGAAGCGTTGAGAGCCCCATGTTGCAGAAAAGTTGGCGTCGGCATCATTTTCCATGAGCGGAAAATCCACAAAAAAATCCTCGGAGAAGCAACCTAGGTGTTATGTGGCCCACTTCTACTCCGTTTAGTGGTTACCTTCGCTTCCAATTACATGCCCTGCCCAAGCCCATTTCTTCCTCTTGATTTCAACTAGGATGTCATTAACCCGCACTTGTTCCCTCACCTACTCTGCCCACTTCCGGTCTCTCAACGTTGCACCTATAATTTCTCTTTCTGTAGCTCACTGTGTTCTCCCTAACTCAAGCTGAACCCTCTTTGTTAGCCTCCACATTTATGCCCCATTGGTGAGCACATTAAGATACAGCTGTTATATACACTTTTCTCTTGAGGGATACTGGTAAACTGCTGTTAATCACCTGAGAGTACTTGCCAAGTGCACTCCAGTCAGTTCTTATTCTTCTAGTTACTTCACTCTTATGGTGTTGCACTGCTTGCTTGCTTTAGATAGGAGTATTCCCTTGAACATCAATGAACATCAGTTTTGATAAAACTGACCTGGTGTCTTTTTGTGACTATCGTTATCCTTCTTTTCTTAGTCTTTCAGTGGCTGTTCTGTAGATAAGGTTTCTGACTAAAAGTTGTCTTGCTGTCATTTTTGCGCATAACATATCATGATCTAATCACATTGATAACATATGTAGTAAAGCTTTAACAAAACTAGATTGTCTACAATCAGCAATAACCAAAACACACAAGGATCATTGTTATGGTCGTGACCTTTCATCCTTTTGTCCACTTCTTTCCCAGAACTTGTTCTCACTCTCTTCACGTTGTCACATGTAATCTTGAAAACTTACTTTGCATTACCAGTTCTTAGGCCGTACTCTCAAATGGTCATTATATATGCTTTGTGGCGGAATCATCAGTGAGAAGACAACATGATCTAAACTTGATATCATACTACACCTGTACTATATACCACATAATGTCGTCTAAACATTGCACCCCATTTTGGACCAGGTAAGTGAGAAAAAAATATGGCATTATGTTTTTTAATTCGTGTATAGGCGGTACCTTCAAAATTCGCATCAGAATTTAAAAAAAAAACAATGTGGCCCTTACCTGAGTTTGTATGCTGTGCTCCAAATCAGTTCTTCCATCTTTACATCAAAGTCTGCAATTCATTACCTGGGTTCATTCACTGATGTTTATCTCAAACTTTTGCATCCGCCATTCAAGATGCAATATCACCGCACATCCGAGCCATGGTGGCCAGTTGTAAACTTTCTCTTTTGTTTACCCTTTCTTTTCTCTGCACTGTATTTTTTGTTTATGAAACTTCTAAGTCGTGCATATCTCTGTTTCTTATACTCAAATGTGTGCCTTTTATTTTTCCAACCCATTCCTGCCATAGCACTCGATGCGTTGCAGTATGTATAAATAAATAACTACGTAAATAAAAAACTTGGGGGACAGCTAATTGCTGTTAGCTGTGACAATGGGATAGCACATGAGCGTCGTCTATGCATGACCACACATGCCAGAGTGGAGAGTGAGATTCCCCTCTCCACCTGTGGTGGGTCCAGGGACATGAGGCTCTTCTTACGATATCACATAATAAATAAATAAAATCAAGGAGCACTCAGAGAAGGTCTAGTGGCATTACATGATTTCTTAACATAAAACCTGTGAAAGCTATGGGACATAAAGAGATGCAGACAGGACGATCACAGACTTTGAGATACTTGTACTGGAAAACCTGTGTTCTTCCTGTCTGAGTCTCTTCCATGTCCCATATTCCTTGCGTTAAATTGTCGTGTTCTGGAACCAAGTCGGATGGAGTTTGATCTGCTCCTTCCTGGCATAAAAGGTCCCTTTGATTTTCTTCACTGAGACAAAGCTTTAATCCAAGGTTCATATTGCACTTAATGAATACAATCGTGTCTTTGTTCATGAGCCTTGCTGCTACTCTGCACTGTGCGGTTGCTTGAACTGGGCCCTTTTCTTGCAGGCATGCCCAACTACGACTGCATCACATTCAACAGTGGCTGACCAAGGCAGTGAGTTGAGCTTCTGAATTGCAAACTAGTACATCGGGATCTCCTTAATTAGAACTCACTTTATTCACTTTTCCGGTTCACTCATCCAATTCCTACGGCCACCTTTCTCCCTTGTAAAGGTGCGAAATAAAGTTCCTTTCTTTGACTGATTGATTAATTTAATTGATTGACTGATGCTGCTTCAGCATCATGTATTACAATGCTTCCTTTAATTTGAACAAATTTGTGGTCTCCTTTGGGCCTGAAATACTGACAGTAAACTGTAGTAAAACTGATGGGCAATCATGTGAACAGATTCAGCGATGCTCTGACAGCAGAGGGCTTTTGCCTTGAAGCTTTACCTAGGTCGCCTTGCCATTTTATCTTTGAATCTCATTTCGCTAGGTGGGTGGGTGACAGGCTTCTCTCATGGGCTTCTGATTGGTGAAGTAAAGCCTTTGCTGTGATAGAAGTTGGTAGGTTGTTGGTGAGTGCGTGACGCTACTGCAGGGTGATGCATCTGTCCTTTGCCCTCACACGTCATTGGTGTGATTTTGCAGAATGGCACTACTACTACTACTGTTCCAGCAAAATGCCTTGAGAGTTACCCGATTTGATAAACTAGTAGACATTCACTTCAAGAGGGAATATGTTTGGGCATGTTGGTTTATCGTCACAAGCGCTCGTCATCGTCACAAACAAAAGTGGTTCAAATGCCCACTTTCTGCAGAGGCGACACACGAACGACGTAACCATACAGCTGATCGAGGGTTGCACTCTGCAATGAAGCTCCAGGCTAGCCGCTCGGCTGAAGCGCTGTCCACAGTCGGTGCACTCGAGTGGCCTCTCTTCGAGTGGACCAGCAGGTGAGCGGTGAGTCCGGTAAGACTCTTCAGCCATGTGAAGCCCTTCTGGCAAACGTGGCACACGATGGGCTGCTCTCGGGTATGGGTCCGCTTGTGTCTGGTAACACTGCTTCTGTGTGGCAAGGGATGAAAGAAGGAGGGCAGAGGGCACACGATGAACACATCAGCCTCGCTGATGAAAGGAGAAAACAAAAATGCACACTCTGTAATGTACCACCCATAGCCACCCTGTTAGCACTGTTCATTGCCCCAGGAAGAGTGCGGAAATAATGTCTTTTTTTTTTTACAAATGTTATTATCAGACTCCGCACTTCCCTGTCTCCACTCTGAAATATCCCCCTTCACCCCAAGCCTGTTTATTCCACATTAGAGGGGCCCTGAAACACTTTCTAAGGTGAGTACACAGACTTTTGTGAAGTGGAATCCTTTAACATCCTAAGCATACCACAACTTTACTGAGCAGTGTTCAGGGCCCCTTTAAGTATCCTGGCAAAACCGTCTTGCTGAGATGTGCATCTAAATAAACATTAACAGCACTGCCTTCCTTTCGACTTCAACGAGTGCATGCTCTGATGGGGCTGCTCCAAGAGGTGTCACATGGAGAACTGGTCCACCAGGTGTCGTGCAGGATGTGGCTGATAGCGGGACAGGCTCACTGATTCCATTCTGTGAGTGCAAACAGTGCACATGCAGCTTTTCACCACTGCCTCGCGCAGTCTGCTCCAAGCTCTGGGAGCGTCAAGATCGCTGTTTCTGTGCACCTACTGGTAGTGCTTGTGTTGCGACATGCGATGGCATCCGCATGCGAACAACGGTGCGCAATAAAATTCTGTGCTAAACTTAATAGCAGCCTTGCCGACACCTATCAAATGATTCAACAAGCCTACGAGAATTCTGCTTTGTGAAACACTCAAGTTTCTGGGTAACTGAAGGTGAGCCGAGAACACGTCGGTGATGAATCCCACTCTGGACGGCCATCATCGAGCAAATGCGACAAAAATGCGTCTCGTGTTCGTGACCTTTTTGAGCACTGACCATTGAATGAGTGTGCAGATGATAGCAGAGACTCTGAATCTTCCAAAAACCACAGTGCACGACATCGTAAATATGCGGATGAGCTCGAGAGATTGAGAAAAAGGGTCCCAGAGCGCGAAAAAAGATCGTCGATACTTGGCAGTTGCTCCACGACGATGCTCCCAGCCGCACTTCTCTGCGTGTACTGGGGTTCCTGGCCAAGCACAACTTGGCGACGCTGCCCCAGCCCCCTTATAGTCCTGACTTGGCTACGGCAGACTTTTTGCTGTTCCCGAGAATCAAGAGTGCCCTGAAGGGAGTCCATTTTGGCAACAACGAACCGATCCAAACCACTGTAACAAAGGCTCTAAAGAAGTTTCCTGTTGACACCTTCCAGGTTGCGTACAGTGCACAGAAGAGTTGCTGGCAAAAATGTGTAGATGCCAAAGGGGTCTACTTCAAAGAATTTTGAACGTTTGTAACGATATCTTGCATAAATATTTTTTCCACGGATAAAACTGCATCACTATCCGGACACACCCAGTATTGGCAGCACTTCCAGCAGAGCCTGCATTCTAAATCATCAGCCATGAGGAATACACATCGACTGCGGAGAATCAATAGTTTTCAGCAACTGCGTTTCACTCAACAAAGAAACAAAGAAAGTTAGGTTCCTGTGAGATATGAAAGCACACTTCTTGGGTAGGCAGACACTCCGACCACTCGGATATGGCTGCAAGGCTGCTGTCAAAGTTCCTGTCTGGTACATTTCTGTCTGCATAATAATGAACTGGTGCTTCAGATGATGTTTCACAATTGGTAACTCGTCATAGTTCATTAAGACAAAAATGTCTATGCCCTAAATAGATCAAGGGAAATCAATAAGGGCAGATGGTCACAACATAAAATGTATATTACACGAAAGGAGATGAAGATGAAGCAACGGGTGTAAAAGGGGCCTACACTGATGTGGAGCAGATGAGATGGAATGGCACGAGGAAGGCAACATCTGTACATGTCCTCTACAAGCCATGCTTGCCCGTAGCTAAGAGAACAATGCATAGCCGTGAAGACGCTCAAGTCGGCTTTGTAACAATCCCATTGCCTTTTGCCGCATTTGCAGCACCAGACCTCAAGCCCAGCTATGGCAGTGACCTTTAGTTGGGCAGGTCTTTCACAACCAGCGTTTACACTGCTCATTTCTGCTCTTACGACGCATTCCAATGCTCTGAGGATCGTCAGCCAGGTCTGCTGTGCCATGAGCAAAATACCTAATGGGCACTAAAAATCTCCTAGACATCTTGTGGATGTCCACGGAACTTCAAAGGGAGTTTCAGTGCCCATTGAGTGGCATTCGAACTGTTTTTTTTTTTTTTGCATTGTCTTGAAGGTGAGATACTAGGAATCTAACACTGTGTGTTTAAATTTGTTGAAGAAAAGGCTATTCATTCTTTGTGGAATGTGCAATGCCTTTCTCTGTTATGCATTCTCTTTAGCATTTGATCACGTTTGCAGCCTTCTTCACATATGCACTTGGTGGCACTCGCACTTGGTTGTAGTGTGCAACTTTGTTCTTTTATTTGAGATACTTTTTTCTGTTTCATGGTCTTGTTGCTTGCATTAAATATCTGTGCTTGTGCCAACGCTGCTGTGCTCGTTCTTTTAATTCCTCTGGGCATCCTCTGGGGCTCCCAGAAGAAGAAAGGACTCTAAGTGGACACGACATAAGCACTACATCACCCTTGTTGCTGAGTAAATGCTGACTGCTGAAGCAACAAAACGAGCCTATAAAGGTTTGTTTACTCGCAATGCTTGCTAGGTACACTTGACAAAAAAAAAACACAGCACATTTGCATTCCTTCAGTGGGTTAATCTAGGAGTAGCATGCACTAGACTGTAACCTTTGGCAAATAAGCCACTTTCATGATGAGGAAGAGCAGGTTACAAAGGAAAGGTATCATACCTCTCTCACTCTAAGCAGACACGTGAACTGCACCATCAGAAAAGAGAAGAAAGAATGAAAGCGGAAGAGAAAGAAATGCAAGCAAATACCAAATACGTCTTGAAGCATGCACAAATGGATACAATCCACTCAGGCTCGGAGCCACAACGTCGCCACATGCCATGAATCAGCACACTGCAGGCATCTTCGTTGTGAGGCCAGTTCAGAAGCTTTTAACATTGGCTTGGTTGATTGCCCTTGACCTAAAAAGAGGAAGGCCGTGTATAAAACCGGGCTGAAAGGCGGAAGAAACTGGAGAGAGACCTCACTTAAAGCTGCGTCCATTTTCCTACCTGCCAAGCATGCATGCTCCTCATTAATCTACAAGAAAATACGACAATGAACAAACACAGTAGATTGGTTTGGTTTATAGGGTTTAGCGTAGTGACTCAGGGCGCCTCAGGAACGTAGCGACTCAGAGACGCCATAATTCGACCACCTGGGATTCTTTAACGTGAACAATGCAACAACTGGGGCTAGCTGGTATTCCATAGCTGTAGTACAAATGCGCTGAGTGCTACAACAGGAGACGTGCACTGACATCACACAGTACACGGGCCTCTAGCATTTGGCCTCCATTGAAGTTTGAGCACTGTGGCTGGGATTAAAACCGTGTCTTTTGGGTCAGTAGCCAAGTTCCATAACCACTGAGCCATCACAGCTTCACACAGTAGAGTGTGAAGCGGTGAAATTGAAGCTTGAATGAAATGAAGCCAGCAGCAAAAAAACAACAGAATTTAAGTAGTAAAAACTGCACACAGAGTAGTACATGAAAACAAAAGCATTTTAGACTACAAAAGATGCCTCTCATTTCCTTCTTACTAAAAGTTGGGGGGACATTTGAGCTAAGCCTTTGTGGGCATGACGCAGCAGCTGTTCCTCTTGCCCTTGCAGACACAGAGGCACTGTCTCCTCTTTCACAATCAACGTTACTATGTGAAAGACCACACAGAACACATGTAAAGCCCCGCTTTAACCAAGCTATACAAATCTGCCTGCATGGCGTAGCGTTACCAAAGGGCACTGAAACTCCCTTGAACATCCTGTGGACATCCAGTGGCATTTGAGTGTTCATCAGGTGGCGTGTCTGACTTCAAACCCGTGTGCCATTGCTGTGTTTGGCGCCATATATCAGAGCCTCTTGTAAGCTACCTTTCCAACCAATCCGGATTTTTCCATCACACCGACGGCAACGCCAACATCGACTTTTCTGCTACACAGGGCCCTTGTGCTTTCACATAATAACATATTCCGGAGAACAATCCTGAACAAATCGCACAGATCCAGAACCACTGACTGCATAAAAGATTGCTTTCATCCAAGACAGATGTTCAAAGAAAGTGGGTGAGTTTACAGTTGTTTGTAGCGTTCATGCACATTTCACTCAACTTTTACTGCACTTATGTTGCAGAACATATTCACCATTGTAGGCACTGACTCACAACACAGTTTACACAAAAGCAAGAGAATGGCCTTCTAAAGTAATTTCGGAAGATGTGAGCTCTGATTGAAACCAAACACTGTCATGCAGTAATATGACAGATTCTAGTACAAACATACACAGTACTTCATCAATGCCCTTCATCAATGAGGCATTAGGTAGAAATTTCAGTTTTATTCGCACCTGCTTGAAAACACAGGGCAAGGAAGGACACAGTAGAGTGACACATCACAACAACGCATGTATAGTGGAAAATCTAGCTTTATTTTCTTCCATCCAAGTTATGTTTTATAATGACAGTAGAAATATAATTCATAGTGTGTCCAATGTATCTAGGGGATTCCTGCAAGATTAGGTAGCTGAAATGAAATAAGAGAGTAATTACTCACTACTTAATATCAGCTTAGCTATACGGCTGCAAAGAGAGACTTTAATGAATAAAGAAGGCTGCAGAGGAAACCTGCACAACCTTCCCAAAATGCTCGAAAACCTGGTCTGGGTAAGGCTGCCTGGCCCCTAATCACTTCTGTCACCTAGCAAGGCTTTCACATGAAACTTTGACAAATGTCTGCACCGTAGTGTGACATTTCTTTGCCATCAACAATCTTTAAGCTATCTTCGTTGTTGAGAGTCTCTGCTTTGAAAGCAAGGTAAGTATATAATAGTGGAATCTTGCCAGCGCTCACCTCTGAGGCTGAAATTTGGAGGATGTTGGAATGGCTTGAAAGCACCTATGGAAAGGAAAATAACAAAATAATTGACAGGAAAACCACACGGTGGGTTGGGAAACAAACATGAACTGACGTTATCAGGGCTCAATCAAAAGGGGGAAAGAGATATGGGTAGGCCATGTAATGAGGCGAGGAGACAAGTGATAATCGCTTTGGCTAACAAAGCGGATTCCAAGGGAAGGCAAATGCAGCAGTAGGACACGGAGTCTGCTGGGCGGATAAGATTGAGGAGTCGGTGGGGATACTGCGCCCGCTGCTTAAGCAGCTTGTAGAAGATGAGATGAATTAGTAGGTCAGTAGGAGAGGCCTTTGCCTTGCACTGGGCATAGCTGGGTTGATGGCGATGACTTCGTACCGGAGGTTGCAGCGAGTTTTTCTTGCTGACATCTTACCTTATTTTGTCACAGCATGCTTCAAGATTATGTGAGTATTTCAGAATGGTTGCTTTTCTAAGCTGCCTTGCCAGCGAGTCTAATCTTCTAGGCTATTTTTTATACACTTTCACTTTTTCCTCTTAACACCTTCATTACCATTGAGGTCAGCGGCAAATGTTTACTTTGCAACACTGAGATCTTGAACATATACTTATTATCAATGCCTTACACTAAGAGAGTGGAATTTAGTTCATACCACTCAGAAATTTGTAAAACCACGTTTCGAATGTATGTCGACCATAGAGAGAGTGCAAACGAGTGCCTTTCACTCAGTGCCAAAGGCAGTCATTTTCTCAAAGAACTACAGCTTCCAACATGAGCAAACAATATTATTTTGTGACAAAAATTGTGAAAGACAGCTGCAGTCTCCCAGTTACTACAAGAGAGCAAGTACGTGCCCAATTTCCACATGAAACTGGTAATTCAGGCCTGCAAGCACTTCATGGAATAAAGCTACATGTTAAAATCTGCACCTCCCACCACTTTTACTTCCCATTACCATGAAAACAGGCATGGAATGTATACTCGTACCACTGTTCGCAAAACACACTCAAAGAAATGGCACTATTGCTTTTCACATTTCGGTTCTGACTGTTAGCAAAGCCAGAAAGGTGCACTGTCAGTGCTGAGTAAGGGAGACTGCCAAGACAGCAGCCACACCGTGTGCTGCTGTTTGGTCCAATGTATGCTTTATTCTGCTCTACCGTTGTTAAAATGCAGTTATTAGAGTTTTGATACATTTCTTGAAGTTCCCGATAAGTGGCCCCCATTGCCAGTTCCATAAATTTGTGACAAAGCAGTAATCTTGAAATTAAACGCAATCATCAAGGACCCACCCTGTGCCAACAATTTTTCCTGCGACAAATGCTCGGCTGTTCTTCCGGCAACAGTTCTCACAAAATGAGCCTCAATGAGTCACTGAAAACTGGCTACTGGCTGTACATTGTCACCCTTTTTTCTTTCACACTGCTTCCTCAAAGTGTTTTCACTAGAAAGCACTGACTAACGGGAACACATTGAGATCAAAATCTTCATCCAAGCTCTTTTCAGAAATGAAGTGAGTTGTGTACATTTAGTGTGTCATGGATCTGAGGCACTGGCCACAGAAGGGTTAAGTATCTTTTGAATGCTTACTGCGCAAGGTAGGGCCAATCCTGTGGATAAGTTGAAAACATTCACTTTTGAGCAAGTGGCCAGGACACAGAGACCTGTAGGGCATTGCATTAGCATCAGTGTATCAAGCGTTACCAATGGTAATGAGGGCCTGTTTCAGGCTGTTGAATTATTCAAATGTCCACTCTGAATTTCTACTGGCTTATCGGATGAGTGACTCTCAAGGCGTTTAACTTTGACAATGGTAGTAGTGCTATACCATAGAATCACAGTGCTGACTAGTGAGAGTAGAGGACAGATGCCTCCACCCACCATGGGAATAAACCAGAAGAGTGAATTAAGTGAGTCGAAGTTAATGAGATTCCACTGTACCAGCTTCCGAATCGGAGAGGTCAACTCCCTGCCTTGCTCAGTCACTGTAGAAGTGGTTGGAGCAGCAATCAGACATGACTGCAAGAAAAGGGCTCAGTTCAAGCAACCCCACAAAAAGTGCGGAGTAGCAGCAAGATTGATAAGCTAAGACACAAATCATTCCCGCTGTGTGGAACATGGTCCCTGCTAAAAAAAAGGGCAGTTTTGGCGAAGCAAATCAATTCAAAGGAACCTTTCTTGGCACAGTGTAGCAGATGCACTTCATCAGTATTCATTTTAAAATAAAAACTGTGCAAGCAGTGAGACACAGAAAAGATATAGACAGGACAAATACAAACTTTCAACTGTGACTAGTATTTGAAAGTCATTGTTTGTTCTGTCTGCACCTTTTCTATGCCCTACAGTCCATACCTTGTGCAGTTTTTATGTTTTCAAATCATGCCCTACGAACTAGCCCCACACTGTACACTCCTTGAATTCATCACATTTGTTACGTAAGAACTCTCTGAATTTAGGTTAAATACGTAACAGCTCATGGTAAGCACCCACCAGTGATACACTATCCTGGGGAAAATGAAAGTTCAATACATTTGCAGCTGCTTGCACAAAATTACGCAGCCCGTGAACGCAGCCGTATAATACCATCTTGAGTCACAGACATGAACCTCATTTTCTTTACTCTTTAATCCGAGTTGATCACAAAAACTTGCTTTTTGCAGTATACCAAGAACATCTACAATCAAGTGAGAGCCACGCTATTCCAGATTGTGTTAGTTCTGCCTGATTATGACAGATTTTCTTGAGCAAGCAGGAACGTGTGAAAGTCGCCAAATTTTCTCAACAGGATATGCACAGAGGCTTTCACTGCTTCTGTTTGCTGGACAAGACTAGCAGAAATACAATGATTGTATTTTCCAGTGATAAGCGATTCTGCTAAATTCTCCCCAATCTTCCATTTTTGAGTCAACCAGAGCGTAATGACCGCATTCTCTAGACGTGCTGCGTTTCCATTTTCCAGCTCTTTTTGAGCCACTCTCATTGTTAGATTGGGTTAGGTCATAGCAGTAACACTTGGTGCTGAATGACGCATCAGCAACTGAGGCTGTAATGCACCAAACACAGGTTGGTCTGAGCTAGGTCCCTGCAATACCTGCATTACTGCAAGCATGGCTAAGCAATGCTCCCATCTTAGAGCGACAACAGGTTGCTAGCACAGGGTATTTCAACCAAAGACAGGCATAATTCAATGCACGGGTTGAGTGGATCATTTAGCTCCACTTTACTTGATAGGTATCTTTTTTGCTCCGACCTCACAAAGTTAAATGAATTTGAATATGGAACCCTTTCCCACAGTAGGCAGTCTTGTGCTAATGCAACCTTGATACAGACACACTCCACATAAACACAAGGTTCAAGACTACGTTGCCTCGAAACAAAAACACAGCAGTTGTGCCAACAAGTATGCCAAGCTGCATGGTGACTTGACCACCACAGAAGATGTTCCTCTCAGCCAATGTGCATGCTGCACCGAAAAGTTGTGAGCGAAAAGCGAAAATTTCGCTTACAACATTGCTCATAAAGGAGAATAAGGGGTGGGGGGGGGGGGGGGGGGGGTGCAGTGCATTTCAGTGGCACTCTCAGGTGATTAATAGCAGTTTATCAGTATCCTTCAAGGGAAAAGTATATAGCAGCTGTACCTCACCAGTAGTCACTTATGGGGCAGAAATGTGGAAGCTAACGAAAAGGTCTGAACTTCTACTGCAGAAAACTCAGTGATCTAGGAAAAGGAAAGTGACGGGTGTACTGTTAAGAGACCAAAAGACAGCAGAGTGGGTCAGAGAATAAGTGCAAGGTAATCGTATGCTAGTTGAAATCAGGAACAACAAATGGGTACGAATGGGTACGGGCAGGACATGTAATGTGAAGGTGAAATAACCGATGGTGCCTTAACCCGCTTGTTTTCAAAGACACTGATTCACCATCTTCATTAAAAAATTGAAGGCTGATCAAGGTTAAGCCCAGCGGATGCGAAGCATGTCCTTAGCGTTTGGAGGCATCTTGACCGCATACACGCCCGGCGCAAAGATGCTGGTGCGGTTGCGGGCACAGAGACGGCGGGCGCGCGCCGCCTCATCCCTGGCGTGACGTCACATATCACGTGATGCAGCGATGGTGGCGCCGCCGCCGCGTCGCGCGCGACGGCGCGAACCGAAGCGTGGAGGCCTCCGCCGGCCGGGCGACGTCCGACGGCGCGATATGAGGCCCCATCTGCAGCCGGTGTGACGTCATCACGTGACGTCACATCATGTGATCTCACTTCAAGGTCAATGGTGGCCACCGCCGGGAGGCGACCGACAGCGCGATATGAGGCCTCATTTGCAGCCGGTGTGACGTCACCACGTGACGTCATGTCACGTGACCTACTTGAAGGTCACTTGAAGGTCAATGGTGGCCACCGCCGGGCGTCGCGCGAAGGCCCGAAACCTACGTTAATATGCTTCGCATAATAAATATTTGCTTTAAGTATGCATCAACAGATGGAGCCACATCCTTGACTGCTAATTTTTGGATAGTACTTTTCACGTCATATGACACTAGCTGCTCACTAGTTTCAAAAATATATTGCTGCGAAAAAATTATTTTTCCATTGCTTGTGTTGAGTACTACCATGACGTCATGGGAAGACTGAAACCCAGGTAGCACAAAACGTTATAATAACGTTCCATATTCGTTGCGCATGTTACACTAACGTTAAATGTTATGAACGAACGTAATTATATCGTTGAAACTTAACACATAACGTATTAGTTGTGTTGACAACGTCACTGTAACGTATAAGACCTAACTATAGTATAACGTTAGAAGTATGAACGTTGGTGTAACATTATAATTTAACCGGTAATGTTCATGCTTAATCTGGAACGTTCATATAACGTAACGGGTACAACAGAAAACTAACAATGAAGAATGATAACTTAATGCAAGGAACTGCGTGCAAATTGTTAATGCAGGAGAGATATACAGACTTAAAATGTTTGTTAAAAAACTTTTTAATACAACTCGGGTGCATAACGAATTTGTAGGGTTCACAAGAGCATAATGAGATACAAGTGAAAGATAAGGTTAAAAAATTGTATGCCATCCCGAAGGGTCAAATAAACACAACAAGTATGTTTTCAACGTGTAATCTATTGGTGGAAAAGTAATGAAAGACATGTAGGAATTTAGACAGCACCCCAATTTGAGAACACGTAACAACTGTGCAACTTTATTATGCATGCCACTTGGATACAGTAACACTTCAATGCATGAATGGTCTATGAAAACCAAATATACAAGAATCCCATGGCAGTCTTCATTAGCATGCAGACACATGCACAAGTGAAACCTTTGTGAAAGTAAGGCAGTTGAGAACCCTTTTAACTTTAACAAAGCAATGCAAAGTATAATAAACTACATATGCCATTCATATATCTATATAATGCCATTAGTGTCATGGTGCTCTTAAAGAACAGATCAGAGCACCGCTTAAAATGCAAATTCAACTGCACAGGAACGTAAAAAAACAGACAATACAAACAGCCAGGGACTGGACCCTTTATTGTTTTACACTGTTGTTTTGGAGTGTTTCAGTAAAGCAAGCAATGATAACAACTTGTAAGTGCTGTATTTGCCAAGGCTTGACCCCGTATACACCTACAAGCAAGAAAATGTGTCCAGCTGCCATTTGGTCCTTACGTCACAAGCTACCTAACGAGTAGAACAGCTATGCACCTGATATATCATTTGTTTGCTTTGGGTACTGTTATTGGAAATAGATACAACTTTCATGCTGCACCTCACAGCAGAAAATCAAATTGCAATGGCTTACTGAAAACATTTTGGAGACACTTAAGACCCGTATACAAGCATATGATCCGAAAGCATTAATGGCTCCCATCTGCTACTAACCTCACCGATTTTCATTTGCATACATTCACCTTGCTACTCAATATCTGATCCCTTAATTTGTGCCTCCATTGTCTCACAAATTCACATTAGCAAACAGACATATGTTTCATGGTCAAGACCACCTGACAAAGACATAAATCCCCGCTTTAACCAAGCCGCACGTACAGTCTTTGTCAAAAGTACACAGCCCAAGGGGTCTGCTTCTGAGCCGTGCAGCGTGGCTCCTCTTGCATACTCAGGGACCCTAATCACACGAAACCAGGAGGAACTTAAGCCCTCAACCCTCCCACGGTTAGGACTGTCAAATGTGCTTAAGAGGTCCGCTACACAGCTTGCAAGCAAAAGCAAACTCCTTGGGCTGTATATTTTTGACAAAGAGTAAAAGAACATCACGGTCTAAAAATCTATTCTAATTTACTCAGCAGGTGTAGATGAACACCATGCACTGATCCATGTATTCTAACTTCGAATGCATCATTTGAAAGAAGAAAGCACTCTTGCAGTTGTAAGTGGCCAATCCTCGTATATGGGAGCAAGAAATAAAGATATATTCTTCAACTATTATTTCTGATAATAAAGAGAAAATCCTGAGCTTTCTTTAGAGATGGGAAAGTTGCTTTTCTCAAGCATAACAGATGTGTAATAAAATCTTGCTGACATAATGAACAGCAAATCTGCTCCTTTCACATGATAGCAAGTACAAAACAAGTGCTTTTACACATTTTGAACCTGTTAAGGAAACGACACTATGGCAGGGAGTTTGACTTGACCTAACATTTTACTGCAGCTGTGCTACTTACGCCTTGGGGATGCTTACTAAACATAGTGTACCAGAAAGGTCACTACAGCTTTTTCCAGGTGCACATAGCCCATGTAGCCAGTCAAACAGCTAGAGACAACTATTATTAAGGAAAGCAAACACATATAAGGAACATGCACTTAAAATACCAGCTAAACTTGTAAGGTGGACTGAAGCTTATCTAAGAGACAAAAGACAGCGAGTGATCCTAGTTGACGTATCATCATCTTACAAGAATGTCTTGTATGGCATCCTGCAAGGTTCTGTTTTGAGCCCAGCTCTTTTCCTGGTGTTTACAATTGACCTTGCTGAAAGTGTTACTAGCCGAGTCAGACCTTACGCTGATTATTGCTGCTATTTATTGCAACGTTGGCTCCGAAACTGATCACAACTCCTTGCAGGTGACCTCAACTCTCCTACCATGATGCAGCATGTGGAAGAAACTGTGACAAGGTTCACTGATAAAAAGTGGTCTTCCATTAATTATTACCTGATCAATGACTTTCTCTTGCCTGTTATGACAGAGTTCAAATACCTAGGGGTTATATTTTCAAGTTCAATGTCATGGAACGCTCTTGTAGTGTACTGAATGGAAAAAACTAGCCTGCCGTGTGTTGAACTTCTTGCGACGCAACCTCAGAGATGCTCCACCGGAGCTACAACAAGCCTTGGACATAGCAAATGTTTGCTTGATCCTTGAATACACGTGCATGGCATGGTACCTGACAATAAAGAATATAGGTATACTCTAATGTATACAGAAGCGTGCAGCTCATTTCGCGACAGGAGACTATGATTTCACGAACCGGTCATCTGACAGTTTGAAATGTTTAGGCTGGCCCTTGCTTTCTGATAGGCGTAAATAATTATAACTATCTTTGCTTTTTAATATCCTAAAAATCAAACTGGAATTATCAGTGAAACTTGCATAAAGAAACCTTCTTATGTGTCTGTCCGTGTGGACAACAGCATGAAAAAAAGAGAACACAACACTCCCGACTAAATGTTTTTCTAACATTATTAATTTCTAACATATTATTTTCTAACATTTCTAACATTATTTTCTAACATTATTAACAAAGCAAGAAATATACAAAGGCTGCAAACACACCATTGTGGCCACCGCCTGTGAGCAGAAACATGAAAACATCCTTGTTTTTGCATATCACATGCCACTATCTGCTCCAACCTACAACATAAAACCAATGTTGTGTGCTCAACAATACCGGCCATAAAAGCATGTGCAAGCCATGTGCAGCGTCACAGCAGGCTCAAGAGCGACGCTACGGAAATGATGACCCAACAAAACCAGTCACGGTGGTGATTATTTTGATTAACAGACCACTACTGAAAGATCCTAAACTTGGAGAAGCTGCGTGTAGGTCATGTGCATAATTGAAATGCATCATATCAGATAAGCACACATAGTAGCAGGTCTTGCACAACACTGCATCTCCTGGTGACACTGCAGTTCCATTTTGAGCTTCAATTTGCTGATGCAGTAAGTACCTTGCCACAAAAGGTATTTTACACGGTACTAATCAGCCTTTGTACAGCTTAGGAAGACTTGCAATAATACCTCATGTGCCCTACAATTATACCAAAAGTTACATAGCTATCTTTTGTACTTGAGTCTGGCCATGGCCTCAAGTGATTGCAAGACCAACCAAGCTGCCCTAACGTTGACTTGTCCTGGAGACTATTATGCATTTTGAGAACTGCAAGCCCAGCCACCCGTCAACATATATGAAGGGGCTGTAGATAACCGAGTAGCCGAAGGTCAAGCTCAGTAGCACCACTAACTTTCCAAAAGCCCAAGCATCTCTGAGCAGTTCTAAGACTACAAGATAACAGTGGCCGGCCTGCAGTCACCTGAGACAGGAGCCCCTTCTCAAGCACTTGGCAGGCCTGCGTGGTCTGCACCCGGAAATACTTGGTTCATCGTTGTACAGAACACAAAGTTGACCCTTATATAAATGCAAGGTATGCAGGTCTGCTTGTAGACCTTGCTGTAGCAGAGGTATAGGAGTGAATCCAACAGAATTAAACTACAAGCTAAATGCCCTGTCCTAAGAGGAGCACATACTCAGGATGCACTGCAGATTTCCCACTTTTGGCTGCTGTCACATATGGGCAATATTTTTTTTAGCATAATACACACCACAATGACGTCAACAATTTGGAAACACAGTACAAATTACAGGCACAGCGAGGAAGTGCACAGGTGCTGTGGTGCCCTTTTCTGGCGTGTGTTAGCCCTTTGCATTGCTTTCTCAGGTGATGCCACGGTCCATACAGCCCGCCAACTTTGCCAATAACAGAGCCGTATGGTGAGGATTTTAACCATTTAGAGTTGTTCTATAGGGACGTCGCAAAGCACAATGGTATTATCGCGTCTCGCTTCTACAAAAAAAAAAAAAAAGTTGCCATGTTTAGGGCTTGACCTCCTAGCACTAGCAGCCAAGCATCACAGCAGCTCAGCCACCACGGAGGAAACGTCAGAAAGCCCTGTTGCAGATCCTTGAAATCTCAAATGGCTCTGGCCTTCCCAATAGTCTGCTGCCCTAGTCATGAGCCAGCTCACACAGAGGAAACCGTCCGCGCTTCCTTGGAATATCAGCAAAGACTAGAAACCTCTCGTGTTTGCAGCATCGGCGCCGTATGTTTGCGATGCCGGCACAAATCCCACCACCAGTTGTCTTTTCTTCCCCGTGCTAACCACACTGTTTCTTTTACACAATAGCCGGATAAAAAAAAACAAATTCTTCGATACAGGGGAGTTTACTTTCCTTTTATCCAGCATTTCAGGCTTCGAGGAGCAGCTAAAAAGCACTACGCGGATGCCGCCGTGATAGGGCGGTATGCTGCACACGATTCTAACCGCTTACCTTGAAAATGAGCTACGTTTTGTAAAAATGCTACCTTGCGCGTCGACTTCCATTCAGTAGCATAAAAATTAGCGTTTGTAGCAGGTACTCTGCGTTTCTGAAAGCACTGATTAACCGTCGCGGAAAAGTCCTCACTCACTACTGAAACCCGCAGTGCTAAGCAGTTCAATACGCGAATCGCAAGATGTAGGAAGCACACATTTGTCAGCCGAAGGCACAGAATTCCTTGTGGTTACTTGGCAGAGGTCACCGCGACCTCAATCGTCTCGTGTTTGGGGTTGGTCAACGGCGACACTGTAGAACGACCCTCCAAGCAACATCCATCACGCAAGCGTAAACCCATTTCGTCCTGTCGACATGCTTCCGGCACTATACTTATCATTCACCGAAGCGGCTGAAAACTGCGATACCGAAGCACAGTAGAACAAAATGGATTACTACACCGCGAGGAATCGTATCATGAATCGCATACACGCAACGCGTCAACCGCCATGGTCGTCAAAGCAGTCGCCCAGTGTTGATAGACCAGAAGAGGATCACAGGTCTGGAGCAGTCTGGAGGTGGAGCCCCATCAAAATAGTTGAAATGGCCTATTTTTATTAAAGCGGGGGTAAAGAACAGCTGATTTTTACAGTGAATGCATTATTCCGATGTCTTCTTAATCTTTATCCGCTTATTTCAACTTTGTCAGCTCTACCGTATTAGGATCGTCTGCTACCAGCTTGAAGGCCGCGAAAGTGCGACGGGTGCGCAGCTCAGCTAACGATTTCATTGTGCCGATCTCCCCAATCTGTGTCGGTGGTTTGTTACATAACATTTACGCCTTGAAGCAAAGCTAAGGCGACGTCCTCTGCAGTCCTGCTGCACTCGGAGCACATCAGCCCAAGCTCGCAAACAGCCCAGCGATGCGAGTCCCTTTCCGATCGTCGTCTAGACGCGGGCTCGTTTAGAGCTGAAGCAAATTTAGTTGGTTCTCGGACGCTATTTTTTTCTTTACACAGCACGTCAAGTCATTGCAGACAGAAATGAAGCGCTGTAGGCGCCCTATACATGAGCTCAGCAAGCGACAGGTTAAGAGAAGAGTAGCCGAGAGTATTCAAAACCATCTTGCATGCATGCTTCCGACCGCCTTGCATTCCATACAGAGGAGCGGAAATGCTAGAGAACAAGCTGAAGACAGTAATCTTGACACTGCAGCTCCAAATGCTTTGGATGAGTCAGGAGCCATCGACTCTGTAGAACCTGCAGCTCAGAGGCTGGAGGAATTAAAGATAACATGCTAATCACAAGTGAAGAACAGCCAAGCCTAGTCAGCGAACTGACAGCATGGGCCCGTGATACAAAAGCTTGCGCATCACACGTTACCTTGCTTCTCAAAGTATTAAAGAGGCATGGTCACCCTGAACTTCCTGGTGATGCGAGAACACTCCTTAGAACGCCAAGGTCTTGCAACGTCAAAGAGATGGGATCTGGACTGTATCACTACTTTGGAATCAAAACAACCTTACAACAACTTATGAGAAGTGGCAGCATCACTGGAGACACAATTTCACTTCTGGTCAACATTGATGGGCTCCCCATATCGAAAAGTTCAACAAAACAGTTCTGGCCCATATTGGCATCAGTTGCAGAAAATGACAAGCTAAAGCCGTTTGTCATAGCTTTGTTTGTAGGCAGTGCAAAACCCCACAGCGTGCAGGAATACCTTGATGATTTCATTGCTGAGATGAGTATGTTGCAAACAGAAGGAATAAGTGAAGGCGGACAAAAGTGCGCAGTCAAACTGCATGCATTCATTTGTGATGCGCCAGCGAGGGCATTTTTGAAGTGCATCAAGGGCCATGGTGGGTACTACAGTTGCGAAAAATGTACTCAGGAGGGAACCTTTTCCGCAAGAGCCAGGAAAGTTATCCTCCCAGAGGTCAGTTGTCCACTAAGAACAAACGAATCTTTCCGAAACCAGCAGCAGAAGGAACACCATCACCAACAATCTCCACTACTTGCTTTGCAGATTGGCATGGTGAGTGATTTCCCACTAGAGTACATGCACCTCGTCTGCTTAGGGGCAATGCGGAGGCTTCTCCACTACTGGGTGCAGGGAGGGCCACACAAGGCAAAGTTGCCAGCACGTCTTCAGATTGCCATTTCAGGAATGCTAATGGAGCTGCAAAAGTACACACCTCAAGAAATGTCCCGCAAGCCAAGAAGCCTCTGTGAATTGGAAAGATGGAAAGCCACTGAGTTCAGAAACTTCCTCTTCTACTTTGGTCCTGTAGTACTGAAGAACAACGTCGAGAAGCGCTACTACAATCATTTCATGAAGCTTTGTGTAGCAGTGTCCATCCTGGCAAGCCCTGGACTTTGCCAATCAAAGTTAAATGTAGCAGAGCACCTCCTCAGAGAATTTGTTATGGATGCTGAGAGCCTGTATGGTGAAGGAATTTACGTATATAACATACATTCCCTAGTGCACCTTCCTGCTGATGTGAAGAAGTATGGACATATTGATTCCTTTTCTGCATTTCGTTTCGAGAACTTCTTGGGTGAACTGAAGCAGGACCTGAAGTCAGCAAACCGGCCACTGCAACAAATTATCAGGCGTTTTTATGAACGACATCAGCTCCCCAGAGCATGCCCAGTTAGACAAGCAAGTTTGCACAAGCCACACGATTCTGGCCCTACACCGCCAAGATTCACTGGTGAACAATTTCGCAAAATTGCTCTGCCAGATATGGTTGTTGAAATTAATGCTGCTGATTCGTGCCTTCTTATGGAAGATGGCAATGTGGTTGTTGCAACAAATGTTCTATCCCATGATGGAGACATTGAGATCTGTGGAAGATTTTTCACACAGCTCTCCAACTTCCACCAAGGCACTGCAGACACAACTGAACTGCATCATTACAAGGCTTCTGGCCTCTCGCCCACAAGTGCTGTGTGGTCTGTCAAGCAGATCAGATCAAAGTGTTGCCGGTTTCCTTGTGGACATGGTTTTGTGGTCATCCCACTGCTGCACACAACTTAATTTGGCCTCCATCCCCTGTAAGGTGACTTGTACGCTCTGTTGTAACACTGCTGTCAGACACATGCAGAACAGTCACAACTATTGTATGCTCTAATGCTGCTATGCATGGTGTAGTACAGTTTCTGAATTCCCAGCTGGGATAACTACCATTTGCATTGGACCATCCTCCAAATCTACTGGACAGCCTCCTGCCTCCTCTGCTGTTGAAAAGAAACAGCCTCAAAGGCAATGGTTAGATTTTCCTGCGTGCAATGAAGAAAAATGAGAGGGATTCAAAGCTGCTGAACAAAATGTGGAGCGAAAGCTTTGCCTGCGGGCGATTGAGTGTTTCATCGAACACAACCAACCTGCGCTCTGTTGAACGCATCAAAGTTAACGGCCGTTCCATGCTGAACCCACCTTCACGCTCTAAGCGTGCGATGCCGGCAGACGCTTTCCTGCTCGGTCAGCTCTCCGCAGCAGCACGTGCGTCCGCAGTGTGGAAACTACCCTTCTCCTCCTCTCCACTCCGGTGCGCGCATCTATTGGGATGCCACTACCGTCCTTCTCCTCTCTGCGATGAGCACCACATACCTGACGACTCATTTGGTGAGCCACGAACGATTTGCACATGCACAGAGAGGCTGCATAACGAGGCACGTGAAGTCACAAGTTGGCCCAGCAGCGGAACACCTGTGGAACGGCGCAGCTAGTTGCCATGGTCATGGTGCATGTGCAGTTGTGGCCTCGGTTAGACACGGCAAAACTCGCTTCTACTAGCCTAGTGTAGATTTCGCTACAAAAAATGAAAGCAGGCATCATGAAATTGAGTTTCATGATAGTTTCCAATAGCAGCAACGGCAGCAGGATTTTGGCTGATGATCCCACTAATACAAGGACAGCTTCTGCACAGGACCACATGCGCCTAGCATTCTTTGGATAAAATTACCTCAAAGACCCATTTCCAAGCACATGATTATTCAGAAGATGGCACACTCTACAACACAGGTAAACATATGTTTTTCTAAGAACAATGAAACACATTGCCATAACCTCTTAGTGACCTTGGGCTAACCAGGAAAAATGCACAGCCCCTTCTGCGCGAAACACTGGCTGTGTTAACGTGCGGGAGGCATCCCGTAGAAAATTGCATACTCCTTGCTCTCACATTGTAAAATTTGAAACTTATGTCACAGAAGCTCAGAAAATTGGGGACCTCTGCCAAACATCATTTCCTCTCTGTGCAGTTGGCCACAGGCACATAAAAACATCTTGTAAAATGTCACTGATGATACATGAGGAGTAGAGCATTGTTGTAGCTGAGGTGCTTCACAAGGGGCATACATTTAATGTATGCCCCTTACTGTATTCTTAATGTATTTAATGTATTCTCCAGTGTACAAGGGGCACTGGAGAATACATGTTTGCAAAGAGACTGCACATATATGTTAAGACATTGCTTACGTTAGGTTGCATACTTTATTTCAATTCAAATAATACGCAACTTACACATACTGCTATGTTGTTAAGCTCGTGACTTTTTCATTTACTTAAGGAAAAAGAAATTCCACGCCCTCACAGAGGGTCCGTGAGCAAGAAGAGCAAAAAGCAGTGCATCAGAAGAGCAAAAACAAAATATAACAAAATACTTCAGAGTATGACACTCAATTGTTGCACTTGGCAGCTTTTTTTGACAATGGTCTAAATTTTGCTTTTCAGATGTTCTCAGTAGTACACTTCACAGACTCCAATGACATTGCTACACTACCATCAGCTTGGGTTCATAAAAACAAAGCCTTCTGGCCACCTTTCAAGAGTTTGGCGAAAGTAAATGCTGCCATCAAGCACCAAAGGCAGCACGACACACAACGGCAACAGTCTGCCTGCAGAGTCCTGTCGACCACAGGTAAGTATAGAATGCGATAGAAATGTCATTATTCAAAGATTACCTTTTTGCTACCTCAGAATGTAACACTACCCAAAACTGTCCAGCTTTAGAAGGCTATGAGTTTGCTCATGCCAAATTAGCTTCCTCTTATTTTATGTGCAACCTGGCGGTGACCAGTCAGTGACCTGCCAGAGAGCAGTCCAAGAGAGGCAACACGAAGGCACCCAGCTGCAATTTCATTTGAGACTGACAAGCAGATGCTACGGTAAAATGTACAGACAGTGCACTAGCACGTGTGCCAGGGTGTTTCAGCTTGCATCTGACATCACCAGGCCTGAGTAGCAAAAGCTGCAGAATACTGCTTGTGAGCACTTATTAAAATTATAAAAAGTTCTCAATTCGCACAAATGCATTTTGTGAAGTTACAATGTGAAGAAAAAAAAATTGGGTGCGTGAAAGCCTCAGTTGCTGCTTGAGGCCTGGTGCATATACCTGTGTGTTTTGTTGTAAGCTACTGTAAATCAGTAGCCATGGTACTATATCGCTGCTAGGTCAGGTGATGCATACAGCGCTTAGTATGGCTAATAGTTATCTCCTGATTGGAAGTATTCACAAGAGCCACTAAAATGGACAACACTTTAATAAGCTACCCTTTTACACCTCTATTTCGTTTTCTGCTGTTTGAGCACCTTATATGCATATGTGCTAATACTGTCAAACAACTTTGCTGTATACTGCTACTGACTTTCTGTTTGCAGACAGCTATGAAGTCGCACGTAGACGGGCTTTAAGGGCTGAAGATCAATCGGACTTGACATCAGAACCAGAACCAGTGAAGAGGACACGGCGACCATCAAAGCAGCTCGAAGATTTCACTTCAGGAAGTGACACGTCACAATATGACAGCAGCCAAAAATCTTCCGATGATGATTGCACAGAGTTCCTCACACAGCCGCCAAAGCCACCAGCACCAAAAAATAGTGAGGCTTACTGTTACTCCAGCGTCATGGAAATGTTACTTATAATTCGGTGCAGTTTGCGTTGTACATTACATGATTGAAGCAGTTGTAAAAGTATCAATAATTATTGAAGCAAAGCGAATGTCTAAATGACAGGGCCAGTGTTGGGTATCTCAGTCTAAATGGTAAAGTCAAAAAATAGTGTATTCACAGATGAGATTGCGTACAAATCAGAAACAAAGATGAAGAAGGTCTACTGTCATGACAGCTGCACACACACATGTACTACCTGGTTCTTGTTCATATAAAAAATTCAGGGGGGCACTTTGCTGACCTAAAGCGTAGCCATTAGCACGCTCGGCTGCGGAACGGAAGGGTGGTGGTTCGAATCCCATCGTGCACAAAGGTTTTTTTCTGGTCTGACTAGATAAGCGTGACACCTCTGATGACAACGTTCTGTCGACAATGATGCGGCATTAAAGGTGTTCGCCTTAAAAAGCACATAAAACAATTGCTGCTTACGTTGTCACCAAGACATCCAAGCGTATGCCCCGAAGCTTTGGCGTCACACGTTCTGGGACAGGTTACACATGCAGCCAGATGCATTCATATTTATGGCAGTTTTTTGGCTGTGTAGTGCTCACCTCATTTTCTCTACCAGTTTCTTACCTTCATGCGTAGCAACGTAAACTCACAGTTATCATTCTTGTGCACAACACTAATCCGTAACTATTCTAGTTAACTGCATTAACTGCATTGCAGCATGCCTCACAACTTGCGGCCAGCCCCGCCATCTCGTGGCTTGTGTTGCATTGGATTGGATTGCTTGCAGCACAGACTGATGCACTGCATCCAGTCCAGATATTAACTCTATGAGTCCAGCAGCATGAATGCTTGCTTGGACACAAGTGCAACATTAGCTGCACGGTTCACCCATTGAAACATTTAGTGTCACTGCCGTCAATGGAGTACAGCACAGCTCTTTTTTTTTTCTTTTCTCAGCTACGTCAACAAAAGAAATTTACCACTGGTTCCAGTTTCAGTTTCGTTTTGGCGGCGATTTCGATTTGATTTCGGGATGATTGTCAATGCAAGTGAGATCACAGATTGAAAACATTTCAGTTACCACAAGTCAGCAGTACAGGAAGAAACAACCCTGCCAGCACTCATGGTGTAGAGAGCAAACATACTTTCAGTTACGGGTCTGTATAGTTTTTAAGCAGCATTGTATTGAAACGAACTGTTCATAGTAGATGTCTGAATGAAAAAGTACCTTAGATATAGCACATATATGCATTACTGAGACATAAATGAAGTCTGTCGATAATTTTACAAATGCAGCTAGTATCCCTTACATTTCAAAGACGGTCACAATTAATAACAATACTTATACCGTGCTTGCAGGTCATGTCTCTCAACCAGCTCAACCCTCTGCGTCCACTTGTAAACCAGGAAGACCAAGTAGTATGCTTTCTAACAATGACAGTCATCCATCCGAGGCAGGTAAGTGAACTCTTCTTTTCTACCAAATTAATAAGGTACACAGTTTAAACTGCATGCAGAGACATTTTTGCACATGACTTGTATGTTCTGCTGCTGTAATAAATTTGTTTTCCATTCAGAACAACCGGAAGCCTATCAATGGAGCTAGCACTTGAACACCCTGTAGTGAAAAAAATCATACATATTTTAATTTCGCTGAAATGGCAGCTGTTCAATTGTGCTTCTATATAATTGCATGCGCATGACTTTTTGCAATCCTGTAAATATTCTTGAGGTCAATTCTTTGTACTGTTATTGAATTAATTCTTTTTCTGTAGTGCAGCCCAGTGCCTTCATGATAGGCGCAGCACACTATATTTTTCTTGTTTTTCTTTATGTCACCAAAATTAGGTTATCAGACAGAACAGTGAAAATACGGACTGTTAATTGCTTACAGAAATGAACACTTGTCTGATATCCTCGCATTAAAATGGACATACAGTAGCATTGCTTAGAATGGGAGCATGAAACCTTCATCCTAGTTCATAATTTATTTATCCCTGTCTATATATATATATATATATATATATATATATATTACATTTAAGTTTGCTTCAACTTTATCTGAAACTTACACATCGCACACTTGCATCCTTTCCCTTTTCTAGCTGTGGTCAAAATTCTCCGGGAGCTTGAGCACATCAAGGTGGAGCAAGCACGACAGGCAGCTGTGCTTGCAAAAATAGCTGCGAAAATCATTACTGAAGTAGATTCTGCAGACACGGTTGCGCCAGACGACCTGCCTGTGTATCCAGTGAAGACACTGGAAGAACTTGACAGCCTGGAGGCAAGCACAAAAGATGCGGCAACCTTTGCTGCACTAGTAAGTTAAATATCCTCAGCATCTTACTCTTACCCAAAAATAATAGGTGGGATTTGACATGTTTGCATTGTGTGATTGCTTCCTTACTTTCAGGTGAAGACCCTAGGCCAGATTGGTGGAACTGATGTTGCCACCACAACAAGGCGGGTGTTCAAAAAATTAGTTTCTGATGACGTTGCTGTGCAATACAACTGGACAGGAAGAAAAGGCAAAAAAAAGAGCCGAAAAACTGGCCATCATCCGCCTTGTATTCGGTAAGAGTATACCCACACTGCACTGACACTGTTATTTTTTTTTTCTATAACAGCACTTGTGTACCTAGAGTGGTGGTCCTGATCATTGCAAACATTGTTTGCAGCTGCTGTCCGGGTAACCCGCAGTGCTACAGACGATGAGATGGCACGCACACTCGCTGACTGGCTGCGCTTTAGCAACGCACGGCTCACTGCAGCCAAGGCAAGGAACAATCTCACTTGTGCATGCATACTAATGGGGCAGTATAAAGCAGCTGTCTTTGGAAGCAAACATGTGGTTGTGATAACTGGCAGAAACAGTTTGGAAAATTCATATATGGGTCATTGTTCGCGACATTTTCAAGCTCCTGGTACACAAATATCACCTGGCATTTCTTTGTTACGCAAAAGAAATCACCACTTTTCATCATGAACAGGTGTTACCTAAAACTCACACTTGCTATTCAGAGAGAGATCACGTTTGCTGACAGCCCACCATGCTTAGATGTTCCATGTTAAGCATTGCAGGTCACTTGCATGCAAGTATGACAAGGTTTAGTATGCGCGTCATTTGCTTCTACTCGTTTCCGTCTGCAGTGTGATTTGGCCACTGCTGAATACTGCACCACCGCCTCCACTTGTGTTTTTGGCTGCACAATGTGACAGCTGTGCCTTTTATGATTTTGACATATCTTTGGCAGCAAGAGACATTTTCATTGCTGACAAGGTCACAGTGAAAACTGGCACAGCAAAACTGGCTCAGCTGATTCACTCCTGTGTTCAACTTTCACTTGGTGGTTTGAGAAGACTGGGCACTTGCTTTTTTGCATCTGTACTTTTACGCTTTTGCACGAAAAGAGTATATTGCTGTGCTTGTTTCTATAAGCATGCTTGGATGCATGCATGCATATTATATATATGCATGCCTCATGCATAACCTTCTCATGCAGGTCCCTTAAGAGTATGTTTTATGAAGCTTTCACTCTGATAATAAGGGGCTAAGGGGCACAGATTTTTTTCCCCCAATACTATTGCTCAGCCATAACAAATGAATAACAAGCTAATTTTGCTGCTCCAATGCTTATGCTACGCTAATGTGAACCTCATTTTTTTGACCACTGACAGACCGAAATATTAACCTGACCCTGATCAATCCTTAAAAAGCACTAGTGCTTAGCAGTTGAACTAGAGCCTGCTTACATTGACACACAGGTATGAGAATCAATAAGGTTGTCATGTTGCTGTCATCATTCTCTTTTTTTTCTACAGATGAAAAAGGTGTGATCCAGAGGTGTGTGTGCTCCAGGAAGGAACAGGGATTTTTCTTGCTGACTCCTGCTGTTTCCTGTTTTTCAAAGCTTATCGTAATTTTTTCAGTCTGTAAGTCTTATGTATATATTTTGTACGGTACGTTCTCGTTTTTATAACTTACAGCAAAACTGTTATTACAGCTTACAGTACATCTATTCACCAGCCTACCTGCTTGTACGCATTTTTGGACATTTTTCAGTTCAGTACTGTTCAGAACGACAGCATATTGCACTTAGTTTTTTGGTTCCTGTTCTACAAAGTTTATTGTCATTCTTTCAGTCTGTAAGCCCTGCGTATATATTCTGTATGGTACGTTCTTGTTTGTATAACTTACAGCAAACCTATTATTATAGCTTACAGTATTTTGTTTAGCATGTCTGCTTGTTTATGCGCATTTTTGGACATTTTTCACTTCACAACAGCATATTACACTTAATTTTTCATTTGCATATGATCTAGCAATAAAAATTTCTACAACATTTGCTGCAGACTGAACTTACTTCAAATAATTGCATGTAGTTTCCTGTGGTTATACTAATACTCTACCTACTGTGAATAGAGTGTGCTAATGCTTCAATATATGCTGCATATAGGTACCTATTGCTGAAGCCATCGAATTGCTGGCAAGTACACTTAGTCAGAACGTGACATCAAATATCACTCTATATAAATATCACTCATATCACATGGGCATAGGTGATGCCATGCCCATTTTGCATGCCTGAGAAGTATGAACTCAAGGCCACAGTGCATGATGCCTTTATCTGATTAATATAGCACAGCTTATGGTGGTCTTGAAAGGTTTTAAACATTTCGTAGTTTTTTACGTGTTTCACTAACATTTTCTTGAGCGTTTAGCGAACACTTCATAGAGGTTTCAGGTAAGTAGTGCGACTGTTGCTACACTGTTTTTTAAGCGTTCATTCATTACATTATCATAACGTTCTCCTCACGTTACACATACGTAGTAAAACTGTATATGAGCTGTTAGTGAAACGTTATAGCAACGTTTATTAGTAACGTTACAGAAACGCTACAAAAAAATGACGCTAACCACCTAGTTATAACGTTAGGCTCAAACAAAAATTTAACGTTATGATAACGTTTCTGTGCTACCTGGGAACTTAGGGTACTGAAATTGATGCTCTACTTTTCTCGCAGTGGGGGGCATGCAGACTGCAAATACCCTAAACTATTATATGATCCCGAAAGTAGTGAGTGTGACTTGATCTGCAAAATGAGGATTGGAACTCGGGCTCTAAGTATAGCACATTGGATGTTGCTTGAGCCCCTGCTTGGAAATCTGAAAGCTTGCAAGGAAATATCCATAACTTTGCTGTATATAGCTGTTTATGTCAGCTACATACTCTACCAAGAAACAAACTGAAAAAGAATGTGCTACATAGTCTACACCAAACAGAAAGTTTATCTCATCAAAAGGTTTGCTGTGTTGCCCCGATACAAGAGCACCAAAAACCACGTCTAGCTACATCCCAGATGTGTATAGAGGCCTCTAAATAGCCCCATTTTAATCACCAAATATCTCTGAATGATGGCATAGAAGAAAGCAATCTGTAAATGTTTAGTGAGCAATGTAAACGGGAAAAAAATCTGAGGGGACGCTTACGCTAAGCCTTTAACAGTAGAATACAATAACGTTAACGGGTTAATGCCCATATATGCATAGTTGGTCGTTCTCTAGTTTACACTGACAGGTCCCTGGGGGTCTCCATACCACTCCTGGTGCAGTGGTGCATCAGTCATGCAATGCACCACTGCCCTGTAAAGGAATTTGCTGCCACCAGTCGGGCTTGTGAGACCCAGGTTGCTCTTGCCGAGCAACCTCTCCCGACCAATCATTAATTTGACTGCCACCTGCCATGGTGGGCAGTTTTCTCACATTCTGGTGGGCAGGTTGTGATGACATCACAAGGTCACACGACCTACATGGCCCAACCACCTCCTATAGGCTGGCTTCTCTAGCGATATTTCGTGGATTTTTCGCATATGGTGAATGACTCCGATGCCAGCTTTTCTGTTATATGGGCCTCTTAACACTGTCGAATTAAAATAGCAAAAGCTGCAAGGAGTGCGACAAGTGCCTCTCTGCACTTTACACACCTCTCTGTCTAAAAAATATTCACAAAAAAAATCTTACTTGCTTTAGTTTCGAGATTGCTTTGAAATAAAAATAAGCTATATACATTGTATTCTAAGAAAATTAGCAAGGTGAATCTGAAAGGTATAAAGGCCCAGGTGAAGCAAGTGCACAAATAGCTGGAAGATAAAATATAGTGAAAACAGGTTGCAAGGAAGAGGCCTGATGGGCTCAGAACCTGCTTTGATCTGCTGTGTCTCAACAAAGCAGTATGTTGAGAGAAGCACCCACCATCAGTGCAGGACAGGTTTGTGCCTGAATTTTAACAGGCAAGTGCCATCTCCATACTTTATCTGACAAATGGATATACAATAGCATCATGTCCTGGGTCAACAGCCCAGAATGTGACTGCAGTCCACGCACCACTTGGACACAGATGCTATGCTTGCCACTTGGTTTTACCATGGTCAAGGAAATACTTCAGAAACCACTTCAGACACCATTTCATTGGCTCGAAGGCAGCAAGCATGTCACTCACAGAACAACAGAAGCTGAAGAACTAATCAAGAGGTGCCCATTGGGCTGGCTTGCTTGAAAATGTTCAGCATTAGGCTAGTTGGTTCTGCATGACTGAAAAAGAGAAAAGCAGAGCAAAAAACAGAAAGAAAAGGAAAAGGCAAAAGATGATGAAGAAAACCGGCTTAGAAGAGCGCCTACTTTTCTGCTTGCTATAACTAAGTACATGTTGGTGCCAGAAAATACAAGAACAATGTACACACATTACAGTAGGAAGGAAACAAATTTCAGCTCAAACTGAATGGTACCATATATATTGACAGTGAAAGCAGTGGAATTTGAATGCTGAAAACACACACAGTACAGAGCAGTAAAAAACAAAAAGGAAGACCTTACAATACAAGTGCTCCCCACTTATTCTCTATTTAGAATATGATTCTTAAGATCAGCCTTGAATCATTGATACAAAGGCAAAACCCTTATTTGAAGCACACAGGATGGCTTAGATCTCAGGCAAAAGCTTGAAAATCTCATGGCTTATTACCTGCTCATAGGCATATTTCACTGTCAATATTTCTTTGCACCCCTGTTTACGAGGTATACTTGCTCCATTGTACCAAATGCTGGACCAAGAAGATGCTGGCATTCACTACCTGCGCCAGCCCATCCTCTATATTTGAATAATAATGGATTGCTCTCTCTCTCACAACATGTCATAGAGAAGCATGAGTGGCTACATCTGTTAATATTCACAGAGGAGTGAGCTCTAATTGCCCTCTATCATGCAGTGACGTCAACCGACAGTTCCTTAGGTAACAGAGTTTATTACAGCTGAATGCAGACGTACAAGAGAGAGAGAGAAAGAAATTTTAATGAGAGCAAAAGGAGGAGAGGTCGGCCAGTGTTAACATGGCCCTGGCCTTCTACTCCACACAGGGTAAAGGGAAGAGGAGGAAAGGAAAAGTGTGAATGAAGGTTGATGATGGCATAATACGATGAGTTTCATGGGTGATGTCCACACACACACACTGGCTGGCACTCACATCGCGGTGAGAAGACGCACGTGAAACTCATGTCTTGAATACACACGCCGACACATGTCATTAACACATACTGGAGTAGGGGCTCCATGAAAACACAAATGTAAACCATGTAAACTGTGTATAAACCAAGTAGATAGTGCACAGCCGGTCACAGACGGGTATCCAGGCCTGTTGCGCATAAAAACTTGAGCACAGCCTTCGTCACATGCCACCAATCAGCACGTTTCGCCCTGGCCCCTAGAAGAGTTCCTTCAGAAAGAAGGCAAGAGTCCAGTTGTGTCACGGTCGCTCACAATGTTCTCCTCTCATCAGTGTAGTT
This sequence comes from Amblyomma mixtum, assembly GCF_055824585.1. Lineage (NCBI taxonomy): Eukaryota > Metazoa > Arthropoda > Arachnida > Ixodida > Ixodidae > Amblyomma > Amblyomma mixtum. The sequence continues at coordinate 87,290,267 of NC_143020.1, forward strand.
CAGGCACTCGCAAAGAAGGTGTCCAATAGTCTCTGGAGTGTGGCACTGTATGCAATTTGGATGAGATTCTATCCCGATCTTGTGAAGATACTGTTTGGTGTAGGCAATGCCAAGCCGTAACCGGTGGAATAAGTCCCCTGACATGGCATTACCCTAGATGACAGATGAAATCGTGAGCCAGCATCAAGCTTAGAGCATCAAGCGGTCCTGTTGATGGCTCGAATCGTTCCGGTGCAACTGCATTGCGGCTTGCATTAAATGTGCGAGCAAGGCTCCAGCGTCAGATCTGGAAAACGCTATTTCAATGAAAGCACCATCACCATGTGCTAGCCAAGCCTCGGCATCAGCACGCTCATTTCCCGCTATGCCGCAGTGGCTCAATATCCACTGAAGCTTTATGATATGGCCGTGGAGAAAAGCCTCAGCTAACAAGAGCACAGTCTGTTGAAACAGCTGCTCGCATGTCCTTGGTTTAACATAAGTTTGTATGACCTGCAATGCCGATCTCGAGTCGCAGAATATAGTCCATTGGTGTGCTGACTGGAGATCAATATAACGGACGGCTCCCAATTCAGTTGCCGTACATGATGTTTTATGCATTAGCCTGAAACGGTAGCATTTCCTGGCACTATCACCGCTGCAGCTGAAGAGGTGGTCGTCATGGATCCATACACAAAAACATGCTGGGAGTCACCATAGAAGAAGAAGAAGGAGAGTCACCATAGAAGAGTCAGCAAACGCAGCAGAGATGACGGGTCATCCGCCATCGCCTGTGATGGCGAGGTTGCCATGAATGCCACAGAAGCACAAAATATTTTGAAAAAGCAGCAGCTCGATTAAGAGAAGCTGCTGATCGCAGCGCTCTTCTTCCTTTCTTGGGAGTGACCATACAAGAGGGCGCTGAGAGCCAGGTAAGCAGCAGAATATAGTGGGGACCTTGCAGGCATAATGTGGCTGAAGGTGGCTCACAACAGGGTTAATTGGAGGGATATGGGGGAGGCCATTGTTCTGAAGAGGGCATAGTTGGGCCAGTGACGACTACAGAGTCACATTACATACAAGTACACACAGCTCATCAGTGCCCTCATCACATACAGTGAACTGGCTGTTTAATATTTATATTGCATTCGCCTCACCTTCACGACACAGGCCACGAGCAAAGAATAAGATTAAGTACAAGAGTAACAATTAATAAAAATAATACATTGATGAGATAAGGAGTAAACAATGAGCACAAAACATGAAAGCCTGGATAGGATCAGCATTGACAGATCACTCATCTGTGCAGTGCGTGTTTGTTTACTCTTTGATCCATTTCCGAAAGATGGAACGAATTTAGTTCAGATATATGCCTCAATGCATTCAGCCACCTAAGTGGTCGTACAGTAATCAATGCGGTAGTTTTTCTTCTGCCCATTTCCAGCGTCGTGAAGGTAGCTTGAAAATAATTCAAAATTATGCCTTGCTGTGACCAACTTCAAGGGTGATTAGCCCCTAATCACTCCTATTGCAAGGCTATTAGCTTAGGAATGAGACTTTGATGGGCGTCCTTATGGTTATGTGGCACCCCTTCAACCACAGCTCTCCTTACACTCTCTTTGTTGTTCAAAATTTACTTTGCAAGCAAGCTGATGGCGTCAGTGCTTGCATAACTGCTGAAGCTGAATAACAACTGGATTCTATTCAACTTGCAACATTTGTAAGAAAAGTTGCAGCGGGTTCCTTGAGCCGACATCATACTTTCCTCATTTTGCCACAGCATGTGTTGAGAGCGTGGGGCTGTGTTTAGAACTGGTTGGTTTTTCTGCACTGCATTGCTTTTAGGAGTCTACTCTTCTGACCTGTTTTATTTCTTATGCATCCACCAGCTTTTTGAAATCATCGGTAATGCAGAACTCAGAGGTGTATGCTTCTTTTCCAAGATCAAGTGCATAAACACATACGAGGGGGGACCCAAAAAAAACCGAACTGTGAGCGTGCTGCCATTCGTAGACGTAGCAGAGAGTTCTACCGCTAGATGGGGTTAGTAGAGACCTTCACGAAACAGCTGTGCTGACGACATAAGTTTGTAGGTAAACATTTGAGCGTAGTGTTGTGTTACGCTTGCAGTTGTTTTGTTCCGCCTGCGAAATCTTTATGGCAAATTTAAAAGAATAAAGAGTGTGTTTGAAGTTTTGTTTCTTGCTTGAAAAATCGGCAACAGAAGCTTACCAAATGTTGCAACAGGCTTTTAAAGAGGATGCTATGAGTCGCACACAAGTTTTCGAGTGGTTTGGGCGCTTCAAACGTGGTGAGATAAGTGTCGAAGACCATGCTCGTTTTGGGCGTCCTTCAACGTCTCGAAACGATGAAAACGTTGAAAACATCCGTGAAAAAATGAATGAAGATCATCGCTTCACGACCGACCACATTTAAGAAGAGACAGGTGTGAGTTGGAGCTCGTGTCAGCGAATTTAGACTGAGCAGTTGCAAATGAGACGTGTTTCCGCTAAATTTGTTCCTCGGAGTCTCACACAGGATCAAAAGAACATTCGATTGAATTTGAGCCGGGATTTAAAAAAAGAGATTGAAAGCGATCCAAACTTCTTGACCAAAGTCATTACAGGTGATGAGAGTTGGTGTTACGGGTATGACCCAGAAACTAAGCAAGCATCAAGCCAGTGGAAGTCTCCCAACTCTCCGAGACCAAAAAAAGCAAGACAGTTGAAGTCGAATGTGAAGACAATGATCATTGTCTTTTTTGATGTTCACGGAATTGCGCACCAAGAATTTGTTCCCTCTGGCCAGACCGTTAACTAGCTCTTTTATTTGGAAGTTTTAAGACGTCTGCGAGAGGATGTGCGGAGGAAACGTCCAGAACTTTGGTGATCAGGTGACTGGTTCCTTCATCATGACAACGCCTCCGCACACACGGCCTTACGAGTGACCAACTATTTGGCCTCTCGGGGATGGCCTGTCATTCCCCACCCTCCATATTCACCAGACCTAGCCCCGTGCGACTTTTTTCTCTTTCCGAGAATGAAGGAAAGTCTAAAAGGGAAGCGTGTTGGCGATCTGGAGGCCGTACAAACAGCTTCACAAAGGGCACTGGATGATATCAAAGTTGAAGAGTTCCAGAGATGCTTCAAACAGTGGGAAAAAAGACTTGACAAGTGCATCGCATTTCATGGAGAGTACTTTGAAGGTGACTGAAGGAATTTTGTGCAAAAGTTAATAAATAAAGCTTTATGCAAAAAATCCGGTTTTTTTTGGGTCCCCCCTCGTATATCAGTAGTGCACCAAGAAGAAGGGCCAGCGCTCTGGTTCTGCCATTGTGCAAACTGATGGATACCTCTCCATTCTCTCCACCATGAGTGAGAAGATGTAGGAGACGGGAAAAGAGACAGACACGAAAGCAGTCCAGGAGAAGGAACTGGAGAGCCAGTGAATACAGAATAAAGAATTAGTTGGCATCGAGATTCGCAGCCGCCTTCATCGCTCTCTACATCGCACACCAACACATCGCAATGGCTTGCATTCAGGGTATGAAAATATGTTTACAATGCTGAGAAAATCATAAAACTATATTTCAATAATATACCCGCATCAGAGAGACTGCAAACGACTTCCTTTTGCCATGTGCAACAGGGAATGATTACCTCAGAAAAGTGCATCTCCCAATTAGGACCGAATGTGATAGGCTGGCCTAGAAGCTAGGAAAGAAAACGAAAGACTGCAGTCTACACTGCTTCTACCAAAACATGAAAATATGTCTCTGCACAATTCACAAACGAAGGTAATGCAGAATTATTACCACTTGAGCGAATAGAATTGCTTCCTCCCGAGACTTGGTATTGAAAAGTTTGTTCTTTACAGTATAGACTTTTTCAAAAAAGTGCTCGACGGGCGTCACCATATTAGGCACTAGACTGTGCTCGTAGTACAGGAAAGAGTAGAGGACTAAGATCCCCCAAGTTCTCCCCACAGCCCAGAAAACCGGTTTTCCCAAGAGTCTTGAAAGGCCTATAGACAATACAATTGCTGGCAGGGTAAAAAGCTATTTCTCGGCTACATTTAGAATCTAAGTGACCACAGCCAAAGCCTGATATATAAGTTTGCATATACTCAGGAAGATGATGTGAGAACATTTTACAGTGGCAGTCAGAAAACGGGAAGCGGGTTCATGAGCATTTCAACAATTGGTGAAGGCCTTTTATTTTATTTATTTATTTTGATTTATGTAATACCGCGGAGTCGCTTGACTCCAAGCAGGCATGAGCACAGGCATGAGCACAGATACAAATAAAAAAAGAAGATATGCACGAATGTCATGCAAGAGTGCAACATACACAAGCTCATATTTGAACAACGAAAGCTGACATTCCTCCTGTGCTTCGGAAGTTTCATCGCTTTCTCCATACTGGGCATTCGCAATAAAAAGCTTAAAATGAAGCAAAATATGTATCAGTGATGTTCTGGGACCAAAATTATTATATCCTGAACTCTGAGAAAGAAAAACAGAATTTGCACTTATGATCTCGTAAGTCTCAGAATCTGCGCTTCTCATGCGAGTTGCTTCGGATCATTGCTGCGAATCCAGGCAACGACTTTTGTACTATGAACTAAAAGAAGCACGACAACTCCTTTTTGTACATTTTTCTTAAGGCATATGCCTTGCAAGATTGAAAACATAAGAAAAGGGCCACGACACTTTCCAGAACAGCAAAATAGACGAGAAATAAACAGAACTTGCACACATGGAAACTACAGCTGTTCTAACTTTTGGAAATGGCCTAAGCTCTACTGCACATTATCTGAATGGCTCATCAACAGTGTAGTCAAAAGACTTGCACTCACGTCGGACCGCACGCATCAGGCTGACTGCGCTACAATGAGACCAACGCAAATTTATGCTCCCCGATTATGAAGGCCAGCCTTACCGCTCGAACGTGCGTGCGATTAAGATGAGCGCGCTGTTCAAACAAGCGGCTATGGGGCGGTTCGTCGCAGGAACTGTTTCACTCGGCCACGGTTTCGGCGTAGCGAATTATGAATCGCGCTCAAGCTAAGCTTCATTCCGTGAAAGTGAGACCGAGACCTATCAAGCCTTACCACTACATTAAAGCGATTCCAAAGACGCAACACAACTACCACACAACGAAGCGGCCAAATGGGCCTCCGGCAAGCCTCTGTAAAAAAAAAAAAAAATGACAAACTGATTGCATTATTGTGGCCAGATGAGTGTTCGGATGTCGCCAACCGTTGCACTTGCTGCGTGATCATTTATAATCACTTCTTTGAAATACTGGCTGAGTGGAAGCATTATTCATCGCAAAAACTTTAGAAACAAAAAGTACTAGTTGCGGGACATTAAACCTAACTTGATTTTGAGCGCCTAAACAGTATTACTCTTGCATAAACCGCCAAGCGCTCAAGCAGACGACAGCCTTCTCGAGCGGCATTTGACGCATGCAAGTTGAGAGAGACCTTTGCTCAGTCTTTCGTGCATTGATTGATATGGCGAGCGAAGACGACTTTCAAGAAATTCGTCACTATTTCACGGACGAAGAATGGAAGGGCCTTTCGGAATACGTGAAGACGCGGTATGCGAACATCAAAGAGAACTACGAGCTGATGGTGAAGCTGGGTGAGTGAACACTTTTCACTGCCTTCCTTCGGAGCTGTCTGTTTGAAAAAAAAACGCCTTGCTTCAGCAGTTTTCCGCGATTCGTACATTTCATAGCTACCAGAATGACGCAATTTTAAACGCAACAACAGTGCATATTAGAAAATTGCATGAGGCGCCTCAATTTGAAAGTTTGAATGAAAGCTTTTTGGGCCAAGATCAATGGCACGCAGTCGTGCGCCAAAACAGACATCGCTGATTGCTAGCATAAAAGGAGATACAAGCAAAAACAGAACTGCGGATTACAGGTACGACTCTTGTCTGCATATTTACAGAACTGAAGCCACCGCTTCCTGAATTTATGAAACCGAAACCGGCTCCACCTAAACCTCCAACAAAGTCAAACTCCCGTAAGTATGCAAATAACTGCCACACAAGTCAAGTGCTGAACAGTTCTTTTGTTTTTACTACCACTTTCTTGCTTCAGTTGCTACGGCAAAATGCACGTCTCAGTCTCGGTTTCACCTCAGCGATATCGGAGTTAAGAGTTTTTTAAGACTTAGCATACAAGCTGGAAATCATGTTGAACCAATATTTTGTGGAGTAAACAGTGAGCTTTCCAGATTGGACAGTCGAGCTACTCGTTGATGTGAGTGCGAGTTGTTTCTTTCCATATGCAAATGTAGGTATACGTCATGTTCTCAAGCTACATAGGGTGTCCCAGCTAAAAGTAACCACGCTTGTAAAAAAGAGGATATTCCCTAGTCCAGTGAGACCAACTAAGGGTTGTTGACAGTCGCGTGTCCTAGTCTGAGGTATTTTTTTTATTATGCAAGCGTGATTAATTAGCACAGACTAATTAGCTATCTTTTTAATTATTGCCTTCAGGAAGAAAGTGTCAATGCAAGAGTTGTAGATCCCATAAAAAATAACCATTTGCCGTGTTTGCAGCCAAGTACCACTGATACAGCTTCTTTTATTTGACTTAAAAGAAAGCCCGCGAAATACAAAAAGAACCACGTGATAGGGAAGCAGTTTCAGCGCTCCCAAACGACCGATCAAGCAACAACATCCGCTTATGCGTGGCCGCCGCGATCTGGTCCGGCGGCGGCGCGCGCCGCTTCGATCGCGGAGGCCACGGCTGCTTATGTTTGCAACGCTGTCCCGAACAAGGTTCGGCGTATTGAGGTGGTGGCGAGATATGCGCCAGGAACTGCTTATGCGTCATGGAAAGTGAGCGTGCACTGCTGTTCAAGGAAGTGAAGCGCGGCTCACATGGAGCGCTTTTTCACGCGAAACCTCGCCTCGAGTGATAGGAATGTGGTGGTGCCGCTAACTTGCACCGTCACGCGCTGAAGAAACGGTCGCCCTAGCGCCCATGCGAGAGTTGCTGGCGTAAATCTCGCAACCATCCCAAAACGCCGAACCCCGTGCGGGACAACGTTGCAAAGATAAGAGAATGTTGTTGCTTGGCCGGTCATCTGGGAGCGCTGAAATTGCTTCCCTATCACGTGGTTCTTTTTGTATTTCGCGGGCTTTCTTTTAAGTCCAATAAAAGAAGCTGTATCAGTGGTACTTGGCTGCAAACACGACAAACGGTTATTTTTCTAGGGAATCTACAATTCCTGCATTGACACTTTCTTCCTGAAGGCAATAATTAAAAAGTTAGCTAATTAGTCTCTGCTAATTAATCATGTTTGCATAATAAAAAAAATACTACAGACTAGTACACGCGACTGGCAACAACCCTCAGTTGGTCTCATGGGGCTAGGGCACTTCGTCTTTTTTTCAAGCTTGGTTACATTTAGCTGGGACACCCTGTATGCTGGCTATGAGAGTCGCCGTACTGGAGGGCTCGGTATAAATTTAGACCAGCTACCCAGCTACAGGCGCTTAAAGGGACTATGAAACAAATTAATTGAGATTACGTAAAGATAGGCAATCCATCACTCGTCACCCCAGCGAAAGAATTTTCGAGCTAGCATGAATAACAACGAAGTTATAGACGATTAAAAATCACGCTCCTCCTCTCCCCCCTCAACTCATACGCGCGGAGCACCAAGAAAAAATAAAGAAAACAGCTCCGGGACTGGGCTCCGCCAATACCTCCTAGTCTTTCTAGGAGGTATTGGCTCCGCCCATGAATACGTCATTCGCTGACGTTCGGTTTACGGCTTCCGGTTGTCGCACTCTCGAGGAGCAGCGTGCGTCGGCAGCGTCTCTCCGGTCTCGGCGCTTTCTTTGCTCCCGAACTCCTGGCAGAAAGAGGCGGTAGAGGTAAATTGGAAACATATGCGTGAAGGCAATGCCCTGGCCCGCGCTTGCCCGAGGGGGTCGCGCGGCGCCTCGAGCAGACGATTTTCACCGCTACCGGAAGTGTGCCCGTAACGTCGTAGCTGCCGCGGCTCGAGCGAATGACAGCGTGTGGTGGCCTGCCGACGTCATGGGACTAGTGACGTCTGTTTTCCCGGTTTTGGTTTCAAAATCGCTCCCTACGAAGACACCAATCGGCCCGCGAATTTAAAAAAACGCGATTTTTAAAAAACCATAATAAATTGCCGGCTCAGTTCCGAAGACTCATACTTGGTGTCAGTGCTTCTGAGCATAACTTCTAACATTTACAAGCGTCTTTTAATTCTTTTCATGGTCCCTTTAATGTGCGGTGACATATCTCACAGATCATGGGAGATTCGCATTTTGCCTCCATCAAAACGAGGCACTGCGGCCCCGCAGCGGGTAAAATATAGAAGAAAAAGACAACTATGAGCCGCCGCGGTATGATTCGAACCCAGGGTCCACCTGTACACATGCCGCTAATGGTGGTCGACCAAATCAGCTCTCAAAAAAAAAAAAAAAAACTTGAAGCCAGATTCACTACATTCCTGAATAAGAAAACGCAACAGCATTTGGAAGTAGGCCCACCCACAAATATTCCAAATGACCCCCCGAACTTCAGGCCCACCCTAGAAAATGGAGTAAGGTGGATTAGTGGGTAGATTAAGCTGGATTAGTGGCTGGATTGAAGTTGATTAGTGGATATTATTGTGTGAATTAATGCGGGTTTGTGAGTTGGATGTGAGTAACTGAGTCGGATCAGTGTAATTCCATGTGATAATCCAAAGGAAGCTACTCAAAAGATTCTTTAGATCTTCAAATTTGGTGGTGCCGACGATCGACGGCACGGCCCTCTGACCAACCATGGAATTTCATAACGGAGAAACCCGGTGGTTTTGCAAGACGACTGCCTAAATTCGCATTAATAATTAGCACACACCCACGCGCCCAAGCACGCACACACGTTACGCACACGCACAGACTTACGCGTAACGCGTAAGACAAGGCTAGCGTAGCAGGGGGCGGCAGAAAGTTAGGCGGCCGGAGGAGATTAAGAAGTTTGCATGAATACAGGGAATACAGTGGCCGCAGCTGGCGAAGGACAGGGTTAATTGGAGGGATACTGGTGAGGCCTTTGCCCTGCAGTGGGCGCAGTCAGGCTGACGATGATGATCGAATGTTCATGTTTGTAACACGTGCACTACTCTTCCGAAGAGATTCTCGGTAGGGTTATACGCCTGACCTGTACTTGTCCTAATCACGCCATGCCTAAATTAGTGGGGAAATTGATAATTAATGGACACCCCTGGAATTGGGCGATTATTGACCGCCATCGTTACGGTGTGCTCACAAAATTTTGAGGTTACTGTCCTCGAATATTACCAAAAAAAAAGCAGCACTAAACGAAACCGCATTTATGACCTCTTAAGGAAAGGTCATTTGCGGTAAAAGTAAGAATCAGAGGCGTGTTGCGGATATCCACATCTTTTGAGTACTGCTTCTCAATGTAGCCTTGTTTAATTGTGTCACAAGGTGGATAGAAATTGGGGGGGGGGGGGGGACACTTAAGCTCCGCCTTGAGGGCATGACGCGATGGCGTAATGGGTTAATGCCCACATACGCAGAATGTCATTCACTACATTCGTAGATCCCTGGGAGTCCTCATATCCCTCCTGGTGCACTGGTAAGCGATGCTCCACTGCCCTGAGATGGCAGCTGCTCCCAGAATTTGGCCATATGCGACCCAGGTTGCTCTTGTGAGCAACCAATCATTAATTTAGCTGGCACCTGCCACTGGGGGGAGTTTTCTCACTGTCCGCGGTCAGATTATGATGGCGCCGCCAGGTCACGTGACCGCTCTCCGGGCACCACCTACGAGAATCATCGTCGCGATTTTTCTCTCACAACGCCGTCACTGGGTTTTCTGGACAATGGGACCTTTAGCGTTGTCGCGTTAAAAAGCTGAAGTTAGCTTTATACTGCCTATACTTGTATGTCTGGCGAGCACAATTTATTAAGCACCGATCGGAGCTCACAAACTTTTCTTCGAGCTTGTTTCGCTATCGCGTTGTTGTTAGCTTTAGGTATTTTTACCTGCGAACATTTTGATAGTTTCCTTCGCTTTCTTTGTTTGTTTAATTCCATGCTTACTGAAACGCCATCGGAATCTTTGACCTTGAACGCGCATTTGAATCTTCGTCCGCCTTCCCTATTTCTTCAGGAAAAACAAGGAGTTCACATCCCTGTTTTAGTGCGCCTTATCCACTCTACTGATAAGTGTAAAGTTAAGAGAACGGATGCGGGTGGAGTGGGTGAGGGAACAAACGCGGGTTAATGACATCCTAGTCGAAATCAAGAAGAAATAGGCTTGGACAGCGCATGTAATGCGAAGGCAAGATAACCGCTGGTCCTTAAGGGTAACGAAGTGGATTCCAACAGAAGGCAAACGTAGCAGGGGGCGGCAGAAAGTTAGGTGGGCGGATGAGATTAAGAAGTTTGCGGGAATACGGTGGCCGCAACTGGCAAAGAACAGGGTTAAATGGAGAGACATGGGAGAGTCCTTTGCCCTGCAGTGGGCTTAGTCAGACTGATGATGATGATGATGATCCACTCTACTGATTACTTTCAGGAACCCAGACCCGAAACCATGGCAAGCAAATCAAGGGCACGCAGGTAAGGGTTTAGTTCTACGCAGGCAGGCCCTTATTGCAACCTGTAGTGGGCCAACGCTATAGCAGTTTAGCTGGTAACGCCTTATCCTTCATCTTCCTGTCTTCGGAAGCTGAGATAAGTTTAGCCTTGAATGAATACTCGTCTGACGGTCAATATTCATCAGCAAATTGAGAGACGTTAAAAGTATTTTAAACCGCGCAGTACACTAGCGTTAATCGCATGACGAAACAATTCAATGAGCCTGAATTCCAACATTCATAAGTTTGAATTCCCCTTATTCTTCATGAAATGTAGTGTATTCACTGCTGACAATAGCTGGCAGCCCGCCAGCAAAGGGATACAGTCTGAGCACAGCACATAGCAACTGTCAAGTTTGGCCTCACTTGCTCTACCGATTTAAATCATGAAATACTGACAAGTTCGCCACTTCAATTCTCGTTTTTACCATCATATAGCTAGGCTGATGAGACTGCGCCAATATTTTTATATTTTTTATTTGTATTCGACAGTAGGGAGACCCTTTAAGATGCAGTAAGAACGTTTGAAGCCTTTACACACGAGGAAACGAAGTGATGTGTGCTGAACGTACAGATATACTGTAACAGTGTGCAGTACCGTACGGGTACTGTGCAGCACTGTATAAATAATGCACTACAGTAACTTACGGCATCACTACAGGGCTCTTAAGAAACGCTTCCGTCGGTCACTAAAAAGGCAACCTCTTTATGCGCCTTTGGATTCCTAACAGTTGGCGTAGTCTGCAAGGAAACAACTTTTATTGCTGCTGCATTTTACCGAGAGTTGTATATAAATACGAAACTGCGCGCATATACTGATCTGAATGGCTGTCATCGTTACTACAAGGGGCGCGCTAGATTTCAGTACATCTCCCCGGTTCTTTTATGCGAAGCATACTACTTTAGCTACCACTTCAGCCCTTCACCGTGGTTATGCGCCTCCAAATCACGTGATACATGACGTCACACCACGTGACACGATGACATGACGACAGTGGAAAAACGGGGGCCCACCTCGCGCCGTCGCTGTGGTTGTGCGCCTCCAAATTACGGGACACGATGATGCTTCGCATTCTCCAGGCTTAACCAAGTTAAGCCTCAGCCATTTTTTTGCCGTTGTTAATTGCGACTTATTTGCGCACTCCATTATCAGGCACGTCTTACAAAGAACGCGAGCTCAAGCCAGACACAGAAGCCCGCTGCTCGGCGCCGTCAGCCGTGGGCTCCTCCGGTAAAAGGACGCCGTTCCGAAACAGAGAAGAAAGGGTTTTCTGAAGATGGCTACCGTGTCGAGACAGGTAAGTTCTCAGTTTCCTCACCCTTCCGCGCTTGGATGGACAGAGAAATTGTCTGTTCATTGCATCTGTTTATTCGCTGTAATCTCCGGTGCTCCAGCGACCACTTTGATAAGTTCCTAAAAACGGACTGTTCGAAATAGAACATCTTTTCAAGAGTATACTCTCAGTCGCGGCGGACGTCAGTTCATTACGAAATTATGCCGATTAGCTAGCTCATTACATAAGGTTTACTGACTTTTAATGAGCTTCTTCTGATGGTTTGTGGGTTCCACAAAGGTTGCGTTGTCTGCTTCTGCCTCTCTTTGAATTGCATCATCCTCTTGAGGTATCCTTTATCATTCCCTGGTTCGGGTCAAACGCCTTTGGTTTGCACGGTGCAGTGTTTTGTGGTGAACGATTTATGCCAAACGCTGACATATGCAGTTTTCCGTAACCCATAAACTGATGAAATAATAGGCAACGCTTTTGGATTCACCTTGCTTTACACGCGCACACACACACAAAAAGCCTGATCTATTCTGGCCTTTGTGACGAGCATGTATGCGTATGTGGCAGCTGGTCGTAACATCTTACATATGCCACGTTATTCGCCTCAGTTGCAGATGCAAACGGAGCTGACGACAGGCGCTACCCAAAGCGTGCAGTCAAGGAAGTCAGCTACGCGGAGGAAGGTGAAGACAGCGGCCAGGGGTCGTCCGGCCAGCCCTCCTGTGAGTGTGCTCGTTCCTTGGCAAAGCCCGCTTGTTTAGTTACTTGATGTACACCCCGACTGTCCCTAATAGAGATATTCAACGAGGGGTATTCAGTGAGACCAGAAAAGCAAGTGACATACCCATCGCCATGAAGAGCTAGGGCGGCAGTAGATTTCCGGGAGCATACGCTACGAATAATTGCAGGCTGTTTTGGAACCAAAGGGGAGAATAGAAAAAAAAAAGTATTAAGCGTTGGGGTGCGTGACTATGCAGGCCTGCGCTCTTTGAAAGCTACCTAAAAGAGAGCCGAATGACACAGTAAGGCTACCCCAAATAAAAATAGAGGCTAGGCAGAGTTTCGTCCGGGGTACCTTCTGCTGAAAAAAAAAAAAAAATTAGCTGAATTTCCCGCTGTAGTGACATTTTGACATGGGGAAGAAACTCGAGCTGGAGCAATTTCCAGCTGGAAAGGCATGATCTGCCGTTCAATCGTTTCACCTGGAATTGTTACAACTGGCGAACTTCTTCGGCAAAAGTTCATTACAGACGCAATCACGCGGTTATCAGACAAGTTTCTGCTTAGTGTCACTGAAGCAGAGTCTGTTAGGAGACGTGTGCTAACAAAACAAAAATAAAGAAGGAATCAGCAGAGCTTTGCACAATGGCATGTGCTTAATTTTTCAGGCATCACTTAATTACTACGGATTACGTACAATTTGATGTTTTACTATGCGGGGGATTGATGCTTGGGTTTTATTTTCTTTAATAGAATATAATAAATGACACTCGATAAGCTGCAGCTAGTTGTTTGCTTTTTATCTCAGAATCGTAACGTTCATTTGAAACTGCGACAAGCCATGCTTATAACAAGTATCATGTGATCAAATGCAGCCTCGCTTGAGACATCTTCCAGCGGGTCCCGCTATCCGAGACGCCAACGAAAAGAGATCAACTACATCGAATGCAACGACAGCTCCGACGAGGAATACCTATGTGAGTTGTCTATAAAAACCGCTTCCTATAAAAGAATTATAAAAAAAGCATCCTAGACGATAGAAAACCTAGAATGTGCATAGATACCTGTTGTGCAGGGCAACATGTCTACAATGTTAGGAGATCTTAGCAAAGACCCTTTAGAGCTGGCCCTGGCTATCTAGACTCCAGAGCGGCTAGTTGGATACACTTGCACTTTTAATCGCTCAGAAGGAGTGCGGTGACAAATGCCTTTGCCATCATTGCCTAATGAGGCTTGGCCGCATGAGCACAAGTGAGTAAGCGAGCACTGGATGTAGAAAGTCAGCATCCTCAATGGCAAAAACCCGGACTGGATACTCTACTTCCAGTTTGCGATGACTGCGGGATCGACCACCCTGGCGACTGCCCCGAGCACGGACCATTGACCCACGTCAAGGACGCGGAGGTGAGTGCGAAGCGAATGAACTTTGGATGACGATTCTGAAACGCTGTCTTCAGACCTCGTCCAGTTTCGGTCGACACAGAGTGAGTCAAGGAAAAATGCGAACAGCAAACTTGCCAAGAAGATCGAGAAAGTTGTCTGTAGCATAAGAATGGGCCTTCATCTTATTGGAGCTCTCGACTATGGAAATTCTGCCTTCCTCCTTTGACTGTCTTTTTCGTTATTTCCCTGACGGCGTGGTTCAGGTTCCCACTTTAAGCGAGGCCGTCAGCTGCGCCTTTCCTTTTGACCCCACCCGTATGTACTATGTGCATGTCTTTTCATTATGTCAACCCGTTTCGAAGACTACCGCATTCAAGCAAACGCAAATGAAGAGAATTGTCGGGTCTGAAACTTCAGCTCCAGAGAGCAGTGCAGTCAGTGCATTTCCAGTGCTGTAGAAAACGGTAGGCAGCCTCAAACGGCCACGCCGTTCGCAGGTGGACGCCGGGGACCCGCTTCGCGCCAACAAAACCCTCCCCGACGGCCTGTCCATCCGCCGCTCCACCATCAAAGGGGCCCAGTATGGCGTGTTCACGCTGAAACCACTGCCCAAGAGGATCTACTTTGGCCCTTACGAGGGCGTCAAGGTGGAGGACAACGGAGAGGGCAACGGCTATACCTGGCAGGTGCGTCGGACACGAGTCCTCTTTATAACCACTGAGGCAGCAGCGGTTAGAGAACTTCTGTTCTCTGTGTTTTACGACGGCAGTTAGATGGTTACCAACAAGACATATTTCCACGTACTGTGAATATCTGCCATCAGATATGATGCAAAGGAAATTTCACTGAGTGGCCTACTATTGCTGCCTTCCAGGATAGACCTGTATTAACCTATGTACCATCGAAATGCTCACTACGAAGCTCTCTCGGCATACTCTTCCATTTATGGAATGCAGGTGAAAGTCTGTCGTAGCATAATGTTTGCCTTACTAAAATAGCATGGCGCCATAGTTCTGTATAAGGGCGTAGTATGCAGCACGTTTTTGTTGAATACAGCTTCACAGGTCATTGCTGTGGCCATTTTTGCTGTCTTCTAGGTTTCAGCATTAGGCTAACATTCACAAAAATCAACCTTCAAACATTCTTTTTAGAAAGTTCCTTCCATTCTTCACTCTGTCAGCATTTTTCATAGAGCACGTGTTTCAGGGCGCCCCGATGCTAAAGCTGAGGACAGAACATCCGGGCGATTTTTTTTTCCCCGGTTTGTCCGCAGGTTCGCAAAGACGGCGAGATGTTCCTGGTGGACGGTCGTCCGCTGGACAAATCCAACTGGATGCGCTACGTGAACTGCGCGGCCAGTCCGCAGGAGCAGAATCTGGCGGCCTTCAGGCGCGATGGCAACATCTACTACCGGACACCCAAGGCCGTGGGCGCCGGCGAGGAGCTCCTCGTGTGGTACGGCACAGCCTTCGCCCGGGAGCTGGGGCTGCTCGGCAAGCCACAAGGTTCGGGGCCAACCGCGGAAGGTGAGGGTCTCGTCATTTCACGCCAGCGATGAACAGCTCCAAATGGTTTGGTTGAGCTGATTAATGTTGAAAAGACAGGTTGATGATCTCTCGACGGCACGACACACTAGAATCTGAATGCACCTGAGACGTGTTTCAGTGTACGAGAACCTTGAGTCGAGTGCTGAGGCCTGTTGCACTGCAGGGGTTTTGCCTGCGTTGGAACGGATCCCAACTTTCTCATGCACGGAATATGTGACCTTCGTTTTCAGGTTTCAATCCTCGGAAAATCGGAGTGTAAAAAAAAAGAATTTTTTTGGAGTTCAATATCGGTTTATAATTCAGATTATTTATCAGACATTTAGTACATAATTAGTTTTTTGCCTTTTTTTAGCAAAATAAAATTTTGTATAAGCGCTGATTTTTGTTCGAGGCACATAATTTTTAAATATTTATTCATTACTTCATAAAGAGCGCGTTACTGACAAGTTGAACCAAAAACTGTGTAAATTATTGTGTACATTATTATATTCACCTACGCAGCCCTTCTGCGTCCATGCAAGTTCTACCCGCGTATCTCTCTACATCTCAAAACCATTCCTTCAGCAACAGAGCGGCCATTTTAAGCACAAGAGTACTGGAACAAGACGTCGTAAGCGGGGTTCCGCTTTGATCCAATGATGAGAATAAGACGTTCTTCAAATGCCCGTGTTTTGGGCTCTAGCTTCTTACGCTTATACTTTGCAAATTTGTCGTTAAATATATAAGCCTCACGAGTAATAGCTAGGCTTCAAACGATGTTAAGATCGTCAGAATAAATCTCTCCTCTGGAATAAGCACAAGGTATTCGCTAACTGTCGGGCGAGGGCCTTGAGCACTAGAGAAGGTACATTCACTACGGAAGACGCACTTGCAGGTGGAAATCGGATTTCACGTAATTTTTAGGAAACTTCTCTGTGGTGTCGGAATCGGGTGGAATAAGGTTTTACTCGGAAACAAAGGACCCTAAATATATGACTGCAAAGCCTCTCACTGTGTGAGCAATATTACTGGCTGTATATCTCCTTGCAGATGGCAGAGCAGCTGGATACAACTTAAGTCTGCAGTGAAGCTCCGCCCACATTCAGGACCACCGCACAGAATTCCTCCACGACGAAAAAGTAGTCTGTTGTTAAAACTTAACTTGTTACCTAAGCAGGAAACTAACCACAAGAAAAAAAATTATGAGCTCTAGAATTTTGATACATGGCTTGTTTTAATAACGTCAAACATTAAAACCTGATTTCGTTTACTTTTGTGATTAGTTAGCGGAGTAATACAGGACGCATGCGGACCGTAGCTGCGCGTAAGCAACAACTGTTTTCTTAAGTTCTATCCTACTATCGAGAACAGTTATGCAGGGCTATATTTTCTTTATTATTATATATCGTGGAGATATGTCGAAAGGAAGTAATGTCACAACATGCGGGCTTGAAAATTTTTAGTCCCTTCCGAGCACTGACGAACGCCACGCAAGGAAAAATGAAACAAAGTCGCACTTGTTTGTGAATATTATAATTCAAAGCGGTTATAACACAATTCCAAAGAAATTCAACCGTCACCTGCTTTCACGATTAAGGAATTAATGAATATTGCACGAAATACGTATTGGCCATAGTGCCCGTATATGTTAACAGCGTATTGGAGCTGTACTGCTACATATCTACTTGTGACGACTTAGCAAAAGACGAGGTAAACTATTTGTAACCTGTGTTGTTGACCATAATTTAGTACTTAGAAGTTGTCAGGGGTCAGTTGCGTAATAAATCACGTTGCATTAAAATGATGATCTTAATGTATGCAAAAACGAAAGTAGCTTTTTCAACCAGCATCATTTCCTACTCCAACATGTTTTTTTTGCACTGCTGGCTCTGACGTCATAAGGTCATGTGAGGAATTAAAAAAGCGGCAATATAACTGCTGATACATCGTTTATTGCCAGCCCAGCTCTTGAAGCAGGCTGGTTTAAGTGTTGCAGCGTATCACTGCGCGTATCAGCGGTTATCTTCAGCTTTTTCGTGGCTCATGGGACCTAAACAACATCTAGACGTCACAGCCATCGTTCTGCCGGTGAAACCGAAACCGAGAAAGCATCAAGAAGAAATTCAGTCATAAGTTGTTCAGTGGTCGTAGGCGAATACTAGGTTGTGAGCAATGTATTTTAATGGAAAACACATCATTTGAAAGAAGAAAATATGCGAATAAAATTGGTGTCTATGGACCTTTAAAGACCGGCCGACCCGGAGCGATTTACATGCGAAAAACTGGCTAACGGCCACTCGGGCCAAGCGCGCCGGAAGCTGCCAGAGCAGGTTGTTAGTGCGAACCAATCAGGGGGTGACTGCGTCTGACTTCCGCCCGCCTCTACATGCCATTCTACGTTCGGGCAGAATGGCGTCGCCCGTTGTAGCAGGGCCTCTCACTTCACTACTAATTCGTCGTTGCCGCTACGAATTGTGCCTCACTGCACCTCAAAAAAGAATTCTGAGAATGAACCAACCAGCCCCACAACGCATATTACTGTGCCTCACGTTCACGGCAAACGAAAGGCGCGCGAAGCTTTCGCTCTATCTGAAGATGCCCGCAGAAAAAAAATTTTGCAGTAAAACACGCCAGATTTTCAGATTTCTCCTGGACTTTCATAGCTACTAGGCTTAGCCAGTACGCGTTATTTGACTTCAGAAAGCGTGGGAGGTTCAAATAGGTAAATTATTTTGGTCCACAAAGGTTTGGTTTATTGGTTTAATGGGGTTTAACGTCCCAAAGCGACTCAGCCTATGAGAGACGCCGTAGTGAAGGGCTCCGGAAATATCTACCACCTGGGGTTCTTCAACGTGCACTGACATGCACAGTACACGGGCCTCTAGAATTTCTCCTCCATCGAAATTCAGCCGCCACAAATGGGTCACAAAGAATAACTCGTCCTCTTCGTCGTGAGCCGCCGCGGAGGCTAAGTGGTTATGGTGGTCGGCTGCTGACCCGAAAGACGCGGGTTCGATCCCGGCCGCGGCGGTTGAATTTCTTAGGAGGAGAAATTCTAGAGGCCCGTGTACTGCGCGATGTCAGAGCGTGTTAAAGAGCCCCAGGTGGTCGAAATTTCCAGAGCCCTTCACTACGGCGTCTCTCATAGCCTGAGTCGCTTTGGGACGTTAAACCCCATAAACCAAACCAAACCAAACCAAACCTCTTTGTCGCCATTGGCTGGCAATACTTTTCATGAATATAAAATAAACAAAAGGAGAAAAATAACAAAATGCACCTTCGTGAGCTTCGAATACTCCCCTGCAAGCGAGAGCGCTATGCCCACAGTATTGGGGAACTCTCCTCGTCAGGGTCTCGCGGAAACGCTAGGCAAACGTTTGGGGAGGTTCGGCAGGCTTTCGGGGTGGTAGCCACTAAACCCTCCTTTTGGCGCCGGCCCTGGCGTAAACGCTTATTAACTACATTCTTTTGTTATCTTCGGAAAAATCAATCCTTGAAGCAAGCACCATATATGGTAGTATAGCTTATAAGTACAGTCAGCATTCATGCAGCTGTCCTTGCCAGTACAGAGGTGCGCCAGTGGTAGTTCGCACAAGCCATTGCACAAGGCGATGAAAACAAAGCGACAGTAACATTTCTGCGCACTCGTGTAAACGTGAATTTGTGATGAGTGAAGATTGATTCTGGAGCCTCATGCTAGGCCGTTCATGAGCTCTCTGTAAATTGTCTGTTCTTTGTGCACTCAGATGATGGAATCTACAAACCCGAAGTACAGTCGGTCTTCTCCTGCAACACATGCGGCTATCTCTTTGCCGCGCAAGACCACCTGGAGAAACACAGGCGGCGCAAGCACCCGCAGAGGCCACAGGGAAGGCACCGTTGCACTCACTGCCCCTACTCCAGCGATAACAAGTAAGACAAGATTTGACTCCTTGCCTTGTTTGGGTGCTGTTAATATGTATACGTACACCTACGGCTTTGCAACAAATAAGTGTTCTCCATTACTTAGATCAAAGAACGGCGGGAGGGGGTGGGGGCAATAGCAGGGTTTGACAAGAGTTACAACAGGATGCACTGCCATTACAGAGAGAAAAGAAACATACTACTACTACTTCTACTCCACCTTTTAGACATGTTGTGGTGCCCTCTGGGGAGTGCCGAAAATTTGGCTGCTACTGGTTGAAAACAGGCGATGAAGACATGATAATCCAGTTCAGAGGCAGGCGCCAACAGAGCCTGCTAAATGGCAAGAGTATGCTTGAGAACTGTCGCCATCTGTCACAAGTGAGCATCACTAACATGAACTGAGCGTACGCTGCGAGAGCTGGCGGTTGGTTTTCAAACAGTAGTTGGTAGAGAAGAGGTGCGCATGCGCGGAGTGGCCGTGTGGAAAAAGCAGAGCTGGATCCGCTGCCACAGCTTGTAACACGCATGCTGTGGGCATCTTAGTTTTTTCCCTCTGCGTAGTCAGTGAGGCTTGCATGCTCTGTCGGCCATCTCTCTTTCAAGGAGAGACGAGGGTTTTAAACTGTTTTAATTATAGGAAGAATCTCATGAAATTTTGCACACAGATGCGTTTTTCTTTTATGATTCCAAAATATAATTATAATTGAGATGGTGGTCTTAGATCAAAAGTTATCAAGTTCTAGTGTTAATTAGGTAATTTATTACTTTAATGAACTTTATCATTGCATTTTGTTGCTTTTAATTACATGAAGTGTTAGCCAGCGAATTCACATACCCGATGACATTCTTAATTATTTTGTTTAGGCCACGTATTAGTAGCAATTTACAATTAGCTTAGCGATTTGCAGTGTCAAATTCATAGTATATCAGGATGATATGCCTTTAGAGAAAAACGAAGAATGTCACTGGTTATGGGAACTCTCTGACTATCAATTCATTAATTAAAAGCAACAAAATGCAACTTGAATGTTCATTAAAGCTGCGTAAGAAATTACCGAAATACATTCTAGACTTTGTAAGATTTGAGACGACCAGATTGCATATTTCGAATCAAAAGAGAAAAATGTATCCGTGAGCAAAATTTCGTGAGATTCTAGGCATAAAAAAAAGTTAGTTTTATGTTACTCCTTAATGCGATAGCATTTCTTGTCTCATGAGGGGCGTGTATAGGGGCTGTTCGCAGAGCGTGTCGCCAGAGCGTGTCTGCACGAACTGTCAATCATTCATTATAGGGGTAATTAATAGAATAGTTGACTGAATAATTATGTAATTAGGAAGGCTGAATTAAGTCACCAATTTATTATTTTAGGGTTAATTGATTAGTCAACTTAATTAGATATTCTAGTGAATTTTTTCAGAAATAATCATTATTTGATCGAATCGAATTATTCATTTGCCAAATTAATAAACAAATGAATTCACCGTAGTGATTAATTCGGTGACAATGGATGGAATTAATTACTCAAAATTAATTACATTAATTACACATTGGTCGGTAATTCAATCGAATTGATGAATTCCTTAATTATTGAAATAATTATTTAATCTAATTTTGTGCGCTTACTAGACGCTCTAGCAACGGCACCCGCGCCTTCGGATGTGGTAGAACCGGAGTCAGCGGGAAAACAAGACTTAGAAACGGCAAAGGCAAAAAGAAACTGACGCGCGGCAACATAATTGGCAGCAGTAAATGCTTTTGCACTGCTGCACCCAAGCAGACTTATGTGCATATCCCTGGAATACTCTTCCGTTGTCACCCACCCAGAGCCAACATCACCGCCCACGTGCGTATCCACACTGGGGAGCGGCCCTTCGTGTGCCCGGAGTGCGGGAAGGGCTTCACATACCGCCATCATCTCACCCGCCACCTGCTGGTCCACTCTGGGGAGAGGCCGCACGAGTGCGCGGACTGCGGACAGCGCTTCAACCAAGCGTCCACTCTGTCGCTTCACCGTAGGGAGCAGCACTCTGTGGACGGTGGGACTAAATCGCACCTGTGTCCCCACTGCGGAAAGGGTTTCACCCAGAGGGCCCACCTCGACACTCACCTGCTGACACACACGGGGCAGAGACCCCACGCCTGCTCACAGTGCGGGGTGTGGTTCGCGCGACGGAGCACCGTCATGAGACACGAGAGGGTGGTGCATCACCGCCAATACCGGCTGCACTGCCCCCACTGCGGGAAAGGCTTTCGGGACATGGCCGACATGAGGAAGCACGTGCGCACACGCCACGGCTCCGCTGCGGAAGAGGAGTGAGGGACTCAGTACAGGAAGACGCACACATAAGGGAGTGAGGGAGGAAACAAGTGTAAACAAACCAGGAGAGGAAGAGCGAAAGCAGTTACCCTAAAGGGCTAACTCGATGGACTGATCCTAGGCGTACGGGAGAAGCGCCTACGCACACGGGCGTACACTGGAGTCTGTATGCGCATGCGCGAGGCGCGACGCGCGAGCAGGCGCGAATGGGGGCGCACATATCTGTGCATGTCAGATGGCGCCTGCGCACAGGCGTGTCGGAAGCGGGGTTTGGTTAACAACAATGGGAGGACCGCGGGACTCTTGGGGACCCTTCTTTTCACGGCTTGAAGCTCTTACAGGTTCCCCCAAGTTTTTTTGGGAATTCTTGCAGCTCCCCAACCAGCGGTAGTTGACAATGCAACTTAGTGGCAGCAAGTTTGGCATTTGAGCTATTTATTCTAGATTATTTATTCTTTGTGGTAACACTTTGCGACTTGTAGAATGCACTCGCGTTTCCAACCCATCCTGTAACGTTCCTGTAACTAGCTGTGTCAATAAAAAGTGAATACATAAAGAAACGCATCACCCTTTGTTCAGCATAACATGGATCCTAACCGCCATGAACATGCCAACTGTATGAGCTATTCGTAAAGCTTTTTTTTTCGTAAAGCCCAGAGCTATAGTGAATAAAGAATACTGATGAACCCCAAACACGAAAAATAAAATCTGCTTGGATCGTGCTTTCAGTTTCACTGCAGTCTGTATCGCTGCCTTCACGCTAGGATTTCCAGAATATCCTAAGCTCACGTATGGATTTACCAAGGTAAGTGAAGGAAGCTTTTTTCATGCTTGCACTCGTAGACGTGTTCGTTGCAGTGTGCTCCGGTTTAGAAGTATAGTGGAAGACGGAGAATCACTGGCTTTGGCCTTGTGGTCACCTCCAGACTTCTGGAAACTTCGATTCCTCGCTACTGTTCTCTGCTCCTTTAGAAGATTCCTCAAGGTCGGCTTCATCTATGACCAGGTCGTTGACGTCTTCCTTTTCACTTTCTGCGTGACAGAGGCATACGTTTTCATGCACTGCTCTTCTCCGTGGCCGTATCGCTGCCAGCGTAGAACAGGAAGGTCGCGTCCAATGTGGCCCGTATTGCGACAACGCAGGCATAACGGGGCACTGCCCGCACAACAGGAGCCAGTTCCCCTGCAACATGGAGCTGATGTGGCAAGTCGTCCACTGTCATGCCCGTGCTCCAATTCAAAGCCACCAAACGCGCCGAGGGTGCTTTGTCCTGTACACCTTGAGCACGCCAACGTTCCCGGGATACGTCCGCCATTCTGCCATACGGCAAAAACGCCACCCGTATGTCATCGTCTAGCACGTTGGGAAGCATCCAGAGAACCTTGGTACGCAAAGCTTGATTGCTAGTATATATCACAATGCAGCGCCTTTCCTTCACAATCAATTTGCTTCGTGGCCAAAAGCTTATTAACGCC
The DNA here is from genome assembly GCF_055824585.1 of Amblyomma mixtum. NCBI lineage: Eukaryota > Metazoa > Arthropoda > Arachnida > Ixodida > Ixodidae > Amblyomma > Amblyomma mixtum. The sequence continues at coordinate 87,313,511 of NC_143020.1, forward strand.
GTCTCCGTTTCTGAAGGTTACAGCCCATACGTGACTCATCTGGTACGTCCCCAGGGCGATAACTTGGACTGCAGGCCTAGGCTAGCCAGTGTGTAACGGAAGTCTTCCACACGGTATGGTCTTTCACGCACATCGGCATGCAAAAAAAAGAGTGTTCAAAACAACTCGCCCTGTGGGTATACCTGGGGCAAAAGCACTTGATAGTCCGGGTCGTCAGAGCCAAAAGATCCTGTTAACGCTGGCCTGCTGGGCCGCTGAAGCCACTCCTACGGAGCACATGAAACACACGTCCGTTCGCCTCGGCGTCCGGAAAAGAAATCCTTAACTAAGCCAAGGCGTCAACGATTGGCATGGCCTACAATCAGCATCAAATGAAATGCGAACGGCGGAGCGCATGCCGAAAGCCCCACTTTCATAAGTCTGCCTGTCGCCATCAGATATGAGCGAGCTCATCACGTATGCGATAGTTTTGCTTCTGTTTTCTGTTATAAGACGCTCTTGTAGATGGCGCCAGCTGTACCGGTAACGTAAACTCTACGGTAACGCACCCTCCGCTACCTCCGCTGTCGGAGCAGCAGCCAGCCACCCTCGCAGGCGATGCGCTGAGCCATAGGCTGAGCGCACGGGCCCGACGGCCGCCGTCCTCCTCACCCTCTTATAGACAAATGGCAGACGACTCGGATTCCGCGGCGTCACCACTTGAACAGCTACAGTTCACTAGCTACGCAGCAGACGCAGCCATGCATTGCACCTAATCAGACCTATGTAGCCCAGACTGTAATAAACGTTCAATGATCCCCATCTAAAAGAAGTCCTCAGTTAATAGAGTCATCCTAGATTAGACAGGCACGAAACACTTTCGTTGGCTTTCATTTTCTCGCTTTGCCACTGGAGCGGCGTATTCACGCTTTCCAGGCACCGGCTGTGGCTCGCGTGGGTGAAGCGAGCGCTCTTATCTCATTGGCCTGAAGCGCTTTGATTTCGCTTCCGTCATCGTTCCGTCATCAGCGCATGGCTGCGATGCGAGCAGTGAAAAATACCTGTCTCGATGCTGTCGGTGTCCGACGAGACCGTTCCCGAATCACTTGTTTCTAGTAGTGAGCAGAACTTCGGCGCCGCCAGGAAAGCTCAAATGCCCTGGAATCGAACGTTCACGCGTTAGAGCGCGGCCTCAAAAGAGAGCGCGAATCGTTTCTCTTTGTCGTCATTGCTAAGGAAACAGGTCGTCCACTATCTACAGTTACTAGAATTTTCCAGGCATTCTGCGGCGAGGGAAGGCTCAGAAACTTGCCCCGTGGACGTGCACAGATAGCGGGTTACCGGCAAGGATTAAGGCGTACTGTATTTATTGTGGCCGCTGCAGCAGACACACACAGCATTACGGCTCACTATTTAAAGCACTTTTTTTTAGTTGTGTGCCAGAACGCCAACCATTAGACGTCCTCTGCGCGAAGCTGTTCTGCGAAGCATTGTACCGTCGCAAAACCCAGCGTTGTCAGGAGGAAAGAAGCAAACAAAAGCAAGGCCTGTGCTTTCACAAGACCATGCATCATGGACTACGGAGAACTGTCGCTGTGTTGCGTTCTCTAACGAGTCAACGTTTTCGACTCACTGGGACCAGCTCAACGAACTCCGAAAGCCGACATCATCAAGTGTGCCTTTCCTGACATATGTGCGTGTCGACTTGCAATATTCGAGGTAAGTTTGCTTTAATGCCATGCAAGAGGCCTCCGTCCTTTTCTTAATTCACGCAACCGGTCGACCTTTATTTGTTCACAGCGCAATATAAGACGCTGATAACACGCCGAGCACTAAAGCTAACTCAAAGCCCTGCTCCCCAGCGAGCACTCGCACGGGCCACAGCCGTCAGCCATGCAGTATAGCGCTCTGCGGAAGTTGCGATCGGTGGCACAAATGCACGGGGGCTACAGTGGCAAAACGTGAAAACGAACCTCAAGGAAAACAGAAGCAAAACTATCGCAAACTGGATGAGAGCGCCTATCTCTGATGACGATAGGCAGGCGGAGTGAAATGGATTTTTGGCCACGCGTTCCGCTGTTCGCATTTCATTTAACGCTGATAGTAGAGGTTTCGTTGAAAGCGCTTGTTCGTGACCCCTTGCCTCCGTCCCGTTCTTCTTTCGCGCTGGTTTATCAAACATGCATCCTCTTCAACTTGCCCCAGTTGAGCTTCCTTATGCAGTTTCGATGAAAGGCAGCGCCGCTACCGAACTGGTTAAAAAAAAAAAACTGCACAGAATGTTAACTACATTCGAATCTGAGTGAAAGCACGGATTTGTGCTACGTAGGAGACCACGGTGAGCAGGCAGTGCCGCGGGACGGAGCAGATGGAAGTTGATGAAGACGACAGCCTAGTGGTCTCGCTGAGCGGCCCTTAAAGGGAATATGTTCGCGAAGCCGCGGGTTCGACTCCCAGTAATGAATATTGATTCAATTTCTTTCGCTCTTTTTCATGGTTTGACCTCTTAACTCAGGTGAAGGTCAAAACTAGGCACCCGGCGATCGAAGCCCGAGGTCCCGTTGTAAAGCTTTCACTGCAAAAGAATCACCAGGAGCACCAAAAGCTCGCAAAGGGTTTAATAACGTTACGGTATGCCTGCGATGTTAATACACGCCGCTTCACGAATATTGTCCAGCGCGCATTTTCTTAATGCGCTTTATAGAAGCTGAGTTATCTGTTGTCAAAATTTGAATTTCAACGTGTTCGCGCTTTTCCCTCTCCTCTCGTCACTTATTGCACACTGGAAGGTTGCCACCCCTCCACCGGCCCACCTTCGGGGGCGGAGCTTCCTGACCCGCCGGAGCTACGCGACTTATTGGCTGCGGTTACGGTAGCTGCCTGACGTCTGAAAGAATCTAACCAACAGCCATCTTTCAACTTTTTTACGGAGGTGCCAGGGACGGAGCAGGCTGCGACCATGAAAAAGTCGCCGTGTAGAGCTCGCCAACGGTCGCGCGTGATTGTGGGTTTTCTGCTGCGTGTACAAGTGTATTATTTTGCTCAGGTGTTCATGACAACACAACGCAGTGATTGAGGGAGTTGATGTGTTCATCTCGGAAGGTCTTTTCAGAGCCCCTTTAACCAACTAAGCCTCGGCGCTAGAGTGTACACTCTATCGGCGCCGACAAGTGGCACGGTGTACAGGCTTCGTTGAAAGGTGGCGCCGCTATCGAACCGGTTTTCAAAAAGAATCGTGAGGAGCGCCATAGGCTCGCAAGAAAAAGGAGAGCAAGGCAGCGTTGAGATTCAACCAAGCCAGGGCGCTTTTTTCTTCTTTACCGCAGCGACGACGACGACGACAACAACAACACACACAAGCAATTAATAAGCGCGCAAGGCACAGCACTTTTAACATTGGCGGAATATCAGCATCTGCAATATTCCTGGAGCAGGAAAATTTGTCCATCTCAGCAGCTAGAAGTATCTCTGACAAGGATGCGCTGCCGTATCCCACCTCTAAATTTCTATCTCCACAGGTCTGGTTTGACGTTATCTCCCCTCTGTGCATTTTGCCGTGAGCCTGAATTTATCGATCATTTTTGGCTCCATTGTCGTCGTTTCACCTATTTGATAAGAAGACTGCTGGAGTTGCCCTTACAGCATCTTGGCCTTAGTTTGAGCAGCCCTTTCTTGCTATCATTTGACGCCACCACGCTTGGGTTCAGCCACACGTCTGTTTGTGACGCTGTTCAAAATTTCTTGCTGGAATCTCATCGACTGCCTTGCTAAAGCTTACAGTATTTTCTTTTCGATGCTTTATTATATTTACAATTCATCTCTTTTTTTTTTCTCTCCCTCTCTCTCTCTCTCTCTCTCCAATCCAAACTCCTACCATTTTTCACTCCCTGCCCTCCTTGGGGTAGGCTACCCCGGTGTTGCTCTCCCGTGTGCTTTCCTTTTGCCTTTAGTATGTTCAGGTGAACAGCAACCTTTACCTCCCGATTCTTGGCCGATCCTCCAGTGTGGGTATGTGCCATCTTTTCATAGGCTCACAACAACAACAACAACAATTAGTCTAGTGCAATATAGTTAAAAGAGTCTTAATGAAGCCACCTGATTAAAGACAGGCAACCAGTCAGGAGAACCATTTTCTGTTCGGAAAACGTCTGTGATGTATGTCACAGTCTCTATGAAGCACAAGCGAGCAAGCCGTACAACAATGTGCTCGTGTCTGACATCCATTTGTGTTTTACAAATGCTATGCATACACATCAACATTATCATGTCAATGACACTCCCCCAGGTTCGGCGCATGGCAGATGCAGGAAGCGAATTCCGAATGGTGTTATCGGTAGCTCCTTTTTTTACAGTTCGCTGAAGGATGTCCCACAAGAAAACCGCGTCATCGCAATCAAGGAATAGTTCGATGGTTTCCGGTTTTTTGCAAATAAGGCACTTAACATTCCAAGGCACAAAGAGCCCTTTGCTTTGTAGTCAGTTTAACTGGGAGAGTGCCAGTATGAAGCTGAAAAACGAATGATTTGGCCGCAGCTCTGACAGGCATTCTTTTGACCCTTTTCAAAACATATCGCTCTCCGAACCCAACTTATACACAACACGGTACACAGGTACCGACAAAAGCACTTCGAGAAGATCCTTATATAACTTCTTCCGCGTAGTTTTACACAAACACTCATTCGAAAAACTCGCCAGGAGGATGAGACATTACAATGAGACATTCTAAGACAGTAAAACGCGCCATTGTTATGCTGTGCCTGAAAGAAGCCTTGCAGAAATCATGTGTTCACCTGGTAAATGACAGCCTCAACAATCAGGTTGGCAGGTACAGAAGGCTGGTTTTCCTGTTTCAGTAGTGGCTGCTGTGGCAGAGAAGCTTCTGCAAAGTTTGAAAGCTAGAACACCTCAAGAAGGTGGCGGTCAACTGAAGACCAGACCGGCGGTTGTCCCCTATATTCATAGGGTGTCCCACAACCTAAAGAATGTAGCCAATCGCTACGGTGTGCCGGTGGTATTTTCTGTCCCGCGCAAGTTGGCCTCTTTGTGCTCCCGGATTGTCTCCGGCGAGGAATGCGTGCGAGACTGCACGAAGCGTCACGCCACCCAGTTTGTCAGGTGTTCTGTCGGGGCTGTGTATGAAATTCCCCTGACATGTGGAAAAGTTTACATCGGCCAGACGGGCCGTTGTATAAATGAACGACTAAGGGAACATCAGCTTTCTATGAATAACGGAAAAGGGTCAAATTAACCCATACATTGCGGCGCATGCCCTTTGGCTACGCTTGATTATGCTTCCCAGCCTTTGCTGGCTAGAAACAAAACTCGCAGATGCTTTTTCATTGATAAGTCAGGTGATGAATGCGTAAGCGATTCTACTATCAAATTGTATAAGAAAGAGAAAACTTTCCTGGCATGTGCACTTAGGCAATGATTGAATAAGCATCAAGGTATATATATATATACACACACACGCACACATATATACCGTATTGTGCGTTTTTATCGTAAAGACTTTCGAAATTTTTCTTACCTCAACCGCTGGCTCGTTTGCGGTGAAACTGCACACAGAGCTTGCGTATTATGGTAACTTTTGTTTCGTAGCAAGTTTTGCAACGGTACTTACTTAGTTAAGCCGTGCATAATGCAAAAGCATAATCGTCTGCGTCGAGATCGGCGTACCGAAACCCAAAACACCGAGTTTTTGCTGAAGGGCGGCAGTAGCGCCATCTGTTTTCCACAACAAAATTAAACAAGAAAAACACAGCTCAGGAGTTCGCGACGTCGTCCTCCGACGAGCCACGAAAGCAGACGATATAAGCTGAATTGGATAAAGCCATTGGACGAAAAAAAGACGTCAAACAATATTCTTTTAACGGCACAGCCTCGTTAAAATAGTTGTTTCTGGCATTTTCCCGCTCAGTTGGCCGGAAAATGTTCGCAGCGCTTCAGTTCTTGAAACGCTCGCCTTGGCGCCTTGTGACGCTTTCCACTGCAGAAGACAGATGGCGCTACTGCCACCCTTCAGAAAACCTCGGTGTTTTGGGTTTCGGTACGCCGATCTCGACGCAGACGATTACGCTTTTGCATCATGCGCGGCTTAACTAAGTAAGTACCGTTGTAAAACTTGCTACGATACAAAAGTTACCATAATACGCAAGCTCTGTGTGCAGTTTCACCGCAAACGAGCCAGCGGTTGAGGTAAGAAAAATTTTGAAAGTCTTTACGTTAAAAACGCACAATACGGTATATTGTGTGTGTTCTTTCTGAATGAAACCAGTCGCGAGTTTGCGCCCGTCCTTGTCCTCTTCTCGTCCGTGTCTTTTTTAGCGGAATTCCCTTGTTTAAGTATGTACGACCGACTCGCCCAACAACGTGCTCTCTTAAATTCGCTAATGTAGTTTGCATTGGAATGTGCTAGGGCGACGGCAGTTTTCCCTGCCTCCTCAGGCGTAGAGCCTGAAGGAAGGCGGTGTGTGAGAGGCTGTGCTAGGGCTGGATTGTGACAACTGCTACAGCTTCATGCGTTGTGCACGCGGCGTCTACCCAAATGGCGTCCTGGGCTTGTCCGTAATACTTGTGAAGGGCCTTAGCGCGAGCAGTGCGGCGAGGGATGTGGTACTGGGGATGAACGTTCCGAGGAAGGGGTTTAACAACGAGGGGGGTATGAATGTGTCGAGGAATGGCTATAAGGGATCTCTAGCGGGAATGTTGATGCGAAGGGAAGCGAGGACCTGCCAGTTGAGCTCTGTCTGAAGGTGCGCGTCTACTAGTTCCTGAAAGGTGTTATGCATGCCTAGTTCGAGGAGTTTGGCTGTGCTAGTGCTGCGAGGTAGGTTTAAGGCTGCCTTGGTTGCTAGACGAATCATGGCGTTCATCTGCCCTGTTTCCATGCGGTTCAGCTTAAGATATGGGATGGCGTATAAAACTAGCCGCATAAAAGCATGCACTACTTTCATGCTGTCCGCTTCGTCTAAACCTTTGTGCAGGGAGGATACGCGGCGTAGAAGTTGCAACACGGATTGCGAGGAGGCCTTGAGTGTTTTAAGGGTATGATCGCTGCGTCCGGAATCCTGCAAGTAAAGGCCAAAGATACGGATGGTGGGGGTGACGGGGATAGGGGTTCCTTGCAAAGCGATTTGAATGGGCGAGTTAGAGGCAGACTACGGTCTTATGAAGAGAAGCGCGGATATAGAGGGGGAGCATTCGAGCCCAATAGATGACCCGTGAGCGGAGGTGGTGTCGGCTGCTAATTGAAGAGTTTCCTCAATTTCTCCATCAGATCCATGAGTGGTCCATGCGGTAATATCATCAGCGTACAAGGTATGCCTTAGGTGTGGGATGAGAGCGAGTTTATGAGCTAGGGGGATGAGAGTAGTATTAAAGAGAAGGGGGTAGAGGACAGCGCCTTGGGGGGTTCCAAGCTCGCCGAGTGTATAAGGTGGTGTTTTCATTTCCTCGCTGGCGTCCCAGAACCCTCCTTGCAGCGCCGCCCCTCCTCCTCCTGTTTTTCTCCCTTCTCCTTTTTTTTTCTTTCACGGCTGTTGCGCTCTTCGGTCTATTCCTCCGGCGAGTCTGCCTCCGCGCACCGCCGCCGCGAATCTGCGCGTCGTCTGGATCGCGGCCTGCTGGTCAGCGCGCCTCTCAATGTGCTGACGCATCACCACGTAGGTGGTGGTGGAAACGTTTATTGCCAATGATGTAAATCGTAGGGGCGCCTGGTTTGCCGCAAAAGTTTGCATGATGACGAGAATTGGTCTGGGTATCGGGCATGCAGCAGTATTGGGTATTGAGCAGTCCGGGTTTGTAGTTGTCGCCAATGTGCGGCCTGCGCTATGGTGAGGGACGGAGCGGGGGGTGCGTATTCCCTTCGTTTGTCTCGGTAATACGAGAGAATATCACTGAAGGAGACCAGGTAGTGCGCGGGCCGCGGGCGAACGGACCGTCGTGTGAATCGCCCTTTAACGCCATTTTAAGTACGTGCGCAGTCGCCTTCTTTGCGCGAGGAACGTGCCGGCCACACAAATTGCTCGAAGGGCAACGCGAAAATCGCGAGCCGGCCGCCCTAGAAGCTCGCCAGGAGCAGAACAGCTTTGAAAGAAAATACGAGCAGAATCGCTTTATACAGGCGAAAGCCTTTAATGCCTCATACCGTCGTGAGCAGAGAATGCTAGCAAGTGTGTTCGAGTTCCGGCGAAGAAAAAAAAAACTTTATTGAGACTGGGCATCGAACCAGGGCGTTTGGCACTTCAAGGTTAGTCGCTGCCATTCCGCCACGAACACGATTTGAGCAAGAATAAAGGCAGATCTAGTGAACGCGCGGGTTTCGTGAGTGAAATAAAACAAATGAAAAAATTGCCAGTATGAAAAGAAACAAAAATATAAGAAATTAGATCATAAAACACGAAAAATATTAGAGAAAAGGCACATCTAGTGAACACACGGGTTTCGTGAGTGAAATAAAACAAATAAAAGAATGCAAACATGAAAAGAAATGAAATAACAAAGGAATTAAACTATAAAACATGAAAAATATTAAAGAACACAGACCGCGTGGTCCAGATGACGCGCAGATTCGCGGCGGCGGTGCGCGGAGGCAGACTCGCCAGAGGAATAGACCGAAGAGAGCAACAGCCGTGAAAGAAAAAAAGAGGAGGAGGAGGGGAGCGGAGGAGGAGAGGCGGCGCTGCGAGGAGGGTTCTGGGACGCCAGCGAGGAAATTGCCGTGTTTTCAGCTATGTGCAGGGAGGCAGTGCGGCCCGAGAGAAAGGCGCGAACATAGTTGTATGTATTTGAGCCTACCTGTAGTGCCTGCAGTTCTCGCAAAATGGCATCGTGTCGAATCCTGTCAAATGCCGTTGTGAGGTCAACTGCCAGGATAGCTTTAGCGAGGTGGGGGATCGTGTCATCAAGCACGTCATGTGTAATTTGTAGTAGGGCATCCTGTGCAGATAGATGAGCACGAAAGCCCACCATGCTGTGTGCGAAGGCGGTTGTCTTCCATGTACGTGGTTAGTCGGGCAAGAATTATGTGTTCGAAGGTCTTGCCGAGACAAGATATCAGAGAAATTGGTCGGATATTCTCTATGTCGGATATTCTCGTGTTAGCGGCTGTCTTATTTCACACAATTCTACATTCTACAGTTTGGTATTTATACAATTCGTAGTAATTGTCGAGGTATCATGATCCTGCCGTGCCCCCACCGTTGTTTTGCCTTGGCTCTGGTGCGGCGGTGCCATTCAGCTGCGGTTGCGGTGGCCAGCAACCTTGTCGGGGCGGCAAGGAGCCACCCATTCATGTCGTTACCCCACAGTGATGCCAACCCTAGGGATTTATCCCTAGATCTAGGGTTTTTTTTTTGCTTCAGGGATCTAGCGTCTTTTTGTGAAATCTAGGGATTTTGAGAGGCCGTAGAATTGCTACTCTAAGCGGCTTAATGGCAGGTGTGTCTGATTATTTTGCGCTTGGAATTACTACTCCTTTATTTTTAGTATTCTGCCGAACCGAGAGAGGGCGAAAGCAGTTCTGCAACGCGACATTATCGACTGCTGCACAGGGAGGAGAAACGAAACCATGTGAATTTCAAACGGTTTAACGTGCGTGCCATCTCCGGCGCTTCGAGTGACTGCTCCTCTACGAAATACGAAGTTGAATTTTGACTTGTAGTGCCTGGATCAACGCGCCACGTTTACGCTCACCGCTTACCTTTACCAAAAAGTGCCACAATTCGCATTCTCCACGTATGCTAGACCACTTGATTTAAACGTGGTGTTCAACCAAAAAACACATTCAAAGTTGTAAGAAATCACTGATTTTGTAATTACCAATCTTACGTCTGTATCATCGCTGTGTAACTATAATAAGATTACATTTTTGGTTATGTCAGTTTCTCGGGACGTCAATCCTTAGTAGCTCCAAAACTATTTGACGGTCTTTGATTGGGACTATGATTAATAAATAACTGTGCGGTGAGATACCCCATTTCACCGCTTCTGAACATTCTCTATGAGGCGAGAAGGGTTCTTTCATTAATTCAAACATTTTCATCTTTCTGTGTGCCTCTTAAAACAATCTTTAAAACAACCCTTAATGGTGTCTGAATAAAATACTTTCATGTGTTGACGGGGCTTAGCAGAAAATGCCAGCTCTTTCAACTTGGTATCAACTGCATTTATTTTTCAAAGGGTTACATAGGTTCTTTGCACGTAAAGATAAGCCGGCTGAAGGAGCAGCTCAAAAGCCGGTGCGGTGAAACGGGAGTCGTCTGCTCGTGAGCGTCGTTGCTCTCTCCAGTGACCACACGGCTCTGTAAAAGCTGGCGCCATCTGTGGGCCCTCTATGTAAGGGAAATCTACAAAAAAAGTGCAGTTGTGGCTAACACGCTTTTATTCATGTCTGACAAAATGTATAACCAATACACGAAACAGTGAACGGCGCTGAGACTTTGTTAAAGCTCAAATGGTCGCATTAACAATTAAACAATTATAGGCTAGGGATTTTTCTTCAATCTAGGGATTTTTTGGGGTTCAATCTAGGGACAAAACGTTGACCTGAGTTGGCATCACTGTTACCCCATCATGGGACACGGCGACGTCAGCGAGGGGATCATCCCTTTTTGGCTCGACAAGGAGCGCTGACCAGCCGCCTGGTCGGAGGGTACTGTCAGCATGCTGCCGACGGGCACATTTCTCGCCCAGCCCAAGGAAGTTCCAAGAATTCGCTAACTGCTTCGACCTTCGGACAGAACGCACTTTCTACAAATTTATGGCCGGAAGAAAGCGGACCTCGTGACGTCTCCCGTAGTCCGAAGGACATCACGCGAGCGGAGGGGGGGGGGGGGGGGGGGGGGAGACGAGCGCACGAGAGGGAACAGGAGAGTTGACACAGAACGCGGCGAAGCGCAGTTCGCACGGCGTCATCTCCATCAAAAGCGTGGACTGGCATCCCTCTAAATTTTCTTAAGCGACTCCAATAAATAGTTTTTAAACATCCACTGAGTGTCCACTAACAGTACCAAGGGCGGAACAAAGCCCCTTCCCAGGACTGAGTCACGAAGGCCGCTAACCCAGCTCATGAAATGTCAGGGCAGGTCCTTTGACCTTCCTGGACTCGCTGTGGCGGGATATCTCAGCCGTCGACCTCTATTCCCCCGGTATCAAAATGAATATTGCCCACGTGACTGTTAACATTCAAAGCATGACTTATGGTATATCTATATCATTCGCCATTTATTTTTCAGCAACAAAGCACACAAAAGTTAATTGTTGTACAAATAAAATGGGAATAGAATAATCGTTTCTATTTTCTGTTATTTCTTTTTTATTTTTATTTATTTATTTACTTACTTATTTTTGTTATTTTCTATTTTTTAATTTTATTTTTTGGTATAAGGAAGTCCGTCCGCCTCCCATAAAACCAGTCTCTGGGACCGCCTCTGATGACAGCACTGGTAATTTGGTCTTCCCCGGGTGCAGTATTGCATAATCTCAAAAGGGCTGTTCGAAATTCCGCCTCTGTAATAGGGGCGCCAAGCTTGGGTTGAGGTGGACCCATGTACTCGGGATGCTTGCAAGGGTCACCTGGGGTGGTATATGTTGATTTCACTTGCGCAAGGAAGGCGTTCGTGTCCTGCCTGTGGTTATGAGTAAGGTGGCGAACGCTAAGGCGTGTCTGGGTTTTAGATTGCGTGGGGTATAGCATGTGGCGTATAAGGTGCCAGGCACGAGTTGTGGAGAGATTGCTGCGGAGACTGTCACAAATCTGATTAAAGTTAGCTTTGCAAAGAGTGGCACTGTGGTGTTCTATTTGGGTCTGAAGCTGTGCGAGTTTGAGTTTCAGTCTTCTATTGTGTTTTTGAGTTTTCCACCTGTGTGTTATGCGTTCTTGAGCTTGAAGGAGGTGCGCGAGCTTACTGTCAATTACGAGGGTGTCTGGGGTAATGTCTAGCGTTAGGGTATGTTGGCGAATGTCCTGTAACTGGGTTGTCCAGGTGTCTAGGTCGACGGGTACCTGTGTGCACTGTACATGTTCCTGTCGAAATTTTCGTAGCTGGTCCCAATTAGTTGGTCCAATGGTAAATTTGCGCTCATAGTTTAGTGTTATGCGAATTAAGTGGTGGTCGCTGCCTAGTGCGATTTGCGTTCTTCCCCACTGCAGGTGGGCCACATTTCTTCCAAGCGTGAGATCTGGGCTGGTATCGGTAGTAACTACTAGCTGTTACCAACCCGCGTAGGCAGGCTAAAATTATTAAAGATGGTCAAGTGGAGCCCCATCATTTCATTGCAGAGAACTGTGCCTCTGTGGTTGGCGCGGCGATAGCCCCAGTCCACGTGGGCGCAGTTGAAGTCACCGGCAATGAGTAGGGACTTAGTAAATTAACTGGCCGTCGTGGTAGAAGATAGAACGAACAAGGAAGATTGTGGAGGTAAAATTTCGATGAAGGTGTGAGCGATATGAGTGGTAATTGTGTGTTCTATGTAATGAAAAGAGTTACAGACGTATATGTGACCACCCGAGGAAGATCAGTATAGTCCGAGGGGATAAGAGCGTAGCCGGGAAGTTGTGTGCAAACATTTGCGTCCTGAATTGCGCGATGAGGTCCGATGGGGATGAGTAAGTAGCGGTAATTTGCTGCAGAGGATCACGCTTACGTCGAAAGCCCCTGCAGTTCTATTGAAAAATCTGTAAAGAATTATGGTCCGTCGGAGGAGCTATGCTGTAGGTGGAGGGGCGAAAGAGGAGTGTGGGGGGTGGCATTGTGAGAGAGGCCGGTGAGGGTCTATAGGAATAAGGTGAGTTAAACGCTCCTCTACCTTGGCCGTGATGCTAGTGCACGACAGTATAACGGGTAATGGTAGTTTCAATCAAAATTGGCACTGTGCAGTGACCTATGCAGTAATGCGCTCTGCGAGCCTGGCTTCTAAGTTTTCGGCGAAGTCCTGAAATTTAGCTTCCAAGTCTATGGGTTGTGGTGGCCTCTCATCAGGCCTCCTCTTTTTCGAAGGAGGTTGGACAGGTGGCGAGGTGGGTGGAGGAGTTGGGGGTACAGCGGGGGTGGAGGTAGAGATGGCTGCCTTGAGCTGCCTTACCTCTTCCCGCAGAGCAGTCACTTCCTGGTCCTGGGAGGTCGAGGTATGAGTCCTGGTGGCCTTTGAGTCCCACCTAGAGGTAATGGGAAGGGTCGTTTGCAGCGGGGGAAAGTCTTTCTTGCTAAAGAGCTTAATCTTCTGTGGCGGTGGGCCGTGTTGTTTCGGAGTTGGATGTCTTGCCTTGCACGAGTCGGTACCCGTGAGGTGCTCACCTCCATAGAGAGTGCAGATCGGGATGCAGGAAGAAACAGCTTGCGGGTCATGCTTGTCCCCGCACCGCGTGCATAAGGCTTAGAATAGGGAACCAAGTGCTTGGAACAGTTGAGGACTATATAGAAAGAGCAGGTCCCATCGATGCGGACGCATGTATACAAGTGTCATTCGTAGTAGGGGTTGTGATGCGAGACCATCAGCCTTCACATAATGGATTTCGCGTCCTACGTAATTCGCAAAAGTCGCTGACTGGTCGCGAGGGCGATGACAACCTGTCACGCGACTACGGAGTGAGGGTGATGGTCACAAAGTCACTGTGATGGTTTTAGTTTAGTGAGGGTGTGAATGATCGCTTCTGCGATGTGTTTCAGCTGACCACTGACCAGGAACGCCAATGTGATGACGAACATCCTGATGACGGGGGCCTACCGAGCACTTAAGTTGTAGCGCTGGAGTCAACGAAAGTTACATCTGCGTGGTAGGGGTCATGGCATGGAGCATTGGGGTTATATGCTCTTGCTTTTCGGCGTGCCAAATTCCTCTCCGGGTTCATGTTGCAGGGTATAGGCAGGAAGATGACGCGGGGTAGAGGTCTCACGGAGGTTGGAAATCAGGGGTTGGTGAGATGCGTGACGTGCTGTGTCCAAATCTTTCTAGTATGGCACGGCCTTGACAGGAGGTCGTCAAGCGGTGGTGCTGAGTCTCATAATACGCGCCAGTCTTCTTCTCTAGTGTGTTGTGCAAGGTGGTCTGTTGAATGAGACTGCTGACTGCGTATGGAGCGTTAATTAGCTCTTAGTAGATCGCTTCAGCACCACCGTACAGTAAACACGGCAACTGCTACGGTACGGCAAATTTGGCAAGGTAAGACTGGCAACGGTAGCAAAGGCAACGCGTTATACTCTGTTTGCCGTACGGCTGACGGGCTACGCTAAAATTGTCTTTAGCTCGTTCCTCAGTTTCACGCCGCTGTTGTTGGCGTCCGCAGTACCACCTGCCGCCTACCTCAATTTTTAACTGCTAGTTAAGAAACACGCTTACTGGAAAACAGCGGAGAAAGTTACTTGAATTATATCTGCAATGTTGTACTATAGTTATAATTCAGACATTGCACAAACGTTTAAAAGACTGTGCATTAAGAAAATGCCTATTTGGGACGTTAAAGAAACGTCTGTTATGCTACACGTAACATTATTGGTTTGGTTTATTGGGCTTTAACGTCCCAAAGCAACTCGGGCTATGAGGGACGCCGTAGTGAAGGGCTCCGGAAATTTCGACCACCTGGGGTTCTTTAATGTGCACTGACATCGCACAGTACACGGGCCCCTAGAATTTCGCCTTCATCGAAATCCGGCCGCCTCGGCGGGTTTTATCCCGGCCGCAGCGGCCGGATTTCGATGAAGGCGAAATTCTAGGGGCCCGCGTACAGTGCGATGTCAGTGCACGTTAATGAACCCCAGGTGGTCGAAACATTATTTCTTAATGTTTAACATTAGAATAACACTTCAAAATCAACATTAAAAAATACGTATTTTATTTTTAAGCCAATGTTTCTGACATAATATTTACGGCAGTGGCTAATTATTAACATTACTGCAACTTATATAACATTGTTATGACATTAACCCAATGTTTGGTGCTACATGTGGTAGTGCGTTACAGAATTTTTCGATTTGCAGCAATGCGCGAAGTTCGCGCAGAAAACTGAGAAAATTTTGTACTCAAACCCGAGCGTCATTAAGATGGTTGCCTTGTAGTGTCTAACATGCCAAAACTATGCACGGGCTATGATGGATGCCGTATTGAAGGAGTTCAGATTAATTTCACTCCACCCAGGGTTCATTAACGTGTATTACAGAGTACAGCGGCGTTTTAACTGTATCGAAATGCGGCTGTCGCAGTCAGGATTCAAACCGACAACCTTAGGCTCAGTACACTAACACCACAGCCGCTAAACCAACGCGGCACCTCAGCAAGGCAACTTTCAAGATGGCCGCACTGCGGTGATCTTAATACTAAACAGTCTAACTTTCTCTGCAGAGAAAATGTCTTATCCTAAGTTGATGGGCTTTTAAAGTGCCCACTCTGCGAAGTAAGAAGTACTGAATTTCAGTCATCAACAGATGCTTCCGCTTTTATTGTTCTTCATTCAACATCGTTCAGACTGGTTTGCTATACGCATTCGCTAGTCAAAATACTCAGTGTTAAAAGAAAGCAGCTTATTGAAATGCAATGCTGGGAGAGTTTGTGATTGTGCGAACAGATCTTGGGATAGGGTAGTTTCCTTCGGCACAATGAACGATGGCGATACTCAAAGCGAACAGCGAAGTTTAAAACATAACAAAAATAGCCAACATATGGTAATACATCCGATGTACAATGCACCATCTTATGTCACTCTGTGTTCGCAAAAGTTTGAACAAGTGAGTGGGACTGCACAATGTCCATGCTAGTTGTGCATGTATAACAGTGAAGATTCTGAAACAGGGCAAATGAAAGAGTGGAGAGCTGCTCATGGCGACTCAATGTACTATATAAATATTGTTTTGGTTGTTGATAAAAGTCACTTTTAAAGTATTTTACCAATGGCAAGACAAGCCTCCTGCAGGCTGCATTCACGTACTCAGTCCTCGAAAGAAAGCAACTATTAATAAAGGCGAATCACGCTATGTATTGGTACACTTTGTGTCTACGACGATTCCATTTGAGTTTCAGCACGAAACCCGTTTTAATGCGTTTTGTGCACCATGGGATTAGTTTCAAGAGAAAACTCACTACGTATTCATTGCTTACACAAGAAATGACTAAGCAAGCAGATATTAACTGCTTATTATACCTGCTACAGTTCCGACAATGTACATTGCACGAGTATCGTTATTGCTGGCGACGGGAAGCTTTTCAACTGCAACAATGAAGGAACCAGTCATGCAGATGTACTCATGTTGCTTAACCCATCAGTCTAAGCAATTCACACTAAAAATTAAGACAACACTGATTACCTGAATCCAGAAAGCGTACTGATATTCTTAACAACAACACCAACAAAAAAAACTTAGCATCATTACTCAGTACGCTTCGCTAAGTAAAGAATTTCAACCCGGAATATTTTACACCTCACTGCATTTAAAAATGCCTGAAACAGGATATAGTGATTGCCCAGTCCTCACAAGTACCATGCGTAATAAAAGCATCGTCTGAGGATGATATTCTGCCCGTGGCGGCACTATTTGCGTACACATTTATTACCGTCAACCTCGAAGTTAAAGGTGCACTGAAGAGGAATCTGAACTCGTCTTTTTGCCGCGGGAACTCGATCTACACGTTCCTAGCATTCTTAAAAACTGCGACTTATTGCCCGGTGTGGCCGATTTCCCTAATTAAATCGAATTAACGTCCGGCTCCCGCCTTTATTTTTTGAATTCTGCCTCCTACGATGGGCGGAGTCGACCGACGCGGGGAGTGCCTTTCACCCAGTCCCGTGGCGGCTTGCCGCTCTGCCATCGGCGGAGTAATACGAAGTAGTCCGTAGAAGCAAATAGTCCGCACGTATTTTTATTTCTGCGGGCTTATTTTGCGGTTATATTCTCTGCAAATGAAACTATTTATTCACGGAAACCTAAAAAACAAAATGAAGCGAAAGCAAAGCCTCCACGGAGCTGGCTGAAAGGCACTCCCCGCGTCGGTCGACTCCGCCCACCGTACGAGGCAGAATTAAAAAAAAAAAGGCGGGAGCCGGACGTTAATTCGATTTAATTAGTGAAATCGGCCACACAGGGCAATAAATCGCGGTTTCTAAGAATGCTCGGAACGTGTAGACTGAGTTCCCGCGGCAAAAAGACGAGTTGAGATTCCTCTTCAGTGCACCTTTAAGTTGCCACTTCCATATTCTGCATACGGACAGTGTTACCAGTCACAATGAAACAAGTTTGTACGGTGTACTCTAAGCAGAAAGGGGTAAAGAGAGAGTACCTCCAGCACACAATCCTTATACTAAAAGGATGTGTACTAGAGGAGAGCTTACTCCTTTTTTTACTCTCGTATAGGCGTATTCGTGTTTACAGTGTGGGCACAACTGAAAACAGGCACCTCTGCCTTTAGGCCCACTGTACTCTACATGCTTTGAGAAATAGGCGCCAAAATGACAATTGTTTACAATTAGACACTTCAACTGTAGCCTTCCTAAACGTTCACACAAACATCTATATAATGTCATGTACTACAGTAGTCAGGTATACATAGCCTCGTTAAAGACGCAAACTCTTCGCAAAGGCGAAATGTGCGTTTTTAATCAACCTTGTGCTTTAGTAGACTGATTCTATGCCTAAGTTTACTCTAAACATGCTTAACAGCCTTACAAATAAGCGTATACAGTATTTATAGTCAATATCAGGCTTCGATCTGGAAGACGACATGGAAGCTTGAACAAAGTTATCCATATTTCTGTCACTCTAAATTTGTTCTACGCCACTCCTGTTGCCGTTAGCAACATGCATGACAATCCGCAGAATGCTATCAGTTGCCTGGAGTAAAGCGCACCACGTGACACTGACGTCAGGATATTGTACCTACATTATGCTCACCGTTTTAATTATATTTGTGGCCGTTTTCTTAGTGTAGGTCAGCCCAAACTATGTACAAGTACACATACGTAAAAAAAAGAAACACGTGACAGCAGTGGTACTCCCACAAACAACTGTCCAAGTAGTTTTCATTTGCTGCATTTTTATATGCCACACACCAGTTGAAAACTTGAAGAAACGAATGATCTGCACGTCAGAAGTTAAGCTGGAAAACGAGTAAAGTGTTAAAAAAAACTTCGCAATAAAAGCGGCACAAGTCGTGAAAGGTGAAACATGCCCAGAACATGACCTTTTTGTACATTTCAGAAAGGAATGCTGTGACTCTCGTAGGCCCAACAGAAAAGGCACGTTTATGATAAGAGAGTGACTGCGTCCAAGCTTGGCCTGTCGTTTTATAGATGATCAGACGGATCAGGCCACTTAACAATATGTACATACGCGTCAACAACGTGCACGCGACTCGTATTTCACGTGAAGTTCGCGTGCTACTAGTGACATCGGCGAGAGTACGTCCCCACCTTTCTTTGAGCTTCAAAACATCAGGAATGCCACAGGCCATGACTCCGCACGCATTTCACGTTGACTCCACTACTCGCATGCATTGAGGCCCGTTTAATTTTTATACAGATGGTACCAACTGATTCTTCGCACAACATGCATAACAGTCAAGTTCTCGGTTGGCCGAGAGAAAGATGTATGACAGTTTCAAAAGTGCAAGCAATAAGCGGAAATACAAATGCCTCTAACAACACGCTATGTGGACAAAGATATTCTGATTGGGGTTAGCAAAGTGGTGAAGGAAGCATTTCGCGTAAATTGTAAATGCTTATGAGGAAATTTTGCTGTCGGTTTAGTTTAGAAACGACCACTTTCTTGGTTCAACAAGACTGTTAAAACGCATAGACTGTGAAAGTTTTCTTCTTTTTTCGTCTTCAACAAGACTGTACAATCTCAATATCGAGCTTGTATATGCCGACTACACTGTGCGCTACTTTCAAGGCTTTAGCTGCGGGTACGTAGGTTGTGACGTTAACAATTACGACCATCATCCATGTCTTCTGGCTACAGAGATAAACTGCTCAGGTAAACCGAGTATCCGCTCTGCTTGGCACGTGTGTCACTTGCTTTGAAACAACGATGCTGCTGTTACAGACAGTCGTACACTATAAGCACGAATAAGCCTATAGACGAGTTAAAAGGGAGCAAACTCCCCTCTTGCGTACTTCCTTTTACAGACAGGTTATGCTGAAGTTCCGGAGCAGATTTCGATCACTAAAGATACAGAATGCTTACTCTCGATAATGAACACACATTCACACTGCTAAGCATATATACTAACTTAATGGAGTTAGCAATGGGAGGGGGTCTTAAACTCGGCACCGGAGGTCTTGAGGCTAACAAACACAGTTGACTGAAACCTCGGATAACATCTTTGTAGATGTTGGAACTTCGTATGTTCTGAAGAGGAGCTCTCTTTCCGATGCCAGCTGCAAGAATTCTGTATTTTCAGTGATGGAGACCTGCACCATGGCTCGAAAGCACACCCTGCCGCTAAAAGGGGGTGCCCCAGAGGACAGCTTGTTGCCTTTTTATTCTTATATAGGCTAATTCGTATTTAGAGTGCAGAACATATGGAGAATGACACAATGCCAGACTACATCCTAAATGACACACATGACTGCAGTGGAAGTTTCATAAGCTCATTAAGGATGTTCGATATGTTAGTATGCAAGATCTGTGGAAGTGGCAGCGTGAGGACAGAAAGGGTACTGTTTGGCATCACAAAAGTCTTCCTTGAAATTGCTCAGATTACGTTCACAAGGACAGATTTGTTTTGAGTGCGTGACAGCAGAACACAATTGCTTGACCTCAGTGAAGTAAACGTTACGAAGTGGCAGTACAAGCGATGAAGTACTCGACTGCCAGCAGCCCACTGAGTTGGCAGGAACGTTGTCTTACACTCAGAAGTTAAAAACAACTATCGCCACCGATGTTGCCATCTATCACAATAAAACATATGGCTGTCAGACTGTAATCGGCAGCATGACCAATGCTTACTCACTGAACGTGCGCAGTGCTTGATTCACAATATAAGGGTGCCTCCATACTTTATTTTACCCAGTTATGAAACACTGGGCAAATAACCCACTGCCCGTGTGCGCAGATGTTAACCAGGACCAGCTGTTTTTCATGCAAAATAAACTCCATAGCTGCAGTGAGTTTTATTTTGGGAGTTGAACTCTGAGTTGGAAACAGCTTGCCGAGAGGAATGGAAAATGGAGGTGGCATAGTGTAAAGGAGAATGGTAAAAAAAACTGCGGCACTTTCCCTATTAGGCCATCTAAAATAAGCGCTTGGCACAGCATGTCAACATATGCTTGAAACATGACTTCGAACAAAGCATACGAATCTATCTAAGGCATGTTGGGCAGACATCCCTGACTATGCATCTAAAGTCTCACGCCTACAGGAAGACTCAAGCAGATGCTCAGTGGTGCCGCTTCTTAAAGAAAATGATCGCTGTTAATTACACGGCCAGAGTTACGTTTTTAACCACGACTTCTTCCAGACAACGATTGCTGTTAATTGCACTGAAGGTCTTACATTTGTAACGAAACTGGTTAGTATTTTCGTGCACGTAGACAAGTCAGGACTTCTGCAGTTAACTGAAGATGGTGGCATTTTACACTTTCTCAGAACATTGACGAATTACGACCTATGCATTTTTATCTACTTCCAAGCGTCTTTGGAATCATTACATCTATTAACGTTCATTTTAGTTAGCCGGAACAAAATGAATGCAAACTAGTACTCTGTCTGAAATAGCTTTAAATAGGCTAGAAACTGGAACCCCCAACACATTCAAAACACCACTAAGAAACCAAGTAAAGATTGTGGCCTGATGCATTAACTTTCAAACACTGAAAATCAGCGCGCGAAAAGAAAATGAGAACACGGTGGTTCACACTTAAAGAATAGCCTCTAAGATCGAAGATTGTTGTTGTTTGTTTACGGGGGTTTAACGTCCCAAAGCGACTCAGGCTATGAGGGACGCTGTAGTGGAGGGCTTCGGAAATTTCGACCTCCTCGGGTTCTTTAACATGCACTGACATCGCACAGTACACGGGCCTCTAGAATTTTGCCTCCATATAAATTCGACTGCTGCGGCCGGGATCAAACCCGCGTCTTTCGAATCAGCAGCTGAGCGCCATAACCACTGAGCCACCGCAGTGGCCTAAGATAGAAGATTCAGCGAGAAGAAAACGTATTAATGCGTGAATGTTTCCACCTGAAACAAGCGTTCGAGAGATTCTTGAGAATATAGTTGCCTTCATGACTTGCATATGAAAACAGTACCACCTGCTCCTCTTTGCTGAAGTTCCTCGTTGCCAGCTTGAACGCCATATGACATACAAAACTTTGAAAAGTAAGAAAGTATGCAGAAAAAAAAGTGTTAGAGTTGAGTATCTTGACACACGTATGTGTTTCTTCTCAGCCCACTCGCTACCTTTAACTTTTGCAGAGGGTCCCACACACAATACTGCTATACACACATAGTTTCTGGCACGTCGAAGGTAAAGCTTAGCGATAAATTATATTTGTATTTACACGCACACGCTAACACAAGCACACAAAAAATCCGCACTGAAGGTCACAAGGTGTCTTTGTTCGTTAACGGCCCCCTCCAGATGGCAGCACTGTGGCAGCCAAGGGTCCTTTGCCCGCAGTTTCTTGCACCACACACGGTACGGCTTGGCTTTCTTCTTGGCTTGGATACGTACGAACACATCATGAGGAATGGAAAGGAGGGAGTGGTAGTTATTGCTCCCGAGTCGGCTGCACCCAAGACGCAGCCAAGGGCATAGGTCAGGAAGTGAGCGAAGTATAGGAGATGTCTTCTTGGCTTTTGTAGGTCACAGGAACCTCTTGCATTCGATGGACATCCCAGTGGCGCCTGAAGGTCATATTCCAGATTCGGCTATCCCTTCATCATCTGCAGGAGCGGAAAAAGTGAGAGAAAAGAAAACAATTATTTCGCGCCTTTTTGGGGAAAATTTAGGTAGGAGGTCTAACTGCGAGAAAGGGGAGAGCCGGGACCTATCATTGGCATTTCGTTACCATTCGGAAATGGCTGAGCAAGGCACCGTTCCCAACAAAGATGGACCAAAAGGGACATTTTAAGCTTTCTTTAGAATGTATGAAATTAACATGCACCGCAGCTGAACTTTTGTATGAGGACAACGCAGAATACTTGGTTCTGTTTTAGTCTGCGAGAATTAGACAAACTTTAAAAATCTAATATTTTAATTTTTTTTAAATAAACTCATCTGCAATTAGGCGCCAGCAACAGTCACTTTCACATCTGTGCAGTAGCTTTTAAATCCAAGAGAAAAATTCTTTTGCCTGACTTACTAAAGATGACAGAACTCATTTGTCTTGAGTATATAGCTACAAAGGGGTAGAAAAAGAAATAGGCCAGAAATGACTACAGAAGAATGAGACTGTAAGAGAATATATGCGGAAATCACAAAAAGGGCAGTGAAATGTTCATGCATGCCACTAATATACCAGTTTGCAATGGCACACCATTGCATAAATAGTACAATATACATGCATAGAAAGGCACAGCCGTAAGGTGTTGGTATTCATTCCACACATACAGTCATGCCAACATGCAAAGATTTAAGCTTTCTACATAACATTCGGAGGTCCCAGGTAGACTAGTATGCAACACCAGTCTACCTGTGTAGATATATATATATAGGCTCAGGCATGTAAAAACTACATAAAAAGTTGAGTGAACAATTAGTACTGCTCTAAAAATGTGTCATTCATTTTCTCACTCGATCCTTACTGATGCTGAAAACTTAACCAAACTGCTTTCTTCATAAAGTAGTGAATGCGCAGAATAGCTGCACTTACCTAGGTACCTAAATTCAAGAAAGTTTTAGCCTAAATAAAAATTCTGGTAACATAAGAGCTACCGGATATTCCAGAAAAGCTCGAAGAGCTGCAAGGATACAAGTTCATTCAATACCAGTTGTTCACGAATTTTATTTGTTTAAGCCTGCAATGTCCTTGGTTAATTTGGCGTTTCAGAAAGAGCATGAGTTGCATTGCTCGTGCCAAGCTGGCGAAGTCGGTGTGCAAAAATTCTTCCCCCCCCCCCCTCCCCAGAAAAAGTCGCCTTCATTTTCGTTGTATGTACACAGCCTTGACGAAAGTTTTTTTTTTTGCTTCAGCATTACTTCACGCACATATAACGTACGTACATATAACATCCATGCTGAGCATGCAAAGTGCGTCATGCTATACGTTCGTTACAGGTTCCGGGTTGCGGGTTTCATAAGCGGCGAGCTGGAACTAAACGTATACCTACTGTGGCATCGCTATTCATTACAACTGTAAACCATTTTCCTGTCGAAACCAAAAGTTAGCCTTTCTTTCTTTAGCCAGCGCTAACGTTTCACACAGAGGCAGCATTTTGCA
This sequence comes from Amblyomma mixtum, assembly GCF_055824585.1. NCBI lineage: Eukaryota > Metazoa > Arthropoda > Arachnida > Ixodida > Ixodidae > Amblyomma > Amblyomma mixtum. Next base: position 87,336,859 of record NC_143020.1, read on the forward strand.
ATACATTTTGTACAAAGGCATGGCAAAGCTCACAGGCACAAGTTGTGAAAGGTAACAAGCGGAAGGATTTTTCTGTCGTATATACCCGGGGTCCCAGCTAAATATTACCAAGTTTTTAAAAAAGATGTGCCCTAGAAGAGCGAAAGCAGCTTAGTGCTGTTGAGAGTCGTGTGGACTGGTCTGCAGCATTTTATTCATTCGCAAAGTTAATTAGTTATGGTTACTAGCTGACTTTTTAAGCATTGGACTCAGGAAAAAATGTGTCAATACGAAAGTTGTAGATCCTCCTAATAAATAGCTGGTTGAAAGATTTGCGTAAAGGTACTGCTTAGGCAGATTTTTTTTTACCGGCCCTTAAAGAAAGTGCACGAAATTTAAAATTTATCACTTTGCAGTTATGCTAGCTGAGCGCACCAAGACGCGCTGCCAGAAAAAGACATCCGATTATTTCCAAAAAGCTGTCTCCGATGAGGTATTGCACTTATACTGGAAGCAGAGTATGAAATAAGGAGATTTTTCTTTCCCTGAGATTTTCTGGGGAGCCCAAGTAGCACCGCTATCGAGTGGTAGGTTTTAAGTTGAGCATTCTTCAGGGACAATAAAGAAAGACACATAAACGGCAACTCGTTGCAAACATTTCAGCGATTGTTTTTCAGGGTGATATGCAGCTTTCGAATTAACACCTTTTTCTGGATGTTAATATTTACAAAAGTTAGTAAGACCAACTAGCTATATTTAAGTCCATGGTAGACAGAGGGCTGACAGATTGTTTCTTGATACACACAAAGTGAACAAGGGAGGGGAAAGCCTGAGAATGCTTGCCAACGTTCCGACAAGAGGTCTTCGTCTGGGCGAAGTGTTCATCATCAGCAGGGTTTAAACAGAGCCTTCACTGTGGGAAAGCCCTCCTATCCTCTCACGGGGCGTTCCTCCTCAAAGAGAAGGCCCTATTTGAACCCCGCGAATAATGAACACTTCGTCCGGACGAAGACAAGTCCTCTTGTCGAAACGTAAGCCGCATAAGCGAGCGCACCATCTGCCATAAAGTAGGCAAAACGTCTTTTATAATCACGGTTTACCCCATGTAATAGTCTGATCTTCGTAGCAAGAGATGGTGTTACAACTTGACCCTTCTCAATGGATAATGTTCTCTTTGATCAAAGCTAGCTGAGAAAACGGCCGTATGTAGGTTTACAATTTACAAAGAGGATTGTACCTTTATCAGACCAGTAATGTCTTGGAACGAATGGCTGAACAGTGTCTCTATACAAGATGTGCACGAATACCAATGGGAAGTTTCTGCAGAAGCATTTATGCCAGCCTCAATTAGCAATGCCACACTAGGTATTTGAAATGCAGGGTCTAATAAGGGTTTGCAGGTGGACGGGAGTTGACAGTCCAGAGGGATTCCCATAATAGATACCGTGTTCTGCAGAGTTACAGAGCGGCGGGCTAATAGCTTCGGGCTGCAAGTAGAAAGAGAGAAAGACAACAGCACAGCAGCTATGCGCACGCAGAACTGACAGGTTTATATAATGTTCAGTATGGGCTTCACAAATGTCCAGCAGTTTTCAGAGCAAAAGTACAGGAAGAGAGGTGTGCTATTTTTCTGTTGTGGATCGTCATAACTGTGTAGCACAGATATCACAAACTGCTTAACGGCATCAACTGAAGTGAAAACACACAGCAACAGCAGCAGGGACTTTGAGCCATTTCTCTGTGCAGAAATGCGAATGTGATCACTGTGCTGTGCTGGAAGCCATGACTGTAAATCTTATTGCCTCTGTGTGCATCAATTGTGAAAAGAAATGCACAATGGCATTGTCACTTTCCAAGCAGGCTTGTTATTATCCACATACTACTAGTTTTAAATCCATGATTACTCATCTGTTTATGTCTGAACAGGGTTTTCAGCAGTCTGCAGGTTTATTTAAAAAGGAGAGTGACAATTAAATAGTTTATGAATTTGGATGCCAGATGCAGCAAATAGAACGAAAATTTACTTCATATTTTCAGAGCAGCATAGTTGCTTATCATTCTGCACAAAAGACATCCCATAAACCTTATTTATTCATCATGCTAGATACTTTTGCTTTCCTATACCTCTCTGTGATTCATGCTTTCAGGAGTAAAAGATCTGGCCAATGTGCCTCTATAATGTGTCCAGAAGCTTTCGCTTCCACAAGGCTTGATGCCACAAGTGAAACTGCCAGAACTTTCCTGTGCAACTAGATAAATTTATTAGTGTTAGTGGTCATAGCACACATTCCATGGAATCCAGCACCAATACACACTTTAAAGGTGCGGCATTTCATCTTGAGAAGACAGATGCAACCTTATCAGATGCATAAGAAAATGTTTTTGCTTACACATAAGAAGATTACCTTCTGGTGAACCAAGCTATGCATACAGAAATGGAACTATCTTCAAGAGTATTGTAATGTATTGTGAGGTCTGGTTGAGTGTATAGCACAAAAACTTGCTACTGCATGCTCTGAGTTCCTTGTTGCATCCAATCAGGATTATGCAGCTGTCTGTAGATATTCAAATGCAGAACATAATATGTTTCTAGCTGCTATAATTTCGCGGCTGCGCATATGCACTACCTCTGGGTTCCAGCTCCATGTGAAAAAAAAAACCACTGATAGCAATGCACAAGAAAGCTTTGACAAAAAGTTTTCTCCTGGCAGCCGTACGCATAACACTATCATTATGGCACTGCAGAAAACATTTCCAGTGGGAAATGTACTGCAGACATTGATAACTTCCAAAACTACCTAAGTTTTATCCCTTAATTAATCATTACATCTTAGAGAGAAGTAAAATGCAAACTAATAACACTAATGCGTAGCTTTCAGCCATCACAAATCATTTTGCTGGAGTATGAAGCTAGACCAGTAAGAAAACTTGTCCCATTGTAGGCTCAAATTGATTGTTACTGACAGCAATATTCCATTGAATTATCTTCGATGTGATTACAGAGCACATATTTAGTGCCTTTTATACTGCAGTGACGACCTTATACACTACTTAATGCACTGCCATAGTCTAGTCTATCGTGGTATTTTCAATCAAAGCAAAAACATTATTTAGGAGCTAGTTTAAAGCCAAAACATCTGCTTCAAAATGCAGTTAGTACAGTGTGAGTGGCCTGCTATATTAGTAAATTGTGCACAAAATTCGCTGCTGATTAAACGTGGCACACCCTGCAAGACGAACGTGAGTTCATTGTATTTATATGTTTTCAGTCTGTCAGTAAATAAATATTGTCGCGAATCTTTGTAGCGTTTGTTTGTTGTGTTTATTTGTTCATGCTTCAAGGCTGGCGGCACGCCGCTTTATCGCTTCGTTTGTGACGCAAGACGCGCCTAGAATTATCTCGATTGATCGCATCCAGGCGGAGCCGATTCTAGATTCTACTTCGTGCCAGAATGTTCTAGTAACTTCCCAAGCTTTATCTCGAATGCTCGCTATCAGCTTTAAAAAGAGCAGAGCCGGCTGACAATGGCGGGCATTCTGTTCGACGACCGCTGAGCGCGCATGTTGCTACGCCGCCGCCGAGTGATTCAGTTCTTTGCGGGCGCAAGTCAGCCCGAATGAAGAGTTTCGTTTTGAAGACATTCTCGCTGTTTTTCTGTTCGCCGGACTGTAGTCACCACTACGTGACAATATATTCACCCAGAATTTACACGAGGGCTTCCAGTTGGTGCAACTCGTAAACCTAATTATCTCATCAAGCCTACAGATAATCTTGAACACACATGCACATTCCGAAATTATTTGGTGGACTGTTAGCAAAAGACAATAACATGCTCATCAAATAAACTATTTTCGCTTCCATGTAATGAGTTTTTCTTCATTCCACTGGCGACGCATTGTTCCCGGTCAACTGTTGCAGAAAGGTCGCACTACTGCGGTTCCTTTCCTTTCTGCGCAGCGATCCACATGGAAAACGGTACTCGCCTGGATTCGGCAGCAGAGATGAAAGACCATCGTTTCCTGCAAGACTGACGCACGGAAAAACGTCCTCAGCTTGCCACGCGAATTGGTGCCGCTATCTGCCAGCAACGGGCACAACACAGCGCTGTTTGGCCAGCCGAGGTCATTTTCCTTAAGGTCGATCTTGCGAAAAATGACGCTTTTTCATCTCTGCTGGACGATCCAGACAAGTAGCGATGCGGGAAGCATCACTAAACGAAAGGAAAGCAGACTGCAATCCGCCTTTTTCGCAAGGGCGCTCTGCGCATGTCCGCCTCTCCCCCTTCAGCTCCACTGGTTGAAAACAAACAGCCACATTGTACTACGCATGCGCTGCTCATATTAGCGAGAGGCGCAAGTGACAGATGTCGACAGCAGTCAAGAATACACTTGTGAGCTCGCAGGCGGAATCGGTGCCTTGTAGAACCGGATCGCGCCTGCATCTGTATGGTGGTGCGTTTGTTTTCAACCAGTTATTGCCCGCTCTCAAGGGGGCACCACATCTTGTGAAAAAGGCGAATTGCGATCTCTGTGCGAAACTCGACAACAAAAAACAGGCGGCCTGCAGTCGAAAAACACAACTGAAAATTTTCTGTCGTCACATCAGATTTTGTGTAATGCTTTTGCCCTTTAAATTGTAACAATAAGAATTTCTGTAGTAACTGCAGAATTCTGTGTAGTTAACAAAGAAAAGTAGTACAGAACTACAGGCTACAGAACGGTACTAGAGAAAAAGAAACTACAGTAGTACAGAAAAATACTCCAAAAAAACAGGAAAATCTGTCGTTACGACAGGACGACAAAACTTTTTGTCCTATTTTGGCATGGCTCTATAGTTATTTTCAACTAGCTAGTGGGAAAAGAAGAATTTGATAAGTAGTTCTAAGTATGAATGTATGCTTCAAGAGCACGGTCCAATGCAATGACACTTTGTAAGCTAAAAAGTGCACCGAAATGACACTCGGGGTTCAGTCTTCATTATGGTATCTCTACTAGAACATTTCCTGATTGGGGCTGTATTCTCACAGGTGGGCTTTTCTGCGACGTTCTGTTTGCGAAGACCCGATTCCAAAATCGGCATCAGAAAAACCTAGATGAGTTTACCTTTTAGTTCAGCATCGTCAGACTATTGGATTTTTTTTCGCACGCCCAATTATGACGCCCCAATAGCATCCTTAGCGTGACAAATCTGTGAATGATGAGATTTCTCATGACCTGTCCGAGGATTTCAGGCGTAAATGTGTGACTATAAGTTAACTACAAGGAGCGACAAAAAACCCACTTATCAGAAATATTTGAACAGTAATGTTACATGAATTAATAGCAGTTATGCAGTTCAGACTTTGAGGCAGGTCAGTCTGTGAAAACTTCAATATACAGAGGGCCCCAAGCCAAGGTTCATAGGAGTGTTTTGTTTATACACACACGGCGAATTTATTTTAGATCTAGCATGACATATCACAACAAATGCCAAAAGAAAGACATGACTAACGTGCTGATTTGTAGGTGCCAGTACTTATGCGGCATTCAAAAGTTGTTTGTAGTTGCAGAGTTCTGAAGGATATTGTTTTACTGACCATAAAAATGAGCAAAAATTGTGCCATTTCTACATGCACATTATAAAGATTTAAACAATCGAAAGTGATTGCTACGATACTATCGAAGGGTTCACGTATACCTGTCTGGTCGGAAACAGCCACGGCGGAAAAGTGTAAAGTGTCAGCCACTGGTTAGAACAAAAACAAAATGCTCTGGGCCCGTCCTAGGGCCTTGGATACAGTCCTTTTAAGAAAACAGCGACGTTTCGGTCTTGTTACAAGGGCATTTCTCACAATCGAGCAGCTGAAACTCGATATACTTTTCTGGCATGCTATGATAGCAATATTAAGATCTAGTATAGCGTGCCCTGGCATTTGGAAATGATAGAAGTAATACCGGGTACACAAAGTTCTGCAAATAAGCTCCAACACAGAAAAAAAATAGCCGGTGTTGAATGAATATCACCTAGAATTTATCGAATTTGGCATCTTCGGCACAAAGCTTTCACACATAACTGCTTGTTATTTTATCACAGTAGATTTTATCACAGTTATTTTATCACAGTACCTCAGGACTACATGCATTGCAATAATATGTTGCAGCTTTATCATAGTTGAATGGCAAGCAGTGAATCTGCTTGTGCCGCTGAAGCTCATTTCATTCGAACTGCTTTTGTCTTAATCATAAAATTGTAAATTGAAAACAGTGATTGAAGGAACTTTTGCAACTCGACAATTGTAAAGAACACCAATTACTCACCCTCAAAACCTTGGTTGTCATGCGCTTCGGGTCTCGGAGAGTCTAAAACGTCTTCTTTGCCTTCGAGAACGCACATCAGGCACTGATGGATGCAAATGTACTGTTGCTGCAAGGTGTGTCCAAAAGAGAAAGAAAACGAAGAAGGTTTAGCGAAAGCACTCGCAACACTGGTCAGGACATTTGTACCAGGAAATGATACTGCGTTATTTCTTCACGCTTCCTGGGACGTTTTCTATGTCACGATTCCGCTGTGAAAATCACTTGATTCATTTCCAATGCTGCGAAATATGTAAAATATATAAAAAAATATAAAGCCTGGGTGTGTCGAACATTTCTTTAACTATGAAAATTAATTGAAAAACTTGAAAAAGAAAGCAGTAAGGTTTATTTATAACACTTACGGGCGAGCATCAGTCAGTGATCTCCTCAAAAAAAAAAGCGGCTTACCCTCTATTCCTAACATAAATCGCATATGTCGCTTAAAATTTTTCTTTCAATTAATTCATAATAATTTCAAAGTTGACACCTCTAATATCCTTGCTTATTCCTCGGGGTACCAAACTAGAAATCGCCATTCTCTTTCCATAACGCCATTAAATTTTCGAGTTAATTGTTTTAAATATTCTTTTTTTCCTAGGACCATCACTGATTGGAATAACCTTACGGATGATGTTGTCAGGCAGAGATCATTGCATTTGTTTGAAGAGCATTTGAAATAATTGTTTGTTTATGACCTTGCCACGGTATCTTTCTTCCTGATTTTTCCATGTGCAATTCTGTTTTGTTCTAATGTACAATTCTATGTGCAATTCTGATATGTCTATGTGCAATTATGTTTTGTTCGTATGTGTCTGTATTTTTGTATCTTTATACATTGTTTCCCACCTGCTATGATCTTGTGTACAAGATCGCAGTATTCATAAATAAAAAAATAGCTTCCAAATTTCAAATTACTTATGGCTTTTGTTACACTCAGTTGTGGAAGTAACAGAATTAAGGCAAAGTTAATATATTCAGAATGGCAGGAGTATGGCTAATTAAAATAAAATTCTGCACCTGAAGCACTGTGTAACGTTCACAAAAACCAACGAGCCCCTCAACCAACATTGAATCTTGTCTCAAAGCAAATGGCAGAAACATACTAGAGCACACTGAATTGAAGAAAATACAAGTACAAAAATGTAGCACGTTGAAGAGTTAGTTTATCTGTGCCTAAATTGTTCACTCCTCACTTCTGCCACTGCTGACATGTTAGCTCAGTGCCTGATGATGTGCTGATCAAGAACTGCTGACCTCATTCTGGACCATCCAGACCCGCTCGCGACGCATCTCGTAGACGATTCCGAAGATGTCCACCGTGTCGTACTTGCGAAGACCTTGTATGATTCGATCTAGCGCAATGAATGTGCCAGAACGACCCACACCAGCACTGGAAACGTGTCAAGACGAATATGAGCATAGGCTGTCTAAAACATAAAACCAATGAGTAACAGGATCACTAAGGTTTCAGTTGAAAAATACACTTAAACTGACACATATTAAAATTATTTCTGAACAAAGATGCTGCTCTCTGGCTGCAGCTCTTATTTTAACTTAGCAAGGCAAAAAGAAATTATCCAGCAGCCGTCGTGAATGAGAGTAGCCATGACATGACAGTCATGATGTAAGTTGCACTGTCATCACCATCTTGTGATTCAAAGCACTGAGAGCGAATGCGGTATATTTCCACAGTAGAAAACAACAGTAAAATCGAGCACTTATTGAATACTCAGTGCCCAATGACTGCTTCAGCTAAGAACGAATTAATCATCGTGTTGCATAGCCTTCGTGCAAAAGTATATTTTATGAATTATTAAAATGCACAAAAACAGCGGTGCTTATCCATGTGCACATCAAACTCTCAAAATACAGTAGGATACAACTTAATAAACAGCGGTTGGTAATGATAGGTCACGGTCCGCGGCGTCCTGTACTATTCCGGTGACCAATGACAACAGCAAACGAGGCAAGGTTTTATATTTTCTGCCTATAACAAATGTGCCAAAGGTGCCGAAATCCATGAGCTTATAATTTCACCTAACGATTACTACTTGTTTCGGTGACAAGGAAAGCTTTAGCAGTGGACTACTATTTCACTATTTTGCATCTAACAATGGTCTCTAACGCCATAGGAAGCATAAGAGGGTTCTCACGCAGCTTCCATCCTCTCCGTTCGATGACGTTCTACGTCACACCTGCGGTAACTCAGGACGTTCTACGTCCGCCGCTTATGAACGTGGGTGGCGCTGATGAACACTCTCAAAGGTTAGGTTACTTGTAAACATAAATACCCCCGAAAGCAGAAGATTTGACAGCCGTCGCCGTAGCTCAGAGGTAGAGCACCGGATGTGTAATTCGGAGGTCGTGGGTTCGGATCCCACCGGCGGCATGTGGTTGTTTTTTCTTCAGCTTTTCTAATCAATTAGCTTTAAGCGATAACATATTAAGTAATATTCTAAATTGATCAACACCACAAAATAAATAAATAAATAAAAATCCCCTGTGCCCCTTGGTTTCTGTGGCTGTTGGCTTCTGTCACAATGGTCTACTAAAGCTTGTTAAAGCTCCTGAAAAAAGTTGTATGATTCAATAACCTCATACAGGCTTCATCACCCCAATGTCATACAATATATGTGATACTGCCTGACATGTACGACAAATGTATGATTTTGCAAAAATGAATAACATTTGAATGATAATTGTACGATAACTTTGTGACATCGTATGACAAACCCTATGAGGTTATTAAATCATAGAACTTTTTTCAGCAGGTAGAATTCTGTGTGGCGGTCCTGAATGTGGGCGGAGATTCACAGCATACTTAAGTTGTATCCGGCTCTAGAAGTACCTGGAGGGGTCAAGATACTCTCGGCGACTATAGCGGTGAAGTGCGATGCGACTACTGTACTGAAAATTCGAAATAAAATGCAACAAAAGCTGTGAATAGAATACAACCATCTTATTCTCAAGCGTCCACTTACAGCGAATAACTATCGTGATTTTTCTTTGTGCACGTAAAGGCTCTGTGAAGCTCATATTCACGAATCAGCTCCCCATCGGTGGCACATGTTATACGCACTTCAAAAACGAGAACCTCATCATTGAGCAGGTGGTGCTTATCAAACCCAACAGTGGTCGCTAGTTATGTAGAGCTCACATTTTACTACATCCCTGCAATGTCGAGGGCGTTGTGGCCGTGTTGAGAATGAAATAAGTCCCTGGATGCACAGGAGGAATGCACCCAAAACTGAAGGCTGCTGGCACTAGTAATCCAATGTTCAATCCACCCTCCACTAGCATAGTGGACCGGCGCTGGAGTCGTTCCGCCAGACACAACCTTCAGTTCTCTATAAGTAGTGCTGGCATAATGAGGCCGGCCTTTTAGTACATCTAGCTTCACATTCACATCAGTATGCGAATTACTGTTATATGGTACACAAGCATGTACCCTACCTGCAATGCACGACGATGGGCTTTGTGTCGGGGATGACGCGCTCCCTGAATGCTCGGACAAATTTCACCAGTGTTTGCGGTGGATCGGGCACCCCAAAGTCCGGCCACGTCGTAAAGTGAAAGTGTCTGACTATTCGGGATTGGTCTCCCTGTAATGGAAGGAAATTTGCATTAGACATTCAACTCCACAAATCTAATGAGAAAAGCAGCGGCTGCGAGGTAAATATAGTTGGAGTGTACAACAGAAAGCAGCTCTCCTGGGACATGAAAACATGTCAAACATTACGGAAGCCAGACATATCTATTTTGACTTAAAAATGCTGGAAAGCAATGGCCCAGTCACTGGCTGACCACTGCCACAGCTAGGCACACCACATTGATGACAAGCTAGTGAAACAAAAGCTTTGAATTTAAAACAGGAAGTTGTGAATCAATATTCTGTATGAAAAGTCAATTTGCATTGAAACAGAACAATTACAAAGCACACCTGGGACCACTAAAACGTTAAAACAAGCATGGCTTACCTGAACAAGATAGTATGGCTTCCAGTGAGGGCTGTACGTTGTTTTCAAAATTAATGCACTCATGCACGTAGTCAAGATTGCTTCAACCCTACAAACATTTGAGACCAACTTCTACCTGAGATTAAACCCAGCCTGAATACCTACTCTTGGCTTTCTACTATTAAACGCGAACCACACAGTGCTCAGCTGCCCACAAAAGTTTTCAGAACACTGAAACCACATAAAAGCCTTAATTTCCCCTGTGACCAAAGTTGCAGCCTGGCTTTGAGTGGTGCATTGTCCAAAACACTGCACAAAGTCCTCAGCACATCCTTCAGTTTGTGGCTGCAGGTTTAGGATATTATTAGGCTTTGTTGTAGTTTCTGCACTCTGAAAACTGTTATGGCAAGTGTACAGTCTGTGGCAGCAACACCTAATTGAAATTCACAACAGAAAAGTTTCTGTCACCACAACAGCTTTCCTGCAGTGTTTCAACAAAAAGTTTGTAAGTAGACAACCGATATTTCGGACTCCAATAATTCGGACTAGCGAGATATTTCGGACTTCACTGAGGAACCGTCGCAACCTCATAGGAATGCGTACATTTTCACGACCAATATTTCGGACTTTGCAGAGTCTAAAATTTTGAATTTTTGGACTAAAATAGACGCCAACAATATTGTGGTGATCGTTTTTCAACCGAAAGTTTGTTATTTTGGCCTAATACAGACGCGAGCAGGCATCGCTGTCCCTACCAAACCGTTTGTCGCCACTGCGAAAGGCGCCATCTTGGATTTAAACGGAATCGGCTCGGCGGGAGCAATCGGACTGGCTTGGGTAGGCTTGGCTATTTGTTCTCCATCGTCGCCATTAGAGATAATGAGATGCTCTCCATTGCCATCGAGATGGCCTACTAAGGGTGCGCGATAGCATTGAAAATGGTACAGCGGGACAGCTACAGGGTCCGGCGCGGCTTGGACGACGCACTCCGCAGTGCGGGGCAGCAAACGTGGCAGACGGGGGGAGTGGAGGACTGCGTTCAGAGGTGCTCACTTCCGCTCGCGTCTTCCCGTGGGTTACCCATGGGTTACCTCTTGGTCTTCGTGAACGTCAATGCGCCATGCAAATTGACTGTTCTTGCTTCGCTCAGCGAGTGCATTTATTCGCGGCATGATCGTGGCCGCGTCGCGCTACCTGGTATCATAATGTGATAGGGTGCGGACATTAAGAAAGCAGGGCTATGACTCAGAGTCTAATATTAACGCTTGTAGGAGGAACATGGGATCGCCGCGATTTTGAAAGCCGGTTTTTCGCAGAAAAGTTTATTTTTTTTAAGTTCACGGATTTTTCAGACTGTTCGATTATTCGGACCAGATTTTGGTCCCACTGATTCCGAAAAATCAGTCGATGACTATAGCAGCAACAGAATTTAGCGCAGTTATTGGAGAAAAGTATTACAGGACTAGTGACTACAAAAATGCACTGACGAAAAAATACAGTACAATAGAAAAATACTGCAATACAACAGAAAAAATGTTGACATAACTACAAAATATTTAATCGTATTTTCGACAGTGTTCTATCATTTTTTTTCAACTGGGCATCCCTGAAACCACTGTCATTGTGAATGGCTGGCACAAACAAAAGAGACGTGTACAATACAAGCCCTGCTGAGAGCTTAATCTATGACCTGTCGCCCACAGAGTCGCTGTCAATGGCTGCACTGTACTAACTAGCTACACAACCACAAGTGGGACAACACTCGAAGAACTGGCCACTATATACAGCCCAACACTACAGCTGTTGTAAAAAAAAGTAGCATACACACCCGGGAGACCTTGAACTCTGAGACGGTCCAGTCGGGGTACTGAGACTCGTTGAGGATGGTGACCTGGATGTCACCATAGTAGACGGGCTGTGTGTCGAAGGGCCAGTAGTGGTCGCACTTCTCACGCCCTTTCTCGATGCAGCGTGTGAGCATGACGATGGCACGGCAGTTTTGCTCCCACACCATGCGCCACATGTCGTCGCGTGTGCTGTGCAGCGGGCCCTGGGTCACGATGAACTCCCGCGGAGAGTTAAAGCCCTATGTCGCAGTGGGAGAAAGTAGGAAGAGAACGGCACAATCAGTTGCATGGAGAGATGAAGTATGTACAAGGCACAAAATGGCTGTCTGACAAGATGACAGCAGCAAGATGACAGTGACAAGATGACAGCAGCTTGCTGTCATCTTCACATTAGTTACAGCGAAGCAAGAGTACGCATCTAGAGCGCATAATGAATCAACAAAAACTATTAAAATATTTACAGGAAACAAGAACTCACTGGAATGTAATTGGCGTTGATGTAGTCCGAACCATCCTCATCGTCTGTTGGTAGCAGCTTGACTCGTGAGTGGTCGTAGGGCAGAATGTTGGTGAAGCGGTTCTTCGGCCGGTTCACAGGTAAGTCGGCTGCACCGCACGGCTTGTCTCGTCCAACGTGCTTGAGAAGTTCAAACTCCTCGGAGAACCGGAAGTCAGAGTCTGCCGACATGATGCGGTAATGCTCAAGGAAATCTTTGAGCTTCACTGGGCGACTGGTTATCTGTGAGGAAACAAAAAAAAGATAAGTTCAGCCTCATTATAACGACACCAGAACCTTGAATCTTTTGGTATGATAAGCAAATTCTGGTCCTTCTGAAATGTGTAAGGAAATGGGCCTTGGAATCTAAATCTACACAACCTTACGCTGAGTAAGAATTCTGACAGAGATAATGGAATGAACCCTTCTCGTTACGTACTCTCGAGCTTGCTTCCATAGAACCTGAGGGGATAGATTATTTAAGCAGTGCGATCCTGGCCGCGGTGGTCAAATTGCGATGGAGGTGAAATTCTAGAGGACCGTGTACTGTGCAATGTCAGTGCACGTTAAAAAACCACAGGTGTTCGACATTTCCGGAGCCCTTCACTATGGCGTCCCTAGCCTGGGTCGCTTTGGGACGTTAAAACCCCATAAACCAACCATTCATAGATCATAGATTCATAGAGCAGTGCATTCATAGAGAGTGCTTTCACAGACTGCTACATGTTTCAACCACACATTTCTAAGATATGTGCTGTCATACTTAATGAAAATTCTATACCGAATAAAATCCACACTTTGTCCTGATTTCAGGCCTTGTCTACCTACACTTTCATGCGTCATTTTCGAACAAGACGCACCACGAAATGTTCCCAGCGTGCCTTGCTGCATTGCGGAATTGGAAATTAGTTTTTGGGGAAAGGAAATAGCACAGTATCATTCTCACATACCGGTGGACATCTGAACCCGTAAGGTAAGGGATAAAGGAGGGAGTTAAAGAAGAAAGGAAGAGGTGCCGTAGTGGAGGCCTTTGGTATAATTTCCACCACCTGGGGATCTTTAACGTGTACTGACATCGCACAACACACGGGCGCCTTTTGCGTTTCGCCTCTGTCGAAACGCGGCTGCCGCGGTCGGGATCAAACCCGGGTACCCCGGACCAGTAGCCGAGCGCTGCCGCCTTTATAGCTTTTCACCTTATGAAGCGCACATACCATTTCGCTTTCAGCAATCGACACCACATCATGGTCCTTGGAGTGAGGGTCACCCCGGGAGTGGGGTGCGAAAGGTCCCAGTCGCCGACGCCTCAGGACGACCAGAAGGATGGCGAGGACAATCAGCAAGGAGAGCGGGACTAGGATGCCGACAATGAGAGGAGTGTTGTCCGGATCTGAAAGAACACCCAGAAATGCGCTTCACTTCAACAACGAAATTCCCAGAAACAAGCGGTGTAGACAGAGCACTTAGAACCTGGAGAAATAATAAACCCACACAATGCTACGATCGTAGTGCTTTTGCTGTCGAGACGAAGCCGACTAACTATGAGTCACTAAAAATGCGCCCTTGATAGACAAACTATTGCAGAGCCATGCTCTTTATATTGTTAGCTGTTAGAGTCTAGCTATCCCGGTTTTCCGAAACTAGCGTCACCATCGGGCATCCAGCCTGTGTTACACGTTTTCACTTCATCGCCTTCCAGTAGCTAACTGCGAGAGTCCGCCGCCGTGCGGGGCTGCCAAAGCCCTTCCCCACTTCATCGTCTAGGCGACAGCCGTGGCGACTGATAAGAAACATATGTGCTAGGGCGGTGCTCGCTCTTATATCTGGGGGCATGGTAGTTGAGACACGTACCCGGTAGAACCGCACGCTGGCAGCAGTAGCTATACATGCGCCTGCCTGTAGTGGTAGTTCGGCGATGCCCAATAAACTGGGGTGCGAGGCCTCGAGCGTCGACTTGAACATCAATTGCATTGTGAGTGGGGCATTGACATGGTAACGAGAGAAGCGACGTCGAGTAGAACCACACGATCTCATAGCCACCACAGCTTGAAAAAACTCCTACCGAAGACACTTTGGAAATTCTAAAGTGTGCTTGGCGAAAGCCTCGTCTGTTCTGCTTCCATTGCTTTCGCATCTGGTGACATGTTCAGTCGTCGCATGCGCATTCACCCCTTGTTCTTCTGGCTTTTGGTGTTGGGGAATCCGGCGTCCGCTGCCGCTTCCCCGACCGCTTGACACGGAATCACTGGGTCGCTTCGGAGCTATGTGACTCACTCACTCGACTGCAACGAGACATCTGGCGAAGGAGCAGCTGCCACCGCCGACACGCGCGCTCGTCTACCGCTATTGTGTGATGTCACGGTTGCTATGCACAGCTGCGCTCCCCACCAGCGCGCCGGTTGCTAAGGAGGAGAGGAGGTTACGCTGCTGCGTGGAGGAGAGGCTACAGTTGGCACGATTCCAACGCACGGATGGACACCTCTAGTTTGAGCCATAAAAAGCTTTCGCCTTAAAACGTACTGCGGGTCGAACGGAGGCAGCATGTTCTGGGGACGTAACCAGAGGCCCTCCTTATAAAAATGATCAATAGACTGTCAATAGATTCTTATAGACTCTATTGCCTTCCTATAGATGTTTCTTATATAAAAAGTCTGCAAACTTCATAGACAAAAAGTCTATGGGCAGTCTGTACACTGCATAAAGAAATGCTTTTAAGGTTTAGACAACACCCAGGTCCGGGTTGATGAAGAAGAGAAGCACGCGTCGGGACAGGGAAAACTTACCCTTGCTATCACCAACTCATGACTGTCATCACCGAACTCGTTATAGACTGCGCGATCACTAGCGGTAACATCGGGCTAGGCACCCTTCATTTTCTATTGAAACCTAACAATAACCCCACGAAGTCACCTGATATGAGTACCCTGATGTTTTGCTATGTATCACGGCAAGCTTGTTTGCACCACAGACAGACTGTTGCACCTGGGTGTTGGTGAAAACATTTAGAGAGAAAAAAGTTGCCGAAGAGGGTGGACCGGGTTCGATCCCGGCCGCGGCTGCCACGTTTCGATGGAGGCGAAACGCAAAAGGGGCCCGCGTGCTGTGCGATGTCAGTGCACGTTAAAGAAAGTTCCCCAGGTGGCCGAAATTATTCCGGAGGCCTCCACTAAGCACCTCTTCTTCTTCTATCACTCCATCCTGTATTTTTTCCCTTGGGGCGTGGTTTGGGTGTCCACCGACATATGTGAGACAGTTACTGCATATTTTCCTGTCCTCAAAACCACTTTTCATTTTTTTCTGTCCAGATTTAGGTTTTTGAGAGAGTAACATCCCAAAGTGACTGGGGCTATGAGGAGGTCTCCGGAATAATTTTGACCATCTGGGATTCTTTAACGTGCACTGATATCGCACAGTATATGGGCCTCTGAAATATCACTACCATCGAAATTTGACCGCCACGGCTAGGATGGAAACCGCGTCTTTCGGGTCAACAGCCGAGCACCATAACCACTGCGCCAGCACGGCGGGGCTCCAGTGCTGAGGCCTGCTTGGCTCGGTGCACAAAAAAGTTCTGATAACGCGGCAAACCACCGTCGCGTATATCCTTCAGCACTGCACATTTTGCTTGAGGCACGGTAAGAATATATGTTTCATGTCCTTAAAGTAAGCACAGTATAGAATACGAATGCTTTCTATTGCTACTAAAGAGCACTCCACGCAAGAGGACATCGACGAAAGTGAAGTGAGGACCTTGAAAATGCTTTCCGTGAGTTGTTCAAAGGCAAATAATAGCGCCCCCACAGCGTACAGATTACTACTTTTGTTTAGGAATCGGGACATATTGTAGAACCTAGCAGATCTGCTAGTGTGGTGTTAATGTGAGACGCTTGCTCCGGGCTGCTTTCAATGGAAATCTTACTAAATGTGCGCCGTTTCCCAATGTGCGCCATCGTAATACGCTCCAGCGCTGTATAGCGAGATACATTACGCTTCCGTGAAACAGTCCCCGCCGCGATGGGTCAGTGGTTAGGAAGCCCAACTGGTGAGCTCGCGAATGCGAGCTTAATCCTGGCCATGGCGGCCGCATTTCGATGGAGCCAAACAGCGAAAGGTATCTGTGTAGTAATTGAAATTGTTCCAAAGTTCTCCAAAACTTCTTGAGTTCTAGGCGGTGTTGGCCCTCCACTAAAGCGGCACTTTCTTTTTACAGCGCAGCTCTTTGGCACCTGTTTCTACGTTTCATGGCGTCGCCTTTGCCGTTGCCTTCGCCATTGTCCGTTGTAACCACCAGTGTAGTCGCGCTTTAAGCTGCGAAATCAATGGAGCGGTAGCTTAGAAAGCAAACTAAAGGTGCATAACTGCCCAAGCGGATGTGCACTGCATGCATTGGCATTGACAATGTTGTGCCATTTTAAGGAAAGGAAGTGTGCATAACTGGCTCGTGGGTCAGTGGACGCCTGAATAACGCTTATAAGTAGGTGGGGTGGTGAGAGAGTGATGTGGGCTGCAGGCATTGACAACTTTGTGCCAGAAACGCAGCGCTGAAGCCATAGTTCGGAGTTCATTGTGTTCATTGGTGTTGGCGCTGACAACGTTTTACACTCCGATCATTTTAAGGAAACGAAGTGCGCATAACTGGGCATAACTGTCTCCCTGGGTATGTAGGGAGGTGAGAGAGAGATGTGGGCTGAATGCCTTAGCCCTGACAACGGTGAGCGAACTTTCGCGATCAACCATTACTACCACCTGCGAGTGTGGCAGGGTGGGAAGGGGGGGGGGACTTTAATGTGCATATAAAGACAAACAAGAATTCCTTACCACTTATGCGGGAGAACATCCAGTTCCTCTCTCATAACAGCTCCCACAGCTGTGACAAACCTCGCGAAATACTTGCACAGACCTCGTTTTTTAGAACCAGGCATTGGCGCAAGTCTAGCGTATAACCATCTATTTCTTTGACCACAAAGCTTCCTTCATGAAAATCAAGAACTGGTAGTGCAGTATTTCTTGAAGAAGGAAAATATGTGAAAAATAACAAGTTGCCTGTAATTGTACACACGTCTTGCTCGAATTCTTTGCCTCAATCTATCGAAAAGCTGAAACGGCTGATGTGCTGCGTTCAAATTTCCCGTTAAGAAGTAGCGTAATTGTCGGCAATTTTTTTCTTTCGCTCCTTCGTCCCTTCGCTAATGGCGCGATTCTGGTGTCCGCTGAGAAAAGAGATATACTGCTGCCTTTTCTCTCGTGAAAATCAGTTTTCATTTTTCGAGGGACAGAGGGGATGAAACTCACTTACATATGCGCCGACCTCGTGCAGTACGCAACCACCTTTCATACCGCCCTTTGACTCGACTTCTATAATGTCCACTGGGTATTCTACCATGCAGGCTATGGTCCTTCAGTCATCTGTTGACTAATTTGCCCAAGCCGTGTTTCGTCGGCTTATGCAGTTGCTTCTACCCAATCCAGTCAAAATAACTATAATCTACTCTTACCTAGAAGATTCCTTCCTAGGTGTTATAGAGCAAAGATGGCGGAAATTATTCACTGCAATGCGTTGAACCAGGGAGATATAATGTAGCACGTCAATGGAGTGGGCAGTGTAGCGGGAAACACCGTACTCACCCGTCTGGATCGGGTACGAGTAGACGGTGTCGGTAAACTTGTCCGGTGCGGTGTAGGCGCGCACCTTTACCCTGTAGGTTGAGCCGGCCTTGAGCGGCCCGTTGCAGTAACCCTTGTCTCCCTTGCAGTCCTCGGAGCCGATCACAAAGTCCTCGGTGAGCGTACCATTGAAGGGGTAGTAAGGCTCGGTCACCTGCAATGCATAAGGCACTCATGTCTAGCTATTGTTTTTTGTTGTGAAAACAACACTACGTCAGCCAGCTCGGCTCCTCGCATGGTCACACTTCAGCCGTATGCCGTGGCCCACGAACGACCTTGAACCACCGTTGCCTAGCAACGTCGCAGCCGCGCTCAAACAGATGGCGCCGCCGTCGACGCCGCTGCCGTCGCCGCTCGCTCCACCAGATGTGCTCCGCTGGGGTGGAGGGAGAGGAGGTGTCGTCTCGCGGGGTGTGTGTATGTATATATATATATATGTGCTTCGCCTCAGTGGATTCTATAATAGTCGTTATGGGGAGCTCGAAAGAGAGGCAACAACGAAAAAACGAAGCAAGGAAGAGACAATGCACTCAATTGCTTTCGCAATTCAACTAGCGTTAACCAGAGCTAAACCACAGCCAATTTTTTTTCTAGCATAAAGATGATGACATGGAGTTATGTTGTCAGTAATAAAAACAATAAAGGCTCACAGGACTGTTACCATACTTCGCGATGCGTTATTACACAGCAACTGTTGTGGGTGATTTCTGCGATTGTATGAAGTAGTTTTGTTATCTTTTTTATGCTAACTGAAGTAGTGAAGATATTTTATTTTGGCATTGAACATACTTGGCGCGCTCATTGATATTATTTAATCAATTTTTGTTTTTTTAACATTTCATGCATGTTTTTTAACATTTCATGCCCCCTTCACTATGGGGGCCTTTTCTTTGGCCTTAATTGCACGCATGGCTGCATCTTCGTGGCAACTGCCCTTTGCTTGCACTTCAGTTGCACTTGCTTCTCACTTCACTTCACTTCACTTCACCTGCTTGCACTTGATGACGGCATGAATACAAAAACCAATCAAAAGAGTTATATGAGTCACGTGATACGTACGCGGTCAAGTGATCAGGTTAAAAAAAAACAAGCGCGCAACCGGTAAATAGGCTAGTAACAGATGCGCTATGAAACAGTAGCTCTTGGCGCTATCTTCTGTAATTCATGGCCACAGGAATTTATAGAAGTTTCACCCCCTGTTCTGGCCCCGAGAAATATTACGTGACCGCTCTGTAGCGACCCCCCCTCGTCCTGTCAGACGGCACTGCTACATACCTCTCGAGCTTGTGTGCATGATGTTCATATGTTACCTTTCCTCCCGCTCATACACTGCTGCTGACCTCTTAAGCAGGAAATGTGGAAAAATAGCAGCGAGGGCTTCGAAAACCCACTCCCCTTAAAAATTTACATGTAAAAAATTTGGCAATGGCTTAGCTGAGCTATGCCAGGATATAAGTAGGGTAGCGAGAGCTTCATTGGGAATGTAGCTCTCGCTACATATATCCTGGCATAGCTGAGCTAAGCCACTGCCTACTTTTTCACGATACCACTGCATAGCAACGGCTGGAGTCTCCTATTTGTCACCCATACGAAGCAATTGCGATACACTGAGTTTATCACCTCAGCTTTTATACACACAGCCGCACATGCGCAGTTTATCCACACAACCCTACACGCGGTGGCAGCCGAGCTGTGACGTCATGCGCCATGCAACGGCTGCCCTTCTCCGGTTACCGCTCATGCGCATTCAAGCACGGCAGCGGCGAACTCTGACGTCATGTACCGCGCACCTGCTGCTCCTCTCTGGCTTTGCGCATGTGCACTATCGGCCTCCAAGGCTTACGGCGAAATGCTCGACTGGGTAGCGTAGTGTAGCTCTTACTACAAAAATATCAAGCAAGCCACTTACACTTCAGATGGAATAATTGTAATTGTAATCTATTTATTTATTTATCATCATACCCACAGCGCCATTGGCTGGCATTACAGTGGGGGGGTAGAAGAAAAAGTACACAAATGCCACCGCGTGCAGGTGGTTACAAAAAAAAAAAGATAACAATGAGATAGAAAGAACACGGAATTATTATACACAAAAAAAATGTCACAGCATGGAAGAAAATGAATCATTTGATAATATGGACACTACTTCCTCAGGCAGCTTGTTCCATTCAGAAACCGTTTTGGGGAAAAAAGACATTTTAAAAAGGTCAGTCCGGCACCTGTATTCTTTAACTTTAAGTGAATGATCTCTACGTAAAGACACGTAATCAGGGTTGGCTATATATTTGGTTCTGTCTATTCCAGTTCTAGAATGAAAAATATTATGAAATAATTTTAAACGCAGTACTTTCCTACGTTTTTGAAGTGAGTCCCAACCCAAAGATTTTTTCGCGCTCGTTACACTAAAATATCGCCCATAGTTATTGAAAACAAAACGAACGGCCAAATTCTGAACTCTTTCTAGCTTTTGAACGTCAAGCAAGGTTTTCGGATCCCAGACTGTGCAAGCATACTCAAGTATGCTTCTAACGTTTGTATTATACAGCAGTTCTTTAGTCTTTAAAGGGAAAAGTTTAGCGTTACGTCGCAGGAAACCTAAAACACGACAGGCTTTGGCAGTAACGAAATGCACGTGACGATGCCAAGACATTGAACTTGTTAAATATACACCAAGATATTTAAATTCCAACACTGAAAGCAGTCTGCTATTATTTATGTTATAAGTGAAAATATGGGGAACCTTCTTTTTAGTGAAACACATATGTACAGATTTTTGTAAGTTAATATGCATTCTCCAGTTCTCACACCACTGGGCCACTTTACACAAATCCTGTTGTAATGCATCGCAGTCACCTTGATCGTTAATAATTCTATACAATACACAATCGTCCGCAAAAAGACGCATGTATGAAGAAATACCTGAAAAGATGTCATTCATGTAAATTATGAACAGTAATGGGCCCAAGACGGATCCCTGAGGCACCCCTGATGTTACAGCCACCTCATGCGATTGTTTCCCGTTGACAACAACACATTGGCGCCTAACGCTCAAATATTCCTTTATCCACCTAATAACGTTCTCATTTATGTTGTACCAGTATAATTTTTGTATTAATTTTGCTTATTTCTACAACGAGTACTAGACTGGCTTGAAGCCTCTGAGTAACGAGAGTCAGTGGACAGTGCACTGGGTCAGTGGACACCTCCATCCCGCAGTGAATAGGCAGTGGCGTCCTCACACAAATTCAGGTGGTTATGAGCCTTTCCTTTCCTCAAAACCAGCAGAAAGTGCAGACTCCGTTGTTTTTGTAGAAAGGAAAGGTGAATAGCTGGCTCCCTGGGTCAGTGGCCACCTCAATCCCGCATTGAGGTACGTATACGGTGGTGTCTACCAGCAAAATAATCATGCTTTTGCGCAGTATTTTTCCTTTATCATAGATAAACACCCGCCGCGGTGGCTAAGTGGTTTAGGCGCTCGTCGACTGAGCCAGAGGGCTCGGGTTGGAACCCGACCGCGGCAGCCGCGTTTCGATGAAGGCGAAATGCAAAAGGCGGCCGTGCGCTGTGCGATGTCAGTGCACGTTTAAGATCCTCCCCAAGTGGTCGAAATTACTCCGGAGCCCTGCACTAAGGCATCTCTTCCTTCCTTTCTTCTCTCAGTCCCTCCTTTATCCCTTTCCTTACGGCGCAGTTCAGGTGTCCACCGAGATATGTGAAACAGATACTGTGCCATTCCCTTTCTCAGAATTTACTTTTTTTGTTGTCAACGTATACAGTGCAAGACAAATCGTTTGACACCACTTCGAATGTCTTACGTCAGTATGTCTGGTACAAGTGTCTTGTTATTTCAGGATATCTACTTTTTTGTTGCCAAAGTATACAGCGCAGGAAGACAAATCATTTGATACCATTTCGAACGTCTTGCCTCAATTTGTAATGGAGGTTTGAAGTTTCAAGAAGTCATGGTTTGTGGAACCAAAGGTCGTCAATGCGAGTCCCTATGATGTGCTACGCTTTCATTCGACTAGTAATCTTATGCTCTGTAACGCGCTGAATCGTTTGATTCACTCGGTACATATTAACCCAATTAGGTGGTCCACAGTCTGTGTACCAATGGTACCACCCACTGCTTCTTCTTGAATTAGCTTGTGTTGGATACTAACGCGACCTTGAGTAATGCAAATATTAGAACTAACACTCTAAAATTGCTCCATAAAGGGATGACGTGTAACAATGCAATAGTAGAGCCACTCCTCATAAACACCCATGCTTTCGACAATCATAGTGTCGTCGGCTCCCATAGACACTCGCGTATGCGTTGGCGGACGGTTCGACTCCCGACCAATGACTGGTGCGAGTTGAGGCAAGCAGTTCTCTCCTAGATCTCACGCAGATCCGAACTATATCAGTGCCACACTAGTGCGGTAATTTGGTGTCCACAGTCTTCGGCCGAGAAACAGACGCCTCGCCGAGTGTGACACAGAAATAACGCCAGGAAAATGCCTCATTGGGCTTCTTGTGCTATCGTATTAAACATGCCAATCTGTGCTAATGCCCAGTAATAAGTTTTTATAAACTTCATCACCGTTATTTCACGGATGCAATAATGAACTTCTATGCGTCGATGAGGCCTGCAAGATTAAGATTGTACACTGCTTTTATGCGCAATCACTAACTGAACATGACACTCTTCAACTTTGCAAGATGTGTTCATAATCTTAACATGCTTGACACAATTACTAAAAATTTTGAGACTCCGTGCCCAAGGTGTCGTTACCTTCTCATGAAGTGCCTCTGTTTTAGTGAAAGTGACAGCATGCTGAACCATTGCAGAGCCAGTACAACTGAAGAGTCAAATACAACTTGCTATGCAAGCTTAGGCTGTTCAGCATAGCACACTAATACCGAAAGGGACTTCTGAAACCCTTGCGTAGTACTAGTTTTTACCATTAGGTGGTGCTTTCGTGAGCCCATCATTGTCACCTAACAGCAGAAATTGGAACTACGCCGCAAGACGGATGCGCCGATGCGCCATGGTCGCGCGGGGGTGACAGCAAGCCTGGTGGCTAAGCGAACGTTTTGCTTGGGCATTACCTGATATGGAGGCCAGCTGTGGTAGCTCTGCACCTCCGACCACGTCGGTAGATTGGCGTTACTGGCATCCTTTGAGTCATCTTCCGCCACGATTAGGGTGTAGGCATGAATCGGCCCATGGCTGTTGGCGAAAAAGTTCTTGCGGAAGCTGACCCGGATGGTGGTGGTGGTGTGGGCCCCCGACTTCGGGAAGACAGAATCGCTTGGCTTGGGTGGGGCTGTATTGGGACAAGGAGCAGTTAAGTCCAGTCAATATAGCGAGGTAGAGCAAAGCACTGTGCAGCATTATAACTAACGGACAATAGCAGTGCTCAGAGTCCAGCTGTGTACATGAATGCTCATGATCAAAGAAGAAAACTTCATCTGATAACCGCCATCACGAGAAGCCGTGTCCAATATTTTTGTCTCGAAGGTTCGTGCAAGTGTTTGTTTGATCTACACGATGTTATCACTTCATTAGGCCGTGGATAAACATCACATAAATTCCGAGAATGAAGGGGCTATTTCGGATGTGTTTAAGGGATCCCGTGAGAGGACAATAATACTGCTTAACAAAAAACATATATTTTCATGGCCGGGGGTGCATTTGCTTCCGGTTTTTGACTTATGCAAAGGTTTGGATGTTACTGCCCTTAACCACAAACCTTCCCTGGCCAGGCTACCAATTACACCGAGAGAACACCCATTCAGAAGCTCCGGGAGATTTTATTGCGAAAGCAATACTACGCCAGGTCTAACCGCTCGTCGTGTGGTCCGTGTACCCCCCTGCTCCTCGCGGAGCCGCCGCCGCGCCTAACAGATGGTGCGACGTCAGCCTCTCTGCTGCTATGGCGACACGTGACGTCAGCTTGCTCTCTCCTCCGAAGTGTGCGCGCGCGGCACTGCCGCGTCACGTTGGACACCGCTTGACCACCGACGTCTTCGGTGGCTTCGGCGCGCTCTTACAGTGCTGGCGTCGAAACGGAACATGTGCCTTTTCTGCGCCGGGTGCGCTGAAGCCGCAAACCCAGAATGCACCGCGCGCATCGTGTGCTGAGCGAGTAGCCACTACTCGGAAGCAGCAGGCTGGCCGAATGGATTTCTGCGCATGCGCGCCGCTCGTCGCTCGGCGCGGCGCTGTCTCACGTCGACGCGACTGGAGTATAGGGGGCGAATTTCAGCCCGGCACAGTGCCGTCAACGTGATGTGTCCGACCACAAACGCCGCGCTTACGCGCGCCGAGAACATAGGAGCATCACCAGTTGCGCCAGTTGAGCAGCGATCGCCAGTTGCGCATGCGTAGTAGCAGCGCATAGCTAGCGTGCCGGGGCCGCCACCATGCACTCTCCATTGCCTCTCTCTCTCTCTCCTCGTTGCTTTCGCAATCCTCCAGGTTTAACCAGAGCTAAACCACTGCCAATTTTTTCAAGAGAATTGCTGATGCATAAAGAAATTTGAATGGTGAGCGTCCCGGTGGGCTACAAAGGACAGGAAGCAACGTGGGTCGTGTCAAGACTATTTTTTTAGTGAAACCTGGCAGAGATAATAATTGTTCGACAAGAATAACACAATAAAAGAAAAAAATTGTCACCACTCACCCCAGATAGGCATCGTCTCCTCCCACCTTCCTTTGCCACCAGGGCCAATTTTGGTGTGCGCCTGAATCTGGAAGAGTAACATTGGGTAATGTGTTAACACATGCATGTAATAATAATGCCTTTAATTGTGTCATACTGGGTACCTGGCAGTAGAGGCCGACAGTAAAAGCTGCCATGAATGACAGCTTGGCAGGGCCGAATGCCCCCATACATTAGATAGCGGTACAGTGGCTTAAAAAAACAATACTTAAAAAAATACAATACAATACAGTACAGTGCACAATACACCCTTTGAAACTGCACTCTCCGAGAGTGGACAGAATGTAGAATTATCATGATATAATACAGGATCGAAACGATGAAAAACCAATTAACTGATTCATTAAAAAAATAACAAAAATGCATGCACAGTTGTAGTAGAATCAAGCATGAACAAACAGTCGTAATTACAGTTAACTTGGCCGGCGTAATTAACGTCAGTACATATACTATTATGCTGAGGCAAGGCTAAAGACAAGCAAAACGAACATGGTCAATTGGAGTAAGGAGGAAGGACTTAACAGGAAGGGAAGTTGACCAAAAATGGTCTCTACCAAAGGCAGGCTATTTGCAGAGCTTTTTTCAAGATTAACCAAAGATCTTAGCTAGCGTAAGGTTGCCTAGTTGTTTTAACACAAACACAAAATTGGATTTTCTGAAAGAAGCTAAAGAGGATTATATAGTTTCAAAAACAGTCACTAGCATTCGTAACCAAAACGCGATTGAATTACTAAAGGGCAGCTGAGACATTTTTTTTTCTACCTGCACAAATTTTACTGAAACCTTCAGGTTACATTCTCCGCAGTCTTCTGAACTTTTCAGCAAAATTTCACAACCAGACAGTGCTGCAGCAAAAACGAAGTCTAAAATTTTCTATGTCTTTCATTTTTTCTGCCCTTTGGCCAGTGTGTCTTGCACTATATATTCCCCAATAAATGAAGCTGCGACAACTATTTAATCTACTGTCTCAAAAAAAGTTGGCCACCGCCAGCATATATCATTTCAAATATGCTAGCGATATATGCTAAAGCCTAAATGATATTTTCACATATGCTAAAGCCTAAATGATGTCTTGTACCCCATAAATCTGCTGCCTGCATAAAAAGCTGTCTTAAAAGACTGTTTCATCAGAGAAGTGTCAGATCAGAGAAGCACCATGCCAAGTGCCTAGTGTCTTGCTGTCCACAATGTGCCAGTAGACTTTATTCACTTCCATACGGTCTGCTCTTACCTCAAAGACATATGTCCGTCCAGGAATGAGGTTGGAGATAACTCCTTTCGTTTCCGTAGGTTCAAAAAGTTTGTGGCGATAGCTCAAGGAACCCTGAAATGAACAGAAGGAAGCTTAGAAAGGTTTGCGCAAAATTTTTCAGTATGTAAACTGTGATAACTCAATCCCTACTAAATCTGCCCAGTAAACAAAAAGAAAGCGCTGTTTTCAAAAAGCATGTGTCCTGTTTCCCGTTGCTCGAAAACGCTCAAAAAGCTCATACAGTGTGGTCAGAAGGTGTTACAGTGGATGCGTAAGATCATCCCAAGACTATTAGTTCAGGCAAACAACACTGCACAAAATGACGTTTCCAACTCCATTTGGCATCTTGGCATCTCCAATTTGATTCCAGCAAAAATTTTCTCAATATTCGATATTTCTTTATATGGCATACTCTCAAGGCCAATAAGGGCATTACACCGTGTTGCGTCACTCGGAGCAAGTTGAAAAAAAATTTTCTCGCCCAAACCACTGGCTTGTCCACATTCAAATTTCACAGATAAGCGCCATTTGATGGCAGGTTTTAAGTTTAAGTCGGGTACTTGCGCGAATAAGCAGTAATTAATTGGAAGTCCACATCGTATGCAGCGATATCGGCCTAAAAAACATGGTTTCGCGTAAGCTGTACTGCAGTGGCAGATCTTATTAACGGCCGAGTGATAAAATTCGACGAAAGCGAGACTTAAAAAGCGAGACGAGACGTGCAGCTGCTGTGAGATTGTGTGTTTTGGCCCGGCATTGCTGCGTACGAAGCAGACTTTCGACTAAATCTCGCCACTTCAGGCAAATACTTGACCCAGACGTAGTATACAGCAGAAATTATCGCCAAACGCCACCTCTGAGTGAAATTTGAGCTCTGACAAGCCAGCGGCTAAGCCGAGATCTTTCTTTTTTCTCTGAGTGATGCAACATTCAGTACCTTTATCGAAGTAGGAAAATATTGCCCGAAATATCGTTCAACCCTTTTAATTTTAACTACACCTAGACAGATCTCTCACCTTCATGTAGTAGGTGATTTTGAAGCCCGTCAGCACGCCGTTCTGCTCGCTGGAGGGAAGCGACCACTGCAGCACGATTTCGCTCGGTTTAAGCTCGTATGGCTGGAAGTTCTGGACCTTTCCTGGCACTGTAAAGATTAGAGAGAGAGAGAAAAAAAGCACATACACAAAAAAGTCAATTTGGGAACACATACAAAGTTTTTTCAGTAATTTTGCTCTATCATTATCTAGCTGTAAGGAATTTTCAGTTTATTTTTTACCAAATTACAAAATATTTGTAATAAATATTAACCTTAACTTGTCTCTTCCTTGCCAAATCAGTGCAAAGAAGATGCTGAAAACTAGGTGGATACTGTGTTTCAGGAGCTGGAGTCCAACTGAGCCTTGCACAGTTACATAGTGGATGTTCCTACAACCTTATAAAAATTGACTATAGACTGTGTATAGACTTCTTACAGACTGTATTGCCTTCCTATAGATATTGCTTTTTGTCTAATCATAGTCTATAGACGAATTTCTACTGAAAGAGTATGGTCATAAATATATAGATTGTCTACAGACTGTCTATATGATTTGTATTGCCTAATAACTAGTCCGTAGGATTTGTGCACAGAATGTCCAAGATTTTATAGACAAAAGCCTATGAACAATCCATAGGTTGTCTAAAGAAATTTTTGTAAGTGATACCCCACACAGTGAGCCGCGCATTGGCGTGCATCTCTCAGATTCACATTAAGGCACTGGTAATGCCATGGAAGAAGGAAAAGAGAACAACAAGCTGTTACACCCTTTCTCGCGAGGCGGAAAAGCCTGAGCGATTTTGAATCGGTTATAAGTTCGATCAGGTGGCCATAGGGACTTCTGGACAAGGGTTAGCGGGGCGTCCCGTCCCGGACCAGGACGAATTTTTCTTTAACTGCGAAGTTTCTGAGAAAGCTGTATAGCTTTCCTTTGTAGCTGTATGGCTGCGCTTAGGTGGATGTCAATGAGTAATTACTCCCTTATTACAAATCTACTCCACCTTGGGGGATTCCCCTAAACATTTGACCAACACTCTTCCCACTTCGAGTTATTGATAAATTCGCTCTCGCCCTACCATAAGCTTGCCGTCCCGGTTAGCTCAGTTGATAGAGCAACTGCTCCGGTGAAGCGGTGGTCCTGGGTTCGAACCCGAACCAGGACGAATTTTTCTTTAACTGCGAAGTTTCTGAGAAAGCTGTATAGCTTTCCTTTGTAGCCGTATGGCTACGCTTAGGTGGATGTCAATGAGTAATTACTCCCTTATCTTCCCAAGTTGCAACACGCCATTGCAGTGATGTTCGGGATTAACAGTGCTGCCCTGCGGTAATTAAACAGGGCTGATGTGGCCCCATACCAAACAGAGCAGCATCATACAATCTTCAACAATGCATGCCGGGCCTTCACTAGCCGTGCCCTGAGAAGTACCCCATGTATGCCATAATTATTGACCCTGTAGCCATAGACTGGCGCTTTAGGAATAAGTCCTCGCGTGACCCTTGTTGCACATTTAGTTGTGTTGCATCTTGGTGGAGCAGCGCTGTATAAAACATGGCCGCAATCCTGGGCTTGTACTCCCAGCGACAGTCATGAATAAAATAATCACATGCTCAGTGAAATATTACCGCGAGCCTAGATGTCTACTTGCTCTTCTGGATTTAGTTGTGTATTGGAAAAGCAAGGAGCCGCTATTATGTACTCTTCTTTTATAAGAGAGATTCAGCAGAGCGGAGATGCTTAACAATGTAGACATACACCCAGCCAACAGGATGCTTTCTGCACACGTGCAGTGACCAAGTAGAGATGCTTATTGCGCATGCACATCAAGCAGCTGGCTGCACCTGTGGTGTAAATTGACGCTAGCGTCACTCACCGGACTCGAGGGTCTGGAATGTGCGCGACACGGGCAGGCTGCGGCGGACGGTGGACGTGTCGTAGCCGCTCATGACAGCCACCACGAACGTGTAGTTGTGGTGGGGTCGCAGGCGCTCGTATGATATTCGCTCAGCCAGCGTGAAGTTCTGCACGAGCACCCCCCGGTGGTCGAGGTACTGCACCTCGTAGCCGTCGCGGTCCCCCGTGGCGCTCTCCCAGACGAGAGATATGGCCGTGTCCGTCACTGTCAGTGCCTTGATCTCCTTCACCGGGTCCGGGACTGCGGCCGGAAGTGAAAAAAGAAGAGTTTACAATGCCAAGCGGAAGGTGCGTGAGAAATGAAGAGAGAGTTATGCAGCTTAATGTTGACTGGAGATCTTTGTCGAGTCGTAAGCATGTACATACACTTCCGATGGTAACGGTGAAGGGTGAGATTTTCAGATGCTGTATAAAACATGGCCGCAATCCTGGGCTTGTACTCCCAGTGACAGTCATGAATAAGGTAAGCATATGCTCAGTGAAATATTACCGTGAGCCTAGATGTCCACTTTCGATGACATGAGGCTTCTCAGTGTATACAGTGACTTCAAAGTTTTACAGGACACCACGCCATAACGAGATTCTCAGTCTCCCAGAACAAGTGTGTGCCTCGTTAATATGTACACTTTGGTTCCCAAGCAGAACTGTCCATAAAGCGAGTGGTCCGTAATAATGAATCACGAAGAAAAAAAGAAGGAAATAAAATAAAAACTTTGTGATTAATGTTTCCTTTGTGCATAGTAGTGGGCAGTGTAGAGGCAACTGGACAAAATTATAGTACCTCCAACCACGAGGACACAAAACTTTCAGTTGCTCAACAGAGTGCACTGACAGGAGCCAGCAAGGATAAATCGGATTACGCCGACAATCGACCATAGCATGAGATAAAAAGAATAAACTATTGACTAAGAACAGAAAACTCACACAGCCTGGTGTGTCGGTAGATCGGCACGCTGTAGACGCCGCCGCTGATTGTCCAAATGCTGATGTTGTAGAATCTTCCGGGTACCAGATTGTCGAAAAGCACCAGACTGTTGGTGTCGTTGGACAGCTTCTCTTGGGCCGGTATACTGGTATCGCTAAGCTGGAACCGGTAACGGTCAAAGACCGCGCGCCACTGAGGTGTTGGAGTGTACTTGATGCCCAGCGTCCGCGTCTCATGCTCGTCCGCGACTATGTTAATGACAGAATCGATGACAGGCACTGGAAGGAGAAAAAGATTAATTGTATATGCTGTAACATTCCCGCGGTTGTTTAAGCACATGTTTCCAGCTGGATGTAAATTCGCCACTATAGTAGGATACAACTTAAGAAAAGAGCAGCTGGTAACACTTGGCCACAGTCCGTGGCATCCGTATTACTCCCATCACAAAAGTAAACGAAATCTGGTTTTTAATGTCCGATTTTATTAAACAAGCCCGGAATCAAAATTTTAGAGCTCTTAATTTTTTTCTTGTGAATAATATCTTGCTTAGTTACGGACTACTTGTTGTTGTCTAGGGACTCTGTGTGGCGGTCCAGAATGCGGGCGTAGCTTCACTGCAAACTTAAGTTGTATTCCACCATAGCATTTATGTGCAAATAAAGCTGCACGCACACAGAAAAAAGTGAAAAATTTCACGACCTTTCGTTTGAAAATTTTGCTTGTGGGAAATACAACCTCCATGAAGGCAAATAAATTTTCTCTAAAACAAGCACATGTAGGTAATTTATGAATCTAGTCTAAAATTGTATGCATAGCAGTCCTGGTTTACGAAGTTACTGCTTACATAGGAATGATAGGAAAAAGACTCCGCAAACTCGATAATTTGAGAGTGCGTTCTAAGTTACAGCTTCGTAATAGCGATTCGACGGCCCATAGACTCGGGAGCAGGAAGAAAAAACAGAAAGCAACTGCTTTGCGAGATATAGTGCGAGCTATTGAAGAATTGGTGGTAAATGATTGCATGGTATCACTTATGCCGTTTGCATTGTGTTTATGACGCAGATATTATTTCACAACTCCAAGAATAAGCTAAAAAGTTATTAAAAGTTGTTCAAATCTATGAATACAAGAAAACACAAGAAACCAAAGCTGCAGTAATCCTCTACTGTTCGCAGCAAACCAAAAACCTCTCAGAGACGTCTAGCTAGACGTCTCTGAGAGGTTTTTGGTTTGCTGGGTTAATGCATTCTGGAACCGTTTTGCAAAGAAAACTCAACCCGAAGGCTGTGGGGACCTGCCTCCGGTCTCCTGTGGTTGGCTTCTCCGCGATGCATCATTGCTAGCCTGGTTACTTACCGTAACTAACAAGGCAGAGCGCCCGCGTCGCAGCAATACGAGCGCCACGAATGGCGCGTTTGGTGCGCGCGGGGGAGGCATCCCTTCTTGGCTGGGGAACTTGGACGCGCGCTGACGTTCACGCGCGACGCTTCCTTTTCCGCCAGCGGGGTGAGGCCTCGTGGGGAGAAACGTTCTCCCGCATCTCGTCCTGACCGACCACGTAGTATCCCCTGCCGTAGTGTGAGCGAACATTCGCTCATAAACTTGCTGGTGAGTCAGACGTCCCCGATTCATTAGCGTATTTTGTTGCTAGCTGGCGTTATCATTGTTGTAGCAATAAATTCCAGTTTGTGTCAGCCAGAGTGTAATTGCTTTGTTCTCTTAGAGCAAGGCCCGCCATGGTTGGTGTGCGCTCGGCAGTGTACGCAATCATGGGTTAGGGTCCGGCGGTATTGAACTGTGTCAGCCGCGCTTAACCGAGGAGAACGTATTTATCTCTCCAATTAAAACCCCACAAGGTACCTGAATTTAGTAGAAAAGTCATGACATTGCTATGATAGCTTAATCTACAGAACTCTTCCTTTAGCATGCTCTCACCAGCTGGTACCCCACAATGATGCCGTAAATACATGCGGTTCCTTTAATTACTTGTTTTGCTAAACAAACCCTCACCAGCGCGTCTTTCAAAGAAAAGATACATTAAGATTGGGAGTACAGTGAAAGGTCGAAAGAGGCATGGAGATATTCTTGGGTGAATTTCAATACGCACACTGCTAAAGACAAATACGGTTGAGCTGAAATGCAGTGAGAAGGAGAAAACAAATTGCTTACTAGTTCTCGTCTGGACGCCGAAACCTTCACTTCTTACATCGTGGCTGACAGCGTAAAGGCGGAAGGAATATAGTTCGCCAGGTTTCAGGCTTTCGATGACGACATTAACAGTGTCCCCCGGATGCGTTGTGTTGGCCGGAACCTGCATTGAAGGACAAAAGAGCCTTTTAAGCAACAATGGCAAGAAAAAAAGATGATGTTTAACCCCTCTAAAAGTAGATCACGAAATTAGGTAGAAATCATGCATTTGTTAAATAGTGGTTGTAGAGAACCTGGAAAGTTATAAAGGTCTTCTGGTTTGGCAGCTTCAGCTTCGAGGGTGACAATAATTTAAGTGACAAAACTGTTGAGCCTGATTAACGCAATTCTTGCCTTATCGCGCCAAGTCAATACCAGTTGCCGGGCATGAGCCTTCAACACAACTCGATTGGCAGTGCATGCGATGGCATGTGGCACCCTAAAACTTTATTACATGTGCTGCTTGAAGTACCTTCTTCCGCGATCTTGCAATCCAATTCATCATTGGGAATTCAGCAAACTTAGGAGCTGGATTCTAAGACCCCATACTTGGCGAGAATGACTTACCTGCTGTGATTTCT
The DNA here is from genome assembly GCF_055824585.1 of Amblyomma mixtum. Lineage (NCBI taxonomy): Eukaryota > Metazoa > Arthropoda > Arachnida > Ixodida > Ixodidae > Amblyomma > Amblyomma mixtum. Next base: position 87,369,740 of record NC_143020.1, read on the forward strand.
GCTTCTTCTGATCGTTGATAGGGTTGTAGACTATGATATAGTAATCAACGCGTCCAGGAGGTGCTGTCCACTCGAAGGTGATGTTTTGAGAGTCGAGGAAGTGTGTAACATGCTTGATGGAGTTTGGATCTGAAATGTTTTAGTCTCGCGCTGTGAAATGTGCAATGCAGTGTTTATTTAGGACAATATGGCAAGCAGAACTTGTCATTATGTTGACTGTAAAGCCTACAAATTTCATAATAATTAAATTCACGAAAGGGTTGCAAGCAGCTCACATTGCCTAGCAGCTCACATTGCCTGAACATAAGAACCACGTTAAGTTTAAAATTACCCCAAATCACTTTTGATGTGGCGATTTTATGAGTACATTAAAATGGCATGTTTTATTTGTTTCTTGGTTGAAAAATGAAATTTTGTAGCTGAGGTTCAATTTTCCAAAAACATAGAAAAAACGAAAAAAAAGACACACACTGCACAGTTTATTGTGAAGCGAACGAAAGAAAACGCAAGTGTTGAACAACAAACAATCGAAAACGATAGAGTTATCATGTGCAAGGTAGTTTTTTCTTGCATAAAATGACCAAATCTAACAACAAATGCTTCGACCAAAACGCTCATGGGCATATAATAGATTTGAACCAGAATTTTTCAAAGTCAACAGGAGCAGAAAGTTTTTTGGAGTAAGCAAGGCACAATTTTGACAAATCGCATTTTAGTTAAATAGCGAAAAGCAAGCAGTGCTACTGAAGGACTTAGTTTTATGGGCACAAATTATATTAAATTAATTTAAAAACAGCACTACAGGTTTTGCGTCACAGTACGTCTTACCATTCCCGATCTGTATTTTGGCCATGGCTCTTTATAAAACCATTGGCATCGCCAGATGTGCAACCTCTATGAAACACATATACCTACATAAACATATATCAAACAAATATGATATGTATGTAGGTATATACAGTGAAAGCTCGTTAATTCGACCCCCGTTAATTCGGCAAATCGGATAATTCGACGCGCGCGCGAGGTCCCTACAATTATACATAGGAGTCTATGGGGCGAAACTCTCGTTAATTCGAACAAATCCTGCCGTGCGTCGGTTAACTCGACTTCACTCCGCAGCCCGCCAAGCCGGTGTGCCGAGAGCAAAAAGAAAAAAACACTGCCATGAGCGGCGCTACTGTAGGGCTGATAGGCCATCCCTATGGTCATATCATCCATCCATCCATCCGTCCATCCATCCGAGGAAGCGAGTTAGCGGCGGCCAAAGCGGCTGGCGTCTTTTTTTTTTTTTTTTTGTGCTTTGTGTCGCAGCAGTCGCTATCACGGTTATTTACGGCGCCTTTTTTGGTAAATGCGCGCCTTGTCAGCTTGTTTACTGCGCCTTGTCAGCTTGTTTACTGCGCTACTTGTTGTTGCTGTTTTGTTGCGACTGAGAAGGGTGAAAGGAAATCGCAAGGGATTGCCTACTGGCTCAGCCACCACCGCTGCCATGTGCAGATAGAGGAGAGTTAAAAGATCAGAGAAAAAGATAGAGAAAAGATAAGACACCCGTCCACAGTCCCCGTGCAGATAAGGGGAGAGTTAAAAGATCAGAGGAAAGATAAGACGCGCGTCCCAGCAACAACGCCGTCCGCGGGACGCTGGTTGAAAAAACAGATAAGCGGGGAGCGGCGCTCCCTTCACCTCCTCCCCGCGCTGCTCTCCGGTGGGTAGCGCGCAGGGCCTGCGCGCCGCCTCGCCTTCGTGTCCTGTCAGCTGACCGAGGATGAAATAATTGAAGTGACAGGCGCTGACAACGACGACGATTTACGATTGTGAGCAGTTGCACCAAATGCCGAAGTGCACGGTGAAAGAAGCCGCAGAAGCCTTGTCCGTGCGGGAGGACTTCTGTGAACAAATCCCTGACAGCGCGTGTGCCGCGGCACCTGACAGCTGTTAGAGCTATCGTAGTCGCTCAAATTCGCTCGAGAAAGCGGACGGTGATTACAGATTTCCTTGCCAAATAAAGGTATACGTCCTGTTGCGGCAAACATTGTTTTTTTGTTGTTCATTCGATAATTCGACATTCGGATAATTCGACAATTTTTCGCGGTCCCGTCAGTGTCGAATTAACGAGCTTTTACTGTATATGTATATATTGACACACTGCATTCCGCATGTTCGCCTAGCGCTGACCTGAAGCATGCGCCATCTCAAAAGAGAGGAAGTGAAAGCGAACAACAAAGTGAACTACCCTCTATAAACTCTCCTCTTTCCAGCAGTTCACCGCTTGTGTCTTGGCCACTCCCCCGTAGTGGGTACGAGCCATTTCATTTGAGGTCAACCACCCAACCAACAACAACAACAACGTTCATCGAAGCTCGCCGCTGTTTCTTGTGATCTGTGATCTCCGCCTTTCACGTGGGACTCCCATCATGCACAAGCATTTGAAACTCTTCAACGCCACCTGCAATCACCTCCAGTTCTGGCTCACTTCGACGAAAATGCAGATATGGAGCTTCATACTGACGCAAGCAACGTAGGCCTGGGTGCCATGCTGGTTCAAATCCACAGCAGTCGAGAACGAGTCATCGCTTACGCCAGCCGCTCTTTGTCTAACGCTGAAGCTAACTACTCGGCAACTGAGAAAGAGTGTCTCGCGATAGTGTGGGCGACGTCAAAATTTCGACCCTACCTTTATGGAAAACGTTTTACTGTAGTTACGAACCATCATGCCTTGTGTTGGCTCGCGACCTTCAAATATTTGTCAGCCCGCCTTACCAGATGGAGTCCACGCCTCCAAGAAGACGACATGGAAGTCTGGCCGGAAGCACTCGGACGCCGATTGCCTCTCACGTGCCCCAGTCGATTCCCCAACAGAGGACGGTAACTACGACGACGACATCAATTAAATGCGATCAATCAGTGCAATGAGCCTCGCTGAAAAGCAATACTCTGAACCGGAAGTTCGGCACCTCATGGAATCTCTTAATGGTACCCGCCCGACTGTCCCGAAGGCTTTCAAGCGCTCAGCAGCGTCACTCTGCGTTCGCCATGGTGTCCTCATGAAAAAAATAATTTCGCCGCAAACAATCAGCAATACATACCGGCGAGCCTACGTGACAAAATCCTTCAAGTTTCCCACGATGAAGCGACTTCTGGACATTTGGGTTAGCCCGCACGCTTGCAAGAATCAAAGAGAAGTATTGCTGGCCCCGCCTTCAGTCGGACGTTTCACACTACGTCAGAACATGCCGAGGCTGTGAGTGCCGCAAAGTGCGGTAAAAAAAAACCAGCTGGATTCTTGAAGCCTATAGGACCATCATCGCGAGCTTTCCAGCAGATGGGGATGGACATGCTGGGCCCATTCCCTCTTTCTCATTCGGAGAACAAGTGGGTCATCATGGCAACTGACTACCTGACACGATATGCGGAAATATCAGCTCTGCCAAGCGCCGCAGCCCTCGACGTGGCAAAATTTTTCATCCATCAGATCGTTTTGCGTCATGGTTCACCGAAGATCCTAATCGCCGAGAGGGGTACAGCATTCATGGCTGACCTCCTACAGAAGGTTTTACGCCACAGTCACACAAACCTCCGAAAGACGACATCCTACCACCCTCAAACTAACGATTTAACGTAATGATTAAACAAAACGCTCGGTGACATGCTCTCAATGTATGTCGACGTTCAGCACAAAAATGAAGACGAAGTGCTCCTGTTCGTCATTCTCACATACAATACAGCCGTACAGGAAACGACAAACATGCCATCGTTCTGTCTTGTCTACGGCTGCGATGTGACCACGATGGTGGACGCCATGTTACCGTTTGTGGACGACATCGACCCAAATGCGGATCTTCACACCTTCCTGGACCTCACTGAAGAGGCTCGTCAGCTGGCCAGAGTGCAGCAGATTCTTGACCAACAAAGACGAGATGCCCAACGCTATAACCACCGACGCCGTGATGTTCAGTACACATCAGGAGATCGTGTGTGGCTCTGGTTTCCAATTCGCCGACGCGGACTTAGCGAAAAGCTCCTCTGCCGGTATTTTGGACCCTACAAAGTGATCAGGCCACTTAGAGATCTCAATTATGTGGTCTTTCCTGACGGCTTTCAGAAGCCTCGGCAAACATGGCACTCTGAGGTGGTACACGTTGTCCGTCTCAAGCCTTACCACCAGCGGTAACGGTAGAGCTGGAATTTCGTGTGCACATCAGGCTTCACTTAGTGAACTTTTTAAACACACAGGCTACGCATCGGGACGATGCTCTTTCTTCCTGGAGAGCCAGTGACACAGTGCATTCCGCATGTTCGTCTAGCGCTGACCTGAAGCACGCTCCGCCTCAAAAGAGAGGAATTGAAAGTGACAGCAACCTGGAGCCGTGGTCAAGACTTTCGTCGAAGCCCGCCGCTGTTTCTTGTGATCTATGATCTCCCTTATTCACGCGTGACAATATGCACATATATATCATGTGTGTTCGACAAAACAAGCTCCCTGTACAATAAAAAAGACGGACTTACACAGTGTCTGCTCAACATCTTGCGCATCAGTGCTTTCCACCTTGTTGCTCACAGTTGTGACGCGAACAACGTACCGCTCTCCGGCAACAAGGTCGTCAATTTCAGTCGAAGTAGTGTTGACGACGCCTAGAAAATGAAAGAAGTGCACATTTTTTAAATAATGTGACACTACGTTCCCATTTCAATAGCTGCTGCACTGCACATTCTCGGCGCACGCTTTATTTATTTCCAGTACGTCTGAATAGCCTCACTGGTGAAGCATTATACGAGGAGTAAGGGACACAAAAATGTCCTTGAAACAAGGAATACACAAAACAACATGGAAGTAAACATAGACGCTGCCTCATAAGTGTGAGGCGGCGTCCATGTTTGAGTAGGTTTAACTCACTACATTACGTACTGTTGAATCAAGCCACGTGCGACAAATCATGCACTGACATGCTGACCGCTGGAAACACATGTCCACGCAACCCGAACAAGCCAAGCCTTTATTTATCCTATACCGATTCTGTCAGACGAAATGTCGTGTGGCACGAGCGCTGAACCTACACATATCTGGTGAAACCTACTGCAGCATTTTTGGTACCAAATTGAGAGCATAATCACATTGACAGCTCAATAAAGAATACTTGAATTCAAGTTGAAACGAATCTGAATGAAAAGAAGCAGCCATAAAGAAGGTGACAGGTGCAGTTGTAACAACTTATTTACCTTGTATACATGGTCGTTCTTAGCTGCATTGTCCTGCCTTGGTGAGTACAGGCATAACAGCCGTCTAATGGAGGAATTGGGAAGCGATATCGTTTTTTCTGGCTAAAATGTATGTACAATTAAAACAGGAACTCAGCTGCGGCAGTAGCCCCAGGCACTCTCGGCCACCATCGGAATCCGAATGGCCGAAACTGACGGCCGCTCTCTAATTAGAAGTGGAGCATAATATTCCAGATAACGGCCTCATTAACTTGTGACGAGTTGCGAATACAGCGGAATTGATCGCCCGTGGCGGGAGGGCGGGCATCCACAAGACAATTTTCCTCGCGTGACGAATATGACATGATAACGCCGCCAGCCGGCTGCGATACACAAAGATAATTGATAGAAAAACATAACAAGCTTTGAGGCAACATCGATAAGTGTAAACTTCCCGAACCACTCGCTGAAAACACACATTCACGTACGCACACATGCACGCACACTGAAAAACTGTTTGATGGATGTCACAAGGTTTGGCTTACCGAACTCTCTCCAGAATGAAGACTCGACAGGTCGGTAGCGAACAGCGTAGTGGTCGACTAGTGAGTTCGCTGGAGCGTTCCAAGTCACAATCAAGGTTGAGTTACTGGCCTTTGCGATTTGCAGGTTTTGCGGAGGTCTTGGGGCTGGGATGCAACAAATAGTAGGAGCCATATGTTAGAACAAGTCAGCCATCCGAGTCACCTGTACATTCATCGGCTCAGAAGCAACGCGTCCACTAAGAAATAAAATATGTAGACTACACGGGATTTCGAAAGTGCTGCTACTAATATAATCATCACTAGCATTAACTAAGGAAACATGTAAAAAATTCCTCCTTTGGTTTACTCTTGTGTCTTGGTGACTTCCTAATCTTTAACATGCCTTCAGGGACTGCAGGACACCTTGTTCATTTAATGTTAAATTTCTCCTGCAGTTTGCCGGACAATATTTTCTTTTGTATGCATTAATTTTCGTTCTGGTATTTCTGCTTGCGGCATGATTTTTCTTCGAATTTTACTTTGTAATCTACATAATTTTTTGAAAATGTATGTAATTTGCAACTCTTTGTATCTATACATTTTTATCTAAATGTCGGAAACGCAATGAATATAACTATGACGCCGGTAGTAGTACCTCATGATTCTCAGTGATGTTATATTGTGGGAAGTTTCCCCTTTTCAGCAAATTTCACTAGTAGAATTTACTGAAAAGAAAATTTTCGCGGAGTTTCAGCGAATTTTAAGAGCGAAACTGCCCCACTTTTTCTCTGGGAACTGATAGCATTCTCAATGAGGCGCAGCTAAAACGGGCTTGAAGTAAGGATTTTCAGTTTTAAGTTAGGAAACTTTAAGTTTTAAGTTAGGGAAGTTAGGAAAACAGGGCAGTGTCTATCCTACTGGCAGCTGGTAGAGTCAGTAGGCTGAATTTTTTCCGGCGGTGGACTCTGAAGGTGGATTCACACGACGGACCGCTGGCCTGCGGATCAGGCGTCACGTGACGTTCCACATCCATTCTATCAGGTTCGTGCCTGGCCAACAGTGTAGGTGAACTAGAATGGAGAAAGACCGCGGACATACCTAATATATTTATCACCACGTGAAAAGGTGGAGGTTGGGTATTAAGGCGAAAGCCTTTAATGCCTCATCGTTGTCCACACAAGGTTGTCAGCAGAAGCTTGTCAGCAGAGGTGTCACGCTTTTGACAGTATGTGAGACAGTTACTGCTTGATTTCCTTTCCTCAAATACAGTTTTCGTTTTCTTCATTACGCCCCTCTTTCTCTTCCTTCTTTCCCTCCCACTTCCTCCCTTCCTCTGCAAACAGATCACTGGTGTCCATCAGATATGTGAGACAGTTACTGCCTACTTTCCTTCCCTCAAATACAATTTTCATTTTCTTCATTATGGCCCCTCTTTCTTCTTTCACTCTGACTTCCTCCGTTCCTCTACCCACTCTGTGGTTCGGGTGTCCACCGAGATGACAGAGAATTACTCCATCATTTCCTTTCCTCAAAAAGCTTTGTGGTGGTATTCCGTGGAGTCCCTGGCAGCGCTACAACACGCTGTCTGTTCCACTCCTAAAGGCGAAGCTTAAGCGTCGTTAATTTGCAGTTAATTAGTATTTAGTCATCAATCAGTCATTAGCAATTAATTATTAATTTGTTATTATTTAGTATAAGTCGTTAATTGCATTGTTAATTTGCAGTTAATTAGTATTTAGTCATCAATCAGTCATTAGCCATTAATTAATAATTTGTTATTACTTAGTATTAGTCATTAATTGCGTGTCACGTCATCCAGTGGTGACGTCACCAGTGCCACAGAGGCAGTCAAAGTGGTGCAGAAAACGCTTTTGCCTCTACGCACTTTAGACATTCAAAGTGCCCCCTGAGTTTTTTAGTTGCTGGGTATTAGTTGGCTCACAAGAAGACTAACTCAGAAAGATGCTTTCATTCGCTCACTCCCTTACATCCCAAGCCGCAATCAAGTTTTTGTCGATGAAAATTTTTAACAGATGCTACGCAACTGGTAACATCCGCAGCGCTTTCTTTCCTTAAAAACTGCCCGTTTCAGTGCAAAAATAGCCATTGCTTTCATGGGAAAATGTCATGTAGAGAACCAATCAGAGGCGAATGCCTGGAGAACTTCAGCCTGGAAATTCTCGCGGCGGGCGACAGAACAGTCCCTGAGAAAAAACTATATATCCAAACAAATTAAAGCAGCATAGACACCTAACTTTTCGGTGCGTGTTTTCTCGTTTGTAGTGATGTTTAAGGCATTATTTTATATGAATTTCCACCTTGAGTCTCCTCTGACCTCTAAATAATTTATAATAGAATTTCTTTCTCGTGATGTTTCTGTTTTGGTTTCAACGGCCAAATGAGGACTGAGACGTCAAAGTGTGGTTATAGGTGACGTGAGACATGAAAAAAATTGCAATATAATCACTGCTTCCACATTCGTTGTCATTCCGGCTCTTGAGATAGGCTGGCTTCAGCACTGTAGTGAATTAAAACGATGAAGCAGCAGCGATTATATCGACGTTTTTCCATGCTCCACGTGGCATAAAACCACTCTTTGACGTCACAGCCATCGTTTGGCTGTTGAAACCGAAAGAGCATGACAGAGAAATACGATTATAAATTATTTAGCATTCGTAGCAGAATACTACACAGATTGATGCGTAGTAGTGTCTTCCGCATCATTGTAGAGTAGAAAACATGTCATCAAAATGACCCCAGCAGCAAAGCTAATTGACACAATATTGGAAATGTATTAGTAAAGGCTGGCCCAACAAAGGACCAGAGTGAAACCAGGCATATCCGATATTGGGTCAATTACCCGTGTTGTTTGGGGAGGTGTCTATACTCCGTTAAAGGGAAGCTGAAACGGTTTTTGAGAATTCGAGGTTATTCAAGAATTCAAATCTATCAAGCTTCTAGATAAAGCATGGAAAATATTTTTGCACTAGCATTTAAAATGGTGGCATAATCGTCGATTAAAACTGTGACGAAGTTTAGGCTTCTCCTCACTACGTTGGAGGAGTGCGAGGAAACTCGGCAGTGACGTCATTGTTGCCGAAATTTCAGATGTCCGCTGCCTACGCCTGCATGCCGCTGTGCGTCATCAGATGGCGCCAAACAATGCACCATGAGCTTCTCCTTCGATGGCGTCGGTTTTCTTCCATGGAATAGCCATTTCCTCACTGGAAACGTAGTGCAATCATATGTGTCGTCGTTATCGGGGCCTCTGCCCGCCGTTGTGCACTTCAGAGAAGCCTGAACGCCAACGACGACTTTATTCGGCAATTACGCCACCATTTCAAATGCTAGAGCAAAACGATTTCGCAGGCTATATGTGCCCATTTTGCACATTCGGCAACCTCAAACTCATTGAATTCTAAAACCACTGCAGTTGCCCTTTAAATACAATAACATCTATGCGCAAGCTCAGGAAACTGAGCTGGCGCTTTCGTTGCTGGCAATAGAGAGATTTACAACAGTCGCCTCGATAAACTGCCTATAAATGGCACCATCTCAGCATGCGTTCCTAGTGCTCCGACAGGATACTTCGCACTAGCAGGTCATTGATCACACTGTTAGCCTTCTACGCCCGGCTTCTTTCACTAATATGAAGATATTCTAACTGTTTCCAGTCACAGCAACACTCACCGACAGTCTGGTAGTAGGAGTGCGGCTCGGACCACAGCCCGTGGCTAACGGCGTAGACGCGGATCTGGTAGCTGGCACCCGGGTACAGGTTGTTGAGGAGGAGCCAGTTCTGACGCGTGTCCTCCTGTCGACGCTCGCCGGTGTCGTTGCGCACATAGACGACAGCGAACGAATCCTGCCGGCTCGTCACATCCGACTTCCACGAGACGTTCATGTGTTGGCCCACTGGCTCCAGTGCTTCGATGACGGGTGACGCGGGGCCTGAGAAAATATTTACGCTTGGCTGAATTTGTATACATAAAAACACTGCCCGACTCGTAAATGTCGCTCTAAGCTTGATGGTGTGTAGCAATGACAGAATAGCACAGCGAGGAGTCGGTAAAGTACGATTTTCCTGCATAAAGAGCTGAGAGGAGCTGTAGTACGTCATGTCTACGGTGATTCGCTAAAGGTTAGCTCTGTAAAGAACAATTTGCGGAAAAGATAAACGGGCAATCTGTAAAATTACCAAGTAAACATTTTCAGCAGGCGTTATTTTGCCCTTTTTTTCTCTTTGTAAGTTTTTGAATAACATCATGATCACATGATCATCATCATCATCAGCCTGACTGCGCACTCTGCAGGGCAAAGGCCTCTCTCATATCTCTCCAATTAACCCGTTACCAATTGCGGCCACCGTATCCATAACATATGAATTCATAACACTGAAATGGGCAAAGAAAAAAAATCGGAGCGTTACGTCGAAAAAAGGAAATTAGGAGGCTTTCAGTGTTTATGCGCAACCACGTCAGTGACATGCCATCTGCTTTCATAAGCGTACCAACCGTCGTAAAATTCGTTCATAGTTATCGGTACATCATGAAAGAGGGTTCCTTATTTGTCTAACTGCAACTGTACATGCCGTCTTCCTTAAGAGTATGTTGACACAGCTTCCCAGCAAAAGTAAATTAGGCTATAGCTTGTCACTATTGCACATTTTTCATTTCTACATTTTTTGGACTCACAATCTTTCACATTTGTGATGGAGCAGCATCGCACACTTACGTGTTGATTGGTAGGTGAAGACTGGCTTGCTTGGTACACCCTTGCTGACGGCGACAACGCTAATGGAGTAGTTTCGGCCTTGCAAAAGGCCCTTTAGCAAGACTGAGTTATTCTTGACTGTCTCCAGGCTGTCGCTGTTGAAGGATTCCAGTTCATTGTAACGAACCTGCAATCAAATCTCGTGCTGTTACCATATGTCGACACTACATTGGCTACCTCATGCTTAAAGGCGAAATGCATGGGCCTGTTTATTTGCCTGAAACAGCAATAGTTAAAAAAAAAACAATAGACAGTAGGGTTTTAAGACGAAGCCAAATATGGCCTTTTCAAACCCAATTTTATGTATTAAATATTTATTAACGTTATTAGAAGCCATGCTAACACGGAACTTAAGATCTGACTTTCTGATCGAAGGAGGGCTCTGCGGCTATTTTAAGCACAGAAAAATCGCGGAAGTAAATTCAATTTTAATGCATCTCCAAATGTTTCAGATCTGCTTTGAAATTTAAAAAAGTTAAATTATGGCGACACCACAGCATCGCAGTAGACCTTTACCATGTATGCGTCCTGAAGGCTTGCGTTGTTGGGCTTCCAGCGAACCAAAATTTCTCCCGCATCTCCGTACGTGGCATTCAGGTCCTCCACAGGCAAAGGATCTGCATATTTTATTAGCAGATAGAACACCGCGGTTAACCTGGCGAACACGCCAGAAAGTTTGCTCAGCGGAGCCTGCACGATGACAACAATCATGCACGGGTGGTTTGACACTTTAACAATTATTGCTTTCTTGCAGAATGGGACTTGTTATTGTATTAGAGCCAATATTTGCATGCAGTACTACATCTGAATTACATAGTTTCGATTTCCTTTTACTTATCCCATACATAGTTTACTTCACTATAAAATGAAATGGAAGAATCGTCAGTATTTTATTAAGCACAGAATATATCATACGCAAATTTCTAGTATAAATAAATAGTGAACTCTTGCAGGCAGTCGGAGGAACTTCTGTTTCGAAAAACTGCCAGGTTATTAAAGTAAGTCATGTCCGCGAAGACACGTACTGATTGAAGTTTGATGTAAAAAACTTGCAGCGTACTGGATGGTCTGATCTTACTATCGAAGGTCGCAAACTTGAAATGGCCTTTTAACCACCGTACACAATGAGCATTTTCTTCAAATAAACAATGCGACACGACAGGTACAAAACACTGACAATAAATAGCAGACAAAATAAGTGTCCAGCCCTTAAGTAATTATTCTGTGTCCAACTGAGGTATTATTTACTGGACAGCAAAACGGAGATATTTCAGAGTTGCATAAAAGATAAGAGAAAATGTGCAGCCAGCTTTCATTAAAAAAAAAAGAACTATCAAATATAACAATTAGTTCACATTCTATAAGGTAAGGCCTGCTTTCTTTAGGCACAGATGTGCTGTTAACGCATAGGAGAAAGATAACGTATAAGTATTTTTTAAGTGAAACGGAAAGTTCGCCACCTATATATCCTGCCCTTTTGTTTTGGTGTTTTGTCCATACTGATTTGAGCTAGTCCACGAAATAATGCCCACCCTTTGCCAATACATTTCCAATATTGGACCAATTAACTGTGCTTCTGGGGTATCCTGTTATTTTTTTGTTCTGGTGCTTTGTCCATACTCATTGAGCTAGTCCACGAACCAATGCGAGGTAACGATTCACTTACGAGTGGTGACATTCCCCATGACAGGCCAGCTGGCCACGTTGCCGCTGACCGTTTTCACCATGACCTCGTACGTGTGTCCGGGCTCCAGGTCTTGGTCGAAGTTGGCCACGCGCTCTTCGTCCCTGCCGATGACCTGACGAAGCGAGTGCTGCATGCTGAGGGCGACCTGGTACCGATCAAACTCGGAGAACGACTTGGGAGGGGACCAGGACACTTCGAACGAACGGGAGGTCACTCTTTCCTTGTTGAAGGTCACGTTGGACGGCGGAAGAGGAACTGCGTTGAAATGTTGAAAGCTTTTGCATTAACTAATTTCCTTCGCACAACGTGGCACCGTGATGCCTGTAGTTAGGCTTCATACTGAGCAAGATGTCTCAAAAGCAGGGTGAAGCAAAAGCTGCTGGTTCTTACCTGTTCTATACTGTGCCTCAGTAGGTGCACTGATTTGTGTCTGACTGATGGTCTGCACCGAGATATTGTATGCTCTTCCGGGAACGAGCCCATAGAACGGGGCCTGGGCAGGGCCAGGCGGTTCCCCTTCTTTGTCCACGTAGAGGACGGACTGGGAAGCATCTTCTGGTGTGATGCTCACCTGGAGGTACGAACGCGGGAATGGAGTCAGAACAATGATGATGAATGAAGTCCTTAATTAAAGGGAAAGGCTCTCATTCTTACAGTAAGAAAGCGTGCTTTTAAGGAGGTCGCTTTCGGCGGTATAGAGCTGCAACCAGATTTAGCGAGAGTGCTCGAGATTTTTCCAAATTGAGAAGGATTTTCCTTAAAACCTGAAAGGCAAATGATGGAGTCACTGAAATCAAAAACTACATTTTGGACACTAGAAAAAGCCTGTGCTCCAGATTTTACAAAACTTGCCCGGAAAATGCAGGCAAACACAAAAAGCAGTACGAGACGATGCATTGAGTCACATAGGATAATCGTAGCGGTGTTCGAGGATGAACTGGATGTTTGGTACACGAATGCCAATTTTTGTGTTACTTTTATGGTCTGTTACTTCTATTTTGATGACGTGCACATGTATGGCCTGCTTTACGTGGTTTATTTTGTTGCGTATTGTGACATGGTGGTGACAATGCCACGTAGAACAGAGACCATACTGGCGTTGCACTGAAACGAACTCTCTACTTAGTTGCTCTCACACAAAAAGGTGTACAATTCAGCGGCAGCGATGGCAACAAGCGTGTTCAGTGGTAATGAAGGACAGAACGACTGCCGCTCTTGGCTGTGCTCAATTGAAACCAGAAAATTAACTAATTCCCGATAAGTCATTCTCGATAAAGCCGGTTGCAGCTTCGCAAACTGATCAAACCAGTTGCCGATGGCCTTGATAATAAAGAAACGATCATTATAAAGCTTCGTGCGAGTATGCTGCCCCGGATGCTGCCTTGTTTCTACATTTCAGTTTTCTGGGAAGCTGTAAAATGCAAGACAGTGGAACACAGCTGACACACTTAAGACAATAGGGAATGCAAAAAAAAAAGGTTTCATACTCTTTGGCACAGATGGAAGACGAGGAAAGCTGCTATCACTCTTTTTTGCTTGACATAAAACCCAGACACGACATCCACTATGCCGAAGTTGTGCAGTCTTGCATAGGCACTGTCGGTTCCATCTTTTCAGAGACAGTGTAACTAAGGGCTGTTCCTGTTTTAAGGTGCCGTGCCGCAGGTTAGCATGACAGTGAGGTAAAGAACATTTCTTAGTAGACGCGAAACGGGAAATATACTACGTGGACTTACCAAATACTGATCAAAGATGCCTGAAGGGTAAGGGGGTTGCCACAACACCAAGAGAGTGGTCTCGTTTCGGAACCACACAATGAAGCGGCCTGGTGCATTGGGTTCTGGGAGAAAAACAGGGAACATTTGTGCTTAGTAACACTGCATTTTTTTTTTATTCTCTGAATACTTGAATACCAGGTCAGCTCGACTGCCCTGTGACACAGACTGGTACAGCTCGCAGTCTGAAGTGGGCAGCAAGCTACTGAGGACCACTTGATTTAAAGCACCTCAACCGTACTGCATCGAACTACTACACTCAACTCTATAGCCAGACTTAATACCAAAACCTGCCAGTGCGTACTTTGACGTTGAAATAGAGCAAACATCGCCAAACGGCTGTGCGAACAAATCTCGAAGAGTGCAAATGCTGCTAAGATGTGTTGCAGAAACCACGAACCGACAAAAAAGAATGGAATCCGACACAGTTCATTTTTGTTGGATTACACAGGACATTAAGGGGTGTACACATATCTGACATGACTGACAGCATTTATCTCAGTGTCGTCCATATTGGAAGCTTGCCAATCACCCCGCTGCACCCGAAAGAGCTACCGGGTTGGCAGCATACCTGAGACTCTATAGAGGCGGTTTAGAGCAAGAACAGAGAATTTTTTTTTCTTTGTAGAGTGTTGAAACGCTAATGGTGGCAACAGTGATGCTGCTGCACGGACCGAAAACAACACATGTCATGTGCTCCGCAATGCACCCCCCCCCACACACACACACACATATACCCCCCTCCCCCCTTTACGCATACCGCTTTTGACAAAACCCACTTACTGGTGGTGAAGTTCGCCGAGGCAGTCTGTTGGGACTCTCGCGACTTGTAGACGCTGAACAGCTGCAGTTGGTAAGTGCCGCCAGGGGTGAGGTCCCTGAGCGTGTACGGCGGGTTCTCGTCGTTGAGGTGGATGCTCCGTTCCGGGGCCTCGTCCTGATCCGACAGCGGCGTGATGGCGAGCCGGTAGCCGGTGATCTTGCCTTCGGCTGGAGGCTGCCAGTACACGTGGGCCACTTTGCCCGTGTCTATCTTGATGGACAGGTTGGTCGGCGGGTCCGGCTCTGCACGCAGCAAAGAAGGCAAAGAAAAATTCCATCACTCTGCCTACAGGCAAAAAATTCAACATTATAAGATCATGCCGACTGATTGAACTTGTGTGACCCCAACGCCAGAGGTATGCCTACTAGTACCAACGCCAGAGGTATGCCTACTAGTATGAACAGGATTAACCTGAACAGGATTAACCTGTTCATACTGTGTGCGTTGCTTTTGTAGCTGCAGTGTATTAAAGGGACCATGAAAAGAATTAAAAGCCGCTTGTAAATGTTAGAAGTTATGCTCAGAAGCACTGACACCAAGTATGAGTCTTCGGAACTGAGCCGGCAATTTATTACGGCTTTTTAAAAATCGCGTTTTTTAAAATTCGCGGGCCGTTTGGTGTCTTCGTAGGGAGCGATTTTGATACCAAAACCGGGAAAACAGACGTCACTAGTCCCATGACGTCGGTAGGCCACCACACGCTGTCATTCGCTCGAGCCGCGGCAGCTACGACGTCACGGGCACACTTCCGGTAGCGGTGAAAATCGTCTGCTCGAGGCGCCGCGCGACCCCCTCGGGCAAGCGCGGGCCAGGGCATTGCCTTCACGCATACGTTTTCAATTTACCTCTGCCGCCTCTTTCTGCCGGGAGTTCGGGAGCAAAAGAAAGCGCCGAGACCGGAGAGACGCTGCCGACGCACGCTGCTCCTCGGGAGTGCGACAACCGGAAGTCGTAAACCAAACGTCAGCGAATGACGTATTCATGGGCGGAGCCCAGTCCCGGAGCTGTTTTCTTTATTTTTTCTTGGTGCTCCGGGTGTATGAGTTGAGGGGGGAGAGGAGGAGCGTGATTTTTAATCGTCTATAACTTCGTTGCTATTCATGCTAGCTCGAAAATTCTTTCGCTGGGGTGACGAGTGATGGATTGCCTATCTTTACGTAATCTCAATTAATTTGTTTCATAGTCCCTTTAACTACGACACATCAGTACTTAGATTATGTCAACTGATTAAGTTTGTATGGCCTAAGCGCCAGAAGTGTGCCTACTAGTATGAACAGGACTAACCTGCCTCTTAAGAGCACAACGTTTGGTGTATAATTGGCTGCCTTGTGCGTGCGCCTGCTTTTTTTTTTAGCTGCAGTGTACTAACTAGGGATTATCAGTACTTCAGATCTCGCTTTCTTTCTCTGGTCCCAATGTGGCACGAACGTCATGGCAGTGTGGCCCAGACTGGTGTATTGGCGCCTGATCGAACGTTATTGCAAAGCTGGGGAGTTCGGATGTTGACCACAAAAAGGCAGTGTCTGACCGACTCAAGTGCACCGCCAGTAAAAGAAAATCCTAGCGAAGCAGCTCTCCTTATAAAGCCCAGTTTGCAAATAATAGTGGGCTACGTTTGCGGGATGAATGCACTAGCAAGTGCAAAGATACCATTGCGCTTATTGACAGCACCATCAGAACCATTACGTCGATCAGGTAACACATGTCCACATGGCTGTCGCAATTAGGAACAGAGCGACAAGAACACTGAAATTTAATCGATGCGCTCAAAGCATGGCATGGAGAACGACACTAGGCAGGGACGGATTCATGAGGAAGGGGAGAAGGGCAGGGGGGGGGGGGGGGGGACCATTTTCTTGACGAAAAAGTCGAAGTGCGGGGTTGAAGTCTGGTTCAAAAGCTCCTAGATGAGGCGTGGTATGGGTTGCAGCAACATAAAGGCACACAAGACCTTTGGTTCACTGAATAACGCGTCCAGTTAACACAAAAACGAATTTGAATAAATGAGCACTTTCTAACTGCGCAGGCACTAGACTAAGTAGCTGCAGCTCAGTAAGCTAAAACAACGCTCCCTTTAATAAGAAAAGAATCAAGTTTATAGGACTCACTGTTCACACTAGCTTCTCTGGTACCTCATGGGTTACCAGACAACTTGCTGGTAGAGGGGTCCAGGTCAATTTCAGCACCTCTGAGTTCTTTGATTTTGCAGCACAATCTTAACTTACCTGCACTTCTGCAATAAAAATAAAATAACCACTGCCGGGTCTTGAATCTGCAACATCATGCTGAACAGTAGTCGTGGTGGGAGGTCCCGCACATAACTGCGTGCAGGGGTTTAGTACACAAAGCCACAAAGGAAGAATGTGAAAATGTAGAGGGTTTGAGCGGAAAATGCAGCAAGTTTTCATTTTTTTGCCTGTTAGAGGATTTTGTTTATTTAAGTGAGTCTGCATGTGGTGCTTCCTTGAGCCAGTGTATGCCTGCTTGCTACGAGCACACTTACAAGAACATCGCTTGCAACGAAGCATAAATGATTACAATAAGCATGCGATCGCATTATTACCTGTGTCATCCTTGGATTACTTAGCTATCAACATTGCCCTGACGATCGGAATAAGTTTTGTCATGTTTTTGATAACAAATGCACTCCGTTAGCGCTGCTTGCAGTAAGGTTCCTTCACCTTGTAATGATTTGCCTTACTCTGACAGCACTGTGGTAATCAGCTTTCTTTGTGTTTAGTAAGTGCCACTCAGCCCAGATTTCAGATATTTGCAGGACTCACTGCATACGTCCAGTTTTCAAGTCCTTCTGAAGGCTTTCAGAAAGCACGTGGTACCTACCGTAAGACTGAAAAATTGCAATGAAGAAGCCACGCCATTATCGACATGTGAATGAGTAGCCTACAACAAAACACAAAACATGCTGTCCAGCATTTTTTCCCTTAATTCTCATAATTGCAGTCTTATACAGAGCAGCTGCTTGGGCTTGTCGGCAAAGAATAATCAGAGGCGCATAGCACGAAACAAAGCAAGGTACGAGAACTAACGACACAGAAAAAGCTCTTGTTCCCTCTCCCTCCTTCTTGGGGTGTTGTCTACTCGCGTCGTGCACCTCTCATTATTTTTAGTCACGTCGGTCTTTACCGTATTTTTCGGTGTATAAGACGCGACTTTTTTCAAAAATCTTGCTAGTGCGTCCTCTACAAGGGTGCGTCTTACACACAAATTTTTTGTTTTCTTTTTGTGAGTTCAGAAATTACTCAGGTTAATGTTCAAGCTTTTTTAACCGAAAAGGTATCACTACCGATGATCCGGTTGTAACACGGTTAATACTTCAATACGGGAACCGTCGTGCGCAACTTTTTTTAGGTGAACTTAAACATGAAACGGCGGGTATGACGACTTCCGGGATCACAAACACGCGACTGTTTCGGAGGCCCCAAGCAAAGTAATGTGAAATGCCAAAAAACGGCGACTATCGCGCTTCTCACCATTGTCAAGGCAAGCCAAGACAAGCCGGCGTTCTTTTTTAGCCACCCTTTGCAACTTTCTTTGCTCCGTGTACGTAGTACGTACGTAGTGCGAAGAGAATGTTTCAGCTGTGTTGCCTCATAAATGGGCAAACTTTTTGATAGCGCATCCGAAGATGAAGACTTTGAAGGTTTTAAGTAGAAATAAAATGTTGTTATGGACATATGGGAGAGTTGTTTCGTTTTTCTTTCTTTTTTCTAAAACGTGGGCGGGTATGGCGTGAGTGTTGCCTTTTTCGATCACTTAGCGTTGCTTGAGAATTTTCACAGGTACGGTGAATTTCGCGATGGTCGTGCAAGCGAGTTTAATTAAGCCTCAGTAGCCTAACTGGGTAAATTGGAGTGCGTGTTATACACGGGTGCGTCTTATATACCAACTTTTTCAGCGACAGCCTGCATATATCGCGGGTGCGTCTTATACACCGGAAAATACGGTATGAGCATGTCTTCGTCAGTTTTGAGCCAACAACTGAATGCTGCACTGTGAGTATCACGTCATTCTGTCCCGACCAGCAATAATCGAAAGTAGGTATTAGCCGTTAAAGAAGATCCTCGGTTATGGTGCTGTTCGTACTCTTGAGCAGTTGAACACTTTCTTCAACAGCTCACTGGTGGAACAGCATCATTAGACCAGGACAAACGATCTCTCGCGGAATCTTATAAGCCCACATATAATAATGCATAGAGGTATTGTATAAGTAATGCAGTCAGTGTTGCGACATCTAGTGGCCTTTTAGGATGACGTTGCTGTGTCCCCCTTTGTATAATTTCTCTCCATCCCTGGTCATACCGGCAATGATGTCGTCAGCCGACAAGGCCGCAGCCCGAGGGGGTAACGGGACCGGGATGGAGCGAGGCTGAGGACGTGTTGGTGGTGGTAGCACAGGACACCCGGGCTCCGGCAACGGTCCAGAGCACCGGCCGGCCGGGGCCAGAGGGTTGTAGACAGGGTAGGGAGGATGAGGTGGTGGTGGTGGTGGAGTTGGTGTGTTGGCGAGTTGTTGTTGGTGGTGGTAGTGACTGGGATAGAGGGGAGGTGCCGGCGGAGCCGCATATCCGGGCTGGTAGCCTTGGTAGTTTGGCGCCGGGAGGGGAGCTCGGTAATTGGGTTGCCCTGTGCAGGCCAGCCAAGAAAGCGGGAAACAAAGAAAAAAGAAAAGTATTGGCCGGTGCGAACAGCATGCTCTTCGCTTAGGTTTTGGTTAGGTAAATAGCGCTCTATGGACCATTAATGTTTTCTTTACTTTCACTACTAAAGAGTGACTTTGTGTCGTTTTAGTTCAAAACCAGTGCATAACTGAACTCTGAGAGCGACCACAGTGTACTCTTGTGGGAAACCAATGCAGACGTAACTGCGGTCGCAAACACCATTTTCTACGCTGTAAAGAGACGTAATTTAAGTGTGTAATAAACGTAACGAATGACTGCAAGATAGGACAACATGTATGAAATTCATTTCATTCCACTTTGTGCACTACGACTGCTTCTCGTCAGTAAATGACATTGAGTGCACGTGCACACTTGATGATGTGCGTACTAGTGCAATTGATTCATGTATGTGTCATTCACACACACAACAGGCCGATAAAAGGACGCACTCACTTTCCAGTGACTGCATAACCGCAGCTTTCCAGGATTCTGCGTGTTGCCTTCCAACATTTGTCTATGTACTTACTATCATTCAGGAAATGTTGGCGTATGTGACGTGATGTGATGAAACATCCAAAACTAGTATGAAGAGCACACTGCACACACAAAGAGGAGAAGAGGTGAAGTCGAAGGGGAAAGGAAAGGAGTAGAAGGTGAGGGAGAGGCAAGCACCAAGCTTTTCAAGCAAGCAGTGGATATGTTGTCTTGAGAGTAACATGCATTTTGGAGACACCAAGCCACACCATCCAACCACCTCCACCACCACCAACATTCATTCACACGCCACACCGGACATGTCACACGGACAGAATTTTAGGTGCCAACGTAAAACCAGTGTCACTTTTAGTAGTCTTTTCAGTGTCAGAAAATTTTTTTACCTTCTTATAATGGATAGAACTTGCAGGTGCCAACGTAAAACAAGTGTCACTTTTGGTAGTGGTTTCAGTGTCAAAAAGCAAAAATGTTACCTTTCTGGAACACTTTCCTTCTCTTGCTTCGTTTCGTTCGGTCAAGTTTTCAAACATACCAGCGTATTCCATTCAAAGTACGCTTCCTTGCACATAGTTGGTCGGCCTCAGGCATTTCAGAATGATAAGTTCATATCGACAAGCACATTGTAAAAAAGATGAAGAATACTGCGCTTGATTAACGCACACGGACGTTCCAAAAGTCCTCCCTTCGTGTCGCCTTATCGCTAAATAAAGCCAACGAATTCTATTGCAGAATAAAATGACTTCGGCTGAGACTTTTGCCCCACTCTTTACACCAACAGGTGTTTATTAGGTTAACAATGCTGGTGAGTGTTAGAGCACTGATTTGACTACTACAGAAGGTCAGCGATTCAAAAAGAAGTTACAGCTATGTAGTACTGGTATTCCCTGTTGGCAGCCTTTGTGAGCTGTAGAAGCTCGCATTTAAGTATTCCAATATACGCGTGTCCTCTGTCGCTGTTCACCTACGTGGTAGGTTGAAGCATCTTAGAAGCCTCAACTGAAAGCTGCATGCTGGGCAGCGGCCCAGCTATAGTTCGCACTGCACGGTGCTCATTAAAACAGCTGTAGTATTTAGACAAATATCTACGACAGTACCCTTTCAGTATTCCGGCTGGCACTGGTCGGATATTTTCCCGCTAATATATCGGCAGCAGAAATAAATATAAGCTGATATACAAAGTTAAAGGTGCAGTAAAGAGGAATCTGAACTCGTCTTTTTGCCGCGGGAATCCGATCTACACGTTCCGAGAATTCTTAGAAACCTCGACTTATTGCCCTGTGTGGCCGATTTCTTTAATTAAATCGAATTAACGTCCGGCTCCCGCCTTTATTTTTTTAATTCTCTCCGTTCGGTGGGTGGAGTCGACCAACGCATGGAGTGCCTTTCAGCCAGCTCCGTGGAGGCTTTGCTTTCGCTTTATTTTGTTTTTTAGGTTACCGTGAATAAAAAGTTTCATTCGCAGATAATATAGCCGCAAAATAAGCCCGCAGAAATAAAATTACGCGCGGACTATTTGATACTACGAATTACTACGTATTACTCCGCCGACGGCAGCGCGGCAAGCAGCCACGGGAATGGGTGAAAGGCACTCCACGCGTTGGTCGACTCCGCCCGCCGTACGGGGAGAATTCAAAAAATAAAGGCGGGAGCCGGACGTTAATCCGATTTAATTAGGAAAATCGGCCACGCAGGGCAATAATTCGAAGTTTCTAAGAATGCAAGGAACGTGTAGATAGAGTTCTCGCGGCAAAAAGACGAGTTCAGATTCCTCTTCACTGCACCTTTAACGTTCACCAGCTACATCCAACAATGTCGCGAATTTGTGAGATTAATAACGAGCATAATACCACGTGCCTATCTGTAAACGGGGCTAGCATTCGTACTCTAGAGTACGCCAGCACCCGGGTAAATAGAATTATTTTAGCGCAGTATACTATCCTGGGACGCCCCTCAGTCGTCCTTGAGGTCACGGAAACGCGTTGGAGTCCGAACGCGGCCATGCTGTCAGAGCAAAATAAAGCGATCCGTTCGCGTTCCTACGCGCTTACGGCGTAGCTCCGTGGGCATTCGAGCGGTATATCGAAGGCCTTGATTTAGTCCTGCTTTTTTTTTCTTCATGCAACCCACGCAGTATGTCCTGCTTGGGATACCGGCCACTCCGGTAGCCGAAAGAAAGAACGAGTTAGAAGCGTTGGTCATGTTGCCACTTGTGAAGCTCGCGCGTACGTCCGAGAACGCGCGACTTTTTCAAATACTTTCTTTTTTACTGCAATTGGCAGGTGGCGTTTTAGGTACGATTTTAAAATTTTGGAAAGCAGTTCAGGAACTTTAAAATCTACCAGACTGCCAGAAATTTTATTTATCTGAACCTAGGACAAGATTCAAGCTTGGGCCAAGCCTACTGTACTAAATATCCATTCTCTCTTCCCTCGCTCAGAAACGGCTTATCTCAAAAATATCCGCTGCCATCAATGTATGCGCGCACCCCAGCAGCACAGATAATCGGCCCAATATCGAAAATGTATTGGCGAAGGCCAGTTCTACAAAGGACCAAAGTGGCACCATTCATTTGCAATAATCGGACGATTGCCTGTGCTGGTTAGAAATTTGAAGTATGTCGAGGAAGAAAGTGTTTCGTGCTCTTAGCTTACCCTCGAGAAAAAATGAAATAAATGGAGGTAATGCTGATTAATGCGGATTACCACTTTTTGGCTTTTCATATATTGTTTAAAGCAGTCATTGCATTTCTGTGCAAACATTCCGTTTTTCGGCTCCTTCAACGGTTCCTAAATGTCTTCGGCTTGCCTGTGCACCCGTAACTAAACAAGAACACGCCCGAAGAAACATAGCGTAGAGCAGAGCAACAAGGTCCGGCACATTTTAAGCCTACTCCACAGCTGCCTTATTTTGGCCTGGTTGTATTTTGTCTCTAGTCTTTTCACTTTCTGCCTTAACGCTTGGCCTCTGCAGTCAATACATTCTCCAAATATGGACGTAATACTGCACAAAGGCAGAACCCCGAACCTTTAAGACGGTTCGCACGAGAATCGCTTTTTTTTTTACTCGCAATATTGTTCCAGATAAGACAGGGATAGGAAATTAGCACCAAAGGTAAGACTAACAACATGATGCAGTAGCCACAAGTTGTGCATACCGACATCTGGTGCTGCACTCTAAGTGCCATCAATAGTACCTTTAACAGCCAGTCAGAGTTAATAATGATGGGTCACATCTCTAGTTTCCGCTGTTATGAACATCTTCAAAGCGCGATCCCAATTTCTTTAGAGGCAACAACATATGCCGTTTCTTCGCCTAGTGCTATTGATACACAGCAGGAGCGCGAAAAGTTTCTCAGCAACTGTTGCTTCGGCATAAAAGCTTTTTAGCGTTATGGGATGAGAGAGAATAAAACTAAAGGGCAGTGACTTGAAGGGCCCCCCTGTACAAAGGAGGAATCGTATTAAAGCTTCTTGCTGGTTCACTGACAAAAGTTTTTTTATCCCTACGCTCGCTTTTTATCGTCCCATAGCCCTAAAAAATAAGGCATGTTATGTCAGTACGAACCAGCAAGCAACTACAATTTTACTTCCGTCACGCGCGTGCTTTGCTGGTGAATGGTTAACCATGACACGACGTTCCTTTATGCAGAGATATCTGTCAGCAACTACAGAGCTAAAAGTCACCATATCCGGACGCACCTGTTTCGATGACGCTCGTCCATAGCCTGTGGTTGTTGAGCGTGCCGTTGCTGAGGTACAGCTGGAAATTGTAGTCGGCGCCAGGTAGCACGCCGTCGATGGGCACCCCTTCCACCGAGTCCGTGGCTGGGAAGGTGAAGTTGGGACCAGGGTCTCCCACCGGGGGAGAGTAGTCGACGCGCAGCTCACCGCCCGGTAGGCTGGTGTACTCGCTAGGAAGGTGCAGTGTCAGCTGGCTCACTCCACCCACCTGGAGAGAGCGGGAAACCGAACAGTTTTAGAGTTTAATTGTACATTAAAAACATATATTTGCAAAGTTTGCATGTAGAAAAAGTATAGAGCAAGAGGTCCCAAAGCTGAACACTGTAGGTGGACCTCTTAAATTGGTAAATTGGTTTTTGAGGAAAGGATATGGCGCAGTATCTGTCTCACATATCTCGGCGGACATCTGAACCGCGCCGGGAGGGAAGGGAGGAAGGTGGGAGTGAAAGAAGAGGGAGAGAAAGAGGTGCCGTAGTGGAGGTCTCCGGGATAATTTCGACCACCTGGGGATCTTTAACGTGCCCTGATATCGCACAAGTGGACCTCTTAACAGGCATGGTTTTAGCGCTGTAGATGCGTCAGGTGCCTTGCTGACCCAAATCACCATCACCGTCATCATATCAGCTCATCCATCTACCTGCAGTACAAGGGCGTCTTCCATGTCTCTCCAATCAACCTGCCCGGTGTCAGCCGCGGTCATTTTATCCCTGCAAACCTCCTAATCTCATACAGCCCTATGGTTCCCTGCCACCCCCCGCTACTCTTGAGTTCGCCGCTCCGTTAACCTACAGGCCCATTCATTCTCTAAAAAGATACGAAGTACATAACTAACTAGCAGTCTGTGCCACTAACAACGAAATGGACCACCTTTCGACGTGCAGATAGTACAGAAGGTTGATGCGTGGGAAAAGCCGTCAAGAAAGCAAAGAACAAAACCAGGAGAGAAATGAAATAACAAGCTATAAAAGTATAAATGCACACTGTACTGAAATATATGCTAGAAATATATGCTATAGAAATATATATAAACTACATATATGTAGTTTTTCACATATATGCGGAAAACTACATATATGTAGCATATATTTCAGTGCAGTGTTTTCCACATATACGTGGAAGACGACATACATGTAGCATATATTTCATTAATGTGCATTTATACTTTTCTCGCTTGTTATTTTACTTCTGTCCTGGCTTTGTTCTTTGTTTGCTGTCTTGACGTTTTTCCCACGCATCAACATTTTATACCATATGTGCGTCGGGCCACCGCGGTGGCTCAATGGTTATGGCGCTCGGCTGCTGACCCGAAAGACGCGGGTTCGATTCCGGCCGCGGCGGTCGAATTTCGATGGAGGCGAAATTCTAGAGGCCCGTGTACTGTGCGATGTCAGTGCACGTTAAAGAACCCCATGTGGTCGAAATTTCCGGAGCCCTTCACTACGGCGTCCCTCATAGCCTGAGCCGCTTTGGGACGTTAAACCCCAACAAACCACAAACCAAATTATATGTGCGTCGAAAAAGCGCCAAGAAAGTAAACAAAGAACAAAACCGGGACAGAAATAAAATAACAAGCGAGAAAAGTATATATGCACTTTGTACTGATATATATGCTACATATATGTCGTTTTCCACATATATATGAAAAACTACATGTATGCAGTTTTTTTGCATATATACAGAAAACTACATATATGTAGAAATATATACAAATGTAGTTTTTCTATATATACGTAGACTGCTGTGCAAGAAGTTAAAACAAGGTAGTTCTATATGCTCGCGGCCTGTACTGGAGCTTGTAACACTACATACCAACGAGACGAAGAACATGCCTTCCATGACGATCAATAATTTCCAGATTCGGGGCATTCGCTTCTATTAGGTTCCCTGCGAAGGGCACGGAGTTGAAGTTTTCCAGATTATTCGTACTTTACAACACCGGACGAGCTAGGAAGAAGATACGATCTCCATTTTCTAAGCCCTGACTTTCTTAACCCAACCTCCCAGCTAGAGCACTTTACTAATTAAACGACGTTCTTGCTTTTGGGAGCCTGTTCGTTCAAAGGTTACCAAACGCTGCAGCGGCTTTAGAAGCTTTCTGATAAGGCCAATAACAAAATTAGAGAAAGGCTAGCCCTCTCCACGAACCTTAGACACTGCTTTGTGGAAGGCTTTATTCAGTATCACGTATTGTCTACTTCTCTTGGTTTGCATATTCTTACCGGCTTTATCCTTCTTAATTTTCGTCTAGCAAGTCTTCAAAGTAGGAGCGCTGATCTTCACAGATATCTACAAGAGCCTTGTACCGGGCTATGTCACCTCAAATGTTCAGTAAAGACAACAAATGAAGGGCAGTAGCTTTGTTACACCAAAATTATTATTCATTACCATTATTATCAGGAGGCTTATGCTCACTGCAGATCTAAGACAGAATTTCCCTTCTCTTGTAATTCGCTCCGTCAACCTAAACGACCGCCACTTGAGTGCTTTCGGCACTACGTCCTGTGCCCATGTCCATTCCCTCCTCTCGAACCCCCCTGTGACGTCACTAAATGGACTTCGCCCTTTCAACTATTCTGTTCCTTTTCTCTCTGTAGACGTTACCCTTACCATTTTCCTTTCCATAGCCCACCAAGTTGTTAATCTCAGAGAGATAAACTGAACAATTTTGTAGGAAAGCAGAACGGAAACGCTTTGTAGGTTTTAAGAATTTTCATTAGGCGCCAAGTTAACCCTGCACAAATGTGTATAGTTATTAAGAATGACCTTTTTTTCAGCTATGCATAGCATAACACATTGCAGAAACGCTGTTCACGTACTTAAAAAGTCGAAACATGGGGACGTGCGTTGAATGCGAGACGATTGATCTTATCCATATTGATTGCACAGCCTTTGTCTAATATAAAGAGGCCAAAGGGTTCGCCTTCAAGCTGTGGGGTGTGGCTCCTGCACAATCCGTGGAAGCCCTAGCTTTCGGAGGAGTGAATACGAGAGCACTCTTCACTTCTTAAGGTACTGGGAACGCTGGTGACGCAAAACGGGCGACATAGTATGTCCCAGAAGCAAACTCTACTGTGCTCTTTATTTCGGAAAAGAGCCCCTGATCCAGACTGTAACTTGCGCCCTAATTTGTTTAATGATTTATGATGTCATTATTTACGTTCCAAAGCATGACTAAGATACATTTTGCTTCGTTTCAAGGCCTGGGATGTGTGGTGGGAAAATGTCCAATCATGACATTTCAAAAGCAAGGAGGAAAAGTATAATGATCTTTTCGCTCAGATATGTGCTCATGTGTGTTGGTTTCTCGATTAAGCGCGCTAATTAATGCCTAAAATATATATATTTAGTGCTTATCCCCCGTAAAATGTGGTCATACTGACTCCCACTTCTTTAGGAGCTCCTGGAGAGAAGAGGCGACAGCAAGTCAGGTGGTCGGATGAGGTTAGGAAGTTGGCACGGATAAGGCGGGCACAAGACAGGGTTGATTGAAGGGATATGGTAGAGGCCTTTCCTTCTGATGTGGGCGCAGTTAGGCTGATTATGATGATGAGGATGATGATGTTTAATAACGTTCCAAATTGGGCTAGCTAGTTTCTACCATGGACTTGCATCGTTGCCCATCTCCCTCCGCACCGGCCATCAGCAGCAAGTGTCGCGACCTCGCGCCCGCACCACTACATTTTCTTCATCATTCTTCCTCCGGACTGCGAACGACTGGAACGGCCTTCCCGGAGGACTTGCTGCTATCACATGCCAATCTTTGTTTCTCGAAGGAATCACGCGTGTACTTGCTGAGTGAAAATCTTATATTTGTATAACTTTCAACTTATATGTTACTATATGTTATATGTTTTTCATTTCTGTGTGACCCACCCCTTATGTAATACCCTCTAACGAAGGTCTTTAAGGTACTAAAGTGAAGTAAAGTGAAACTTTGATACAAAACGGAGACCGGTACAGAATACGGATGCGGATCCGTGTTTTCTCCTTACTACCGTTTTGCGTAGAACCTTTGCAAAACCGCAAAGGTGCAAGACAATGATGGTGATGATGATGATAATGAAGAGTCAAACGGTACGGCTTTAGGCTTAGTCACTAGATGACAACGCATGGTTTAATCCCAGCTGAAGAAAAAAAGAATTGCTCACGGCATTAACCCTGCATCCATGGCTACCCCACCTGCAGTTTCGGTGCCCAATATATTAAAGAAACTTTTCACAGCCGGGTCTCGAGCGCAATTACTTGGCCAAAGCACATGCATATACACGCGTCCACACCCTTACATTCGACGCCGCGGAAACCGGCGCCCGCTTAATATCGCATGCATAGGCATGACCCTTCACTCTCGACCAACGCCCGCCGCGAACGCTGTTCCTGGAACGCCCATCCGTGGTGCCGCTATAGACGGACAGCGGAGGCGTTGGCCCATTTTGCGGGCATAACAACGCGAGCGAGCCGCCCGCCCGCCCAAGTGGACTCTCCGCGAGCGCCTCTCGCCTTCCCCGCTCGGCCAGCAACACGCCATCGCGCCGTGACTCTTCGCCTGTCCATTTATGAAGACTGGCAAGAGGCCTAACAGCGTGTGCGATCGCCTTGACCCAGTTGTTATACAATGCGCCGTTCCAGTAAAACGCCTCTCTCGCTGAGCAGCGGCGGAAGCCACAGTTGTGGGCTGTGCATGTCCGCAACGAGACCAAAGCTGTGATGGCGGGTCGGTGCGCCAGATATGGTTTGTAATTGCCCGATGAGTCATTCAGCTGTGCCGTTACGATCAAAATGTGATGGGGAAAAGCAAACGAGGACAATAAGGTATTAGCTCCATGCATTGTCAATCAAGAACTACCACCACCATATGGGTGGTCCATGGTTGGGGGCGTGCTACTTCCTAGTGCTCTCTAACACCATTCCGTTTCGCGTCCCGGATGTGGAGCTTAGACCAAGGCCTCTGTTCTATCGAGCGGCTATGGCTGGACGCTGCTGGAAATCGGCGCGCAGTTGCGCGATAGCGAGGGCATGTGGGTGGGAAATGCTGACGCAGTTTCAATACCCAGCTTTAATTACTATGAGGGAGAGCAGGCACCTCACGGCGGAAGCTTACACAACAGATATAAAAAAAAGGTGATCGAGAGATTCATCGGGATGCTCAAGTCGGGCGCGACCGCCTAGACGCCAGTTGTAGTTAGAGTTGATGTTCACGCATATACAATTGAACTTCGCTGTAACGAAATCGGAGGGGCCCGGCGATTACTTCTTTAAAGCCGCAGTTTCGTTACAGCCAGTTTTGACCAAGCTTCCGAGGAGAATTGTCGTTACTTCGTTATATCCATTGTTTCGTTAAAAACCGTTCCTTTAAAACGAGGTTCGAAGGTTGTATTGCGGGTGGTTTTGAAAACTTGTAAGTGGTCACGCAGAACAATTGAGCACGGGCAGGGCATGCAAGGAGAAGGAACGGTAACCGGTGCACTCCCAGGGAAACGAGTTGAATTCCAAGAAAATGCAAACAGGGCAGAAGACGGCGCAGAGTCAGATGTGCGGATGGTATTAGTAAGTTTGCGGGGATAAGGGGGCCGCAGGTGGCACAGGACAGGGTTAGCACTGGTGGGACATTGGAAAAGCCTTTGTCCTACATTGGGCGTGGTATAAGGCTGATGATAGTATAATGTGTGGTCGTGCTTGTCTTGCGCGTTAGTAGTCAGTGTTACCTGGAGTAGCCTCCATTGTTTGCGCCGGAAAAAGCTTTGCAGCAAGCACCATATTCTCAGTGTGCATCATTTTGCATTCTGAAACTTTTCTTCGCGCACTTTTTGGTAGAGAACGAAGATACAGACACATGCACCTGGAAGGAGTGGTTCGAATTTATCCAGAGTGCTGACCTGCTTTGTGAGAGTATGGTACCGAAAATTCACCTATAAATCGCCTAAAACCTTGGCGCCGAGACAAATGCGCATACATTATTCGACATGCAGTGATAAGCCCTAGCCACCCCTTTACCAGTGTATACATAACTAGCGATTTAAAACACTTGACGCATATGTGAATACCAACGCCCCGTCTTGATACCAGCATTCATATTCCGAGGTTATAGCGTCAATGTAAATATTCAGGCATTGAAGCCGCCATGTCCACTTATACGCAGCAAAGGTGCTTACTTGTTGAAGGTCAGCAACAAACATGGTTGGAATGGAGCGAACACCGTTAGAAAAAAAAATTCTCATACAAAACTGGGGTCGGCCATTTGAACGAGCTCGTTCCTCTAGAAAGCGTTCACAGCAAAGAGAGACAGCGCGGGGGAGACAGCTAGGACACAGTGAGAGACACAGAAAAGCTCATCCGCGTCTGTCACAATGTCCTGTCTCTCCCGCTCTGCATCTCTTAGCTATGTAACACCAACTAGCCTAAATGCAACTTTACAACATTATAATTTATATCAAAGGCAGCGTTCTACACCTTTCGAAAGTCTCAGCCTTTCTCTTAGGATGTACCACGGGGCATAGTCCGGCCCTGCCGTCACGGAACCCCAGGAGAGAAGGAAGGAAGAGAGTGAGGACAACGGCCGGGCTTTCTGCACAGCGCGCGACTACAGACGTTTACACACGCAGTGTCCCCAGGGGGTGCCAGTAATCTCCAGGCGCTGAGTGCGCTCTACGTGACCTTAACGTCCAGCGCTGCCCTCCTGGCTTCAGAGGGCAAAAAATAAATATATAAATACAAGAAACAAAAGCGCACATTCATTCCATAGGCTGTACGTGAAGTCTTGCAGCAGTGGCGGCATTCAAAGATGCGTTGACGGCAAATAACTCTCCCTCGAAGTGGGCTAGATTTCAGATTTAAAAAAAAAAGTCCGAGCCTATAATAACAAGAAAACCAGAGCAGTGTACATATATGTGCCCGTTGTCAGCACAAATATGGGCTGCGTCTAAAGCTTTATGCGCTTTTAGTGCACCGCAGGCATTAGTCTACTGCTATTTTTCGTGTGAAAGTGTTGTTAACAAACCCCGAGAATCCAAAGCGTAACGTTAGTAAGGATGGGTCTACGTGTCTGGGTGAAAACAAAATCTCTTTTAATATAATCGTCCTAGAATGTCAGCCAGTACTTATCGCAAGCGCACAAGGTCACAGCACCGATATAACCCGAAGAAATGAAAGGGCCAGAGGATTCCTACTTTAACAAAAAAAAAAAAAAATTACGGAGGGCACTTCAGACTACTTGCGTGGTTTGAATGCGAAAACATTCTTTATACTTCTTTCTTTATATATTTTTAATTTTTTTTCCCTCTTCCTTTCTAGTGACACACCCACCCATCAGCATACTTGAACAGTGTAAGGCAACACATATACTATGTTGACTTTTGCTCGCCAAGAAGCAACCTAAAAGTCCTGGATTCAATTCCCCGCTCCTTCAGAAGAAATTTTATTTTCATGGCTACCACGATGATGTCATCTGTGATTGTTGGGACCTCTTTATCAGACGACGACGCCGAGTTTCGTTGCTGATGAGCCACATAATGCTTCCTCAATAAAAACTCTGTACAGGCTGACTTGAGCAAAGCTAAGCTAAGGCGCCTGTAGGAAATGGACCGGCATCTTTAAGTGTTTCTAAAAAAACTAAGAACTTTTTTATTAAGTTTGCAGCAGCTGGAATGGTGTGACGAGTTTATATAATTACGTGGTTTTGCTCGCTTTCTCTGCGTCGTGTGAAACGCAACAAAAAAAAAAAACATCGGCTAGTTTTGTTTTGTGCGCTAATCCCTTTTGTGGTGCTTTTTAGTATAGCTAGTTCATAGCTAGTACTATAGCTTGTCGTTTGAATGGAACATGTAGCAGTATTGGCTAACATTTTTCGAGAACTTCAAAACACTTCTAGGTGAACATTACCGGCCAGCGGCGAAACAAACCGAGCTTTATAAATTAGCTCCATGTCGTTCCCGTTCAGCAACAAGCCATTTGATCACTTTAAAACACTTTCCATTGCTTTTACAAAGAAACGCGATTGGGTCGCTGAACTCACCTATACCCGTATGCTCCTATACCCTGTATACACCTAAACCTTGTATACACCTATACCCGTGTACACCTATACCCGTGTACACCTATACCCGTATGCACCTATACCCGTATACTCCTATACCCATATACACCTTTACCCGTATGCTACGATACCAGTATACTCCGATACCCGTATACGCCTATACCCGCATACTCCTATACCCGTATACACCTATACCCATGTACACCTATACCCATGTACACCTTTACCCACGCCACACGCCTGCAGCGTCCGGACCAATCCGCACAAGCGCACTGGCGGTGCTACGCGGCAAACAGTAGCGGTA
The DNA here is from genome assembly GCF_055824585.1 of Amblyomma mixtum. Classification (NCBI taxonomy): domain Eukaryota; kingdom Metazoa; phylum Arthropoda; class Arachnida; order Ixodida; family Ixodidae; genus Amblyomma; species Amblyomma mixtum. Next base: position 87,401,765 of record NC_143020.1, read on the forward strand.
TACGCGCTATGCTAAAGATCTCCGATGATGACGTCTTATATTCTTCCTTCTAACTACGGCTGCGGAGCAACCCAGCTGCCTTCGATGAATAACCGAGCAGCCGGCACAGTTTGGAAGCGTCCAAACAATGACGCTAGCTGCCGGATCGGTGTACGTGACTATGCATGCACTCTTCAGTGCTTGGGAGGCTCAGCTCCTTTATTAATTGCTCCCTGTTCTGTAATTAATATAGTGAGGGTAGGTTACAGGCCGCGTCACGCACACTAAACCACACAAGCACACCTTCGGGTCAGGCTTCCAGAGCCGGATCGATAACGCAAAAAAGTCATAAACCTGTGGCCTGAACACACCGCACTACTCCCTCTTTCTCTGCCCGGCAGCCCTCCTCGCCGCATAGCATGGCTAACGATGTGGTGAAGGTCGCCCCGGCGGTGGCCGGAGCTGTGCTAATGCCCGCCGCGGTCCCGGCGCCATCGCGACTCATCAAATATTGACCGAAAAAGGGCGCGAAGAATGCATGATCCATGCGGGGAGTGAAACCGCGTTCAATGTCAGGTCGGAGGTGAAGGAGGCGAGACACGAGGCCGCTGTGAGTCATGGTCCACGTTTCGCCTTAGCGAGATCATGCTCGTTCCACTGTAGGAGCTTAATTATAGCATGGTCTCCCTATAACAGCAAAGCATCGAATGTACAAGAAGCGTTTCGGTGGTCTCTTTTTTTCTACGACCTCGTTCTTTTTTTAACACTACAAGATGAAACAACCTCACGAAACACGTGTCTCGTAATCAACCTTATAATGCCCGGAAGAGAAAGAAGACAGACCAACGGTGTTCTACTAGAACTGAAAATTTTCTGCGGATTTGTTTTTTTACCGTGTCGCTAAGTCTCACTTATATTAACAAGCTAGTCGGGAGGTTCGGACAAAGCGGCTTCTGTTATCTGCCTTATCTTATCAACGCCCTATGTTTGCGACAGCAACGTGCAGCTATGCAGATTGGTCGTGCGTGTATTTCTTGGTAAAACATTGTCCGCATTGACCGGCATTGGTAGTTTTGGTTATTTATTTTTAGGAACCACCTCCCGAGAATCAGAGATGGTGGGAGACAATCGTTTCCTTTTTCTTCTTGGACAGCCAGGGGATGAGTCACTTGGAACTTTATAACACTGCAACCACCCGCTAAGTTCCAACCGTACGACTTCACTATCACCCATAAACAAACGTCGGTGATGATCGGCTGGGTAATGTGTTCGATCGATGATGCATTCCCACGGTAATTAATTACCGAAGTCGTTCCTAATCAGCTGATTCATAGTTTAGTGACCTCCATAACTCTCCTGAACCTGGCTCGACCATTGCCATCAACGTGATGCGGCGTCTACTGTAAGACAAAAAGGCCTCTCCGATCCACTTCAAATTAGTCCTTTGGTCCACCATCCAACCACCCACTCTCTGCTAACAAATCTCCTAGCCTCTTCTCCGCACACTACTCTTGGCCGGTCCGGGCTTCACCTCCCCTGGCTTAGTGGCTACTCTGGCCCCTCAATAAGTGATCACTCATCGCGGCTCACTCATTCTACTTCAACCAATCCCTGCTAAAGTAGGATGCGGGAACTTCTCTTTGTCCTGCGTCTGTTAGTGAACCATTCGTTCTACAATGCATTTTCGGCAACTAGGTCTGCTTGCAACTCTTTTAAATAATCGCACGGAAGCGGACTCAATGACTGATTTTAAAACCACACAGTAACGTACTACGAATCTAGGCAATCAAAAGTGCATCCTTCCGAACAGGATCCCTCATCGCTGTCTGATACCGACGCCCGACACCTATACTACGCAACGCGGGGGAAGTCAGCTTCATCCGAGAGATACTCCTTCGACCCACTTCTAGTTCTCTCTAGCGGGGATCCGCCAGAACGCGCCCGGGTCCCACTAAGAAGAGCAAGGCCCCTTTCCTGACCCGGAGGTGTGCAAGGCACATCCACGAAGCGATTACGAACAAAAAAAAAAAGCAAGAGACCAACATAAACACAGAGCCACTTCGCAGCAATACATATGCGACGGACGTGCGCCTCGAATGGGGCACGCTTATACAGAGAGAGACGTTCGCTTCCGTTTCCGAGATCTCCGCGGAGCGTCTACCATCGATAACACGCGGAGAAACAAACGAGGCTTATATGCACTACTCTCGCTGTTCGATAAGAAAGGGCTTTGTCTACAATACGCGATAAATGCCGGATTGCGAGCAACGCTTGGTGCCACTTTCTGTAAACGGTTAGTCAGACAGTGCCAGTGAGTCGAAAAGTGTGTGGGTGCGGAGGAGGCATGTGGTGACATTACGCGGGTTCCCGCCAAAAATAGTGCGCGACTTTGCCACCAGAGGGGGCGAGCTCCTCCCAACGCGGTCTCTGTGTCCAATGCACTCAGCGGAGGCGCGCTTCCAACGTGACCGGCAATCCCGGAGACCGATCTCCGTGGAGCCGGCGGATTGAGTGCGGGGTTCGGTGCCACAACCATGCCGCATTTTCGCACGCATAAGCAGCACGAAAGCAAGCGTCCGGGTGTGTGGTAGAGCCTTCCATTCCATTAGCGCGCGACCCGGTTTAACCATCTATCTCTTTTCTCTTCTTTTTTTTTTCCTGCAAACGAACCTCTAGTTTTTTCGAATGCAGCATCGTACGCGTGATAGATCAGCCCTTCTCCCCGCGAATGCCAATGTTTCCTCTATGCAGACAGTATAGCGTCTCCTGCCGGGGGCCCCAATCTTGTGGATTCAGGTTAGATGTGTGGAATACTGAACATTGTGTCGACTGCGGCACCCCGCCGCTTGCGACATTGTGAAAAGAAAACACTCTAGCGCGCTATTTATGTAAAGCATGAACCTCCGTCACTGTTCGAAATCCTTTTATTTCACACGCCTTCTGACTTTGGCTACCAGTTGGGTTCACACGTCGACCCTTTCCGCGGGTGAATTTGACACTTACAGTGTGTGCCGACGATATGGCGATAGTACAAAACAGCCATAGACGAGAGAAGGAGACGAAGGTGGCCAACTTTCGAAACCAGTGCCCACTGGGAAAGGCTGATAATTCCGCTAAAGACGTACGACAGTCGAGTCTGCATAAAACACTGTAGTGATTGTTACGATCTACAATAGCAGCCGTTCGCACATAATGAAAGGGTACGACTTATTACACCATCGTTTTGAGATTGTATTTACTCTGGAATGTTTTAGAACCACCGTCGATATTCAGCGACAAAAAACAACGCGATATCAAATCTAAACCGTGTCACACCGTCGTGTCGTGTGTCTCGGTTTGATAACCGGTGGTCCTTAAAGGGGTGGAGACACCAAATTTTGAAGCTATAAAAAGCCTGCTATTGAATTCCTATGTATGCAAGGGCGCTCACAGCCAGATGTTGGACGCAACAAACGTTTAAAAAATATTTTAATTCGCTTCCAAAGATTACCTAAATGCTCACTCTCACGATCTAGACCCATCGCTAGCGCCATCAACCATGACGTCACAAGGGGTAAAGAAAAATTAAAGTTTTAGTGACGTCATACCAAAATACAGTGACGTACGATGAGCGGGGCACAGCCGCGTGAGCGCAGTCGACGCACCAGCGAGCCGCGTTTGCTGCTAACCGCCACTCGCTCGGTTTGCGGCGCGCTGTTGCGAACAGCGTCGCAACGTCCGATCGCAGCTCGTCGCCTGCGTCCGGCCTGCTAGATGTCAACGGCGGGCCGCTCGTGGCAAACGCAACGACGGGAAGCGGCAGGCAATACGTGCGCGGAGAGCGGCAGCATCATGACGACATATAGGGCGCACTCCTTGGAGCCGGGCGGCCTGCGCCAGTCTTCGTGCCGACCGCCGGCATCTGAAGAACGCGATAGTATTGTTTGTTCACGTTCATAGCAAACCCTGGGATATATGAATATCAAAAATGCATCGTTTCTGACGATCGGTGGCAAATACCGAGTTCCTGGTAGAAGTGATGACTGCGATGCAAGCAAATTTCATCCCATAGCCGGTTCGCCTGCCGTCTGCTAGCTCTGTTGCTGAAGACGTCGTGGAAATTGAACATATATTTTATTATGGGACGAGTTCACAGCAAAGGGGTGCCGAGCGGAGCACGTTTCTGAGCGCTGGCCAGTCCCGAAGCGTCCTCAGCTGCGGAGTCAATGCGAAAGCAGCTAGGCCTAGCGACGACTAGGGCAGTCTGGGACCAGCGCGCAGGTCGTCGGCCGGCGTTGCCGCAGGCAGTGTCGCTGCCGAAAGGTCCACTTTTAGCACAGTCATGCTGTCGTATCTCGAATCTAGAAAGCATCCTTTCTGGTAGCATGGCTGTTTTGTATTTTCTTGTGCGGACGTGAAGTACGCCGAGTCTGCCGGCCGGTAGGTCAGCCTGGATACCGTCTGCCGACGTCATAAAAGCGAGCTAAAGAGTGTTCTTGACGTAAAATAAACCATGGGACAAGAAATGTGAAAAAAGTGTCATTTTTGAGGATCGCTGACCAATACTGAGCTGCTAGTAGAGGTAACAACTGTGATATGAGCAAATTTCTCACAACCGCGCCTAGCAGCTGCCGCTGGCGCGACGTTGGGGTCCGGCTCGCCTGGCGCCCGCTCGCTCCGCTGCCGAAGGCGTAGAGGAGATTGACCGTACTATTATTTTATTGTGAGATGATTCTGTTAACACTACAGCTATTTGTGAAAAGTAGGCCTTTTATTATAGCGCAGGCGACTTCCGAAGCGCCGGCCGCTTGCTAAACAGGCTATAGGCCTAGCGACGACCACGGCAGCCAGGCAGCAGCAGAGCTCGTCGCCCGGAGCGCCCGCGAGCGGTGCCGTTGCCGAAAGCTCCCAACATAAGCAGACATGCTTTGTCGCTGCTCGAGTATAGCTGGCAGTTCTGATAACAAGGCGATCTTGTCTTTTCTTGTGATATTTGTACACCATCCCAAGCAGCGCTCAGGTACTGCTGCACGGCAGCGAAGTGTGACACCGCGGTTGTGGGCGCAGCTTGGGTAGAGCGGCGCAGCGATGCTTACTGGCATTTTGCAAAGTGTTTCGCATCCTCACGCGAACCCGCGAAGGCGATATTAGCGCGCGAACAAAAAACAAAAGTCGACGTCTTCACTCATTGGAATGAGATCTGTCAGAAACCGAGCTGCTGGGACTAGACATGCAGTTGTTTGCTTTCATGCGCTGGTCAGTACGTGTGTGAGAAAGCAGACGATGCAGCAGTAGGTGCCGCGTCACAACTTTTGTGGGCCCACGTGACCAAGCGAAGCAGTTGATCTTCCCCCTCTGTGACGTCACTGTACAACTCGGCGTTCCGAAACCGAAACCGAAAATCGTTCACCTAAAAATGCTATAATAAATTATTGACTGTGAATATATGAATCTTTGAGTGTGAATCATGCTTCCTGGAGCCATAAGAAACGTTTGAAACTAAGAACGCGCGAACCACAAATTTGGTGTCTCCACCCCTTTAAGGGCAAAGGTGGGGATTCCAAGAGAAAGCAAGCGTAGCAGGGGGCGGCAGAAGGTTAGGTGGGTGGAAGAGATTAACAAGTTTGCGGGGATACAGTGGCCGCAACTGGCAAAGGACAGGGTTAACTGGAGAGACATGGCAGAGGCCTTTGCCCTATAGCGGGCTTAGTCAAGCTGATGATGATGACGATAATGATGATGATGTCATACCGTCCTCGCGAAGCTGGGCCGCAGACGTCGCAATTGGTGGTGTCAAATCACGTGACAAACAGTCTAACTTGGACGAGGATACTGCAGACGTTCTCTACGGTAACCGAACATTTAGAGCTTGTGCTCTCGAACGGCCATTTCCAATAGTTCATGTACACCTCACACGCTACCAACTCCACCACGCCTCCGTCACCAGCTTGCTGCCTGCTCGAGGCTTTTAGCTACTTCGATGGGAAATGAGGTCTCAATAGAAAGCATTTTTTTCTAAAACAGGTGCTAAAACCCTGGCTTTAATTCTCAATCATTCCTTCCAAGCGTATATATCGTTTCAAGGAAGCTATTACGGAACGAAAAGTGCCGTTACGTCATCACGTCCTCTTTCGGTACCGGCCTTCAACCCAGTACTGTTGACCTTAATTCATGAATACCACAGGGACGGTGTCGGAGACTCCATTAAGAAGACGAGAACACCCAAACCCAGCACTGCAAACTCTAACGGAGCTGAGCGCAGCCACCATCTAAAAATGTTTGCCTTGCCACGCGCGCAATCACGCAAGACATTTTAAAACATCAATCAAGCGAGGTGTGGAAGATTCTTGGATCTACAGAGTCTTGAAGTAACTCCATCAGGAGGACAATGCTCCTTCTTTGGCTGTCATCCGCAGTCATAACGCAAGACAATTGAGAACTTCCAAATAGGAAGGGCAAAATGGTTTTTAATGACCGCCAAGCCTTAGCGACCATCAAACCAGCGAGCGACTAGCATTCGCCCTTCCCCCTCGCGTGCTTCAAGCACGATAAGTTGCCCGTCGGAACAACATACCATAATGGCGCCCCGTAGCGCAGCTTGCTCGCTAGATGCCAGCCGCATTTCGTGACCGAGACGTTTAGTCACCGCTTCCTGCTCAGAAGGTGAAGTCATGAGCCATTAAGGTGGGACGAAGAAGAAGTTGTCCACGGCCTTGGACCCTAATTCACCGGCCTCCGTACAGGTAGTGTTTATCCGCGAGAACGTCATTAAGGGTTTGGTCGTCTACGAATCATTAAGGAGGTAACGCTGAATTCCGTGAGTGGTTGCATAACTTGAATTCTATCTTTGGTCTCTGAATGCGGACGTTATTGTGCGCTCTGTTCTGGACCGCAACAATGTCAGCGTGCTTTTGGTGCTATGTATGCCGATGTATGCGATGACAAGTCAAGACGTGAAACCTAGTACTTGAACAGCATCGGCAAAATTATACTGACAAACATCACTCATAGTTTTGTTCCAAAGCGGATCATGGACGATGTCACCACTGCAATTAGCAGCCAAATGTCTTGACTAATGGGCATCGGTGTGCTTAAGAGTAGTATCTTGTGCGAAACTGCACAGGGAAGGGCCTGCAGGAATTTACATTTGTTTTTTGACAGGCATAGTTTGCATAGTGAGCGATTTCTAAGCGCGTACACTTGCTGGGTAAGAACATATGAAACCACGGGAAGCTGAGCAAATGTACTTATTGCGAAACGACGAGCGCCAACAAATCGCTTCAGTAAATCATTCTGCGAACATATTGAGCTAGTTTGCCTGCCCATAATTTCTCCGGGGAAACTCTAACGCCGAAATCAGCACAGCCTGTTTCCCGATGTACATTGTTTACGTAATACCGCCGAACCTCCTGCCGTTGAAGCTTCAGGAAATACTCGTTCATGGACAACCCGGAAGCCGTAATGAATTACACGAAGCCTGACAGACCTTCCTCTCAGCTTTGTATGATGTCTTTTCCAAATACTTCTTCCACCAATAGCCGTGGATGGTACATTCGGCTCACCACAGGTGGATTACTAGGAACTGATCCCCCTTTTCTGGCAGCCTCTACTTTCGCGCTGGATTCCAGTCTCCGTTACACTGATTCCGGTGCAAAGCCCACGGCTCTCAAGCCGTGTCCCTCAAAGCCGACTTCATCCAACACCTGCTAAGCGTGCACACGGCGTCGAATTGCGGTCAGACAGCAAGACATCACACAGCAAGGCTCAGTGTCCAAGACAGTGCAAGCCGCGGTTACGGCCCCAGTCCGTTGTGCACGCACTACCATTCATGCTCCGCTGATCTCCATCCCATCAAAGAATGGCCGGAAGGCTGGATCAGCGAAAACACACGAGGTCTCACACCCCTTCCCTCTGTTAGACCGCAAATGAACACGTCGCGGGCTATCAGGGGAGAGCTCGGCCCCTTGGCACACCGCGCGCTCCTTCTCTAATTGCCTGAGAGAGGGCGCTACCCGCATTTCAGACGCGCGACTGGATTAAGCCACCGCGCTTCCCCCTTTCCCTTTGCTCCCGTATATTTCCTGACGCCCCACCCTTTTCGACCTGCCGCCTTCCCCGCGTGGCCCGTATATTCCCTACTCGCCGCATTGCCTGCACAGAGAGCTTTGCCGTCTGAACTTCCCCAAGGAGTCGTCTGGCTTGGAGACGTTAAGCCTACAGGCTTTCCGCCGCGTCGTTTGCCGTAGAGGTTTGAGCTCACCGCTGCACGCGTCCCTGGAGGCGTCGGGTCGAATGCGGGCCCGTAATATGAGACGGGATAAACAAGGTGCGTTCCCGCTGTACTCGCGTTGACAGGCGTCGGAAACGCGCGTTCGTCGTTGAATTACCCGCAGTTATTGACTGCAGGGTTAGGTAAGTCGCTGAGGGAATGAGCTTTGTATAGACTGTTGGGTAGAGAATTGCAGAGGTAAAGAGCACAAATCGATGGCTTAAACTTCGTGCACGTGAGATATGCGTATTTTACCAAAAACAATACTTTGTCAAGCGAGAAGGTAAACTTGTAGGGGGCGATTCCCTTTACGGACTACAAGCTGACGCTTTTGAAACGAGGAACATCAGTTGGTGAGCTTTGAATATTGTTTCTCTGAAATTGTAGCCCTGACCGCATAATAAAAACGAGATATTTCGAGGGTCGTGAATGAGCTTTCTTTTGATGAGGCGCATGATTAGCAACGTGAACAAGATTAAATGAACAGGAAATGTAAAAATGAAAAAGGACGCAGATGTGTTGGCACACGTGCCGACCCAATCCCTGAGTGTGAATTCGTGATGGCAGGCTTCACGTCCCCGGTATGACCTCTCCGGTGTGAAATCACCCATGTAATATGTCAAAGGCGAATCAGCCGAAAAAAAAAAACCGTTGCGCACAATACAGACGCTGAAGTAATCGCTAACGGCCTCATTAAGCCACTCAAAACACTATAATAAAAAAAAACTAAGTGCTTAGTAGTGTAGTTCAGTCAGAAACGAGTGGACATAAGGAATAGCAACGATAAACATTCCCTGGGATACAGCCATATGACTACAAGGGGAACCTCAGGAGGCTGAAATTATTCCGGAGGTTTTCCACTACGGCACGCCGTAAAGGCCACAGCGTTGCTGTCGCGGAAAAATCAATCAATCAATCAATCAATCAATCAATCAATCAATCAATCAATCAATCAATCAATCCTGGCTTTTAAAGTAATGGCCCATGTCTCAGGGAGCATTAAGTGACAAAGAAACTTTTGGCGTCTTTGTCTTGAATTTCAGCGCCTTTATTATTGGCGGTCCTTGCGGAAACGGTGCTGAAGATATCGAGTGGCATCGTGTCGGGCTGAGTTCTCCAACCACACACACGTAAAGGCGTGTGTAACAGCTCGGATAATGGCGGTGCGCCGAATCGCTTAAGTTCCAAGCCGTTGCTAATGGACGCAACGTGTATCTGACAAAGCAGTTGTGAAGAGGGGGCGAGAGCATCGAGCGCTGCGAGGTGAAGAAGGGATTCGTACAGTAAGCAACAGCTCGCACATATCTTTATTTCGTTTCGCTCAACGTCTTCATCTCGCCTTCCCGCGATACGAAAAACTTTCTTCAGTATAGTTTTCTTCTTTTTTTATCTTAGAAACAAGGAGGTACACAACCGCCGCAGGCTACAGCCAGTTGCTGTCGATTGCCTCTATCGACATCGCTTAAGACGCGCCCGAGAAAAGATGCCGTGAGAAATCTGGGACGAAGGAGGCAACTTTCTTTGTGTTTTTTTACTTCATTTGTGTGCAGGTACGTACGACTTTTATTAAAGGCTACTTTTATTAAAGGCTACTCCGGCTACAGCTGTCATGTTCACCTACAAGTAAAAGAGCCAATGAAAGAAGCGCTGAACGAAGATAGATACAGACGTTGGTCGGAGCCTGCATTCGCCTTGCACAAATCAATCTGACACTAGTGTCACGGGGCTGGCAGTTCTTTGCGCACTCAAATAACTCGCATGTTAACGCACCCGTCCTCCGGCCTGTCAGTAAACTTGTTTGCTAGATGGTCTGTGGTTTGGTTTATGGGGTTTAAAGTCACAAAGCTACTGATTATATGAGGGACATCGTAGTGGAGGGCTCCGGATAATGTTGACCGCCTGGTGTTCTTTAACGTGCACTGACATCGAAAAGTACACGGGCCTCTAGCATTTCGCCTCCATCGAAATGCAACCGCCACGGCCGGGATCGAACCAGTCTATCTGGTCAGGAGCCGAGCGCCACCAAACCCTAAGTCCAACCCCTATGATTACAGGTGGCTTATACAGGATACTCCAAATAAATTCTTCATCTAGTTCATTGTGCTACAGTCGTGCTTGTTCCATGTGCGCAACCTTGGAAAAAATGTAAACTTGAAGTTGCAGGAGAATTTAGCCACTAGCTCCAAAGACAACACTCGAAATTCTAACGATGCTCCTTGACGATAATGAATAACTTTTAAATAAGCCTAACTAGTCTTCGTCGTTTCGTCTTCGCTTCCTCGTGTTTCTTGCATCTACAGCTTCTGTCATATTAATAGGATTAGCAGCTTCAATACTTCTCTCGCCAAAAATTACGTTTAAAGCGCTATGCGATCAGAATTAGTGATAATTATCGGTGTATACCTTGGGCTTTCGTTTGAACGCAGAATACTTAGACAATGAGCGCTGTTTTCGGACTTACTAATTTAAGCCTGTCACTGTGAGTGCTTGGCTACGAATCAAGGATATATTTTGAACAAAACGCACTTAATTACAGCTGCGGACCTTCAACGTGAAGGCTGTATAGTGATATGGCTTCGCTTCGATGAATGTTCATCTTTTAAATTTCTTTAACAAGATTAAGTCTGTTGGGAGAAAAAGGGGGGGAGGTTCCATATATATATATATATATATATATATATATATATATATATATATATATATATATATATATATGATGAACACTCTCAAGGTTAGGTTATTTGTAAACATAAATACCCCCGAAAGCAGAAGGTTTGACAGCCGCCGCCGTAGCTCAGCGGTAGAGCACCGGACGCGTAATTCGGAGGTCCTGGGTTCGGATCCCACCGGCGGCATGTGGTTGTTTTTTCTTCTGCTTTTATAATCAATTAGCTTTAAGCGATAACATATTAAGTAATACCCTAAATCGAACAACGGCACAAAATAAATAAATTAATTAAAAATCCCGTGTGTCCCCTGGTGGTTTCTGTGGCTGTTGGCTTCTCTCTCTCTCTCTCACACACACACACACACACACACACACACACACGCACGCACGCACGCACACACACACACACACACACACACAGATATATATATATATATATATATATATATATATATATATATATATATATATGGGCGGATATATGCTGCCCAAGTCCCCGAGTAGGCTTAGATCGATAAATATGCGTAATGCTTAGTCTTGGCAACAGAGGCATATTCCCACTGCAAAGCAGAGAAACCTGATGCGGTTATCAATAGGAGGAGTGTTTCTGAACGCGGCCCCTTAGGTCTTGAGGTCAGCAAACATAAGAGATTGAAACCTCGGTTACAACATTATTCATCACTGCTAGAACATTGCTTGCTTCGAAGAGGAAAATTATTTCCATTGTCAACCACGTGTATTCCCTATTCTTAGTGACGAAAATCTACCCCAAGGCATGGGCATAATACCCTGCCCCTAAAAGGAAATGAGCTAGAAGACAGAGCACTCCCTCTTTTTACTCCTATATATAGGCCAACTCGTGTTTAGACTGCATGACAGAAGTGCAGTCGTGTAAACGTAATGGGCTTCGCTATCAATGCCTACACCATTTCCACGCGTTATTCTCCTCACTTATCGAACAATTCAATATTATTTTGAGGTCGCGTAAATTTTTTCTTGCGTTTTGAAACAAAGTAACGCCGCAACAAATTACTGCATCCGTCCGCGCGCACTTTGTGAAGAGCAAAAGAAGCGCCTTCGTCGCACTTACCGCTGCCTTAGGTTCAAACCCGAGCCGCCGATTTCAATCACTCTCGTTTCCCCAGCAAAGAAAATAAATAAAACGAACGAAGGAAAGAATCCATCGCTTTCTGTCACGCGCTCGGTTAGCCACAACCCCCGGCGACCGGCCTTATCTCTCCAAGCTTACTACACGCTCACGTCCCGCATCCCCCACTTCTTTCTTTTTCTTGTTCCTGTTAAAGCCTCTCTCCTTCGTTCGTTCTCTTCTCACTTCCCGCACTCCGTCTCTCCATCTCGGTTCGTTTTTAGGCTCGGAGCTGGAGAGCACGTGTGTCTGTGTGTGTGCGTACGTTCCCGCGCAATAAACGGAATGGATAGAGTGAAACAGAAAGAAGAAAAAGGCGGGAAAAACAAAAGGAAGACCAGTGTCGCCTCGAGAAAGAAGTCCGGGAGGGTATTTCGGGTGTCGGGAGCATCCGTTCACGAAGGTCTAGCCCGGCTCCAGGGACTCCGCGGGGGATGCCTCTCCAGGATCTTTATAACGGGACTCGCGGAGGCAGCGGCGTCTGGAAGTCGCTTGAAGTGAAAGAGAGCGAAGGATGGAGAGAAAAGAAGTGAGAGAGGGTAGATAAGAAGGATAGAGTGGTAGGTGAGGAGGATTTGGAAGCGAAGCCAGCAACGCCCCCTTTCTGGGACTCCCGCTCTGCTGTTGGCATTGAATGGCACATGGCCAAGGCCACACAAGGACCGCGGTCGGCCGACGACGGAACCAAGGAGTCAAAATAGAAAGAGGAGAGAAGGAGAGGCGAGAAAGAAGAGTGACACTGACACGGAGCCGGCGCGTCGCCGCCCCGGGAATCCCTCCGGTTTGAGTGTGAATCAAACGAAGAAGATGAATTGGTAGAAGAAAGAAATGCAGAACTAGGGCTCCTCCTGTTGACAACAAGGTGGCGGCAACACCAAAGAGCCTTTCCTTCTTTTTTATTTAGTTGTGGCAGAAGAGACGAAAACAGGGATAGGCTAAACGTGAGTTGTAGTTTGTGGACGGGAAGGGGTAACTACTGACCTTCGGCAGCTAGGAAGACGGTTCGGGAAGAAACACATGCAATTGTCTTGCGCATATAAGAGCAGGTTAGTTAAACACAAATGAGTTTCTTGCGACTGCCCCGTCTTGAGATGCGCGAGCAGTTGTAGTCAGAAACGTTTAGTTACTTTTCACGATATTCGTCAGTTTAGTTCATCCTGTACGTTGCAGCCGCCAATAAAGATCTCTCGGGAGACTAAATCGGTCAAACTTCAGCTGGAAATCTGTAATATACGGCGAGATAGAAATACACGGCGAGAACGAAATGATAAACAACCTGCCGGCAAGTCACCGTGTAAGCTGGGAAAAATTCCGAATATATATGTCGATAATCACGATACGAAAGACAGAGGTATGTGGAACTGAAAGGCACCGGCTTCGATTTGGTGCAGTATAATCAGAGCTATAATAACTGAAAAACTGAAAAGGTCAATTAAATGAAGTGATGTTACGTGAATTCGAAGGCGGGCAAGCATCGCGTTCAGAAATGCTAAGCCGAGTAGTCCTTTGCAATTTTCGAGCACATCGCCGTATAAAGAGTTAAAGTGCGTTGTTATGGACTGGAGTTGCATAACATATCGTAATAACATCTGGCAGAAAGAGAGCTAAATAGACAAGCGAGTAATCTTCATTTTGTTTGCCGCAGGCTCCTGCATATGTTCCATATTCGCCGATATGCGCACTCAAGCTCTCTTTGAATATTACTAATGTGGTATACTAATCCATCTACCTCCTATTTTCGGACACAGCTCAAGAACAATGCCGCTCTCCAAGCCCCCCCCCCCCCCCCCTGTAGCCAGTGACATAGACCGTTTGCACTTCTCCCCTTTGACCGATAATATGCACGTATTAGGGAAGCCACCAGTCACCGACACCAATAAAGGCATAGGGAAAAGTTTTTTTTAGTTTTACCAATGGGAAATCAACATCCCAAATTAAGCAAAACAACAGAAACATCCCTGTAAGCGTTCGTCTGTATCGGCGACTGTTAGATTCCTTAATATTTTATAACCAGACCGTCATTTCCAGCCCCTTGTTTGCTCTCGTGGGTCTGTTTGCCACCGACGACGTGTGCGTTTTTTATTCTACTTTCCAGTCAATTATCTTTTAGTAAAAAAATGCCTACAGTGCTAATTAGCCGCTGATCAGCACCCCAAATTATAATATATAGAACAATTCCCCCATGCTCTCCTTGGTTCAAGTATCCATTTGGTTTCTTTATGAGTATTTTCCCACGATCCCCACAGCGCCTTCTCCTTGGCAGCTCATATACATAATTTATTGCGAAAACACTACTTGACAGGGTGACACCCAGCCGACAATCTTGCCGCGTCCCTCACCAGAGGGTGCAGAAATAGAATTAAACATTGGAGGCTTATTTCATCACGAAAGCGGGACAAGAGCATGTCAGTGACACTTCCCTTGCACTCTACGGTAAAGTTTCTTTTTGTAAAGTTTCTTTCACACCACATATGCTAATTTCCTGCGAGCTCATTTCCAAGATCTCGCAGTAAGCGTACAGTCTTTGTCAAAAGTAACCAGGCTGCATGTTTTTCTGCTCAGTCGTATATTAAAGCTATTATGCCAGCCCTTAAGCTCTGAATCTCTGTACATTAAGAAGAACCTCTGCTCTCACCTTCAAAGAACTTTTTGATCTTTAGGGAAGCCGTGAGGGCTCTATTATACGAATGAGAAGCAAACCATGGAGCCTGGTTACTTTTGAGAAAGACTGTACATACTGTATATATGCTTTGATCTTTCTTTGAATAACTCAATTGTGAGTAACGCCCGTGTATCGTCTTGTGCATTCCTTTCTTTTGTCTAGTGTGCGCTTTGCGCTAAATGAGATGAATATAACAAGCAGCGCTAAACGCATGCTTTCTCGCTTACACTCGGTTGAACCACGTTGAATGCCCTACCACTTTTTTTTTCATTGTTTACACAGGATGCTGAATACACAGGCGTGTTTGCGTTTCGTCTCCATCGAAATGCGGGTGTGCCAGGCAAAACAACCTGCAACGGATCCCGCGCACTCATCCCCCACGTCTGCCGGAAGAGGAAAGAGGTAAGGGCGCGGCTTCCTTTGGGAGGCTTGACCTTCGGCGTCACCGGAAGTGGCGGGGTATTCGCATCCGCTTCCGCCCATCCTTCCTCCGCCTGTTTTCACGCCTTGCGGGTATTTCTGTATTTGTCCCCCTGCCCGCGTGTCTGGGTGTATTTGCGTGTTCGTGTTACTGCGCACATTGTTTTTGTTAGCGCAAGCAGCGAGAGGCGCGGGTGTCGGAGAGCCTGGCTGTCTACTTGCGCTGACTGTGCTGAGAACATGCGCGAAGTGCACTGCGCCGCTAAACCCTCAGATACCGTTCAACCTCGTTATAACGAAATTGAACGGGCCTGGCGATTACTTCGTTATAGCCCTTCTTGAGCGAGGTTCCTAAGTCAATTGTAATTACTTCGTTGTATCCATTATTTCGTTATAAGCCGTTTCGTTATAATGAGGTTCCACTGTATCTTGTGTTCAGCAATAGCTTAGCCATAACTATATATATTGACGGCAACGGAGTTGGATGATGGAGAGGAGGTGTGAATGCTAACAAAGAGGGTTCAGCTTAAGGACAACGCAGCGAGCTACGGAAAGGAAAATGATAGGTGTAACGTTAAGAGATAGGAAGCGGGCGGAGTGTGTGAGGGAACAAACGCGCGTTAATGATATCCTAGTTGAAATCAAGAGGAAGAAGTGGGCTTAGGCAGGGCATGCAATGCGAAGGAAATATAACCGCTGGTCCTTAAGGGTAACGGAGTGGATTCCAAGAGAAGGCAAGCGTAGCAGGGGGCGGATGAGATTAAGAAATTTGCGGGAATATGGCGGCCGCGGCTGGCGAAGGACAGGGCTAATTGGAGAGACATAGGAGAGGCCTTTGCCCTGCAGTGGGCGTAGTCAGGCTGATGATGATGATGATGATGACACGGTTTGGTCGGCGCCGATCGACTGCCGCAAGCTGTCGTGCTTTAACGTTTTATCACCGGTCGGTTGGTACAATAAGCTCTAAAATGCTGAAGTATTATGAAAATAATTACTTCCCAGCTTCCGAACAAGGTTTGGCTAACTTAACGCGTACGTAAAAATGAGCAAGAGTGCAAGACCATTCTGATACTGCGATCGTTTCCCAGTCGAAAAAAAGAAAACAACAGAGATGTTTCTGACTTCACAGATCATTTTCTGTAATCTTTTTGACCAAAATCTTGTAGTAATGACAAAAATTGTAGTTGCAACAGAATTCTATGTAGGTACTATAGAAAAGTACTACAGAACTAGAGGGTACAGAAAAGCCCCACAGAAATAACCAGACTGCAGCAGAAAAATTCTACACAACAGAAAAATCTGTCGTTCCCACAAAACTACAAAACATTTTGTTGTATTTTTGACAAGGTTGTGTCGTTTTGTTCGACTGTGTTCTGCCATTTATTTGAACCTTTTCCCAGCTGATTTCATCCAGCTTATGTACATGGATAAAACGTGATGGTCGCGAAGAGAAGGGGCATTGAAGAATTAAAAAAACACAAAATGACGGTGTTCGTTCTAGTATCGTCTTCATACTGAGGAGTTTAAACTAAATTACTGTTCCACTTTATTTACACTCACGTTATCAGGCAGCATCCCCCCCCCCCCCCCCCTTTTTATAGAATTCGATCACTGGGCAGAGTTCCAACCAGTAAAAAAAAAGAAAGTGTTCTCAAGCACGACTGTGGGACTAGTCATCCTTCTTACTCTTTCACCCATCCAACAGAACGACCACCAACGAAAAGAAAAAAAAAACATCTAGTATGACAGAAACTAAGTAAAAAGCAATAGGGGATGGGTCGTTTTTAACGAATTCCGGATTCAGCGAAGCGTATACATGCCAATTATCCAGTGCGGTGCCCGCATAGCGCAGAAAGATTCCCCAATATTTGACCGGTGCGCGGCCATCGGACCCGAACGATGACTGGAGAATATTCGCACCTTCCGTTTTCACCGCACTGAAAACTGTGATGAAGTTTACGTCCCGAGGCAATAAACGTCACGCGCGTCTGTCGTGGACAGTGTTCGGTGCACTGAACGGATGGTTTAATCGCGAAGTCGGCGTGGCCAATGTATGTCAGAGGAAATGCGTTAGACATATCCTGTGTGCGGTTGTCCGGAGACTTCATCGCACCGCGTAGTTTTTACGCAACTGTCGAGGGCGCGGTGCCTCTCAAGCTGTACAGATCATTGGCCCAATATTGGAAAGGGATGGATTCACTCTGGTCCTTTGTAGGACCAGTTTCATCAATATATTACCAATATTGGTAATGTGTTCCAATTGGTAATGCATTGTATGTATTTCCAATATTGGAAAAGAATAGTTTTACCCTGGTACTGGACGCGAAAAAGTAATGAGCGCACTGCCAAAGTTAGAAATTGTATTTATTTATTTATTTATTTATTTATTTATTTACCCTAAAGACCCAAAAGAGGGCATTACATAGGGGGGGAATGATTAAAAGAAAGCACACATAACAAATCAACTCATAACAAATGATGGTAAATATACAGAAGGCAGAGTTTGGGTAACATTTGGTTAAGTGCAGTATAACACATTGAAACCGCAAAATTCAACACGTTCAAACAAGTGAGTAATAATTAGGGCAAAATAAGTAACTAAAAATACAATGGCACACAAAAGAGGCTCCGGAGCTGTTCAGCACACAAGAAATGGCTCTGAATTTAGCTCTGCTAAAAAAAACGTTAATTATGGTGTGAACCTGTTCACACTAGAGGCTGCCGTGGATAGCTATTACTGTCGGTCTCAGCAGCCGCCAACGCAAGCGGCGAGCGTGAAGCAGGGCCTTTCAGGCGGCCGTCCATTATTTTGGGTTGCGTGTTTCTTGCCGGTTGGCGTTCCATGTTCGTTTAGCTCGGAAGTACTTCAAGATGTAGCTGAGCAGTTCACCTTTTGGAAGTAATTTCCACGCTCCTGCGCGCGCCGCCGTGTCAGCCATTTTGTTTGTTCGCATTTATCGAATATGTGGTTGACTTTGTACTTGGCTTGGCTTCTGATGGCTAGAGTGCTGCAGAATGGCCGGAAATGATATTTTAAGCTTATAATATTGCAAAGAAAAGTTCTCACCCGCTCGTGAAACACTACACAACAATTTCAAACATCTTCATGCGGGCTGATGTCTTTCAATTGCACTATTTTTTTTAACTGATCACCCCCGCCATCATTTTCGAATGACAATATTTTTCACCGTGTAGCACCGAAACAGACCGAATGACATTCGACGGCTCGAATGCCATTCGGTTCGAATGACATTAAATCTGATAGTCTGACAGGGTTATAATACTCACTCACTCACTCACTCACTGACACACACTCACACACACACTCACTCACACACACACACACACACTCACTCACCTACCCAATCACTCACACACCCACTCACTCACTCACTCACTCACTCACTCACTCACTCACTCACTCACTCACTCACTCACTCACTCACTCACTCACTCACTCACTCACTCACTCACTCGCTCCCTCCCTCACTCACTCACTCACTCACTCAGTCGCACTCTATACAGACCGACAGGCGTCCCGCATACAAGCGGGACGCAACGCACGAAACGAGCGCGCCCAGCGTCGATTGCAACGTTCGGGCCAGTCGACAGGGGCTCAGCGCACGACGACCACGTCACACACAGACGCGTCGCGGCCGAACGTGCCGCCACCGACAGAGCAAGCGGCACGCTCGGCCCCGATCAGGCACGGAAACGACACCGCGCCAGCGACGCCGGCGACGTTGCGTCAAATGAAAACAGCGCGCGACGGGCGGCCGGGAGACTGGCCGAGCCTCCTCCGCCGCCATTTCCCCTCGTTTTAAAGTGGGCCATTCGACCGGAGACGCCCGCGCCAGTATCCGGCCCTGTCTCCGCTTCTCCGCCTAGGCGCCGCTCCGCAGAAGGAGAAGTACACATATAAAAAATGGCAGAGTCCCGTCTACTTAGCTCCGCCAGCGCGGAAGGAAAGCGCCTTGTGCTGGGGCCCGCGTGGGCGGAGGTCGGGGAGACGGCAACTCAGTAGATATTCCGCCGCTTCGCTGTCACTAAAGAAAACGCAGAGAGATAAGGGATGTGTGTACAAGGACGCTATTAACGTGTACTTAACTGCCGCGTAGGTTGTCGCTGCAGCGCTAGATTACGTTTGTCTGTAGTGGTAATCGTAATATGTGTGTAGGAACGGTAAAATCGCAGACGTCACTATCTCAGGAACACCTCACCTCTTTCTCACCAATGGGAATCAACTATGGTTGGGCCCACTTCCTAGCTGATTAAAATGAGAATTGTGTGGACATTTAATATATGTCGTTGATCTATCTGGCCTGAAGAGGGCACTCTAAATGCGGTGAGAGTTTTCCGCTGTTGTTGCTGAGGAGGAGAGCAAAAATTACGAGGAACTTTAGCGACTTAAGTGGTGAAAGGCATGAGTGCTGCATTGTGCTACGCGATTGTTGCGCATGTAGCGATGAATGCTGCCACGAGTAAAGTGAGCGACTACACTTTCACATTTTGTACACATTTTTTCACATTAGTTAACTGCCAATTAATGACGCTGAATCTGCGCCTTTAGGAATCGAACGCGACAGCGTGTTGTAGCGCTGCCAGAGAGTCCACGGAACGCCACCACCCGTAAGAAAACAAAAAGTTCTTCTTCGAAATTCCTCTTCTTTCTTTAACTGCGAAGTTTCTGAGAAAGCTGTATAGCTTTCCTTTGTAGCCGTATGGCTGCGCTTGGGTGGATGTCAATGAGTAATTACTCCCTTATTACAAATCTTCTCCACCTTGGGGGCTCCCCCTAAACATTTGGCCAACATCTTCGAAATATACTTTTGACGAGGCTAAGTTTCGTCATTAAGAAGTTTCAGGGGTTTCTGAGCATCATTTTTATCACTGCGAAGAGGAAAAAAAGCTGATTCCGAGACGCAGAGCTGCTACTGAATTCTCCGCACGACTTCCTGATGACGCACACAGTATATACAGATCTCTGGATTAACTACCTCATGATCCCTCTCACGGAGAAGCCGCTGTTAATCGACTTCCTCCACATTATTCATTCCTTCAGACCGCACTTTCCTCCCTTCCATTTTTCGCTCTTTTTTTCCCAGTATGTTCTGTTTTCCTTTTATCCAGTTTACCTCTCTTTCGCACGGGGTGATATTGAGAATTCTGGGCCATCATCGCGCACGGCTGGAGACGCAAGCGTGCACGAAATCGTGACGGATGAGTTTCCTGCCAGCGAGATTGACTGACGCAACCGCCGTGAGTGGGATGTGAAGAATAGCGCCCGGATATACCGTGGCCCCTTTGGGTACTACGTCACCGCTCTGTAAGAGGTTTATATAGCTATACTGTCACGAAAGGCTTGGCTCGAGCGGGATGCTCTCATTTTTATTTGTTACTGCGGTATGTATGTATGAAACTCTCTACAGGTTAGGCGGTGTCGTGGCATGTCATCACCGGAAACTCTAGCGTTCGTCTCCTGTTCAGCCAGAATGTGGCAATCAGCAGGGAAAGTTCACGGAACGCGGGTAAGCGGAAATTTACTTTGGCCAGGTCACTCAAGCCAGTCGCCTGAAATGCTTCCATCAAGGTGTGAGGAGACGCGAATTCTATTATTACCAGACGGCTAGGTCCTGAGGCAGCGAATAAATAAGCTCGTTCCCGAGCACAGGCGTCCCGTAAACATTTGCTGTCGACTGTACACGGGTGGCCCTTAAACCGTAACAGACACGTGGGGCGGGAGGGCCGGAAGTTTGGGTGCTATCCAAAGAGTGCTGCCATCTATGGGCATGTGATCAAGTTGATAATAGGAGTCCGTGCACTTATGGGGGCTACGGGAGGGAGTAGTGATACTTTTCGCGGTTACTTAGTGTCCGAGAAAGAAGCACTAAGCAACTTTTTTCTGTTAAGCGTACATTTCTGCGATTATTTTCCGGTGACTTCCACAGAACAGACATTACCGGATCTCTGGCTATTGACAGGTGTCAATAGATAGTTACAGGCAAACAGAATCAAACTTAGAAGTTGGACATTTTTCAAATGACTTTTGACTGCACAGGAGTGCTGCACTGGGTCACCGAAAAAACATAGTGTTTCATTCGTCGGAAATAATATACGCCGAAAAAAGCACACGCTAACCTTTGTTCTCAAATAAAAATAGAAAAAAGTCCACCAAATTTTCAAAAAAGAGAAACCTAAAAGTCTAACCCTTATACGAGGGGGTACCCAAAAGAAACTGGACTAAATTTTTTGGTCGGCAAAGCTTCTGTGGTAACGCGTTTTGCCACTAGGAGCGCATAGAACGAACATTCCAGAGTCAGTAAGCCGAGTGCCGTCGTTGAAGGAGGTCAGACTAGTTTAGGCAGAGTTTTAGAGTGACGACTGTTTTGTGTGAATGTCGTTTTTGCAATGGCTGATTTTCGTGAACAGCGTGCGCCGGTGAAATTCCGATTTTTGCTCGGAAAAAGTTGAATGGAAACTCTTGAAATATTATGAAAGACCTACAAGGACGATGCTATGGGGACAACTCAAGTGTTCCTGAATCGAATCCTGAATCAAAGCAACAATCATGCCAATGGAAAACTTCAAATTCACCTCGCCTCAAGAAAGCTCGTCAGGTGAACCCAAACCTCAAAACAATGCTGATTTGTTTTTTCGACGTTGGAGGAGTCGTCCATTCAGAATTTGTTCCGCAGGGTCAGACAGTTAGCCAGGCCTTCTACTTGGATGTTTTGAAAAGATTGGGCAACAGTGTGCGGTGGAAGCGGCCAGATTTGTGGCGGTCGGGTGACTGGTTCTTCCATCATGGCAATGCCCCTGCTCACACAGCCCTGTCTCTACGACAATTTTGGACCAAAAATGGCATGACCCCTATTCCTCAACCCTCATACTCTCCCGACCTTGCCTCGTGTTACTTTCTTTGTTTCCTAGAATGAAAAAATAGGTGGATGGAAAGCGTTTCGCTGATGTTGCTGAGGTGAAGAAAAAAACGACGGAGGGACTGTCAAGCATCACAAAAGATGAACTTAAACAATGTATTGAAAAATGAAATGAAAGATTCGACAAGCGTATCATTGCAAGTGGGGAATAATTTGAAGGAGATTGAAGGTCTGTGCTTAAAATGTGAACAAATAAGTTCAAACAAAAATAAGTCCGGTTTCTTTTGGGTACCCCCTCGTATATAATTTGCACAGCAAGCGTGGAATACTGAAAGACTGACTAATTTTCTTCACTGCACAAAACACAATAAACAAATGCGTAACACAGCCATGCAGAGCGCCGAGGTGTTCATTGTTATTTTAATGAACATGAAAGCAAATACATGGGCGTCTGCTAACGACAGCGTGAAGAAACGAGCAGAAACACACAGGGTAAGTCAGCTGCCTAGAGCGCTATAGCTGTATATGGGATATGAACTTCGCTTGCTCACTTACTTGAGTGTACCACGACTGCTCCAGTTTCTTTAACTGCATGGAAAGCGGCTTCGTTAAGAAGTACTGAATGTGACAGCTTTAACTATAACATAGCGTTCGCTAGGTTTTCTCAGGTCAGGTATAAGCAAATAAACTACGCATGCATGCAAATTACAGAGAGTCTGGTCAAGACAGCCGCCTGAAAGGACAAAGAGAAGAAAATTGATATGGAGCACATACTGGCTATCTCACGAACAGTTAAGCCGTGGAGTAATGCGTCCAGCTCAAACAATGCTATCTTGGTCGGCTTTTTTGAACGGCTAGAGTCGCCTACCATTTCTTTCTGGTCCCTACCGCTGGTGTTTAGTCGTGGCTAAGGTACTTTTTTGCTGCCAGTTAAGTAGCTGAGCGGAAATTCAAAACGCATTACTGACTGACTGACGACTTGGGCATGCAAATTTAGTACAAGAATAAGTATAAAAATTAATTCGAAGAAAACTAAAATAGTCTTCAGGAGTCCAACAAGAGAACAGCAGGTAACTAAAAGCAGTAAGTGAATGAGAGTCGTCAGGGTCCTTAGGGTGGTAACTGCAGACCCGGAACATGAGCAAAAAATGACATGGAGAACAAAAGTGGGTTGCAGTGTTCTGGCAGATGTTATCACATAACGAAGAGCACCTTATACCGTTATCCCTCAGAAGAAAAGTATACTAGTAGTTGCACCTTGTAGATAGTAGTTGACTTAAAGGGCCGGAACTTGCAGGCTAACGAAAAGGCTCGAATATAAACAGAGGAGAGGGCGGCGAGGTGTGGAAATGAGAATTAGTGATGTGATTAGTGATGAAGAAGCAAGAAGAGAGCAGAGGTCGTCAGGGCAGAAACGCAATTAATGATTTCCTACCTGAGATCAAGAAGAGGTTATGGGCAAGGGCCCTAGTAAAGTATTAAACATATAACCGATGGCAGCTTAGGCTAACAAAGTGCATACCAAAAAAAAAAAATAATGGTAAAGTCGTGCGGGCGGATGAAATTGGGAAGTTTGTTCGGATAAGGTGGTCGCAAATGGCGCAAGACAAGCTTACTCGGAGAGATACTGGAGGCGTCCTTTGTAATGCAATGGACGTAGTCAGGATGATGACGAAGGCGAAGTTCAAGATGAAAATATTCATATAACGCTTTACATTGGATTGAACCAATATTGACAAAGCATTAGTAGGCTGATGGTGATGAAAATATTTGTTAAGTAAAATTAGATGGTGGGGAATATTAAAGTGGTGTCCTTAGTCCAGGGCTCTGTTGGCGAAAGCCGCTGCCGTTGCTCTTTCGATAAGCTGACGTCGACGCCCTTCGTGCGAGAAACAGACAGTGCTGCCCCCCCCCCCCCCCCCCCCCCCCCCCCCCCCTCCCGCCTTGGCTGCTACAATATTAAGGACTGGATATTTTTTTTTTTTGACAGGCCCATACCATATGACCCATACAATATGTACTATCAGCGTCAATTGAAACGCGAACAAGCCAATTGAAACGCGAACAGCACAACTCGCAGATATTATACTAGGGAGGCAATATACATGAACAGTTGATTTTCCCATCGAAGCCGAAAAGACCGCTCTTCTGAAATGTTAAATATGCCAGGCCTGTATTTCATCTCCAGCCTCTAATATGCTTGATTTTTTTGTGCTAGCGTTTCAGGTGTTTTGTTCGCGTTTCATTTGACGCTGATAGTACTTATAACCTGAGCATGGGCGTTCTCCTGAATGGGTACGTCCATCGGCAATGCATCCGTGCGATGCGCCTGCAACAGAACAACCGACATACTTCACACCTCTTTGGAAACCATCAGATCAGCCCATTCTCGCCCGAATGGCAAGAAAGAGTGGTACGAAAACGAAAGGATGGGAGGTTTTACGCAGGCCGTCCAACCCTAGCAATCCTGACGCTCATGACATTCATTCACTCCTTCACACCTCGTCCATGCAGGCTGTTCTGGCCGAGGTGGCAAAAGAGAGCGGGAGTAAATAAATACCTTCCGGTTTTCTCGGCCTCCGCTTTGTGTGCTTTTCCGCCCTTCCAACTTCCGCGTGTCCCGGCAGCGATTCGCGAGGGCTACACGCATGCACGACACGGGTTGTTGCACTTAGCACCGCCACATCTACGACCGACCATCTCGCGTCGTCCACTGACCCTTCTTTCTCTCTCGTTGGTCCGATTGTCGCACACGTGGGAAAGGAACCGACCGCTTTGTTTCACGGGCTCTGCACACCAGCTTTCCCTGTCCTTTGTACAACTCGCGAACGTAGGGAGGGAGGAAAATACGTGGTGGTGACACAGTAATTAGTCGGCGAGTTGTACGCACTACAGGAAGAGTTTTGTAATGGGCTGAGGAGGTCTGCGTTAACTGCTAGTCTCCCTTACTGGCTTGCACTTGTTCCTGCATTGAATAAGACGTCAGAGAAGCTTACATATGTACACGTTTGCCGGATTCGTTGCATTACAACCGCAAAGCACTGTTCCTCAAGATGTCATGATGAATGTCATTGAGAAGGACCGTACACATTCGAGCTTAACTGCCTCATTGTTCACACTGGAACTAGCGATCAACTATACTACTTTCACACAAGTCGTTGTGTTTTTACAACGATAATTGTTCAGGACACTGTGTGAAGGAAAACGGCATAAGGTTTACTAGCATGTAGTTACACGAAACTCTCACTTTGACCTGCTGGCCGCCCATGTGGAATGGCTCTTTCGCAGTCCAAAGACCGTGTAACGTGCAACCATTATATGACCATCTCCTGACCACCTTTCTCTACCTCACTCTCCGTAACCTCAGAATGCGTTTCCCTTATCATGGTATCAACTTCGTGACGTCAACGAATCGTGGTTTCTTTTGGTAGAAAACAGCGCGGACGACACGGACAAGCACACAGACAGGTCGAGCGCTGTTTTCTAACAACATGACATAACAAAAATAGTGAGATACTACTTAAAAAAACCACAACAGCAGTTTGTAACACTAGTTCTTGGTCCGCGACGTCATGCATTACTCCGCTATCCAATCACATCAGTAAATGAAATCTTCTTTTTAATGTTTGACTTCATGAAACAAGCTATGTATCAAAACTGTAGAGCTTACAATTTTTTCCTTGTGATTAGCTTGTTGCTTAGATAACAAGAAATGTTTTACGAATGAACTACTTTTCATTCGTGGAGGAATTCTGAGCAGCGGTAGTCAATGTAGTTGCAGCTTCACTGCAGATTTAAGTTGTATCCGACAATAGCTCAACTCTCCGTTTTACTGTGTTTTATATGTTGTCCGCATCACATGCACTGACAACGTCCGTTTCCAGTTGAAATGTACAACCGCTAATGAATGGGAGTCGAACTGTCGACTTAGTGCTCAACATGGACATCTCACTTAATCAGCTACAGCAGTCGGAGGCCGCGAATTTGCGGGGTATGCCCGAGGATTTCACCACTCTTGGACCAGAACAGCAAGGGCATGAGGTCACACGAGAAGGCAATATGTTCTCCAGAGCACGCTAATCTCCTTCTGCAACCTGCAACTATCGTGGATTAGTTTTGAAGAGTGAAGAAAGTCCTATGAGGTGAAGGACGCTGCCTGGTGCGCAGACTCCAACGGTCGACGTCGCTTATAAGTTAACTTCCGAGGCAGTACGGCTGTCTACGTTCTTTATCGAAGCATGGGTCTGTTGCCTGTATCACAGAATCCTGCTCGGCGACTTTCCTTTGGACACACACAGGACACTACTGACTATAAGCGGAATGTCAGTAGACGGTCGACCCTGTAATGATTGGGTTCCTCGTTGTCCGTGATTGCATACGGGCAAATATACAAACACAAAAAAAAAGAAAGAAGACAGACAAATAGCAAGCCAGAATAAAGCCACGCTCTGCCGTTGTGCTCGGTCCACCGGTTTCGCGCTTCTATTTCGGGACCACGCTCTCAGCTGGCCACGATGGAAACGGTCTTTCGAGTGACTGGTTCACACATTTCCTTCACTGCCCAAATCATCCCAGGAATGGCTCGAGAAAAGCGCACAGAAGAAAATGAACCCGACAAAGAGCGATCTGGGAAGGCTAACGACTTTTGAATGCCGAAAATACGAGGATGTACGGGCTCCCAGTAGCGACTGCAGGAGCGTGACTATATTTGAGGCTCCTTTCAATCTTCAGTGAACTGCGAAGGTACCGGTATATTTGAAAGCGCCGTCGTAAAAAAAAAAAAAACGCAGATAGGATAGGTCTGAGGAAGTTGTTAAACCATTGCCTGCCAGGAAGTTTCGCGTCACTGGGAAGAAGCTGGCTTAGACGAGGCTCAAAATTATCGGTTTTCGCGTGAGCGTTGACGGCTCTGGATTGAGCCGCACTTTACCTTGGGTGCTCTGTAAGCGTGAATTATCCTGTAAGAGAGTAAAAAGGAAGTGAAATGTTCTCCAGCGCAGCGCAATCCCTGATAGCGGTAGGCTATGCTTCCAAAGTCCCGGGGTCGATTTCGATCATTAAATACACGGAATGCTTACCCTCAACAACGGAGAAATACTCCCCAGTTCAAACCTTAGTAACATGATGGAATTAGCAATGGAAGGAGATTTTTAAACGTGGCAGCGGAAGCCTTGATGATAGGAATTAGAGGAGATTAAAACCTCACTTAAAATCTCAGTGACTGCAAGAACGTCCAGTGTTTTGAAGAGGATATCTGCTTCCATTGCCAACCGTAAGTATTTTGTATTTTGAGTGACGGAAATCTATCTACCCGAGGCCCGGGCGAGGCCAGCTTGCATTCCCTCCATTAGGGATTGCGCTAGTGGACAGTGTTCTCCCTTCTTACTCCCTTGTCGGGTGTTTCGCGTTCACAGTGTATTTAAATGGAAGCTATAACTGCTGCCTGAACATCAGGTGCCGAATTCACCAGTATGATCACAAGTTTGGCCACACTACTCGTCCGACACGATGAAGTTCCACGACAATAAATGCGCCCGGATTGATTTCGGTTACCTCACTGTCCTCAAAAAGGAATTCTAGAATCTTCGCACATCTACAAAGACTATATACGACCTCGAAATGGAGTCTAACCACATCGGGAAAACAAACCAGACAGCGCACAGCGTGATGCCGTGATAGTACCCAAGCAGCACATGTATTTGGCCCAATATTGGGAATGTATTGGCAAAGGCGGGTTCTATAAAGGAAGGCAGGTCCTGTAAAGGAAGGCAGGTCCTATAAATGTAGGCAGGTCCTGTGTAGGAAGGAAGGTCCTGTGAAGGAAGGAAGGTTCTGTGAAGGAAGGCAGGTCCTATAAAGGAAGGCAAGTCCTATAAAGGAAGGCAGGTCCTGTAAGGAAGGCAGGTCATATAAAGGAAGGCAGGTCCTATAAAGGAAAGCAGGTCCTGCAAAGGAAGGCAGGTCCTATAAAGCAAGGCAGGTCCTGTGAAGGAAGGCAGGCCCTGTAAAGGAAGCAAAGTCTTGTAAAGGAAGGTAGGTCCTGCAAAGGAAGGCAGGTCCTGCAAAGGAAGGCAGGTCCTGCAAAGGAAGGCAGGTCCTATAAAGGAAGGCAGGCCCTATAAAGGAAGCCATGTCCTGTATAGGAAGGTATGTCCTATAAAGGAAGGCAGGTCCTGTAAAGGCAGGTCCTGTAAAGGCAGGACAGGAGTAAAACCACCCATTTGCAATATTGGGCCCATTACATGTGCTGCTTGGGTTATGTCTCCATTAAACGTGACGAACAGCAGCTGCCGGAAGGCAACTGCCCCGGCAAATGGCGGGCGAAAGCAATGTGCACACCGTGCTTTCCACTGAAAAGCCCAGTGGGGCGCTCCACGCTTGTATACGAAAAGGCGGCTGCGCGTATTTCGTCTTACGTAACTGCGGCCATTCGGCTCACTTCACGTTTCTTGATCCCTCGTCTGCTCACGTTTCTGGAGACACTAATGTTTTTCCTCGTTGTATAACTGAACCACGCACACACAGCGCGTCGCGTGAGAGCACGCTGAGCTGAAAAACGCGCACCGTGTCCTGACCCATAAAACCGAGCCTCGTGGCATACATAGCGAACAAACAAGGGAGATATACGGCCAGTTTTCGGCAGCCACATCGTCTGAAACTTGACTGAAAACGAGGCTGCGGCTACGGCTTAGCCCATTGTTTTTCGTGCCGGCGCCAGAAGTTCACTACAAGCAACTGGAAGGCGCGGCATATAGGGGCTCGCCAAACAGTCGTGCGGTTCTGGATGCGGGCGTAACACACTTCAAGTAAGGCTGAAACGGAGACCGTGGAGGTTCGCATAGTAGCAACAGAGAACAACTGCTGTGCGTGCAAGTTTTTCCGGCGTTCGCAGACGACGACGCGTGGGTAGCAGACGACGCACGAGAGTGCTTTGAGAAAACAATGGCGGCGCTCTGTGAACGAAAGCATGCCGCGCGTTGCTTCAACGGCGGTGCGAGTGTGTGTCTGCTTCGCTGATCTCATTTCCCGCGCGTTTTTGTACCAAGCTCCGCTTCCGAGTTGCTACCGTTGCTATCGTGCAAAGACCCCCCGCCCCGTGGCAACGGTCGCCTTTGTGCACAGGTCCTGCTGCGTTCCTCAGCCAGGTTTGCGTCTTCTCTCGAGCAAAGAGAAGAAACGTGGAGTTGGCAGCCCGGAGGGCAGGAACAGGGCTGAGACTGGCGTAGCTATAAACAAAGCGTGTTTTATTTTTTGCCGTACCTCCGTTCCGCGTATGCGTGTGGGAGTAAGCCTCATCTGGCGTCAGCGAATTCTCCGGCCTCGAGGAGTCGCTCTAAGCACATTCCTCCAGAACGTTAGATGCGCCTGGGTGTGAACGCAGCGCCATCTGGAGGGCTTTACGTGCGGCTCTGAGCAGTATTGTCGGTATACCGGCCGACTGCTTGCTCATGTTCTCCGACGAATCTTCCATATAAATGCCCCGACTTTTATCGCTGCCAGGGAGGCCTGTCTAAAAAGCGTTCAAAGAAACTACGCGCTTTTTTTATATGTAACTTGCGTGCTGCCCTCTGTGACAGTCTCACGGCTGATTTGATATTGCACCAGTTGTATCTTGTTACAGGGAAGCGCCTCCGTCTAGTATGCAGCATTACGATTAGAGTTATGCCAGTTTGCTTTTTTTTTAACATTGATAGGGCTAAGACAGAGGTAGAGAGCAGCATAGACAGGAGGAGAAATTCGAGCTCATTATTTCCAAAGCCAAAATGAGCGCGACGAACTTCACTCGAGCGCTGCACGAATGTCGAGAGAAGACAACTGATGTCGTATTAAGAATTGGATTGGATTTCAACACGCGGAAAACACAGTCAGCCGAGGGAAATAATGAAATATAGGTAGACGAGGTTAGAAAAATATGCTGCGATAAGGCGGCCGACACTGGCGCAGGGCATATGGCTATCTGGAGATAAGCTGCACCGGACGCAGAGAGGCTGATTGATGACGACAACCACAATGTACCTTTTAAAATCTTCTCCCTCCCCGTCCCCGGCGCCGCCATCCGCTGACCCACAAAAACATTGAAGCTCGTTGATGTTGAGAGATCACGCCCGCTGCGCTCGTACCGCACAGGCCCGCCAGTTGTAGAGCGAGATCTCTCACCGCAGCTCCTTGCCAACGCGCTGCACGTGCGGCAAAACTTCCGCCTTCCGCCGGAACGTCCCCCCCCCCCCCCCCCATACCTTGTACGCGTGAGTGGCAGCTTAGCGTGCAGCAGCGCTTCGCCTTCTTAGCTGCCAGTGGCAGCGAGAGAGGTCGCTCCATTCGTACACACGCACGCACGCATGGGCTTCGTGGGACACGGCGGAGGCGGGACAAACAATAAACAGCGCCGAGACGACGAACCGCACTTCCCGCCGCACGCACAGCGTAGTGCGCTTACCGCTCGCGCCCGGGCAGAGAAGCGCCCACGCATTGCGGCCGCCTGGCTTTTTGGAGCGTGACTCAACGAGAGGAGGGGAACCAGGGTGTCGAACCGGTATTTTTTCGGGTTCGGTTCGGGTTCAAGCCTTTCGGGTTCAGTTCCGGGTTCGGCTCCAGAGGGCCATTCTGTTCCGGTTCGAACCGGTTCGGACAGTCTCGAACCGGTTCGAACCGGTTCAAACGGGTTCAGGACAAAAAAAATTACAATGCACATGGGTTTCAGTCAACCTTGCTATGCATTTTCTTTTTCTTGCACATTGCTATAGAAAATAAAAAAATGCAAAGATTTGTTTACGAGAACATAAAACTGCGCTAGTTGGTAAGGGTTCATGCTTAAGCAGCGCAGTAAACAGGACAAAAGGAAGACTGGAGACGACACAAACGCTGACCAACAACTGGTTATTACATTCTCGGAAAAGTATATGAAGGCGCAGGACACAGCGAAAAATCCAAAAACAGAAGAGCAAATTAAAGATTGAAACTAAAAAAAACATACTGCCATGCACATCATAGTCGTGTCATGACATCTTTTTCAGCGAAATTCCAAGACTGTATTCCACAGTAGACGGTACTCTTCTATCTCCTGGACCTCGCACAGTTGCCAAGAAAGCCTGGCTCCTTATCTACGAAAATGATGGATGGTGAAGCAAAACGCTCATATGCTTCCTTCCTGATCATAAAGGCCTCCACCACCTCCCTACAAATTCGATCAGGGTGATTAAACAGGAAACTTGTCTTTCTAAGTGGGGAAGCAATGCGCATTTGTTCGAACATCACAGATGGTGGAAAAAAGTAGCGGTGTCGTACAACTTGGCTTTGCATTGCAGCGAGTGCAACGATTACTTCCCCCAGTAGATAAGACAAGTGTCCTGATTAATAACTTTGTTTACATTTCTAGGGACTTGGTCGAGGCTAATTTGATCAGGAAGGAAGCCGATGAGTGTGTTGCTTCATCATCTATCAATTTGGTAGATAAGGATTCAGGTTTTCTTGGCATTGTGTGAGGTCCAGGAGATAAGGGAGTGCCGTCTACTATGGAAGATACTCTTCGAATTTCGTTGCAAAAGACGTCACGACTCGACTGTGATGTGCATGCGCAGTATGGTTTTTAAGTTTTATCTTTTGTTCTGTTCTTTTGAGGTTGTTCCCTGTGTCCTGCGCCTTTGTATACTTATCCCAGAATAAAATAACCAGTTGTTAGTCAGCGCTCGTGTCGTCTCCCGTCTACCTTTTGTCGTGTTTACTGCGTTACTTGAGCATGAAAAAATTGTTTAATGCGAGATATTCTCACTTTACCCATTTTATTTATTATCCGCAGCAAAAAGACGAACTTACGGCAAGAGCCGCAAAATGAAATGAACTTGAAATTAATGAAAATCGGCTATGTATATACGCTATAAACCACCTTATGAGCTGTAAGACGAAAAGCCGATGGATTTTGCATCTACAAGACCATCCTGCTTGAGCAGTTTGGGAGACCACCGTAGCGCGAGTAATAGGTCTTCCTTGAAGCTTTAGTCAGGTGGGACTTTCTCGTACGCAGTGTACTTACAGGGCCCCAAAATTGCCGCCGCACGCGCCCTCTACATTCCCGCGCACTACAGAGAAACGAAACGGTTATGTATCGGCACGTATACATAAAGACAGATACCTTTCCGTCACCCCGTAACCGACTTTTCAGTCCCCCCCCCCCCCTCCTTTACTACATGGCAAGAAAATGTTCGAGAATCTCTCCACCGCCCATCCCCCACCCAACGAGAGCCTCGTTGGAGCACTGGCTCTCCCTAACATCCA
The DNA here is from genome assembly GCF_055824585.1 of Amblyomma mixtum. Taxonomy (NCBI): domain Eukaryota; kingdom Metazoa; phylum Arthropoda; class Arachnida; order Ixodida; family Ixodidae; genus Amblyomma; species Amblyomma mixtum. The sequence goes on from NC_143020.1 coordinate 87,434,039, forward strand.
GAACTTACCAAACATATTTTAAATCACCTATTCGACATCGCCTTTGTGACTCCCGTTATATATCCCGAGCCCCTAAAGCTCAGTATCTTCAAGAACTCAGCTAATCGTGGCTTCTAACTATAGTAAAGTAAGAAATTTGTTTGTGATAGAATGTTTGGGACTCTTCCTGGGGCGCTATCAAAGGCAGCCTTTGCGTCAACAGAATTTTTTGCGCCCTTGACAGAGCACAACTTGTTTCAGGCATTTATTTTCAAAACGACAAACAACCCCTTTCTGGCAGCTGTGCTCAATAGGTGACTAAGTAAGTGCTCGCCTGTCTATGCTGGACATGCTCGCGAGTGCTGATTGATTCGGTTTTCTCACTCTTCTCTTTTACTTACCTGTACGGCCTCTCCACAAGGCAGATGACAAATGTTGGGATCGGTCATTACTTCCTCTCCCCATACATCTACAGCTTTACCTAGACTTCCTTGATACTAGTGTATTAAAGCGAAGTCAGCGCATGTACAGTGGAGCCCACTTTAATGGCTGCAGATATAACGAACGCTCGCTTATTACGAGTGGGTGTGGTGCTACTGCGAAAATATGCCTAAGGGCAACGGAAATTCGTCGCAGATACAGCGAACAACTCTGGCCACACCACTCGGTTATAGCGAACGAGGTGGCGTGGTGAACTACCCCGAGGTTGTAGAGGTCGTTCTTCCGCTAAGCACGCAGATGAAATAACGCCTCTCAACCTTAGCCGCCGCGGTGGCTCAGTGGTTATGGTGCTCGACCACTGACCCGAAAGACGCGGGTTCGATTCCGGCCTAGAGATGTGAAGGCCTGAAAAAAACACTGCAATTTTGGAAAAAAACCGGTTTTTTTCGTTTTTTTCAGACGAGCAAAAATGGAAAGAAACATTGAAGATTTCACAAGGCAATTTCAAGGTTTTATGATTGCTTGGTTTTAGTTTATGTTTTTGTTTTTGCTTTGAAAACCATTAAAGCTTGCATCATTGAACGATTGGAGAGCAGTCGTCATCGCCGGTGCCCGGTAATGCTTTTAAAACATTCGTGCTGCGAGTACGCGGGTGGAAGGCCAGGTCACTATAAGATCCAGGCTTGACTTAAAAATACACTAATACTTGAACTCACGGCTGATGTAGAACAAAATGGCTACAAATTCTACAGCGCGACACACGGCATAAATAACACAGGCTGCTGGGCACGTAAGCGGTTTTAACGAAATACAAGCCTAGCTTCTTGATTTCCAACGGAGCAGAGTACAGGACATCTGCAGGAATTTGGTCCAGGACAGGGGTCTTCAGCGAAGCACGAGGCCCCATCTACCTGGTGGCAAGGCCTTTGCACCAACCAGCCGCTAACTCGTCTGGCTTGCCGACAGCTGCAGATACCACCATCATCCGGCAGTTGCGAAGGAAACTGGTCACGTTTCAGAAACGTCCGTACAAGGATTCGCAACGGGCTTTCAGGGGAACGTGTTCGAAAGATTGTGTATGTGCAGTCGAACCTAGCTGTGGGCACAGCTTCAATCCATGCTGCTGCGGCTAGTGCCGCATCCAGCGACAGTGACTCTGAGTCCGATATGGAGTGACTTATAGATCAGTTTTCATGTTCCCTTTCTCGGTGCAATAGAACAAGAAGTTCGTTTCACAATATGACATCTATAACTGCATATTCGATTGAACTTCGGAGCATTATTAATGATCGTGGTACTGTTGCAAATAAATCTGTTTTGGTCACGTTTTGCAAAATTTCCAATTTTTCATGAAAAAAACCCTGAAAAGAATGGTTTTTTTCATGCCATTCAAAATTTCATGAAATTTTACATCTCTATTCCGGCCGCGTGGGTTGAATTTCTATGGGGGCGAAATTCTAGAGGCCCGTGTACTGTGGGATGTCAGTTCACGTTAAAGAACCCCAGGTGGTCGAAATTTCCGGAGCCCTCCACTACGGCGTCTCTCATAGCCTCATTCACTTTGGGACGTTAAACCCCATAAACCAAACCAAGCCTCTCAACCTCTACGACACCGCCCCGGAAAGAACATGTCATACCAGAAATGGAATTAAAAGGCGGCCCTGCTGCGCGCAGCGCTAACCGGAAAGTCCGGCGTCCGGTAGCACTGTAAACGCTAAAGTAAACACGGTAATGATATGCTATAATTCTCTATTGAAATAGTAAGTAGCCGCCGGCCAAACCCGCGTTGATGGCCAACGAGGGCAATCATTGCCTACGCGTTCGCCGGCTCGGTAAAGCTTTCCTAGTAGAAGCGCGGTGCGCGTGAGAAAGGGGCATCGTCAAAAGCGAAGCTACTGGCCATGGTCGCGGATCAACTAACAGCAGCGATTAGATAATTCTTAAATCCTTGCTGGCCATTCCAGTCACGTGGTATGCATAGCCTGCCCAGTCATCTCCATCTTAAACGCCGCTACCATGTGCAGGCATTGTCATATAGCGGACAGTGCAACGGATGCATTCTGCGCCACAAGCGCTGCGCTAATTCGTCGCTGCATCAGACCAGGAACGACAGAAGAAGCTCGAAAACACGCGTGACCAGATACTTGCAGATTTCTGGCAACTCCCCGTTGATCTATAGCCGACCGGATGTTTCCTCGGATAACTACGTTCCTGCGGACCACAAAATCGCAAAAGCGCCTCCTCTGACGGAGACGTTGAACACCAATTGCGAGCTCGCCCTACTGCCAGGAATCTCATTTATGTGGCCGACCTGCCGCCAGTTGCCATGCACATTTCATTCATGATTAGTTATACCCGTCCCTAAATTTGATACTTGGCAGGAAGGTCTCGACGAGGATTAAATGACCGCCTTAGATATCCTGGAAAGAGCGGCGACAGGCTCTGCTTTGCACAAGTAGGCACGCATAACGCAGCTTTATAAGAAATAGTTGCCACTTCTAGTGGCCTTAGTATTTTCGGCTGTTGTACGAAGAATCCACTTGCTACGAACATCACACATAACGAATGGAACCCGCGTGACCGTCAGGTTCGTTATAAGTGGACTCGACTGTAGTTTCAATCGGCCACAAAAACCTTTTTCACCCTTCAGACATGGACCTTACATGTTAGGACGTACTACCTTCACGCCAAAGAGGCGTTTGTGCCGTGGTCAGTGCATTTCTACCTGTGCGAGCAACGAGAAACAATTTCAGCAATAAAATGATATTTTTGTCGTGATGCTGTATTCTTTTAAGATGTACTTAAGCAGTCTCTTAAAAAACCCATTGACATCATACATTTCACTATGACATTTATGTCTGCGATGAAAAACTCCGGGATTCCGGGCGAACTCTTCGTGTTCATAGGACGCAGAACCGCCGTGTTCCACTTGGTCACTGTTCAGACAACAGTGCACTTTAACGCAGGAGGAATATGCTGCGCAAGTTCAATCTCCTGACTGGTTCCCCTTTCATGACGTGTGCACCGTCTGGAATTTTCATGTGCGGGCGGAGGCAGGGAGTTATGGTGGCATAAGGCCTTATGCTGAGATCGCTGAATTCGACGGGGTCAAGTAAGGCAGGAGGAGGGTCAAAGAGGTTCCAAATATTTCATGCAACAACCATAAAAAGAAGCCTACAAGATAGCCGAATAGCCTAAAGCATCTGTACACAGTTTTCTGTTGCGCCGCCATTAGTACGAATCCCGCTCGGAGTCAGAGGTTAGACTATGCAAACTCTTTTAGTTGTTCTTTTTACTGTCTTAGCTGTATAGCCTGCTTTCCCAAAAATAACCGCTCTGCGTGCGTGCAGCCTCCATCCTTGATTCACACTCCTGTGGGCGTACATCAGAGCATTCAGTGGAAAAATGCACCTTCAAAAACTTTCACCCATCTCTCCCCTCCTCATCACCCACCTGTACCCGATATAGCCGAGGCAGATTGTTGTGAAGGCTCCACGTATTTAGTCGCCCAAGCGTTCTACGAAAAAAAAAACGCCAAAAATCATAAGCCTGTCGTGTCAGACACTAAGAACGGGAAGTATGACTGCGAGAAGTAGATATAAGTCACCAGACAGAGAATTCAAGATCGAGCAGTGCGAGAACAGCGGATGGAGCCGCGCGCTGGCGACTAACAGCAATTTTTTCTTAGAAGCAGAACGATTTCAGCGAATCGGCATAACGAAATCACTTCATCGTAGTTACATTTCATCGCAGTAGCATCTTTCTGGGCGTAATCACTATCGCATGCCAGCGAGCCGGCATTGCCCTTTTGTGTAATCGGTGTTGAATTTTTTTATTAGTAGCACATCTCCACCATTGCCAAGAACCCGCCTTTCGTTGCTTATTTCCGTCGTGCGCAAACAAGAATACATGGATTCTAAAAAAAAAAAAGCTGCACCAATTTGCACATTCTTCTTTTGGTAATACTAGTAGTAATATCTCGGGTTTAACGTGTCGAGCCGACATTGGGGCTATATGACAGACGGTGTAGTGGAGGGCTCCAGATTAACGGAGACCAGCTGGGGATTTTCGACGTGCGAAAGAGCGCGCTGGTTTTTGTATTTTTGGAATCAGCAGCCGAGCTCCACAGTCATTGAGCCATTTTTTTTTCTTTATTACCCTACATGCCCATCGTGAGGGGTTTTATTTAGAACTTGCTGTCTAAGACAATGAGCGCCTACAAAAGTAAATGTTGCACTACGCACTGCGGTTGCTCAGTGGTTAGGGCGCTCGGTTACTTATGCGGTATACCCGGGTTCGAACTCGGCCCCGGCGGCCACGTTTCGATGGAGGCGAAACGCAAAAGACACCGTGTGCTGCGCGATGTCAGTGCACGTTAAAGGGCAACTGCGCCACTTTTTGATAATTTCGCGATACTCAAGGATTCTACTCTATATAGGCTTTAGGTAAAGCATGCTAAGTTTCTTGCACTACAATTTAAAATAGTGACGTAATCGACGATTAAATTTTGCATTTCTCCTCAAAGCAACAGAGGAGTGCGGGGAAGTTCAGTGTTATGTCACGGAAGGTATGATTTCAAATTACTGCTGCAATCAGCCACGCCCTGCCGTGCCCCGTTGGAGGGTCACACACGTCACACGTCACAGCCATCGTTATGCTGGTGAAACCGAAACAGAGTCAAGAAGAAATTCAAATATAAATTATCATTATGTGTTGGTGAGTATACCACGCGGTGCTCCATGTACACCAACGCCTAACGCATCGTTTGAAAGAAGAAAGCACGCAAGCAAAAATTTGGTGTCTATAGTACTTTATTGAGTTAAAGCAGTCCTAACATTTTGATGAAAGATTTATGCAAATATCTAAAAGGAAGGAGTAATAGTTAATATTTCACATAAACCTGACGTACAAGTGTTTAGAATTGGCGGTAGTACATTACAGAAGCGTCGGTTAGGCTTCTTCCCAGGCACCAGACCTCCTGTAAGTTTGCTGTCGCATATACTGGGTACCATTTTCGCACTTCCCAGCGAAGACAGCTACGGGTGGGTAAATCTATGCGATAGATCATCTTATTTTGTCGGAAAACAAGAGGTATGCCGGGATGTAAAAAAAGTGGGGCTGAACCGGGTCCCGAACCGGTTCGGAACGGTTCCTTTGAATCGTTCCGGTTTGGGTTCAGTTCCAAGATGGCGAAAAAAATATGGGTTCGGTTCGGTTCCGGTTCCGGGCGAAAATTCGGGTTCGGTTCCGGTTTCGGGTTCGGGTTCAGTTCCGGTTCGACACCCTGAGGGGAACAATGGGGAGGAGGTTGGTTAGCTCACTTCGCTTGGTGCCTGTGAGTTGGGCTTCGTGTTCGTTCCTACCTGCACTGTCGCTCGTTGATAAAAGACCTTTAGCATATCGTGTACCGTGTTACCGTTACCGGAGAACCGGGAGCCCGCCGACCACCACTGCTCACGCGCTGATTGGTTCCGATGCGGCAGGCGTCCGCGCAGCTGCCGGGTACGTGGCGCCATCTGACGGCCGTGAGGCGATCTGCGCATGCGCACTGATGGCTCGCGGGCTTCCGGTACTCCGGGGAGGGTATCGGTAGCACGGTACACGATATGTTAAAGGTGTCGATTAAAAGTAAAGTCTTGGTATAGTGAAAAATATCCACATCTGAAATAGTGAATACAAATTCGATTTCTAAGCGAACTACAAGGCGTTCGCTTTTATGTTGAGTGCAGAGCAGAAATTGGGAGATGTGGTATTTTGCGCCTGAATGCGGCTTCGGAGCTCCCGCACGTGGGAAGAGTGTACATATTTCGTTCCACAACGCAATGCATCAGTGCACTACTGATGGCAATCCTTGAACGTACCTGCGGGTATAAGTAAACGGTAGACTGTGCCATGTTGACAACTTCAGCGGACGTTAAAGGACGCCAGGTCAGAATTATTTTGCAGTCATGTAATAGCTTCTCTGTAAGTAAGCTATGCTGTAAGTAAGTATAAGTAAATAGTAGACTGTGTCATGTTGACAACTTCAGCGGACTTTAAAGAACGCCAGGTCAGAATTAATTTGCAGCCATGCATTAGCTTCTCTGTAAGTAAGCTATGCTGTAAGTAAGTATAAGTAAATAGTAGATTGTGTCATGTTGACAACTTCAGCGGACTTTAAAGAACGTCAGGTCATAATTAATTCGCAGCCATGTGATAGCTTCTCTGCCCTTACTTTCACTCGCCGACAGAGATATAGTTACAGTGCCTTTCCTCTCCTTATAACCAACCTAAATTCCATTTCTTGGCCTTTCTTTCCCGCAACGCTACTTTCTATACTACACAAACAACTCTTTGTATTTATTGCCCGCACTGATGTTATTGTAGTCGCTTTTAGGCGAATAACTTGCAGTAGAATCCACCTACAGCTAAATAAAAAGAAACAGATAATGGACGCAGCAAGATGTCAAATGCAGCTGGAACCTTTTGTCTGGCGCAGACGGGAGGAAAAGAAAACAAACAAGAAAAAACAACTGAAGACTACACCACACCCTGCATGTACTCAACGGCATGGCACAGTACCTCAAACATACGAGTGCGCGATGACAAATAGAACAGAAACCGGTGCACCACAACAACACTAAGTTCATCATGAAAAATAAATAACCACAGCAACGAAACAACCCGCTGTTTAGGAGCAACAACTCGCCCCAATGGACAGGGTGCTAACGCCGATATCCTTCTCAACGTTACTGACGAGATGCTCCCCCATAACGGACATGACATGCGACATGCTCAAGAGACGCGGCGTGTTTATGCGAGGCGCCAGTCGGAAGGAATCGGAGAAGTTGTTTTTTCCGCTCCTTGCACCGTCAGGACTGTGCCGTCACTGCGAACTTTCGCAGAGCAGAGCCGCGGAAAGTAGTACACGCACGAAAGAAAGAATGCACAGGAGAAAATATGCGCCAACTACTAAACAGACGCATGTGTAAACAGACGCGCAGAAAATGTTCATAAAGCGTTCACAAAATGCGCACAGAGAGGCAAACATGCGCGCGGACATGTATTTTGTGGGCTTTTAGAAGATATCTCGGTATATACACCAAGTACACAAATATGTTTTTGTTTACACTGACTTTCATCACACGTCGCGCTGTGGCGATTCCAAGTTTTCGACTTGCATGCCATTTAAAAGACCCCTATGTACAGCTCAACAGACCTCTAAATCTTAAAATCTGATAGGCAGGAATTTGTGAGTCTACTGACAATAGTTCGGAAGCGAGAGTTGCGGACAAATTTTGAATACTAACGGCGTTGATGACGTCGAGTGGTGGCGTGGGTTTGATTCGGTTATAGTTTCACTTTTACCATCATTTCCTGCTTCGGTATGCGGTAAAAATGGACGAGCCGCAGCGACACAAAAACCAGCTTAATATTCAAACGTGCAGTGATTAATTTTGTGTTTCATTCAACTAAAGATTTAACTTGATGTCAACGTAGTGTATACTTGTAGAGACGGCCACTGGTGTCGACATCTGTCTTTTATTCTCCGCACTGTTTCTAGCTCTACAAGCTGCGTTTTAGGATTAGAGTGTCTTTTCGTCCTTAGCAAGTGATAATCTACGCCAATGCGCAAGGAAGTAGATGTTACGCAATGCGCCTTGCTCATCAGTAACCTGAAGTTCATTATTTCTAGATGCCATTTTTCGTGCACTCTGCCCGAGATTTACGTTTCCTTTTAGAGAAAAGGGCCACGTAACGACAATGTTTCTCGTTCTCGTGAAGAGGTTATAGACGTCCGCCATGCCACAAGAGTTAAATCAGTTCAACAAGCAAAACCACACCTATTTTGGCATTATGTGGTTGTTTGTACACACACACACACACACACACACACACACACGCACACGCACACGCACACACACACACACACACACACACACACACACACACACACACATGCCGCCGCGGTGGCTCAGTGGCTATGGTGCTCGGCTGCTGACCCAAAAGAAGCGGGTTCGATCCCGACCGCAGCGGTCGAATTTCGATGGAGGCGAAATTGTAGAGGCCCGTGTACTGTGCGATGTCAGTGCACGTTAAAGAACCCCAGGTGGTCGAAATTTCCGGAGCCCTCCACTACGGCGTCCCTCATAGCCTGAGTTGCTTTGGGACGTTAAACCCCAATAAACCAAACCAAACCAAACCAAAACAGGTTTTTATGAGAGGAAAGGAAGATAGGTTGGCAAAAAAAAAATGTGACAGTGAAAAGATATACTGAATGACGGCCGTACTTGTGGCCAACGCGATGAGCAAAAAGTTTCAGGCTCTCGACAAATGGGTTGCGAGATTTCACGCGCATTGGGCACCAGTTCACGCCATAACCGGCTTGAGTTGCCAGCTTGGCGAAATGTTTCCTCTATTTGTACCTCCGTTTTATAAATAAATACACACATTGGAGAAAAATATAAAGCAAGATGGTGGATTCTGAAGCTTCTTCTACAACATGCAGTACTAAGTGAAGTGAACAAGACCATCACCTTTAAAATAGAACAGAACGCCTTGTTATGGCAAGTTCTTTGTCATTTCTGCGTATACAAAACTGTAGATACACACGTTCGACAGACACAGTAACCAAAGTTCAGAACTAGTTACCATTTACGCACTATAGAGTAGACGAGCAACCATGGATCGACAGCTTTCTTTCCATGCCTAACGCAACCGTCCAGAACCATGAAACGACAAACAATAACTTGATATACTCCCGGAGCAGCCCAAAACATAGACTAACAAAAAAAAAAGAACTGCACTTGGGTAGAAACCAAGCACGCTCTTCTGTACTCGGTATACAGCCCGCAGTTTCTTAATAGTAAAAAAGCTCTACGCTGAACAAAAAAACGCCTTCACGAGCACCACAACTCGCGATGCGCTCCACTGCTTGTAGGCACAGCTTTGTAGAACATGAACAAAAAAAAATAGGAAGGGAATCGAAGAAAACAAAACAGGAACACAGGACGTAAACCGCTATTTTGGTCCACCCCATCCAGTCTCCTCCCGGGCCCCCGTAATCTCGTTATCATGACCCGCGGTATATAGACCCATCGGTGGTAGACTTTATGGCGGAACGTTCAGCGGCCATCGACGGAACCACTAAACGTTCCGAAACGGGCGCGGTATACGCACACCCCGGACGTTTTTCTGGCTAGTTTCTTTTTGGCGGGCGTATAATCTGAACATGTAGTACGTATGTATCGTCTCGACCCGCCCCATGCCTGGCTAGCGACCTCCAAACGCCCGATCCCCCTCGATGGCTGGCTTTCGTTCTCAACGTCTGCTCCTCTTGCTCTTGGTGCAATTTTCACCGAGCGCAACCTACAACTGCCCTTTGGCCTCACTGCCTGCTCTGTTTCCGTTTTTTTTTCTTCCCCGTGGCGCCGTAAACATAACACAACCCTCCCTTAGCCTTTACCGCATGCTATCCTGAACGGCGTATTTTCCTCTGCTAGGGGTCCATCTAAACTTTTTTTCCCCCATAGCACATGCGCGAAAGAAGGCAACCTTTCCTTCATTGTCTGTTATGTTCCCTCCTTTTTTTTTATTGGGAAGGCACAGATGCTCCCCTTAAGCGAAGTATAGCAATGGAAACAAGGACGCCTGTTGTTATGCTTTCCGGTCTCAGACCGGAAGATGGTTCAATGTTGTAGCTTTATCGAGACGCATGTGTGTACAGCAAGCAAATCCTTGATCTCACTCGCAAAAGAGACGTCTGGATCGGAGACCTGAACGTGGTTGTCCAATCGTTCTGGCCTGCCTCTGACGCGAGCACCGCCGGTTTGAACAGACAACGTTCACTCGGAACTGGATGTTCGTGCCTCCCTTGAACTTTGGCATCAATGACGCCATTTTGCCAAGAACAACACAAAACAAGGCTTCCCTGCTGACTGGGAGAAGCCTAACGTGGCCAAATGTGTCTGCATTGCAGAAAGAACCCGCTGCGCTATTATTGCTAGAAGCCTGAACTGGTAACCGGGTACGCAAACGCTGATGTCGTCAGCGTAAAGGGACATTCGTAGCGGTGTAAGGTAACATGGTTTGGTTTGGTTTGGTTTATTAGGGTTTAACGTCCCAAAGCAACTCAAGCTATGAGGGACGCCGTAGTGAAGGGCTCCGGAAATTTCGACCACCTGCGGTTCTTTAGCGTGCACTGACATCGCACAGTACACGGGCCTCTAGAATTTCGCCCCCATCGAAATTCAGCCACCGCGGCCGGGATCGAACCCGCGTCTTTCGGGCCAGTAGCCGAACGCCATAACCAATGAGCCACCGCGGCGGGGCGTACGGTAACATGGTGTAGGGTGTCCGGTAGAGCTGCCATAGCAATGCTAATCAACAGCGGCGACAGCACAGGGTCCTTATGCTGCGAGACTATGTGCTTATGCTGCTAGATGTCTTTCCAAGGCGGACTTACATCCTGCGGTGGCTGAGAAAATTTTGAATGAAGCGTAGAATGCGCGTACTCTTTTGTTCCTAAATTGCTTATCAATCACATGGTTCGCTGACGGTATTGAACTGCCCCATTTCGGATGTAGCAGGCCACCCTTTTCTGCAAGAGTTCAGCGGGGTAGCTCTATAGGCAGACATTGGGTGTAGATGAGTTATACCGCGGAAAATTCCGAGCAATTACCATAAATATGAGCGCTTCTGAAATTGTAAACTTATTCTTCGACGCTTGTGACACCATCTTCCTACGTCTGACGTATCTTACACCCGCAGGTCTCCCTGGAGAGAGCGCTGTCTAGAATGTTATTTTGGAAGCGTTCTGTGGAGAGTGGCAGAATGTCATGATGTCGTTAAGACGAATTGCGTTAACATAAGTTAGACAACGCCAGCGTACAAACACGCAGCACTTTTCTTATCTGCTATGGCGAAAAAGACCGATACTCTCTGCGCACACACGCTGCGTGTTTCAGCAATAGCAGGACGTCGCTTCTCCAGCAGGAGAAGATGCGCCATGGACATAAGGTTCGCTCATTTCGTGCTTTTTCGCGCGATAACCACAATCACTTAGAAAACGTCATTCCTGCTGCGATGCTGTCTCGACTTTAATTCATTCATTAAAATGAAGGGTGTCTGGGCCATTTATTGATAACAGGAAGCACTTCTGCGTATGGGGTTCAAAAGAAAAACAAAAACAAATACAGGTGCCCTGTGTGCCATGCGCTTCTCTGTACCACGAAGAACGATAGGGTTAATTTACAGTGCCGCTATATAGAAACATGCGCAAGCGTTAAGATAAGAAGGCCCTGGGGCATAAAGGCAAAGTTTGCCTATAAATACAAAGCTGCCTATAAATACAAAAATCTACGCAGGTCCGTTGTGCGCACATTGCTGGAACATTGAAGCGAGACGACCTTTGATGGCTGATATTTATGCCGTTATGCGGATTGAGGCCACAACACTCAAACCGCAGGTAACGCGCACCGAGCTGTTTCTGGAACGCGGCCGTCAGATAAGGAACGCAATTGCAAGCCAGGAGCTATTCTGCTGCAAAGCGCTGAAGGTCGACTTTTCTCGCCTTGGATAGATTCTCTGCGCGTATTGCGGGACATTACCATCAACCGTTCCCAAATGATAAGATACTTATTTTTTTTTCTGATTCCCCTTTGTTTTGCCTGTTATATTTTTGACGTTGTTGTTGCTCGGTAATAACTTCAGGTATATGTTTCTAATGTATGAAGCGTTTGATATGGGGTACAATACAGAATACAAACATAACCGTTAAATTTGCTTTATTGCCGTAATCCTTGCCAGATAAACTGAGGGCGTCTTTTAAAGACAGGGAGATAAGAATATTGGCAGTGCTTTTCTGGTTTTGAGTCACGGTTCGAATGGACGACGCGTTTGCTATCAGGTCAGATACACTGTATGAACGCCGCCGTGATATCTTCATTTTTGCAACTCTTAACTGGCGGATAACGCTACTGCAATTGCTTTTCTGGTTTTGACAGCGTTCAAACTTGCTTGCACTTGGAGAAGAATTCTTATAAGTGAAAAAAAAAAAGCGTTAGCAAGAGGAAAGCTTTTGCGTGCGCTTTGAGAGAGGTCACAGCTACGATGATGGTGATCCGAAATGTGGAAATAGACGACTTTGGCATGCATTTAGCACCCTATAACTTCGTGGTCTGCGGTAGAAATTAGCCATTATCCTGATCCAGTTACGCATTTCATTGCTGTCACTGCCCCGAAAAAGTCAGCAGTCCCGGGACACTAAATTTCTGATTTACCTCATTGTATTCACGTCGCCTTGTATTACGCTGAAAGGTAAATATTATAAAAAAAAGCACATTGCTCCTTTACAGCGACACATGAGATGTGCTGAAATTAAGGAATGTGAACATGAGTATTTCAATTGAAAGCGTAAGATCTTCGTTGACGTGCTAATATATGAAAAAGAAACAACAACTTCGGACAACTTGATCTTATAAGACAACTGCACCACTTTTTTTTAAAATTAAGCGATATTCAGTGATTCAAATCTGCATAATAGTACGTAGTTAAAGCATGCAGAGTTTTTTCGCGCTAGCATTCAAAAAAAGTTGAAGTAATCGACGAATAAAGCTCAGGCATCTCCGCACAGCATCGGACGGTCACGGACAGTAAGATTTGTCGTTTCAACTGCCTTCGTCCACACCCTACCATGTGTTTCTGTGTTGGAAATGAATCCACACAGTAAATGACGTCATCATGCGCCCCCCCCCCCCCCCCCCCCCTCAAATCAGCACTATGCGCTGCGAAGAAGCCAATAAGCCGTCATGATTTCACCGGCGATTACTTCACCATTTCAAATGCCAGCCCCCTAAGACTTCGCATGCTTCGCCTGCAAGTTTCACCCATTGCGCCCATTTAAGCTCGTTGAATTCTAAACCCTCCCGCGTTGCCCTTTAAGTCCCACTGAGAACGCAGTAAGGCCACCACGCATCAGTCTGGTAGAAGCAAATCAATTTAAATCAATGTATTTCCCACTTTACAACACAGATAGAGAGGTTGTAGAGAAAAGCTGCTCCTGGGAAGTTTGATGATCCTACAATTCTACAGACATTTACACTGAACCAAAGAAAGCTCTTGCGTTTTAAGCGCATAACACGCGATTCTGAAGAACAAAGTAGCCAGGAAAGTAGAAAACTTTTCCGAGGGCCCAAAAAGGGCGTTTTTTGACTCGGAGCAGTGCGAAAGTATACGCGATCGAAGGAGACCCTGAACTATAAGAATCCGGGACGTTGGTTCAACGCAACTCATGCGGCAAGCGTGCAAGTAAAAACAAAGAAACAATAGCAGTAAAAGATGACTTAGTGGCGGGATGGGAACAGAAGAGGAGCTCGAATTCCAGACGCATAACTTATCGTTTGCAGCATTTCTTTGAAAGAAGCGCAAACAAGACTTTCTGTCTCGATGCGCTTCATGTTGCGAAAGTTCAGAGAAAAATGGTGCACAGCGAAGGCAATAATTCCTACGAACTGTAAAGCAGTTTCGTCACAGAGGGGCGTTCTGTATACTTTCCTATAGATACTTTTCTAGATAAGTTCTATATACTTTGAGTGCGCATCTGTAGACTACTGCGCAACTTTTGGCCTAGGCAAAATTGATTTTGTTTCTAGCGTGCCTAGATTGTAGTTTCATTCTTTGCATCGGCATTGTTGTCTTCATTCAATCGATCAGTTAGTGGGTGAGGCAACAAACGCGCGTTAATGATATCCTAGTCGAAATCAAGAGGAAAAACTGGACTTGGGCAGGGCATGTAATGCAAAAGCAAGATAACCGCTGGTCCTTAAGAGTGACAGAGTGGATTCCAAGAGAAGGAAAGCGTAGCAGGGGGCGCCAGAAAGTTAGGTGGGCGGATGAGATTAGGAAGTTTGCGGGGATACAGTGGCCGCAACTGGCAAAGGACAGGGTTAATTGGAGAGCCATGGAAGAGGCCTTTGCCTTGCAGTGGGCGTAGTCAGGCTGATGATGATGATGAATCAGTAAAAGTGATTAAGCGAATAATTTTAGTGTGGACATAATCACCAGGGACTTCTGCAACTGCATTAGCACGTTGTTTTCCAATCTTTCGCAGAGTACCGCCGCCGCGGTGGCTCAGCGGTTATGGTGCTCGGCTGCTGACCCAAAAAGACGCGGGTTCGATCCCGGCCGCGGCGGCTAGAATTTCTTTGGAGGAGAAATTCTAGAGGCCCGCGTACTGTGCGATGTCAGAGCACGTTAAAGAACCCCAGGTGGTCGAAATTTCCGGAGCCCTCCACTACGGCGTCTCTCATAGCCTTAGTCGCTTTGGGACGTTAAACCCCATAAACCAAACCAAACCAAACCTTTCGCAGAGTACCGTAAATGAATTCAACTTGAAACTTCATTGGAGTAGATACGTCAACTAAACGACGGGCAGGAAAAGCCCTCAGGACGGTTTTTTGAGCGTTTCGCGCAATTAACTTGACCAAAAATTGTCCAAAGCGTTCGACTTTGGAAACCGGAAAGAAATAATAACAAATATGTATCTTTAATATCTTAAGAAGAGCTCAGTGAACACGCCAGACACTGTTCGCTACTCATGAAGAACTGTCCAGTAAGATTTTGCCGAAGCAAAAAAATATAGACAAGCTCGTCATCATCACGGGTTTCCCTCTCCACTTAACTCGACCACTCTAGGCAGTCAAGGACCACAAAGGTTTGTCGAATCCGAGAAGCAGTCGCACTTCGACGCGGTACCTTTGTTCGCTAACCAGTTTATTCCGTTACTGCTTTGTTACCCGCGTCCACCCTATATTTTTGTCCGTCGGAAGTGTTTCCATTTTTTCTTCTTTTTTTGCGTGTCAAAAAAACGTAGTTTCCCAAAAACTAGAGAAAACAGGCATAAAAGGGGTAAGGAAGTAGCAAAAATATAAATGAAGGAATTTCGGTGACCAGACGTCGGGTTCCAGCGCCCCCCATTATGTCCCGGCGCCGCGGTCTAGTAGACAAGGAACATTTCGCAGAATTGGCTCCGCTCTCCTGCACTTTTTTCCCTCTGTTCTTCACTTGCTACCACGTGCGCTATTTTCCGGACAGTACATACAGTCTCGGGCGAAAACTGTGCAGCCTGTACGAGGTACAGCATTGTGTATACTCACCAATTTCTCCAGCGTTCCTTTGAAACGGCTGCATCCGCTGTCTATGTCGTTTGCTTTCTACAGAGCCGAAACATATGACGTCAGCCCAGTTACGAAACTGCGAATCAAACCTCACAGCCGGTTACAGGAGTTTAGTAGCATAGAGTTTCTGAATATTACCTGGACGGACACCTTGCACCGCGATAGTTTAACCACTATGGATAGAGGCGCGGGAATTGCCGGGAAGATGAGGCTTTGGATCTGGCTTGGCTGTTGTTGGGCATGAAACGTGTATTCAGCCGTAACATTAACACTCTTCTCGAGGAAAATCTCCGGGAAACGGAGTAAACGTTTGCATACCAACCTCACACTGGCGTTAAATTCATTGAAAAAGTGAAAAATGTGTCATGGAAATAGTTTAACATGCACCCAGAGGAGAGCATCTCGCCGCAGCTCAGGATTCAGAGGCAAAAGCCAGGTTTTCGGCATGACACTATAGCCAAGCCAAATACGAAAACTCATTTTCCCGCCACTCCCGCGGTGAATGAAGTGCTCTTTAAGAAACTCGCATAGACGGTGGCGCCACTTATCCCTCTAGGGCAATATTGAGAAACTGTGTAGCAGACAGTGGCGCTGCCTATAACGAGCTCTGCGTTTAGTCACCGGTGCTTTTCGTCAAACTTTCTTTCAATGATTACTACAACTTGTTTTAAGCAGCCATTAACAGTTGATCTGAGCGCCGTAATTAGGAGGAGCGTATGATATAACCTCCTTATTTACAATCAATGAGAGTGCGGGATTTCTATACGTGGGCCATTTAACAACTGGTGTGGTCAAACAGCCCTCAATCATATTGGACGGAAACAGCGCATGATCTGATTTTTTTTTTCAAGGAAATAAAAAAATGCTACATTACTTGTAGTAGTATGCCGAAACATGGCGTTCATTTTACTTTTTTTTTTTTCTGCGCTCCATAAATGCGCAGCTCTCAGCGCGCACACAGCCTCCCTCTCTAACAGTGTACGGTAACTGTGAGACAGAATGGGACGCGCATGCTTTTTTTCTTCCCTCCGGCCGCCAAGGCGGTGGTGGCGTTTCGTCTGCTTATCGCGGCGTCTGCACTTCCGGTTAGGGCGCCCTTCGCGCCGTTTTTACGCCGTCTGCTCGGAATGGGGCCGTCATATTTATAAATCACCAAAAGCATACCGAGTCACCACAGAGCAGTCTTATGCGTGTTGTCGTTTTTATTGCCCAAAAGCAACCGAGCGCACGCAAGCGCGCGGAAGCAGACGACACCATGTGCTCGCGGTTTGCAGTGAATTTTCGCATGCTTTTCGAGATTTCTGGTGATTCTTGTGTCCTTTTTTTTCTTTCTATTCTGAAGCGTTGAGAAGTGTGGGAGGCACAGTGCCAGATGTTTTCAGAACCGCAGCCTCTAACCTCGCTCACGCAACGGTTAGAGACACCGTGCTCGCGGCAAGGCAAGACAGGCCTTCACGGATGAACGTTGTTGTTAGTCTGGTGCCGATTTCAGCTGACGATGAGTGGCCGCCGCAACTCTTAAACATCGGCATGCCTTTAACAAACGCTTTGCGATACTTAACACCCTCGAGCAGTGCCGGGCATTAGTGAACAGAACGCCATGTACAAGTCTACTGGACAGTACTGTACAGTGCTCGACGGTGATCCACAAACAATGGCACTAGACAGTACACAGAATTGTTTTTTTTGTTATAACTGCACCCTACACGATATCTGGGTGTAAAAAGAGGGTAGGCTTTCATCTGGCGCACCCCTTTTATAAATGGCAGTGCGCTTGAGGGCAGCTTACTTTCCTTTTAATCCTTTCTGTGTAGATTTCAACTTTGAGCCTTAGGGAGCTGCGACTAGTGCTGCGACGACAGCACTTGTATTTTGTGCGTTGTTGTTCGGTGTGACCTTTTACAGAAAGCATTGTTTGTGTTTCCAAACAAACAATGCGCTTACGTAGTGAGAGCACAACTGTTAGAGCACAAATTCGAGCAAAACTTTGAGCACAGTAGGGCGCTGAGGAAACTGTCCTGGTCTAAACAATTCCAAAGCGTCAAAATTGGCGAACTTGCTGTCTATACAATAGCAGTTTACGAAACTATGCACGTCACCAAAAGAGCCTAAGAAGACAGATGGACATAAGTTCTCGATGGGTTTCCTGCATAGTTTAGCTATTGAGAATTTCCGAAGTATATACATCCAGAGCCGTTGACGTGAGTGATTCCAGCCGCGCGGTAAAATGGACGAATCTGACCCAAATGAACTCAAACTTTGTTTGCAACTTCGGAAATGTCGAGCGTGGATTCGACATGTGTTCATCGAACACGAAACTTTTTCGAGAGCAAAACAACGCCAATCATCTCCCAAATATTTCCGAGGCCCAACAGTCGCACTATAGCGTGAACTGTCGGAATACACATTCCTCGCTGTGTGCATGCATACGACCTGCCATTACCTCTCAGAACAGTTGCTTCTTTATCATGCACACAGCGAATTTCGTCCAGAACTTCCGCGCTCACGCGGGACGAAATGACGAGTCATATCTGGTCCTTCTCGCGTTATTGCCCCTCCCGAATGAGAAGTACTTTCGGGGCGATCAAAACGCGAGCGTCATCACAATTTCGCCCGACTTGCCCGAGTACTTGCAAATGTGACGCCAGGTAAAAGTGCGATGCGGAGTAAACGAGACAAAAAGTAATAAATACTAAAAAGAAAAAAGGAAGAAGAATGAAATTCCGGGAACGTTTAACGGCCTGAGCGCGTTCCTTTGCGAGCGTTTGTTCGCAACAATTCTGGCAATCTTCACCCGGTTTCCAGATGCCTGGAACGCTCTCAGCTGAAATGCCATAATACGAGCGCATCAAAAATGCAATATTCCTTAGGGAGAGAGAGAGAGACAGCGGAGAGAGTGACAGACAACGCCGAAAAGTTTTTTTGAAAAGCGAGAAATTCGTGCCGGTTTTTCTTTACACTTTCTGATGCCTCCCTCCGTTTATTTTTATTATTTTTTTCAGGGAGCGCAGGTGCGCTGGGAGAAAGGCGTGACTGTCCCAATTGGCATCTGAAACATCTTTATGCTCTGGCACTCCGACGCAGCTTCTCAATGACAGAGACGTATTCCGAGTGCGTTCTGACGAGTGCTCGCTGTAACGAAATCCTCCGCATTGAGAAGTCTGTTGTTGAAATGTGGAGCATTGCGAAGGGAGACACGCTAGTGTAAAGACAGAACGAGAGCAACAAAAAAAAAAAAATGGAAAGCGGAAAAAAAAAACTCGGACGCCCCCTCGTGGAAGTTCCAGCGACTCCGATCTCTTTGACCGCTGAGGAATGCATGTGAAACGATATGCAAATTCTTTTACTGACGAAGCCGCGCGGCTCGAGCTGTAGTTCAGTATACGTCTATTATGCGTTCGAGTTTAGGAACGCTTGCTTTTGTTACCAGCGATCGCCCAGTCACGTACTGACGAACACGTGACGGGGAGTGTAATAAACGGCACGGCACCGAAGTCGGTAACATACGCCGAAGAATTTGCTGGTTCTGGACGATGATTACCTGACGACAGTTCCATGTCTGATGCAACACAGAACATGATTTATACGAACCACTGACACGGCGTAAACAGAGCGTGTGCTACAATAGATGGACGTATTGTTACAGCGGTAAGAACTTTCTCTATGTTTCGAGTGAACACGCAGAGCCCTTCTTTAGTGAGCATTTGTGATTACAGAGCTTCTTACAACAACTTTCTCTATGTTTCGAATGAACACTCTTAATTAAGAGTCTCAACCTCGACGACAAAAAACTATTCTGATGAAGTTTCCCCTTTTTGGGTGTTGTAAGAAGATCGCATCGACATAAAATAAAACAAAGGAAACAGAGGATGTGAGTATTGAAATTGCAACATGATGTCTGCATACGACGGCGGGATCTAGGAAAAGCGAACATCGTTTCCACTCCCTGTTTAGCGTCGCGGCAGCCAAATATTGCAGCGTTGTTAAAAATTTCTTTGCTGAGCGGTGCACTAAAAACAGGCTCATGACGGGATAAGCCCTCAGGACTCGTTGGGCTGAGATGAAGCTCTGCAGATCCTCAACACATCTTATCGACTTTACATCTCTCCTGGTTCTTCTCTCCCGTTGTTTTCCTTTTTGCATTGGATCGTGCAGGAGCTCGCATTAGAGACCGCGAGGTTCTCGCAGCGACCGCGCTATGGCGGGGAAAAGCTTCTATTTCTGGGCGAGCCTTGGAGGGGGGCGGAGATTGCATAAAAAAAAAAAACATTTAAAAGAGAGTGGGAGAAGCCGGGGGACGGGGTGAAGTTTGTTTCCGGAAGACAGCCAGATCCTATCACCCCCCCCCCCCCCCCGCCTTCCCTACATTTACGAGGAGAGTTAATGTTTGGGAAAGGGGGTTCTGGAGAAGAGAAGGGTATGGCCGGGGAATCGAGGATGGCGGGATTGCATCACGGAGAGACGCAGCTTGCGCCCTATACCGATACGGGATAAGTGCCTGGATGCAACTCTCCGCTGGCCTTGCGCATGTGAGCCTGGCGCTGAGCCTGGAACTATAGCCAAGGAGACAGTTTTGTCCCTTTTGATAGCGATGAGTGAATGGGGAACTTTCGTCCGAGTAAGCAATAATGCGGCATTCACGAACGATGGTACAGTGCACATGTGAGCCTGAATCGTAAGGCTTACGTAGGTGAGAAATTACAGGCTTCCGAGAATGTGCTGCCATCTATGTTCCAGTGCTGCCACCTGTGCCGTCATTTAAAGTTGGTTGCAGTTGGTCCGTACTTGGGAGCGTAGGAAGTGGTGGTGGGAAGGTGGGGAGGATTGGTATACAACTGTCGTTGTAACCTTTTTTTTTCTGATTTAGGAGAAAAAAATCAGTGAGTCTGTTTCTTTCTTATTTCACTATATGGTAAAGACGTTTACCACAAGCCGTCTACTTGGATAGCTCTTCAGCACTGGTTTGTCTTTGCGGTGGAGAATGTATCGAAAAGATATTTGCCACAAAATAGAAGAACAACAATGAGTAATAACCAATGGCCACAAACTCAAATGTCCACACCCTGAGGCATAACCTTAAGGGAAGGATACAAAAGAAATTCATTCGCATTTGCACGACTGTGAGCTGGTATGCGACAGTAAGAAAGTAGTGCGGGCCTGAGCTTTCAGATTGTCTTTCATCTCATCATGATCTCTTTCGTGATCTCAGAATAATGAAGATTGATCTTGAAGCCATCTTTTATGCGTAATCTTAAGATAGATATAGTATGAAGTCAATTAAGTATATACGATCTTATAATGGGTATGGTAGGACGTTTGATGTATGCAGCTGAAAAAGAAAAGTACTTGCACTTCTGGAGAATGGAACACGTTCGTTGCGAGGAAGTAAAAGTTCGCGAATAAAATTTGGGAACAAACGCTTCTGGCACATTGAGCGCCTGAAAAGAGACGATTGGCGTACAGAACGAACAACCGAAGACAGCCTGAAGGTAGTATTTCTTTGTGTTGCACGCATAAACGCTGGGTCGATGTCTCAACCTTCCCAGAGTTTTAACACTATGTGTTCTATTAACAACAAACCGTCGGTGCGGCTTTTCATATCGCTAGGTATTGACCAACATCTGCCACAGTGCAACGCAAAGATCGAGTGTTAACTAGAGGTACAGCCATGCGTCAAATCTTCCAAACGACGGGAGTCCTAACCTGCTCGATCTTGCCCCAGCAAAAGGCACAACTTTTTCCAGAAAAAGAAATATAAATACAAAACAAAAAGGCCAAATACCCGTACCGTGTTCGAGCTATAAATGCCAGAAGTTATAGCTGGATGCGCAAATATATACGTGCCTGTGCAATAAAGTTGTGGATAGCAATACACCATTGTTTAGCTTACGTGTTCTTTTAGACGGTTCGAAGTACTACTTTTCTGTTGTTTTTGAGTAAGAGTTTGGCTGTGAGCGCTACGGACAATTCGGCTAATGGATCAGGCGGCTGGCGAGTTCGCCAAAGCGGTCCGGCGTATAGTTCGCGAGAAAGCCCTTCGCCTTTCTCACTCTTCGCTGCATATAGTAATCGATACCACGGCATCGAATGTGGCATTTCGCGAACGACAAGCGCCATGTTGCGTTAACGTGACGAACGGACGCCCGTAAACGGCGTAATGCATTCCCGGGACGTGCCTCAACCGCAAATGGGGAAACACCCATTGTACACGTACCACAAGACGAGAACGTCACTGAGCGCCGCTTCGCATCCTGCTTCGAAGGATCGTTAACCGATTTCTGGAGGTCGTGGATGGAGAAACACGTGGTTGGTGACATAGATACCTATATACGGCGATATTCAAAACGGGAAGTAGCCGTGAATGATAAGTGGTTCGTATTCAGACAGCGCCCAGAAACAAAAAATAATGCTCACAATAGCAGCTACATAACTACAAAAAAAATGTGGTTTCCAAGACTAAACGTACAAGAAACGGACTGCCGCAACATTGAATGATCGGCTTGGGAATTGTGAATACGTTGGCGTGATGTCGGTAACGTTGCAGAGTGCATGCGCAGCATTAGTTTCATGCATGCCGCACAAAACTAATATGCTTACATGCTCAAGAAACTAATAACTGTAGCGCAGTCATTCTAGACTCTGCTTTAAGGGCCCTCCTGGTAACTCTCATAGAAACTATCCTAGCGGCAGAGAACATAGCAAAATGTATCATAAGTATCTACAAAACTGCAAAAGCTTACTGCCCGGTACTCACGTCTGAGTTCTGTTCTCCTGTGACTAGAAAGTTCAGAGGTACAAACAACTCCGCAGTAAATGTCGCTCACTGCAAGAAGACTCTTCCGTAGCATTCGCGATTTCTTGCGGCATTTATATAGATTTTATGCGGCGCATGCCTTTGCTCTTTACGGCGCGACAACTTGGCGCATTGCGTCCCACTATAAACTCCATAAAAAAAAAGAATTTGCGTGCATACTTTGGCAATTAAAGTGTTGAGAGGCGAAAGCCGAGGACACTATGTCGTGACGACTTCCGGTGGATGTGGCGTTACACCATTCCCGTGGCTATATCGACTTCCGCGCTATTTCGACACAATTTCGGCATTTTTGCCTATAATTAATTAACTAATTAACATACAGTCATCAAACTTGGCTTCTGGGTTCATTTTTTCCTCCTCTATCTGAAGCAACCACTGCTTTTATTCGATCTTTTCTAGTTCCCGAGTTAAACGCGTGTGACACGCTCTGTTAACGGACGACAGTATGAGCCATTAAAGGTTTTCGCCTTAAAAAAGTCTGCCTAAGACGTTCGCTTTTGCCATAGTGTTGCTTCATGATATTTCTTATAGCTAACCGTACTGCAATCTCCGCAGCATGCTCGCTTGTATGCATCACAGTCGAGGTCAGCGCAGTGAATATATGCCTCCTTGTGTGCCAACGCGTGGGCGCACAGCACTGCATTGCTCCATTAATGGAGTGCGCTTTTCTCGCGTCGCCTTCGGCCTTGTTTTGCTTCTGTATATCCTTTATGATTACATCAGCTTCTCAAAGGCGTCCAAGGACGGCCGCATGCCCATATAGCGACGCGTGTCCTTCGGGCGTTGTTCCGAGATCTCTTTCTGTAAGTCACGAGACCAGGTATGGGCTGATAATGGATCGCTTTCCTCATCGACCGTTAGCGCCCCCCTATACTTCCGCTGCACGTACGACAAAGTGACTGAGAAGCCTGGGAAGTAGTGGTTAGAGTAATAATGATCGGTAGTTACGCAAGTGGAGTTCAGTTAGCTAATGGTAGTGGAAGGAACTCGAAAAAACATAAATAGAAATTGGCAGTGTCTTAGCTCGGCAATGCCAGAATAGACGTAGCGAAAGAGAGCGCAACGACGAGGCAAGCGGTGTGACGTCATACCAAACGGCGACGGCGGCTCCACGGCGAGGCGCGCGGTGTGACGTCATGCCAGATGGCGCGGCGAGCACGCGGCGTCCGCCAGCTGCGGTGGCTGCTAGGCAACGGCTCAAGGTCGGTCTCTGTGCCTCCTCGAAGCACCGCCACAGCGAAACCGCAATTTCGTGGCCTATGTAGCTTTCGCTACAAAAGGTAGTGGGTAGACTGATAAAGCAATGCTGTCCTGAAAGAGCGTTCCAACTACCTTACCTCAGCTATACGGGGGACGCGGGAACTGTTTAACTATAGATGCAGCGCTTAGCTAAACTGTCTTTACTTAATGCGCGATCATGCAGTGCGGTACGGAGCTAATCAAAATAATAAAAAAGAAGGGCAGCTGAATAGCCAATAACCATCTCGAGCACTGCTAGTATGAAAGCTGTGCGGAGCGTAAAGAGAGGACCTCCATGTATTTGTTCCGACACATGAATAAACGCCCTAATCGATGGATGTAATGTGTAGTTTCTCTGGAAATGCAGTGTGCGACATGCATTGAGAACAACCTGTATCGGATCTAGAGGCATATAAGCTTCATTCAGGTGTCTTTGTGGTAAGTGCGGAAAATCCCATCACTACGATAACAATTTATTTCGGAAAGGACGAGACGTTTTGCTGTAGATGCAACTGGCGACCTCGCAGTTTTCAACCCGTAAATATATAGCTGGATATTAACCCTCAAACGGCCAGCAAGTTTAAGTTCCCAGAGAAGGAATCAAGCCATTAGCCTGATGGTTTTCTGCCAGAAAACTCTGCCATCCTCATGTCGTAAGGGCCGAGTTCCAAATGCATCGACGCACTAACTAAACTGAACAACAAAATTATTTTCGTGATAATTTCGCTCACTTCACCCCTCAAGCATTGCCTGTGTGTTCTAGATAACGTACACACCTAGATACAGTCTCATAAAGCTCGATCAGTGGTCTGCAGAGTGAAAGCGCATTGGTTCCTTCTTTGCTTACCCTTACAAAAATGCTTCTTGAGACAGTGTTGAAGTTCTCATGAGCAGACTCAACACGCCATGTTGAATTTTTGTTGTGACCAGGATGGGCTAGTGTTGGTGAATTGTTGAGGCCGAGTTGAAACTCATTGGAAAAGTGGCCACTGTGCTAGAGTTGAGCATTCTCAATGAAATTTCTGCTTTGCGTTCATGTTGAATTCATGTTGGAATTACGGGAGTGAATCAACACGCCATTCTGAATCTTGGCTGGGGTAAAAAAGCAAAAAATCCTGGGAATGCATTCGTATTGCACCAGATGGACCGACTACCAATGCAATTTTCGGCGGTATATTCATATTGCTGCGATTTCTCGTTAACGTGAAGCCATCACCCCCTGTGACGTAACGCTCCACACATACGCACAAACACGTATGTATATAAATATATATATACATACACATCCATACATATACATACACATCCTACACATCCATCAGATAAAGAGCATGGGACAGTACTGCACACGAGGCTATAGAAAGAACTGACAGAGTTCATCTTCATCTTTAGTGCAACCTCGACTTCGCCCTTATATAGTCCTACTCAGGGGTGTGCGGACCTGCGCAGGTTATGGCCTGCCGATCAGAAAAGTTATGTCAGTTATTACTCTTAATATTTATTTATTTTATGTGTAGTAGAAGTAATGAAGTTCATATGCAACGGTCTATTATTTGACGACCTTGATTTATTCGTAAACAACTTAATGAAAGCATTAATTAAGCGCCCTTTTTTATGAGAGCACATACGAATCCTCCAAAGTAGGTATGCCTGAATGAGCATAGTGCACTTTTTTCTATGCAAGAAAATGACTTTGAGCGGTTTATGAGAGTTTTAACGGGTGCTGCATGCGTTCTTAATATGTGTAATATGATCAGGTACTGTTTACACGATGGATGTCGAAATGATTTCATTTAGTTAGGCTTAGAAACGGCTGCCTTGAGATGATTCAACTTAAATCCAACAGAAATTGCTCAACAGTAAATCTCTTGACTACGCTCAACAAAAATTCCGTGTAGCAGGTGTTGGGTAGGCTCAACATACATTGAGTTCATGTTGGTTTCCAGTTGATTCAACAGTAACTCAACAAGGCGTCAACTGAAGCTCAAAAGTCATTTTTGTAACTGTCTCAATATCACATATCAGAAAAGCACAAAAAAAGTTAAATAATTTACTGATCGACTAGTTCGTCGACCACGGCTTCCTAATTTTTGCGGGACCGCAGAGACGGTACACGTCGGTTCAGCCTGCAGGTTCCTCAATCTCGATTCCTAAAATGAGCGCGGCCGCTTCCCAACTCGCTTTTAGAGGAAGCTGCCCTGAAGCGCAATCCAAGAAATCGTCTCGCTTATAACGTCTGTACCCACCGCCACATCCTCTCCACATAACTCCGTCGCATGCATCGAGGAAAGTCTGATAGCTCCAGGGTGCGGGGTGGCTCTCTGGAGTAAGCCGACAGCCCCCCTCCCCCCCCCCCCAAAAAAAAAATCAATAAGTTTATGAAACAGCGAGAATAAGGCTGGAAATGTATGAAAAAGCAGACGGAATTGAAAAGTGCTCACAGCTTGCACGCTAGCAGCAAAGAGCATCGGCCCAATATTGGAAATGTGTTGGCAATATTGGGCCAATGCCCTGTGCTGCCAGGGACAAGCGTTGCAGGAATAAACACAAATAAAACAGCTTTGAAACAATGAGCAGGCGCTCGCGAATTCAAGGTTGTTGTGCGTGTGCGATGCGCTACCCACCTTCAACTCCTCCTTCTCCGATTCTTTCCTCTCCTTCTCTCCCCCCCCCCCCCCTCCTCCCCGCTCTGCCGTCATCCGCCCCTCATATCTGAACCCCACAGCCAGTGCCCTGACCTCTTCAGTGTGCACCCGTGCTTGGATTGCACATACCTCGTATGAACGCCCGCATGCCGAGGGTATAGAGGCCGGGGTGGGGGGGAGGGGGGGGGTCTTGCCTGGCAAAATGCACGCCCCGAGCAGGCGGCCCAACTCGCCAGATTGCTGCTAATTGAGTTAGCAGGGGAACAGCGCACGCAGCGCTCGGGGGTGCGCGGAGAAGGCTTTTCGAGGCCCTCTTTTCCTCTCCCGTTCTTTCTATTAGGAGAAAGGGAAGGGCGGAGAAGGGGGAAAAACCAGTGTAGATGCTCGCGTTTCCGGCCGCCGCGGCAGTTTTGTACAGCACTCTCGGACGCTGGTTAAGCAGAGCATCCGCACTTACGCAAGAGGGTGGAGGTTAGGGGATACCGCGCTTACGCAAGTTAGATCAGAAACGAAAAAAAAGCAAACAAGCAGTGATGGAATGAGGGAAGCAGAGGAGCAGTAGGAGGTTGAAGCAGGAATACAAGACAAGAAAGAAAGAGCGAAGGAGGAGACCAGAAGAAAGAAAGAATCAGGAAAACGGGGAAAAGGCGATGGAAAGAACCCGAAAACTTAAGAGAAATGTAAGAGAATAGGTAATGCAATAAATAAGAGAAGAAAAAAAAAAGAAAGACAGAAACAGGGAGACGAAAACAAGGAAGTATATTTTGCAATGTGTGCCTTTCATGAAGTTTGGTGCATCCGAAGGAGAGAGGTGACTTCGAGGAAGGAAAGTAATCTGGTTCTGGTGAACATGCCAGCATCAAATTGCACCGACGTTACAGTTCACACGGGCATCCCGAAGTGGAAAGACTGTGCCCTCTTTGCGAATTCCGGGAGGTGTTCCATTAAAGGAAAGGGGAGTGGTTGACAAAATTAAGGAAGAGACGAGAGCGTGGTACCTAAGATGTGGGTACATTAATCCTGCAAGATTTGATTCAACGTTCAAGACATCTATTAAGCATCGAAAAGTAAGCTGGAAAGAGCAGGTAAATCAACGGCGTAAAAGTTACAGCAGGGATTGCCCTTGGTATTAAAAAAAGAAGGATCAATAATTATCCCACCATCACTGCAGACACATGCTTAACCGTGAATAACTAAAAAAACAAAGGAAAGAAAAGCCGGCCAGTTATTCCCTCCCGCGCAGCAATGGCGCTAGCTGTAGTGCGGGCCGCTACCCACGAGTTGTGCTTGGCTGTGAGGAGCGGTTGTTTGTAGTTAATCTGAAGAACAGGCGAACTTAGACCAAGTGTGCATAGATGGCAGCACAATCGAGGTTTAACATAGCGACCCGCTACCGGAAACCGGTTTCTCGAGGCACTAGCTGCGCTTGCCAACCTGCCACTGCGCAGCCTGAGCTCGCTCCCCGCGGAAGCTGATCATGGTAGCGAATAATCATCATCATCAGCCTGACTACGCCCACTGCTGGGCAAAGGCCTCTCCCCCATGTCTCTCCAATCAACCCTGTCCTTTGCCAACTGCGGCCACCCTGTCCCCGCGAACTTCTTAATCTCATCCGCCCACCAAACTTTCTGCCGTCCCCTGCTACGATTGCCTTCTCTTGGAATCCACCCCGTTACCAATATAAGGACCAGCGGTTATCTTGCCTTCGCATTACATGCCCTGCCCAAGCCCATTTCTTCCTATTGATTTCGACTAGGGTGTCATTAACCCGCGTTTGCTCTCTGACACATACTCGGAAAATGACAGGTAGCGAATCGCGCTGTGCTAAATCTATCTATTTTCAAGATCTCCAGCCTCTCCAGCCTATATGACTCGCGCTGTGCTAAATCTCTCTATTATCAAGATCTCCAGCCTCTCCAACCTAATGACTCATGGTTCAGACGCACCAGGATGGCAGTGTCAGCTGTTAAGTGGTGGATGCTGGAGTCCTTCTTTAGGATCTACAAACCCAACGGCGAACAAGACGCCGCTTGTATCTGAAGAAACTCCGCCACAAAACTGTGGTTTTAAAATGACAAAAAGTAGCGCTGCGCGAAGAAGGTATGGCTGTATTATTTCACAATCTTCGCTAGTTAAGCTATGGCACCCCCTTTCGACAGCTGCTCTCGTTACAGCCTCAGCGCAGTGCACGGTACTAGGGACAGATAATAGGTCGAGGTAAAGGAGAAAGCTACAGACGAAAAGCAGCTCCCCGTCTGAACTTCCACGCAGACCGTAGCAAAGCGCGCCCTTCCGTCCAGTTCTCCTGCAACTCTGCAGGTCGTCCAGGCAAACTGTCAGGTGAATGTACACAGCCTGCGGGATCTCGCGCGCAACACTTTCTCCCTCTCCCTTGCGCTTCCACGGGACGCCTTTTGTGAGGACAGTTGCCAGGTGTAGTGTAGTGGTTCCTTTGCAGCCGTACCATGTGTTCACGTGCGCGGGGTGGAGCATGGATTGCGTGGCATATGTTTGGAAAAACTGGCGCGCAAAACCTTACGATCTTACCACACCAACTGCATACGTGTTCACAAAACGCAGGCAGCGCGGTTAGCGAGATTAAACTTTACATTCTGCTGTTCTTCATACGCTTTTTGACACCTAAGAAGAGGTAGCGGCAGTATGAATGGTAATATTAGAACATGTTAACCGGATGCAGCCAGTGATTCCTACACGAGCTTAAACAACGAGCGGATTTTTCATTCTTTTTTTTTTCTAAACATTTTTTCTCTAGACGAAAAATACAGACAGAAAAAATTTC
Source organism: Amblyomma mixtum (assembly GCF_055824585.1). NCBI lineage: Eukaryota > Metazoa > Arthropoda > Arachnida > Ixodida > Ixodidae > Amblyomma > Amblyomma mixtum. Next base: position 87,463,112 of record NC_143020.1, read on the forward strand.
CTATTCAATGTAGAGGTAACACCTCAGTTCACTTTTGTGTCACAAAACGGCTGTTCCTATTAATACTGCAGATGCCTCTGCCCATGGCTATGCGAATCGACCTCTGAGACTGCACTGAGTAATACCCGTGCCACATGGCCAGATTTAATTCCATGAAGTGCTTACTGCCTTGAGTTTTAATGGCATTCGTGCGGTGCCACAGGCATAAATTTAATGGCATTAGCTTTACTGCCATTCGCGGCCTACTGAGTTCGCCACAAGTCATTCGCCCGCGCAATCCGTACTCTCAATCTCATTCCACACGCAGGAAAGCATGAGTAACAACTTCCTAACCAGCAGCAAATGGGTAATTCGTAACTTTCAGTCAGAAAAGGCATCAATATATGCCGCGTTTTCGATGTGAAGAGCGCCATTTTAACTAGTCTTTTTGACAGGTACTCTCGACTTGAGTGCCGGCATGGGAGTTTATGGCTTCTTTTTCGACTTGTAAAGCAAGAATAGCAGTATTTTCTGGAAATTCATTTTTACATTACATTTGAATAACATTCCCTATATATAGTGCTCGTTAGCACTGTTTATATGCTCTGGGAGGCGCTGAAAGAACCAATTAAACCGCGAAGAAAAGTTCGGGGAACCCGAAAGAGGCTCAAGCCATGAATAAAAGAGTCACAGAGACTCCCGTGGTGCTCTCATTGTTGTAAACCGGACCCCGCTCCCGACGCGCGCGCAAGCGCTCGTGCGCAGGCGCCGATATCTGACATGCACAGATATCGAGGTGGGGCTTTTTCTTGGCCGCTGTTGAGGCGGTCCCACGCTCTTGCCCTTTATGTTAGGGCAGTTCCGGCGCGTCGCCCAGAGCGGAAGAACGCAGGTCACATCCGGTCTGTTCTCTTGTGTAGACAGCGCGGGGAGCAGCTGAGGCCACCCTGGCGTCCGGCCTGCTCCCCCTCCCTTCTTTCTTCCTTTCCTCTTCTGCTCTTGGAGCTTTTCTAGTCATTCGCTCTCTCGGCGCGGGGTCATCGTCAAGGTCAAAACAAGCACCCCCCCCCACCGTTCACCTCTCTCTCTCTTTTTTTTTTTTTTACCGTACGCACACGGACGCTCATTTAGTAACGCCGGAGCGCCGGCAAGCACAAGCAGAGCCAGGAGTGGCTTTGGTGTTTGAGAAGCAAGCATTAACAAGGCGATTCACCCTTTAGACAAATATTTCCTAGGAGGGAAGCTATCTGGCATGTGTTGAAAGAACTATGGGAAGAGCTGTTTGACGATGTCATACCTCTCAATAACCGAGTCATTGCCCGAATTATGCAGCAGGTTAAACGAAAACGCTCATTTAAATCCAGTAATATCCGTGTAAAACCCGCTCACGCCGTGTTGGCATTGTTTCCTGACTGCAAAGCATTACGAAGTTGTTCACAGTGCTTTCACTGGTTTGAGCCACAATTTCTTCTATCCACTAGAAACACTCCTTTTGCGACCGACCGCTAATAATTCCACCCATCAAGCACCTTAGTGCCTACCGCGATTCCCAGGATTACATGGCACAGCCAACAATGGCAAATAAGGGTGGAACTGTGGCTAACCTGGCACACGACAGCCAAGATTTTATGACGGCGCTGCCAATACCGGAGAAGCTACGGACAAGCAGCGCTGTCATTGGATGTGCTAATGAGTGGTATTGCTAATATGAGATACATATTGGCAACTATGGTGCCTACGCCGAAATCGATAACGGCATTCGCATAAATCAATCTGACCCTGCGCCAAGGTGAATTCTAACTACCCACGCGCTGATTGCTAAGACAGCGAACGCACTCTCAGAGAGTCTGTGGGTGGAGCAGTAGAGGGAATTACCAACGACATAAAATTCGTCGCCTTTTGCGCCCCAGCGAGCGCCCTCTGCGAGAGGTTTTGAAAACAAGTACACGGCCTTTTCGTGCCGGGGTAGGTTCTAGGAGAATGAGAGGTCGGCAGTATTCCCGAAACGGCAAAGACGGGAGTAGCTTCAGATTATAAAGTCGCAAGGCTTAAATGCAGCAAAACTTAAAAGGAAAACACGAGAAGAGGAAGAAAGGTGCAAGGGGAAAGACCCTTGAGGAACCTCCGTTTTCAATTACGCTGGAAACGGTAACACGATTAGCGCTCATGCCCCGGGAGTAGAAGGCGCGCTCAAGCAGTGGTACTCGGAGTGGAAGAAAAAAGTATGAGTGGAGGTGGAGAAGTACGAGCCCAAGTTGTAGCCTAAACACTGCCGCATATCGCCCCCCGGCGCTCTGTTCGGCGCGCGAGCATTTAATTTGCAGCGCCAGTGCCATCTTGTGCGCAGGCGCGCTCATTAAAAGGTGCTCATCCGGGTGCTTTTTAAATGCGGCGAGGTGGAGCGACGCACACGTGGGAGTGGCCGTCGGGCTATTTCCACTTGCGGCGACTGTTGCCTGTTTCGTACACTAGGAGTTTCATTTTATATCTCCTTCGGTATAGAACACATTACACACTGATTGAACGGTTGATCACTGAACTGGTCGATGAATTATCTCTTTATTTATTAACCGATTGAGCGATTTGTCCAACAGTTAATTAATAAGTAAATGAAGTTGTATTTACTGAATGACCGAAGCAATCAGTTGAGACATGAATCACTCAATAATCCATTAGGTTAAGCAATCATGTCTCGCAAACCACTTAACGGAATCGACGTATAGGTCCATAAGAAAAACCTGTTATATCTTAATTGCAAAGTTAAAGTTTACCATTTAATAATGTAGTGTAAATCGTTCTACGAATCATATATGCACAGCCCCCTCCACCCCCCTCCCCTTCCGGTATTGATTAGAAATGGGAACAGAATTCTATAGTTCAGTTAATGGTCGCTCCACAGTTATCTGTGACAAGCACACTTTTTACGGTTTTCTAACCAGTTTTCTTCTAGGCGCACAATTTTCAAAAGTTACTCCCAGCTTTAGCCGAGATATCAAAAAAATATATATATTTTCTTTGCGCAATCCGGTTGTTCCCTTCAATATTGAAGGGACCTGTGCAATTCGAAATAAGCCTATCTGACTGGCAAACCGGCAGTTTACGCATTGACTATATAAAAATGCCCTATAAACTGTCTGTAATCTTTTTATAGACACTATTGCCTTCCTATTGGCATTTCCTTTTGTCTATTCATAGTTTACAAACCATCTACACAAAAAAGTCTACTGAAAGTGCATGGACATAACTCTATAGATCGTCTACAGACTGTTCATAGGATATGCATTGCCTACTCTATAGGATTTGTGTATATAAAGTCTGAAGACTTTATACAGGAAAGTCATGTATACAAAAAAGTCTTCTAAAAGTGCATGGAAATAACTCTATAGATTGTCTACAGACTGTCCATAGGATTTGTATTGCCTATAGACTACTCTATAGGATTTGTCTATCGAGAGTCTATAGACTTTATAGAGCAAAGTCTATGGACAGGCTATAGACTGTCTAAATACATTTTGTAATGTCTACAGCTAGTGCGATGTCGTCACATACCACGTGCTTCACGCAAGCACAAAAGAGAAAAGACACACTGCTACTCCATACAAGGCAGCGTTGAGAGCAGTCAAGGCGAATATTACAGCTTGAGTGCAAGGGGTGTGGAGGGGGGGACAGGAGAGACACCTTCTCACATTACCGTACACGTAACAAACGCGCTGACGTTTTCGAGCAGCCTAACAGGTAAATCTTCTTCCCGGTCCGGCAGGCACGAGTTTCGCTCGTTAAAGTCACCGAGCAACCCAATTTTCTTCCTCTTAAGCGCCGCCTTCGGATGCCGTGAAAAAAGAAGTGCGCGAACGTCTGTACTCGAAACCCTTCGCTGTCTTCACTTAACGCGCAGACTGAGCAGGTAGCGAGGAGTTATTCGCCAGAGGGCGCTCGCTTCTCTTAAAGCCGTCAGCCCGAACGCCGCTGTCTAAGCATTCGGAAGTAGGAATTTCCGCCTCCCGGACCTTCTGTTGTGAGCCGAGCCCTGTTCGTGGATTAACCTTTTCCTCAGAATAGCTGGCGCCAGCTTCGCACCGCCTTATTATTATTATTATTATTATTATTATTTTTTTTTTTGCATTTAAGATATAAGTACCCATGCATACATACGGGTCATATTTCTCAAAATCGAGAGCCTGCCGGCGTGAGCGGAAAAGGTAATTACGACGTTTCGTCGAGTCCTATACGTAATAGTTGCGCCTAATCTCCGCGCCTGCAGGTACTGAATGAATTCCGTCAGGTTTACGGGCTGCAAATGCCGGGCATGCGATGGATTCGTCTTACACGCGAATTTAGTCTGGATGAATTCCCAATTTTTTTCATCTCAAAGACACGTTGGCATCATATATCTCCGATTGCACGCAAGATAAAAATATGTATTAAGAAGAAAGTGTAATGCCTCGTGCAGGACTGACAATTTTGTTACGAAACTAAGCTGTTATACAGCTCAATCATTTCAATTTATAGGCCGTTATAAAAAAAGGTCGCGCGCTCTCAGTTCAGCTTCACAAAGTTCACCCGTGGACTTTCTCTCTTTCGTGCGATCAGATTTCTAATAGAGAGTTTCAGGTATGTAAAAAAGGGTTATTCAAGTAGCTGGTCCTAAGATTTAGGGTTAAAATGCTGATTATACTCGCACACGTCACAAGCACGAATAATTTCGCGCAATAATAAACCGACATCTTGAGGCTGAAACAAACAAACAAAAAAACTTAGTGCTTCGTGCGCGCTTCGGCAGGCAAAGCAGCTATTGCTTTTAAGCGTCATGAAATACCCTTGAAGCCTAAAACTGTCAGATCTTATGTAAGTCTGAAAAGAAAGCATATAAGCACTTAACCTGAGTTCATTAAGGCAAAAATCTTCCTATGACCTTTCACCCCATGCATCGGCTACGGCAGTATGACGGTGTTGAACTCATCTTCCGCTTTCTGACCTAAGTGAACAACGCACCCCAAAGACCTCAATGGACGCGGTCGGCATTGCACAAGCGCAATTATAAAAGAGGGGAGCAGTCTTTGAGTCCGCAGATAGTTTTTTTGTATTATTGTTCTCTTTTTTTGCGCAGGTGAGTCTCAGAAGCGGGGAACAAAAAGTTGGCAAGGGCGGTGATGGCGCATGAGTTGGGAGAAGGATTGGGGGTAAAGGGGAAGTCGAGGGCAGAAACTCTATGAAAAGAGAAATCGGTTGGAGAGAACGTATAGAGACGTTAACCTCAGTCCAGTGCAGGCCGACAGAGAGAGAGAACTAAAAATTGATAAAAAGTCAGAGAGAATAAAGGTACATAGAGAAGATTACAAAGTACGACCGCAAAGCTTAAAGCCAGGTGTTTAAGGTTTCTCAGCAGGCGGGGGAGTCTAGATACAGCGGGGGAGGGGGGAGCATAGCTCAGTGAAGCAAGCGCCATCTGTGAGCGGCGATGGAAACAAAAACTAAGGCAGACAAAACACCGAGTGAAAGTTTTGAGAAGACAAAAATGGAAACCAGGCAGGAAAAAAATTGCGCGCTTTAAAAAGAAGGTATTAAAGACAAAGAAACTGAAAACGGGCGAAGCAACCCAATGCGATGACTTCAATGCGAACTGGGTACGTGGCGAGGTGGGGGGGGGGGGGGGGGGGGGGGGGGGGGCCGGGTGTGGGCCCGGCGTTGGCCCGGCGCGTACGGGCCGCGCAGTTTTTTTTTTTGCCTGCATCGCCAAGCAAGTAAAGCGAGGCGCTCGCAGATGGACGTTTCGTATGGAGATCACGCCTTCAAAATGGCGAAACATCTTTCGCTTTAACCTGCCCTTTCGCCGTGCTCCCCCTCACCAACGTCCGTTCTCCCTGTCTTATCTTACTCTCGCATCTTTCCCCTCTAATCTTCGCCCCGCATCCTTTTGTCTCTTTTGCATGCCCCCGTGGCTCACATTCTTCAAACGTATAGAATTTCACCCCTGCTTATTCCCTTCCCGCGGACGCTTTCATTTGTTATTCGTTCTCTGAAGGCCCCTGCTTATTCGCATGCAGCGCCGTCTACCGGCGCGCTCCCTTCGTAGGAAACCTGGCCACCAGCGGCCGACGAGCTACGTGGGAAGCGGTTCTTATTGTTTCCCCCTGGCTTTAAGGCAGAGAAGCGTATAAGTAAGCGCGAGAAATTCTTCCCCAGCGCTTCGTGGAGCAGAGGTGAAAGTCCTGAATTCTGCTTGCTCCTCGCGGGTCGGTTCTCGCTCCGACGATGCAAGGGTGTTAGTAGCCTGTAACGCTAGGCACGCGGCGAGACTTGGGTGCCGTGCGGAGACCATAGGCTATGATTATTATCCGACCGTGTCGGTCGCTCGGCGAATGAAAGGATGAATGATGTTTTTCTGCTTTTCTTTTTCTTTTTTCTTTTTTTTTTTGAGCGGTTAAACGACCCAAAGCGACTTTGGTTATGACGGACGTTGTAGTGGAGGGCTCCAGATAGATTCGACCACCTCGGGTTCTTTCACGTGCACTGACATCGCACAGTACATGGGCCTCTAGCATTTCGTTTCCATCGCAATGCGACCGCCCCAGCCGGGATCGAACCCGCGTCTTCCGGGTCAGCAGCCGGGCGCAGTAACCAAACAGCCCCCCCCCCCCCCCCCCCCCCCCCACACACACACACACACTCCGGATATGGTTACTGAATGAATTGACTCCCTGAAAATAATGAACAATTAACACGATCTATCACGTCTTTTTGTGCATTCATGTGCAGTATACTGGCAGAAAAATTAGAATTTCAGCATACCGCTATCCGCTCCCGCATGGCGCTGTCTGCGCATGCGCAGACGACACCTCGTGGTGCCAGGTAAGGACGCATACCTGACTGCGCACGAGCGGTTGTGTTCTCACGTAAGCATATTACGGTAGCACTTGCTGAGCTAAGCCGCTTTGTTCAGACAGGTGTTATAGTTAACTACAAGCCGAATTAAATCGTTTCGCCCATTATTTAGCGAGTAACAAAAAAAAAAACACTGCAAACTTTGCACACTAAATAAGGTGTTCTTCATGTCATGCAGTCAAGGATTCCAGTCAAGGATTCTATCTTGAATCTCGAAGAAATGTTTTCAACTCTTGGACCGTACACTGAACTCCCATGTGACGCATAGGATGAGATTTTTGTAGTCGACGCTGCGTCGGCACTCAGAGATTGTACTTCTGTAAAGCTTTTTTCGGGGAGAGCGTTTTAACTGCAGGCATTAAACGAACAAGAAAGAAAGAAAGAAAGAAAGAAAGAAAGAAAGAAAGAAAGAAAAGAAAGAAAGAAAGAAAGAAAGAAAGAAAGAAAAGAAAGAAAGAAAGAAAGAAAGAAAGAAAGAAAGAAAGAAAGAAAGAAAGAAAAGAAAGAAAGAAAGAAAGAAAGAAAGAAAGAAAGAAAGAAAGAAAGAAAGAAAGAAAGAAAGAAAGGACTCGTTTCAGCTGTCAGCCTGGGCAATCTTTTTTAAGGTTGTCACTATCAGACTCAGAGGTCGAGCTGAGGATGACGTCACCCAACGGCCATAAAGACCTCGATGCGCCAACTCACTGGGCTGTTGTTTAATTCAAACGCGCTCGGAGTCGCGCATCGTTAACTCTCCTCCTGAAACAAACGAAGGGTGGCGAACCTGGCATTGGCGAATTGCAATCGCGGTCGCAAGGCTAAGCGTGTCTTTGTCAGCGGCACTGTGACGTCGCCTTCGCCGGCTCTAGGCAATCAAACTTTAATCAAGCTGTTGAACTGAAGATACTGCTGGGAACAATCTTGAAGGAACTGGTGCTCAGTTTTTACTGCTGGTCATTAATTCGTATAAAGAAAAGGTGCAAGAAACTCGAATAGAAAGCAACGCACCGTTTATTAGTGAATTTCAGCAAAGCGCGAATATTACCAGCGCCATAGCAGTCGCCCTTATTCTTCCAAAGCGACTTGCAGACCCTGTTACAATGAATTCTACCAGAAGCGCAGCGTCGGTGGTGGGGACTGAGTAGAAGAGTATATACTTCTTAGAGAAAATAACTGAAACCGTAATTACAAACCAACGTCTTTCAATAGCAGAACTTCCTAAAAACTTAACACCCTGAAAGGCAAGACAATGAGCAGCCCTCGCAGGTGATACAGATGAAAGCTTCTGACGCTATTGTCATGACGTCAGCCCCAGAAGCCCACGCGGGAACAAGACATGAGAGCCGCGCAGGGTCTCTGAACCGAACCTTGAAAGTGAATGCGTTCGGCTCGCTCAGCGGCGGCGCATCGGAGCGTGTTCGCATCTTGCTTAACGGCGCCGCTACGCCCGTACCGCACGAGTGGCTGTTGTTTTCTCTTCCGCTAAGACGCGGCCGGGGTCGCAGCTGCGTTCTGTCGCGTTGGAGGAGCGAGAGATGAGGGCGCCACACGTCTTTTTCTTTTCTAGTTTTGTAGTCGCCGCAGAGCGGCGCAGCGAACGATTGCCCGATAAGAGGCACGCGTGCGGTTCCACTTTTGTGTCGGGAAAAACCGTGCAGTGCCGTAGGAGATACACGGACGCTTTCATTCCCTTAACTATCATCCCCAGTTCCGAAAGCCGTTATGATGCACGAACGGCTTTTCATCTGGCAGCCACATCGGCTATGGTGTCGTGTAAAGTGGTGTTTGGCGTCTGTGTCGATTTCCATGGCGATTAGAGAGTGTTAGCTAACCGAACAAGCATTACCAATTCTACCCAATACACCATCGTCTCGAGGAGTGATCCTGTGCCACTTAGCACCACCGGAAAATTTTCAGTGCTCGTATAGTGTGACTGCCCTAGCAAGGACATCTTGCGAACCTAAATTACTTCAAGCAGAACTGCTCGAAGTAGAACGTTATCGTGAGAACAGAACTTCAGTGCTTTGTGCGATTGTGGAGCCTTTTCTTAATCCCTGACACAGACATCTTTCAAAACAAAGGTTAAGCAGATGGGGCTACCATGCCTGAAATTTTCTCTATAGACTAAGCTCTGACGGTGCAATAGATGGAAACAGGTGTACAGCCTTTGTCAAAAGTACAGAGGCCAACGGGTTCGCGTCTTGGCCACGCTGTTGGAATCGTGATGCGTCGAAAATGTTCCAAATGTTTCCAAGGCCAAAGGAACTCCCGCCCTCACCCCTCCGAATGTTAAGGCATCCACAGATGCTACTAGAGCCCTACCACAAGCTCTTTACTAAGGCTATACGTCCCCCTAAAACTCGCGGCTGACAATCAAAAGGCGCCGACCATTTACAGAAACGTCCCACTCCGAAATTCGAATTCAAGGATGCTACAATCAGAGTAGAGAACCACTACGTGGCTTAGAAGCAAACCATTGGGCCGGTTACTTTTGACAAATACTGTATGTTGCTCTAAAACTCTCTATTGACCCCCATCAAAAATGAAGGCCATTTATATAAAACGACTCCCTCTTGAACGCATGTAGGAACATTTTCGCGAAAGCAGCAGTTCCTCCAAGCGTTCGAACAAGTTTCCCAACCCTGCCACTGACTCACTCATGGCGCCACCTGCGCTTCCCCATTACTGCACGCTTTTAGCGACACCAAGCCCAAGAACTCTACTCGCGCGATGTCAATGCGAAAACCGCGCCGAAGCCGCCGGATTATGTGCGGTGTGCCACTTCAATATAACCTCTCTCTGTGTGGTTTTATCTCCCAATTTCCCTCCCGCAGACGATGGCAACGAAGGAGCTGTGCGTTCGCAACCGAGGACAGAGCGATGCCTCTGGCGTTCCCCGAGGGCGTCGATTGCCTCGGCGACACGCGGGGGACTTTGGGAGTCATACTCTGGAGTTATTCTTCGGAGAGAGAAGGACTCGCGGGGCCATCGATACAGCCGATATATATATATATATATATATATATATATATATATATATATATATATATATATATATATATATATATATATATATATATATATATATAGGGAAGGGGAATGAGGGGCTCGTTATAAATATGAGAGAAGCCAACAGCCACAGAAACCAAGGGGCACAGAAGATTTTTTTTAATTAATTTAGTTTTCTTTTGTGGTGTTGATCAAGTAAGAATATTACTGAATATGTTGTCGCTTAAAGCTAATTGATTAGAAAAGCAGAAGAAAAAACAACCACATGCCACCGGTGGGATCCGAACCCACGACCTCCGAATTACGCGTCCGGTGCTCTACCTCTGAGCTACAATGACGGCTGTCAAACATTCTGCTTTCGGGGGTATTTATGTTTACAAATAACCTAACCTTGAGAGTGTTCATCAGCGCCACCCATGTTCACAAGCGGCGGACGTGGAACGTCCTGAGTTACCGCTGATGTGACGTAGAACGCCATCGAACGGAGAGGGTGGAAGCTGTGTGAGAACCCTCTTATGCTTCCTATGGCGTCAAGGCTGCATGTCTCCTACACACGCACACACGCACACACACACACACGCACACACACACGCACACGCACACACACACTTAACACGGCGATCACGACAGCCTTTTCTTTCAAGCAGAAACGGTGCCGGTTTCTTTTATTTCCAGTTAACAGGACGCGCTCGGGGCGACGGGGTGAGTTGTCGGGTAGCTATAGTCGGATACAACGTAAGTCTGCAGCGAAACTCCGCCCACATTCAGCCTCCGCGCACAGAGTTCCTCTGCGACGACAAAGTAGTCCTCTGCTTAAACGTTTCTTGTCACGTAAACAAGAAGCTTAACATAAGAAAAAAGTTATGAGCTCTAGACGTTTGATATGTGGACTGTTTGATATAGTTAAACATTAAAAACCTCATTTCGTTTACTTTTGCGATTGGCTAGCGGAGGATACAGGAGGATTGGATACAGGACGCCGCGGACCGCGGCCCAGTGTTATCAAGAGCTGTTTGTCTTTTTTAAGTTGTATCCTACTATAGGTTGTGTGGCTGGATGGCTGCTTTGCTTTTAGAGCTGTTGCCATTGGGCAAGATGCTTTTGGCCGGTTCAACTATTCTAACTAAAGTTAGTAAGGTTTTAGAAAAATTACTATCCTGATGTTAAAAAAAATCTTATAACACGCTTGGAAGTGATGAATGTAAAATTTAGGTGCGTCAAATTTTGTGCCCCTCTTTATAGCCACGCTTTGGGGAAGCAATTTTGTACGCACTCAGGACATAACTTTGTAGCATAGAATATAGAACTTACAATGTTTGTAGCAATACTTCTGGCTTTCTCAATAATATAGGGAAAAAGATATGTTCCCTACATGAGGGACTAAGTGAAGCAGTAGACTAGTCCGCTGACTTTTTCTTCCTGCATTATTAGACCGCAAAGATGCGGCTCAATTTTCGCACTGGGGAAGTATACAGAAAGAGAGCACATATGGGTATTGACCTTTTCTCGGCCTATATGTCTTGCCGCGATGTGGGAATGAACAAAGAAAGTTCTAATTAACAACAGTCGAGGAAGCGGAGGTCTCTTCGAGTAGCCAGTTCATTCTCACAAATCCGATTAGTGTCTCTGGCAGTCCTGTGCAGTATTCTCTCAAAAAGGTTCAAGATGTGAACTCAGAAAAAGAGAGACACGTACAACATAATATACAGTAGCACGGTCAGTACTGCCATACGATGTTCGAAATTTCTGCGGGAAGTAATATTTTATTGCGCTTTTGTTTGGTATTTTATGGCCGTGATGCTTGCAAACACGTTTCCGGTCATTAAGGTTTTTTTTTTTTTTTTCACTTTTGTCGCTGCACCTGGAAATTTTTGTTCAGTTCCCACTGAACCTGAGGAAACAAAAATAGTCCGATATTTCAAGGGTACAGAAAAAACAAAAGCTCGTTAAAGCAATATTAACTTCGCTCAGCTGCTGCATCGGCCTCAACTTGCGTACACCGATGAACTAACTAACTAGGATCGCTCGTCGCCATGCCGTCAAACATCGCACCCGCGTCGAAAGGCCTCGGCAACGGTGGACAACGTCTGAGCATGTTCTCTTCTAAGTGCACTTCTGCTGACTCCCAGGCGAAGCCGGGTCCTCTACAATTCCGTCGGGCGACTTGCGACGTGTTTTTTCAACCCAGAAACGCAATTCGCTTAGAAACATTTCCCGTCTTCCATAGAGAATACCTAAAAACCCAAAAATGATTGACCAAAAAACAACTCACCGCACGCCTCGTCTTTTTTTTTTAAAAAAAAAAAAGAGGCGAACAAAAAAAAAAGATTGACGAAATGAAAAATTTAACACTCCTTTTCGGCGTGTCCACTCCAGGCATAGGTCGTTTGTGCGTTACTACTTCGTGCATCGACAGACAAACGCAATTGGGCTGACAGACTTCCGTCCTTCGATTCAGCGTTTTTACAGGGGACAAAGCAACGGCGAAAACCTACGAACAAATAAATACGCGAGCGTAAACAAACCACGAATTCCGCTTTCGGATATCCGCAAATTCGCCACACTCCCACGCGGTACACACGAGATACAAGCGCCGACAATCGCTTTTTTTTTCTCCTCCGCTCATTCTCTCCCCTTCTCCGCTCTCTTTGATTTTTCTTTTTGCCGTATTTCCGCCCTTTCTTTTTGGATTCGTTCCTTATCTGATCCTTTCTTTTTGCCACTTCCGCAGCGTTCGGCTATGTTTACACAACTTGTAGAACAAACCGTACCTCTACGCCCCTTTGTCCCAAGTCCTGTTCCGAAGAGGATGCAATGCGAAAACAGTTCTGCATTCCCCATTGTACGTGGGAAACGAAAAAATAGGGAATGAAACAAAATGTACAGGGTGTGGTGTAGTACTTGTAACTCTCCTTCTCTTCACCCCCCCCCCCCCCCCCCCTCCCTTTCTCTCTCAAACTCTCCACCCTTGCTCTACGCCGCACAGACAAGAATGCCAAGACAAGTGCAGTGTCACCAGAGCAGCACCAAAGCAAACACGGGCGCCCCGCCACGGTTGTTTTCGACCCGAGTTGTCTCTCATTTCGGCGTCCAAGCAGCCGTGCTGAACCTATTACCTTCCCCGTACGATGCTGCAGCTTTCTTGCTGTTGCGTTCGTGGTCATACTTCTTTCTTTCGCCGCCTTCTTTAACTGGCTTTCCTCTGTTACGTGGTACGACTCGGCTGTTGATTCAGTGGCGCGATCCAAGAGAGTGCTGACGCCGGAGTAACCCATTTCGTTTTCGCCGCTGCCTCGACTGACTGACCGTTTCATTCTCCACTCAGGCAAGCCACTGGTTCGCCCTTTCCCTATTTGTGCGCCGTAAACCATCCCCGAGGGTTTGTATACGTAGCCAGTGAGAGCTGTTTCAGTCTTTATTTGGCGGGCGTCTCGGAAGAGCAAACGCATGAAAAAAAGCCATTACAGCATTTTCTCGAGCGCGCAGTTGTATTTTTTTTTTTGCGTTCGGCCCGAAAACATGCTAGAGAGTGGTTAACAGGCGTCGAGTGCTGACTGCAGACCCTGCATATGCTGTCTCGTAACTCGTGCCCATTCATCTTTATTATATTTTGTTTAGTCCGCGAGCATTCTTTGTTTATGGCTTAGTTTCGTGTGCTGTTTGTTTCCGTTAGGCTTAAGAGCTCCTGACGTGGCAACCAAAAACAGTAGAAAGCAAAGTGGAAGTGAAGAACAAGAGGCAAGCAAAGCAAGAAACGATGACGTTGACGCATTTAGAGCGTTAAAAGTGCGAACAAAGTGGATCCACTCTTTCCAAACACCAGCCCCTGAGGCAACTCGAAAATAGACAACGGAAGGAAAGGCTGGAACAGCAACACACACTGACTGTGCTGCTCTCAAGTGGCTGAAACTCGCACGTCGTTCTTGGCTGAGTCACCTTAATATGTGTGTAATTTTTTTTGGAAAGTAATATGAAACATTATTAAACGTATACGCAGCAGTCCATCTCTATACCACTTTTGTTCCCATGTTTAATTTTTTCATTCGACTTCAAAACAAAACACGTTTCTACGGCGGACCACTCAAGCAGCAGGTTTGCCACGGAAACTAAAGCGAAGGTAGAGGCATCGATTAACAAACTTCGTATGAGGTTCTGAGATGTGGACCCTGCCACGTCGATGGAGTGCATTGTCCGATACATTTCTGCTCCCAAAAGCGCGCACAGAATAAAAATTAAAGGATGCCCCGTTTCAGCGAAGCCTTATATAGAGCGTAGAGCTGTAGAGAAGCCGCACATACGACGCCGTAGAGCAGCAAAGCGAAGGCCGGTACACAGGGACGTTACTAAGTAACAAAGTCTGGGAAACATTGGCGAAGGCCAAAGTTGGCGGTGGAAGTCAATAAAATGAAGAAAATAACCAAAAATAAGATTATACTCGGAGCAAGGGACGAGCAATAATGATGAAGAAATCCATATACAAGCGCAGAAAGTAGACGACCACCCAGGCTCCAAAAAAACCGTCACAATAGCCGCACACATAAAGGCGAAGAAAATGCCGCGCCGACGACAAGCAGTCAAAAAGGGGGCGACCGCGGAATCCACTCACGCGCAGTACAGCTACGCCTTTGTCACGCAAACAAACAAACAAAAAAGAAGCGTGCCATTCTAGTACCAGGCCGTACGCCGTAATTCGCTTTTTCCTTTCTAGCGTCCCGCGGGCCGCAGAACACCTTTAGCCGCACCCGGCGTGCCCCAGCTAATGCTCCCATCCACTTGTCCCATCATACAAGCGGCCTTATTTTTGTTCTGAGCGTGCGCACTCCGACCGACCGTCAAGGTGGTGGTGGTGGTGGTAGAGTGCGGTCACACAGAGGACTTGCCCTCCTTCTCAGGCGTACAATGTTTCTCTCTCTCCCAAGTGCAAACTCTCACCCTCTCCACTAGCTCTCTTCCTGGCGTGCACTCGAAGATAGGCACAAACATCCTCGGAGTTAGCGGCACTCAGCACGAAGCCGCGGTGTTTTGGAGGATGCTTCCCAGCACGACTTGGAACTTTAGCTCGTCGAGTCGGTGGGAGAGGGGGGGAAATGGCGCGCACCTACCGAACCTTGGCGACCGCTAGGCGGCGCAGTAGAACTCAGTTATTTGTACACAGCGCAGTAAGTGCTGCTTCCAAGTGTCAACGCTATCGACATCAGCACTTTATACCGCAAAGAACGCTTTGTATACCAAATCCCGATATGAAGGGCGTTTTATTGACTATAAAACTCAAGCCATTAGCGCTTGGGTCTTTGAGCGTCGTCGAATACCCTGGTAAATGGCTAGTGTCTACGCGTTTGATATGTGATAAAAGTGCTCTTATAGCAAACAAGCTTGCAACTGTAACAGCGGCCGAATTTATGACGTCAAGCGCAACGTAGAACTGTGGCGAAGCCAGCCGTGCTAGAGCCTTCTCTAAGCCGTAATTGATATTAATTATTTGCTGGGTGTTATTTCTTTCAGAAAAAAATCAGAACTATGATTGGTTGAAATTTGAATAAGTGACGCCATTTCAAGTGCAGCCTGTATATACCTTCAGAGTGAAAGCTAAAGTTCATTTAAGAACAGTTCCAGTTTTCAAAGCAACTTATCATTGCCGCGGAGTTAGGAATTCCTTTTGTTTGCTTAAGGAGGTAGTGGCGTCCGATTGTAGTACCTATATAATCTACAGAGTAGGATAAAATTCCCGTGACTTTCTTTCCAGTGAAATTCATAAATTGTTCAAAAGATGCATGCATACAGTGCACTGTAGTGTGCAGTGTAGCATGTGCAGTGAAGCTTGACTTTGTGAGTCTCGTGCGCTAGATAGCTTAACAATTGAGAGAGGCTGCGTTAGGTGTGTTTCCAATGAAAGAAGACAAGACAGCTTGGAAAAAACAACAGTGCATCGCCTGTGCTTTTTATTGCACCCCTTGTCCCATACTGCCCCTACTGTTTTTTCTCCATATTGTCTTTCTGTCTTCTGTCTGTTCAGTTTTTTAATTCCTAGAAATTCCCAGCACTGATGGTCCCCGTCTTCTCATCCCTAAGAAATGAATTGCATCGGCTTTAATCGCTGTTATCTTAGAAGAGAGGTTATAATACACATATCAAGCGCTGTCTGATCTGGTCAGCAAAAAAAAATAAAAAAATAAACCGCAAGTGCAGCAAGTGATTAATGTCGCTTTGCATCGCTTTTCTGAGCTAATTTTACAGAAACTAATATATCTCAGAACACGTTTTAGTTCGCCTGAATCGCTTGAAGATTCTAGAATGGCGCTTTGCGGTGCCTATGGATTTCGTTTCGGAATGGTATTGCCTAGGCCAGATGCAATGCACCATTTTTGCCGTTAATGGCCTAGATAGACAGTGCGCAGCAAAAAGACAACAAAACTAACATTGGTGGTCGTAAATGGAGCCCAAGTGCTGCAGCTCGAGCGAGAGCGGCTACGCACCTCACATTTTTCTCACGGTTAGGCGCACGCTCCAAATTCACGCATAAAAATATGAAGCAGCGCTGAATGTACAGAACGCTATTATCTAACTGTGCTAGCTCTCGGAAGTGGCAATTTTCTCCTGAAATCTCGACAGCACAAGAAGGAATAAGCTCATTTTCTCATCGTTTCGGATCGGTTCCTTCGTGCTATGGCGACACGTATACCGCTGGAAGACGCAGGTTCACCGTCTAGCGCAGTCGTTCAACGGGTCACTTTAACAATGACGTCACAGCTCGCTACCCCCCGTCCGAATCGACGCCTTTTCAATAGACCGATCTGGGGTGACGGACAATCGCGCCGCTCCGCGGAGCGTATCGAATGTTCTCGAGTACAACAGTGGCCCGCGCCCAAGCAGGTCGCGCGTTGGTGCAGGTAATAATGCGTGACGCCGAATTCCTGAACGTGGCTCACTGTATCGCGACTAGCATCGGTAAACGAGAGTCCCTGCTTTCTCCACGCGAACGAAGAAAGGCGTAATTAGGGCAAATCAGCTGCATAATGAGCGTGCGTCGTCGCCGCCTTTTCAAACGAGTGGGGAGAGTTTCGTCATCGTGAACTGTGTTTCAGAGCGTTAATATGCATGACGCACTGAAACGCAGAGCGGATGGTAGTTCTCGAGCCGCCGATTCTGTCCCGCCCACTGAATCCTTAAGCCTTGTGAGATGAATGGCTATCTGCGTACAGTACTCCAAACCAATAGAAAGAGCCAGCAGACACCTCGGTTTTATGAAGGCGACAGAAGTCGACTCCAGTCAACTTTTTGAGGGAAAGGGCGGGTTTTGAGAAGGAAAGGCGTGACTAGTCCTCTACTCTCTTCTTATATGTTCTGCCCCTCGCAAAGTGGACTGGAGTCGACCTCTGTCGCAATTATGTAAGCGCGGCTAGAAGGGCCTAATATAAAGGAATCTTGAGCAACGATTAGGTAACGCAACGAGTCTCACACAGGGATGCAAGTAACCATGGCAGAGATAAAACTTTCATAGGTTTATGGGGTTTAACGTCCCAAAGCGACTAAGGCTATGAGGGACGCCGTAGTGGAGGGCTCCGGAAATTTCGACCACCTGGGGTTCTTTAACGTGCACTGACATCGCACAGTACACGGGCCTCTAGAATTTCTCCTCCAAAGAAATTCCAGCCGCCGCGGCCGGGATCGAACCCGCGTCTTTTGGGTCAGCAGCCGAGCACCATAGCCACTGAGCCACCGCGGCGGCATAAAACTTTCATAACCTTCCCTGGTATGACTCACTATAGTTTAGGTGACTGGGCAAAGGCTCGACTGCGACCTGACACGTGAATGATTTCGGCCCCAACACGCGGTCAAAGTGAGGCGCGAACAAACAAACAAACAAACAAACAAACAAACAAACAAACAAACAAACAAACAAACAAACAAACAAACAAACAAACAAAACTAAGTGAAAGGTAATCAAATTAATTAACAGCTGCGCTTCTAAAGCCTTTGTAAAGGCTCCCGCTAAACACTTCCTCCGGAGCTCTCGCAGCCAAAAGGATGCGCATATCATAGCGTTGTCTATAGAAGGCTGTTTGCATTTAATCGGAAAATTTCGAGACGTTCAAATTCCGTGTTTTCTACATGTGCAAACATAGTCCATAGCCCGCAGCCTTCGCATGAACAGCGCCTGAGAGAGCAAGCTATATAAGGACGAAAGCCAGGAGGGCACCCTCCATCCCCTCCGCCCGCTTGGCTATTATGCTAATGAGGGGTGATTTAAATTACGCGCATTAGGGGCAGACACGGGAGCCCGAAAGACGCTGCCGTTGCTTCGAAGAGCGGTGCTCGACTGCATTCCTACTCGCCTTGAGTAAGAGTTGCTTGCGCCTATCCCATGCGTCGAAACGAGAGGGTCCTCAATACGCAGTCTGTGATATTGTGAGCAACACTATTATATTCAAGCACGACGTCCTCCGCACTTAAGATGGCAAGAAGGCAGGTTTAGAGGAAATTACATGCCGAGGAACGTTTCTAGCAGCCAGCCCGGCAGAAGTCCATGGTCAAGAACACACGTGTCCTTATGAGGTTCGCAAAGCGATGCTTCACTGGAGACTTAAACTCAAGTCAGACGAAAGGTCACACTCAAGTCAAGCCAAACCCATGATTTCAGTACCTGCCCTCACAACTCGAGACATAATTGACGCCACGTTCCTATAAGAAAACTACACCTGAAGGCTGGCATAGAAGCCCGCTCTGCGAACCCATATGTATACCGCAATAAGATAATTTGCGTGGGTCACTTTCTTGCACGTATTAACCGTAATACCGTGAAGCCTGTTACCAGTAAATGCGACACGTCATTAAGCTAATGGTTCAGTGTGGTTTCACTAACACCGAGCGGAGTATCGCCGGCTGTTTGTTAACCGCAACACCACTAGCTTAAAAATACACCAAGAAGTTGGCAACCCCTTCTCGGCGGGCAGGCGGAGCAACTGCATCGACAATGCTGCGCCTAACCAGTAAAGCCTGTTCCAGGGTGGAAGCTGTCCGGAGTGAAATCATCCCGTCGCCGTGTCCTGATGCAAATGAACCAGCCATTTCATTCCACGAGTCTTTCGCTTCACGACTATAAGGCTTTAATTTTTTTAGGGAATTGCCTGGATGGGCTAATTTCGTAGTAAAGGGAATTTACGTACGATTTTCTCGACAGATGAAAGGCGCAGACGAGGTCTGCATTTCATGAAGACACCTGGATATCGCGTAAATAAATGTACCACACGAGGGCTTTATAAAAGTTGACTGGAATAAAGAAAATAAGATGCAGATATGTCACAGAAGCCTTACTAGCGAAGCCAGGGTAAACTCGGGCTATCTGACGAGTTTGGGTGTCCTCAGCACACTTGAAAGTTTTCGGCAACGCACAACTATAGAGGCACGCCTTGAAGTTCAGGCCCACCTCTTAAACTCTCCCATGCAAGCATGCAATGCGCAGAATCGTGCAGGGCGAGCAGTCCAGTACAACATGCATGTTCTACAGAGTCCGTTTGTTAAGAGCTTTTCAAGAAGATGGACATGCATACGAACTTGTATATAGGACCTCGAGTATATGAGTATATGCATGCATGTTTGGAATGAATACGGGTATGCATTTGTGGGCCGAATATAAGAGACTTTGACCCCGACTGTACATGTGGGTATATGTACATGAAAAGAATTAATGAGAGTTTCCACGTTTTCGGCACACGTAAACAGGGCTCGCAAACAGAACCTTGGGTAAATACATTCATGCAGGGCGTATGTATTCCATAACACGTCAAGAAGGAGGAGAACAAGAATAATACTGGAGAAATGGGCTTGGGCAGAGCATGTAGTGCGAAGGCAAGATAACCAATTAAGTGCACTGCTTGAAGGGGTCCGGTGAATACTTCGTTATAGCCGTAGCTTCGTTACAGCCAGTGTTAACCGAGCTTCCAGGCAGAATCATCATTCTTTCGTTATATCCATGATTTCGTAATAAATCATTTCGCTATAACGAGGTTCGGCTTGCATTTTTTTTTTTTGCTGTTTATATGCATTAAATAAGCGAATCGCATGCAAGACTTCGGGTATGTAATCACATATATGGTATACGTATGGTCATGTTTCTGTGGGCAGATTGCATTCCTGTGCGCAGGGCATGAATGGCTTTACCCCAGAGAGAATTTAACACAGATGTCGCTGTAAAATGGCCCGCACAGCTGCCAAACGCGTGATACACACTAAGGCGTTCTCCATAACAAGGAGAACGTGGTCCACTTTCCCGTTGCGATTTCCTCTTTGCGCTCTGTTCTCACCAAGCGCGGGTCGGGCGTCGTTTCAAGGAGATAAAGCGTCGACGCCCGGCTTAGAGGATGTGAATTTCCGGTCGAATGAGCGTGTTCACGGAAAGGGAAGCCACTGACCGAGCCAGCGATCGCATTCGGTGTTGCGAAGGGCGCCCCAGACGATGCCTCGACGCTACGTTATTCGATGCCTCCAGCTCGACAAATACCGACTGGATGAAAGAATGCATATACAGTACGGTTACATTGCCACCAACGAGCATTGATTACGGCTGAGGCAGGGCAGTGCGCACAGTACAAATTATACAGAGAGCCACGCTATACACGATATTCTTTTTTTTATTTAAGTTGCAAAAAGCGCACGTAGGCGTGTACTACATAATAAAATTTCGCAGCACGAACAAGACGGGGACTAAGATTGTAAACAAGCACCACAGGACGAATGCTGTCATGTTATGTATCAACACCAAGCAGCCCATACATCGATGCTTCTGCCTGTACTGCGTTGGGGTGACTTAAGTTGGTGGTCCATTTGGTGGAGGAAGCATTTTTTATTTATTTTAACCCTGTGGAATTTATGCCTTAACGCTCTAGAGTGCATACCCTTTGTACCGGCCAACGAAAATGTGGTACTCTCCTTATGACCGTCTGTCTGTAGATCATAGCAATGACCAAGAAGTGCATCATTGATCTCCAACTATCCCTTATCTACGCAGCCGCGATCATCTTGTATACAAGCAAATTTCATAATCTCATTTCGGGCCAGTGTTTAGGGGAATCCCCTGAAGTGGAGTAGATTTGTAATAAGGGAGTAATTACTCATTGACAATCACCCAAGCGCAGCCATACGGCTACAAGGGAAAGCTATACAGCTTTCTCAGAAATGAGTAATTACTCCCTTATTATAACCTGATTTCCCACCTACGTGTTTGCAGTTCCCGGTGGGCACTTTCTTCTCCTTTCCATCCGTTCTGTTACATAGACCCAACACACTCTCTGTCGTCTATGTGCTTTATTAATTGTCAAGCTCGAGTATATTTCCGCTTGATTTCCGCTAGTGTATTATCTTGCATTTGTAAACTTACGTTGGTTTGCTCCCATCCCGCAAAGTGAGCTGATTATTTACTTTTTTATAACTGGCCAGGCCTCAGTTTAATTATTATACATGCTTGTAAAAAGAGTTAAATGTGGCAGAAGCACGAACTCCCCTAAAGGAGTTGCGTGAACTCACTTAACTTGTTTGGAGTTCGCTGTCTCTACGGCTTTTTCTACTACAGTGACTTTGACTTTTTCGACGGCGGTGATTTCTGCAATTTTTCACGCGATGTTCGGTTTGAAAGTGACTTTAGAGTGAAACGGAACTGATTTTTTACACGCTATCATAAATCCTTACTCAGTATACCAGCCGTTAAAACGAAGTCTGTTCAAGAGCGGCACATTAAATGGAAATGTAGGGACCGCTCTATCTCCGGGACATCTCGAAAATAACCACAAGCGAACCACTGAACTAGCATGTTAGAATTGAATTCCTTTTCTAGATTGTGACTATATATGATAAGCCACCACTCAATTCATAGTGCTTTAAAACTTTTAGACCGTACCAAAAGAAGCGCGGACCAACACGCACATCGTTAGCGGACGTAGTTGACTTCAATACGCAGTTTCCCTCTGTATTGCCTTCAGTGTTAAGAGAGCTTTGCGTAACGAAGAGTGCAGAAAGCAACAGCATTTTCCGTCAGATCAGGAATTCAATGCAGTCGATTCAGGGGATGGTTTCCTTACTTGCACACGAAGACCTAGAGAGGTCATAAATAAGTCAAGCATCTTTGTCCGGGACATTTCACGCGGTGACAGCAAATGATTCTTGCCTGACCGTATATCGCGCGCCGGACCGCGTCTTTCAGAGCCCTGGCCGCAAGTATATAGTGACGAGAAAGTCCAATAAAAGCTCAGCGTCGCCCGAATCTTCCGGACTCTTTCACGATGTGGACAGTAATACGAGGGAATGAATACCAGTGAAAATAAAAAAAACTGAGAGAACGAGAAGAAAACCGAGAAGATTCTTTAGGTAAGGCGAAGAGACGCTGTGAGTCAGACTTGCGACGGCGGAATCCAATTCGGCGTATCGGATATCAAGAGACTATCGGTTTGCGGCGCAGCGGGACAGACCTCTCCCTCTCTCTCTCAATCCCATCTTCCGTCCTCTCTGCCTGGAATATATTTCAAAAGCGAGAAAGCAGGCCTTGTTTGGAAAGACAGAACGGCTTAGGGGCGACTGACCCTAACTAAACTTTCAGATCAGCGGGACGAAAGGAATAGAGGTGAATTGAACTTTCTGTTTCGTTGCTACTCGCTGTTTATTATTATTATTTGCCACAGAAACGGAGCCAATATTAGTCACACGACTGTTATAGTAAAAAAGTGTCCAGCAGTGTGTTTTTTCTCAGCTTCCTATGAACTTCCTTGGATCCAGTATCAATCAATCAATCAATCAATCAATCAATCAATCAATCAATCAATCAATCAATCAATCAATCAATCAATCAATCGGATACGGCATCCACCAAAGTGAAAAGCATGCCGCCTGCCAAGATTGGACCAGGATGAAAAAAGATAAAATTTTCCCATGTTGATTTCATCTTGTGTCCTTTTAAACGGTTCTATAATCGCCGCCGCGGTGGCTCAGTGGTTATGGTGCTCGGCTACTGACCCGAACGACGCGGGTTCGATCCGGACCGCGGAGGTTGAATTTCTTTGGAGGAGAAATTCTAGAGGCCCGTGTACTGTGCGATGTCAGTGCACGTTAGAGAACCCCAGGTGGTCGAAATTTCCGGAGCCCTCCACTACGGCGTCTCTCATATCCTTAGTCGCTTTGGGACGTTAAACCCCATAAACCAGACCAAACCAAACCAAACCGGTTCTATAATCAATGCTGCGCAAGAACAATCGCGCATGCTGGGTTCTGAGCAAGTTGCACTGTCGTGTCCGCAGCGCGCATCGGAAAAAGCACCCAGATAAGCAGTCTAAAATCTCTCGCAAAACTGGTTTGGTTTGGTTTATGTGGTTTAACGTCCCAAAGCGACTAAGGCTATGAGAGACGCCGTAGTGGAGGGCTCCGGAAATTTCGACCACCTGGGGTTCTTTAACGTTCACTGACATCGCACAGTACACGGGCCTCGAATTTCTCCTCCAAAGAAATTCAGCCGCCGCGGCCGGGATCCTCGCAAAATCGAAGAGCAATTTCCATTCCTACTAAATTATTCTTTCTCTCAAAGAAAAAAAATCATCAATCCAATTACCCTAAATGACATGACAGTAATATTGCTGTAATGTCTCGGGTAAGTGACATAGAGGAAAGCCACGTTTCTGCTCTAGAAGAAATACGCGCGAACTTTCGCGCAATAAAACTTTCTTTCTACTTTTTTTTTATTTTAGCAGCTCCTCTTGCCACTGTAGAATGGCGGAGTGCTCAAGGAAGTTTAAAAAAATTAGATTCATTGCAACACGTGCCCTCATTTTACCCCAATTAAAACATAAAAGGGCAGAAGTCTTCGAATAAAATTGGCATTCGAGATGACAGACGAAAAGAAAGGAAATAAAAAAGATATTCCACCTCAGAAGCATGAGCTAAGTCAACTTTTCTTTCGAAGACGCTAATTAGGTAAGCATCCGACGGGTGCAACTACAGAAGGTGCAAAATAGTTCTCATATTTGCGGTGTCATTTCGATTATTTCTTTTATCATATATTACCCTGTGAGTAAGCTTCGGGCATTCTCAGTTATTTTCACTTTCTCGCCAGTAGCCCTTTCCGCAAAGAAAAAAGCCCAATTGTTCAGCCAGACAGGCATTGATCACAGGACGGTTCATGTGAGCCTCTTGTTGCGCGATTTACATGCATTATGAAAGCTCCTTTCCCGAAAACTGCGCTGTCTTTGAGGGCAAAGTTTAGCAGTGCTGGTCTGCGAGAGCGGTTGTCCGGGGCCGAAACTTTGTCCGAAAAACCGATGCTGAGACGTGAGTTATATAACGTGATGATCAATAAAGTGATGATCAATGACCCCCTTGACATGCGACTATACTTTCGATCAGCTCTCGTCACGCCATGTGACGTGATATTGAGAATATCCCTGAATATGGCGAAGACGTTCTATTTTACGGAAGTGTAACTCTCGCATGCTTAAAAGCGTCCGCAGTCACGAAGAGATATTGTCTCAGCAAGGCAAGCGTCATTAAACTCTGGGTATTCGTCCTCATTTCTTTTCCGAAGATTATGGCGCAAGGAGATAAAAACGTATACTCGATCATTTTGTCCTGATATGAGAACAATCACAAAGATGAAACCGTTTCTGAAGTAAAAATAAAAAAATACGGTCCAAGCCTTCTTGGGTGATTGGCCCTACGGTCATCAACCGGCGAGAGAGGAGAAGGCGCGCACAAGGCTTACCAAATGAGAATGTTCGAAAAGGACGGATTGCGTCTTTCTACATGGCATGCAGGCATATTACGTGTGCAAAACACTGGACGTTTCCATTCTGACAGCGAATGATAAATCGCCTTCTCTGCTGTACTCTGCATCCATCGAAGTCCTGACGGAATGGCGTGTACAGAGAGTTTAAAAATATATCTTTAATGGGTCAAACCTGCGCAGAAACCCATCCTTCAAAACGGGCCAGTGGTTTTATTATTGCTCATTTAAAAGAAAAGGGGGGGGGGGGGGGGGGTTAGTTGGAGAAGGCTTTTTTTTTTATTCGAACTGTTTGCCATTAGGCATAAAAGGATTCTAAAAAAGCCTCGCTTAAAAAGCGGAAAAAGTTCGCGATAAAGCGATTATCTTGAGTCCACTTGCGATAGTCGTCTGCAACATCCCATCGCAGGCCAAGCTTTCTTAGGAAGCGTCGTCTCACGGAAGCTGTAGCCGGGCAAGTCCACAGCCAGTGTTTTTCATCACACTGGTCCGGCGCAGCACCACAATGGGGACACTTGTCAGTCACTTCGTAACGTTTGTCACGCCACCGATGACGCACAGAGGGAGTCAGAGGCGCTCCTGCCCGAATCCGCGGCGACAGCGTGGCCAGGATTTCTTTTTTTTGCGCGCATTTATATTGACAGAGCGAAAAGTGCAATAGCAGCCCCATTAATGCTCGGTTCTTAACATGTCTTGGGAAGTTGAGCGCAAAAAATGGATTAGCTTTACATGTCGATATTCACATGAAATATGTTATATTGCTTCTACTCTGAACATTGTGGCTGCAGCCTATCGAAAAGAAAAAGAAACAGAACAAATGAAACAACTTGTGTAAGATGTCTTCGTACTGCTATTCTTTGCTTAGATGTTTCCTTTAACAATAATGACTAAACACCAAGGTGCGACAGGAGAAGATGAACCATACAGTAAGCAGGCATCTCTAGATGTGGCTATCTTTGAATACGCGTGTTACCGCAAAGTTTCCAAGATACGGCAATTAATACGTGGGGCTGACACGTACACCTCCGTTTGCTGACTCTTAAAAATTTGGTCTTTTCTTGGGACGCCCTCGCAAAATTATTCATGCGCGAGCATTACAACGACCATGCAAACGAAAACCCGGCGTCCGTCTGTCGCGTATAGTGGAGTGGAGAGGAGGAGGAAGTTCTGTGACGTCACGAAGTAAGAAGCCCAGAACGGACAGATATATAGCACAGGTGAGGAGAGGAGTCAGAGGACTGCAAAAGAACTGAAAAAGAAAAGTGGACTGGAATTGTGATAGAAATAACTGCAATTTAGAATTTGAATTGGCATTAAAATTGGGAGCGTCAATTTAAAAAATGGCTGAGGCTTAACTTGGTTAAGCCTGGAGAATGCGAAGCATCATCGTGTCGCGTAATTTGGAGGCGCACAACCACAGCGACGGCGCGAGGTGGGCCCCCGTTTCTCCACTGTCGTGACGTCATCGTGTAACGTGGTGTGACGTCATGTATCACGTGATTTGGAGGCGCACAACCACAGCGACGGTGCGAAGTGGGCCCCCGTTTCTCCACTGCCGTGACGTCACCGTGTCACGTGGTGTGACGTCATGTATCACGTGATTTGGAGGCGCATAACCACGGTGAAGGGCTGAAGTGGTAGCTAAAGTAGTATGCTTCGCATAAAACGGCATCGGAATGAGAGAAAGACTGAAATCGCACTCAACAAATTGGAAAATAAGGAAAGAAATAATTTGTCAAAGCGGAACTTACATTGCGATTGCTGTGAATGAACTCGCTTCAACACAGGTCGCTCACGAAATCGGAACCCACATATTTTGCCGTAGTTCACACTTCATCAATCGCATTGATCGCCCGTGACCTTTTTATGCAAACTTCTAGCGAAGGAAACTGCTCAGCCGGATAACGTGATTCGATACCCATAAGATTTCCAAGACTTTCGCAAGCCGATTAAGACCGAACTGTTTTCAATCTGTTCCAACGCAAAAACAGCTGGAGCCTTTACGCTGAGGCAAGACCAACATTACCCTGCGAGCTAAATGCTGTCTTAAACCTCCCTCTAGCGCGCAGAGCTCTCTCATTTTGTGTTTATATATTTTATTCGCGACAGCGTTCCCGCAATACCTATGCGTTCCAGCCTTTACGCGTTAGAGTAAAGCTGGCTCCATCCTTGAGCGACAGGGTTAATTTCCCTTCGAGGCCTACAATTACGACGTCTCGCTCTCCATACCTCGCACGGGTTCACGCGCGCAGTGTATTTCGGCGCACAGCGCATGCGCCAACGCGGCGCTTAAAAACCGCTCCGTCGGAGCAAGCAGGGCGCCTCGAAGGTTGGCGAACGCGTGATCTACTTTGCCGCCTCCATAAAACAAGCGGCCGAGAATGAAAAGAAGCGACAAGGAAAAACAAGGCCACCATCACCGTCGCCGAGCCGTCTAGAGTACCACGTGATCAGCACGCCTCGGGCGTCGTCGCTGTGGGAGAGACTGGGCGTTCACCTTGCGAAGAACGCCTCATCGAGGGTCGCCGTCTTGACGAAGATCCCGTAAGAACGGTCTACACATAGTTACGGCAACTTGTACAGTTAAAGTAAGTGTTTAATGCAAATGCTATAGTAAACTACAAGTTAATAAAATTGAGAAGACACTTTGGCAACTAAAGTGTTGAGAGGCGAAAGCTGCAGGACACTATGCCATTACGACTTCCGGTGGATGTGACGTCGCACAGTTCCCGTGGCTATATCGATACCCAAATTATACATCTTCCAGGGACCTGAAGTGTTAATTAGGCCTAATTACACATTTTTCCTTTAATTTGACACAAATCCAACGTTTTCCCGACCATTCTGTGACAATTTTCACTATGTGGTGATGATTTGCGGTGGATGTGACGTCACAGAGTTCCCGCGGTTATATCGACACCCGCGCTATTTCGACGTAATCTCGACATTTCCCACTATAATTAATTAAATAATTAATCTACAGTCTTTAAACTTGGCTTCTAGGTTAATTTCTTCCTCCTCTATCTGATGCAACCATTGGTTTTCTACTATCTTTTTTAGTTCCCGAGTTAAACGCGTGTGACACCCTTTGTTAACGGACGACAGTATGAGCCATTAAAGGCTTTCGCCTTAAAAAATGGGGGAGGAGGTGGGAGTGGTAACCATGGACCACTGTCCCGAAATGTCCTATATATTACCCGGCTGCCAATAACAACAGTGACCGAAAAGTTTTGCAATGTTTGAATGTACCAAACAAGCCTGATGCATCAAAATTCTAGAGCTTATAGTTTAGTCTCTCGATTAGCTTCCTGTTTAGGTAAGAACAAACGTTCGAGCAAAGCTTTACTTTTCGTCACGGAGGAATTGTGTTCGGTGGTTACGAATGTGGGCGGAGCTTCACTGGAGGCTTGAGTTCTATCCGACTTTCTTTCTTTCTTCCTTTCTTTCTTTCCTTCTTTCTTTCTTTCTTTCTTTCTTTCACTCCGGCGTCTCCATAGCCTGAGTCGCTTTGGGACGTTAAACCCCATAAACCAAACCAAACCATCTTTCTTTCTTTCTCTCTTCTTTATTCCTTTTCTTCTTTCTTTTCTCTTTCTTTCTTTCTTTCCTTCTTTCTTTGTTTCTTTCTTTCTCTCTTTCTTTCTTTCTTTCCTCCTTCCTTTCTTTCTTTCCTCCTTTCTTTCTTTCTTTCCTCCTTTCTTTCTTTCTTCCTTTCCTTCTTTCTTTCTTTCTTTCTTTCACTCCGGCGTCTCCATAGCCTGAGTCGCTTTGGGACGTTAAACCCCATAAACCAAGCCAAACCATCTTTCTTTCTTTCTCTCTTCTTTATTCCTTTTCTTCTTTCTTTTCTCTTTCTTCCTTTCTTTGTTTCTTTCTTTCTTTCCTCCTTTCTTTCTTTCTTTCCTTCTTTCTTTCTTTTTCTTGCCCATTGTAACATATGCACTACGACCTTCTGTCTTGGGATAATGTAGAGAGATCACACCTTTACAGCAGCGAAGTTTAATTTAATTTATTTACAGCGTTACGCCATAACTGCGTCAAATACACACTACGAGAAGCTCACCAGTTATAATGTTCCATTCTTTACTTCAGCTGGTCCTTTAGTATCAGTTTAGCCCGAAAGCTCATACTGCAGCTTACCACAGAGCCTCGCAGAGTCAGCTGCAGAAAATTTTAGATAAGTAAGTACCGCACGTATAGTGGGGTTCCTGGCTTTCAGACGTGGAACCTAAGCCGAGAATAAGCTGGCAAGTGAACGCAAAATCAATAAAGAAAAAAGCTCGATCTTCCTTGAAGCTGTCAGCTCGAACAGCAAGACCACAGCAGTAACCACATCCGACATCCACTGCGTCCCGGCTCCTTAAGTGAGACTAACGGCACTCTCCTACAAGAGAAGGCACTCTTTTTCCGCGTCAGGTGCTCGGGTGCGATCAGCAGCTGTCGAGGCGCCGACGGCTGGAAAACACCGAAATTTATCGAGGTCGCCGGCAAAACTGCCTGCAGCTTCCCATGCGAAGGTAATTTTTACCGCAAGTTGCAAGAAATAAAACCAAAATTATTTTACGACCGACGGTGCTCTGAAGCGTTAAGGCAACGCAGTTCAGCGGGTTTGGGAAGCCATTTTGGTGCCGGGACTTCTACTTGACCTAACCGCTAATTCTTTATCTTTCTAAAAAAACATATTCATTAAAGGAGGCATTCCTTTCTTTATTCGTTAAATTTTCCTCGAGCGCGATTTCAGGATGTCTGTACGAGTTAGCTGCCGGAAGACAACAGACAGAGGTGCACTTCACCTTAACGATTGAAATCACGCACAAGAAATATACGGCCTCGGAACACCGGTCGGGAAAACGTCTGCTGCATTCCGCGGCCGCTGGAAGAAGCTCTCACGGTACGCTCTAGTGCAAAATGGAACTGAAACATGACGGTAAAAATGTGGTAACGTGATGACGTCAGATACAAACTTGCATTCCGTACAAAAAGTACACACTGTGTACACATAACATACATAACGTACATCCTGAAGTTATGCGTCTGCAGGCGCAGTAACAACGAACTTGTTAGCCGCGCTTATCGGGTCGAAAGTGTTCGCAACTGTGTGCGCGCACCGGCACAGGTTCCTGTGGGCAAGTACGGAAAGCTTCGACTCATGTCCTTTGCAGCGGCATGCGGCTATTCTTTTGTTCCGTTATGACGTTACCAGCATCTGTTGCCGCACTGACAGGCTACTCACCGGTCGCTTGCACATTAGCTTCTGTAATCAAGTCGGCCCTCGTTATAACGAAACGGTTTGTAAAGAAACCATGGATGTTACGAAAGAATGGCGATTCGCCAAGGAAACTCGGTCAGCACGTGCTATAACGAAGTTACGGCTATAACAAAAGTAATCGCCGGGTCCCTTAAACTTCGTTCCAGCGAGGTCCAACTAAGCTTGTATGCTTCATGTCCGAGCCAGAGGCGCATGTACGAAAGGCTCTGAAATGGTTACTGTATTCGCATGCTGTTTAAAAAGCTGTATTCAGGTCAAGTCAAATGAAATCTTTAATCACCTTGCACACGTTACGAAGATATTCTCCCAGCTATATTTAATGCGGAAGTAAATAAAAGGGCTATGACCCGCATGACGTCGAGTGCGAATTGCTGTTTAAAATATTTTTCATGCACTAGCCTTCCCTTCTACACCACTATTTCCTCTTTTTCATCATTTCCTTTTTTTTTCAGTTAGGTTTGTTTTCTCACATTACGATCCCTTGCTATGTGTTTGGCGGAAAAAGCGCTTGCACCATTAGTCGGTCACAATCATCATCATCATCAACCTCGATCGATTCCTGTTGCTACAGGGGCGCCGCTACTGGTGCCACGTGTCAAAGACCCAGCCGAGGGAGCATGGAGACTTCTGGGAATCAGAAGGGAACGAGCGACATCTTCAGCGGTGTCAGTCTCCCTTCAAGCGCCGGCATTCAAGCACTGGCCCCGACGAAGCCACGTTCCTCGGCAGTCGGACACAACCTACCAGCTTAACCCTTCCAAAAAGCTTTAACAATGCATCAATGACACATTCAATGGCCACTAATCCGTTTCGCTTTGGCCACTAAAACATGCACTTCTTCCTCGAACCGGACTCTTCAGTCATGCGGGCTCGAGAAGCACGGGAACTGCTGGACAGTAGTTCTATTTGCAAAGTACATTGCCCCCTTTACCCACCAACCGAATCTCGGTTCTTTCTTCTTTCTCCAACCAACATTGCCGTCGAAGGCTCCAAGCGAAGGTTAAGCTGACAGGGCGTCGGATTACACGGGGCCCACTTAGGGGATTATCCCCAGGGCAGCGGCCACTCATAGACCCTGAGGTCCTTCTTTCTTTTTCCCCCGAAACCCGTAGTTGGCGAGATGCCTTTTGAATCCGGGCCCCACGACGAAGAAGCCGGAGGTTTAGAGGGGGAACGGCGCGGTGTTTGTTATTCTTCTTGTGCGTTGAGACTAGGCGCCGGAGAATTCTTTTCATTCGTTCATCCTTCGGTCGCTGTGGAGACCGCCGGTGTTGTTGTTGCTGTAGGCTCACAGCCCAGAATTCGAGGCGCCTTCACGGCGCGCGCGCGCGCTCCCAGCCGTCTCTGGAGCTTTTCTCGCGTGGATGCTCGTCCGTGTGTCTGCGCGCTTGTTTCGTACGCCTGGAAGCGAATATCGCGAGAGAACGCGGCGAATTAGCCTGATTCCGCTGGCTCAGTATCGGCTTTACCGGTACAGCATGTGGGTCAAAGGAACGAGAAAGAAAAAAAGAATAATAAGCGATGCCCGAAAAGGACTGAGGAAGAAATGCAGAGAGCTGCGGCTGACCCACCTATGGTTAGATACAACTCAAGAACATTGCGTCTTTTCCCCGTCAAATGACCTCCTTCTAGCCAATGGCGTCGGTCGATTTCCATGAACCTGCAATAGCGTAACAATGCATTGAGGGAACTGTACCCTTTCCATCTGCCACTCCCTGCATTGTCATGGTAGCATGATCATGGGAATCGGCCGAAGCCATTGACTGGAACGGGGGTCCTTTGACGGGGAAAAGTCGCTTTGTTCTTCAGTTGTATCCGAATATAGTCCTAAGCAAATTTACAACACATGGAGCTAAAATACAGCGACAGCGAAAATAGCCTCGGTTTCGGTGACTGTTGCCTTCCTTCACATATACGTTATTTCCCTGCTCCTGTCTGCTCAACAGCGTAAAGAAGGCATCGGTTCCGGAAGTCCTGATGCCATAGGTACGTAATAGCATAAGAGGGTTCTCGTACAACTTCGGTCATCTCCGTTCGATCATGTTCCACGTGACACTCGCGGTAATACAGGACGTACTAAGTCTGCTCGCAGGGTTATGTCACAAGCAACATAAATACCACCGAAAGTATAGGACTACACAGTAGCCGCCGTGGCTCAGACGGCTGAGCATCGTACATACGTGAAATTCGGAGGCCGTGGGTACGGATCCCACGGGTGGCCAGGGTTGTTCTTGCTTCTACTTTCTAATAAGTTATCTTTCAGCCATAAAATAAGAATACAAAAAAAAACATTTGCCTATGCTTTCTTTGGTGTCGGTGACTGTTGGCTTTCTTCATATGAACAGCTCATCGATGTTATTTATATCGGGCTTCATTTCTGGCAGTCTGTACTGTGCGTGGCACGCACTTGCACGTAGTATTGTACTGTCCTGTCTAAAGACGTCAAACTAGCTATCCTCCCAGCCTACGCAGGTATTTTGGACTCTCACTTGTATCCTTCTTCATCCTTTTATTATATACTTCATTTGTGGCAACACAGCGCCTTGCCTTTCCTCGTAACCATCTCATATTAAGTAACGAAGACAAGTTACATAAACAGGACAGCCGACCTACTCGAACGTAGTTGACTGCTTACAGCTTTGACACTGTTGTGTGCTTTGGCCCCTACACGAGAAATGAGAAAATCAGATCCAGCTTACCAGAACTTGTAACAAACATGCTTCTGCAGTAGTACTGTGTATAGAATGTATCACTGAGGTCACTCGTCTTTGGATTTGTTTGGCCTTCATGCGCCAAACGCAAGGCTGAATATGACTGCTTGATAATAATGAATTAAAACGTGGTAAAAAAACAACACTCTATATGCGTTACGAACTTTGCTTTTCTGAGAACGAAACAGCAGAAAAATTTCGACAAGTGAATTTTTTAAGAGCAAGCTGGGGTGGAAAGGGAGCTTTTTCTTGTAAAACTATGTAAAATACTTTTCCTTAACTGACTGAGTTTTGTACAGGGTAGTGGAATAAGTATTACTGTGAGCTGGTCTCTATATCTTTCGCATTTCGGTTTGTCTTTTTTTAACGAACCTGTGCGTCAGGCGTGCGCGTCCGACAGAACGTGGCGACATAAAATTACTTTTGTCGAAGCGTACTTGATGATTACATATCTTCCGTTCCTCGACGATCAGTTTAACTAGGTGCAATTTGTGCTTCAGTTGTTCTCACATTAAGCCTGCCATAATTATCTCTCAGTTTACACTGCATAAACGTCAAGCAATAATTGTGCGGTATATTTACTTTTTTCATCTCAACATTACCAGTGCGCTCAGAACATGCATCAGTCTGAATTTACTGCCGGCTCTGAAGCACGTATAATGACAAATACACAACGAGTGGGCTGTCATTATTTCGAGGAGTAGTCAGTCTACAGATGGCTCGAATAAAATCGCCGATTCTCTGCGTACTGACGCCGTCAAAAGTGACTGCAATGAGTCCGGTTTAACTGTAGAACAAGATGAGGCAGCTACACAGTTGCATCTACCCCTTTGGCAACGCGTCGTTGCAAAACTTCTCCAAGGTATTTTCAGGGAGTCTGGAACGCGCAGACAGAGACTGAGAAATAGACAAAGAACAAATGACAGCCTCAGGCGGGACGCCCACATAAACCGGGCCAGTGTAGTTGCGTTAGAGAGAGTTTCTTCGGCTCCAGACGAGGCGGTTTGGCAGCATGCGAGATGAGCTGATCAATAGACAGAGCCTGAAGCGGGACTTGCTTAAACCGGCTGGGAACTCTGGTTCAGACCAGTGGCGGTGACGAAATCCCGAGCCTCCTGAACTCCATGCAGTTTCGGTGGAAAATCGGACGTTTTCGAAGCGGAGTTGGAAATATACCGTATTTACGCGAATACATCTAGATGATTATGTAACCGAAGTTACGCTACTCACGCAAATAAAAGTGAGACTGACGGCAACCCTAGCGGAGATCTGCTGACAGCAATACCGCAGGTGGACTTGCTGGTGGTTGCGGGGCCACGTGCCCGTAATCCGGAGGCATATGACGGTATGACGGGCAATTAGCATTGGTGTACCTATTTGTCCGCTTCCGTGAATGCGATACCATTAGGTCATTACTAATTTGTTATCAGCAAAGAAAACGGCTAGTAACTGCTTGATTGACTTTGACTCTTAAATAATTTGGAAGTCGGGTGAGGGGGATGGACATAGAACTATGGGGAAAGTGCAGAGTGTGAAGACCAGAACTTCACCGAGAGGGAAAGACATAAAGGCGGGGGTGAAAGCAGGCCTAGAGAGAAAGAGGAGCCGTAGTGGTGTGCCGCGGAATAATTCAGACCACCCGGAGGTCTCTAACGTGCACTCACATCGCACAGCGCACGGGTATCTCATGCATCTCGCCTCCATCGATACGCGGCGACCGCCGGCGTTATTCGCTCGAGCGACCTGGTGCTCACTCGCCGAACGCCGTACCACGGAGCCACCGCTGCGGGTATCAGATTAGGCAGTTCACTCATCCAGTCTGCACACGGACGAATTCAGTGCGCGTATAATGTATGTCACCTCGAGCTTCAAGCCTATCGCGTAGGTTGAAGCAAACAGACGCCTGTCGCGACCTCTTGCGTGAAAAGTTGGCAACCAACCCACGCATGACAAGAGGAAGTTCGCGAAGCGCGACCAATCTCGAGCCCACCGCGTCGAACCGTGTAGTGCGCTGCTTTAGCGTCACCTGCCAGTTGGACCGCCTCTGCGCGACTTACCATGGCTTGGCTTCTAATTGCAACTGCCGCGACTTCCTGGTCGGTCACCCTCGCTCAACTTAAGGGGCTATTTTTTATTTTATTATTATTATTTTTTTTTTGCAGAGGGCTTACAGCTTAGGAGTAAGACGCAACTAAAACACAGCGTGCCGTGACATAACGGCCGAGACAGGAGAATCCCTACACATCTCTTCTCGTGCTCCACTGAGACGTCAGAGCGGCGAGCAAGCAAGCGTGACTGTGCAGCTACGTAGCTCGAGGCGTCACGCTCGTTCTACCGCGCATGCGCGAGAGCTTAGGACTAAGCGCGAAATGCGAGTGGAGAAAGAAGCCGCAGGATTTCTTTTTTTTTTTTTTTGCGGAGCAGCGCGAAAGAGAGGACACGGCTGGAAATGCGCATCCGGATTGTAACAGTGAAATAAAAGAGCGAATCAAATGTAAAAAAAAAAATCAGAACACCTCCAAAGAAACAAAAGTCTGGGATCGGCAGAAGAACTCACCGGGAGCAAACACGAAGGGCGAGGAGGATCCGGAGCGAGAAAAATCGCGGGAATCTCGGCCGACAACTTCCTCCACAGTTTTGGAATTCCAGGTCTCTTTGTTGCCCCGCATTTGATTATCTTTTATATACACTCTTTTCTTCCTGCAGGCTTTCCCGCCTTTTTTTTTGCTTGTTTTTAAGCCGCAGCTTCGCAGCGTTCTGCCTGATGCGATACAGCTCCCGGGTGCATTTGTCTACCCTGCTGGCCCCTCTTTCTATCGCTTGGTGTCTGGCGGTACTATGGCTTCGGGGCATTTCTTCGCGCCGTTCCTGCGAGGCCGGGCGATCGGGATCTGATTGAGTTGCATGGAATTCTTTCGGGCCGCAGCGTGTCTGTGGTGTTGGTCTGTGAAGGCGCAAAGCTTGGCGACTTTCCGTTGCTGCCTAAGGCCTCTCTATACTCGTCAGTGTGATCGGTTGGTTTAGTCGCGTTTAATACGCCGTGTTGTTAGGACTCATAGGTGAGATATCGGGCACTGTTTGCTCACAATTTATTGCTTTGATCTAACATTTCTTTCATTTTGTTTTCGTTCCTTTTCTCTATCTTTCTCGTCCCTCTTTATATTTATTTGTCCTTCCTTTTTATTTTGTATCTGAATTATTGCTTTGCTTTTTTAATTCTTTGTTGTGAAGAAGAAGATGGCCCAGAGATTAAAGGCGCGGAACATTGTTGTCGCCTGGCCGTAAGATGTACGCAAAAAATAACGTCCATATAGTTTATTTCCCAAAACGCAAAACACTGCAAGATGGAACGAAAAAGCAAACAATACTCTTGTCAGGCACAGCTTGCCTCCGCCTGATTCAGACCCCCTCTTGATCTGCTCGCTTTCATTTTTTTTTATTAGTATTCCTTATCTCGCTATTTGGAAAAGAGCGCGCCCCCTGCAGGCATAACCTTAAGGGCTCGGCGCCGGCGGCCGCTTTTAGCAGATAAGCGCGTATTTTCCTCTTCACTTTGTGATAGAGAACTGAGAGAAAGAGAGAACGGAAATGCCGATGACACGGATTCGCTGATCGTGCCCAGCCTGAGATTTTCATCAGGGCCCTGATGCATATCGGACCTAGTAATACATACGAGAAAGTAGAGGTTCGACTGCAGCAGTAGGCTATCTGGTCTTGAGTTCGTATCCGAACAGAGCACGCTGTAGAAAAAGTTTCCCATGGAGAAGGGAATTCCGAGCCGTTTATTCCCGGGAAGAGATTCTTGCAGTCTCCTTCTTTATTTTTGCCCTTTTCTAAGCTATTCCTTTGTATAGGTGACTGAACGTATACCTTACACTCAAGATTAACGCAGGAATCAGGAATTACTGCGACTGTGCCTAGAGCACTAGACACAGTGTTGTATTGTTTGGCGTCGACGAGAAATCGAACAAAGACGCAGCGGTATGAACATGAACAGAGGAACAACCCCATATAAGCTGAATAGGGAGACAAGGAAAAGGGAATGAGGGGCTCGTTATAAATATGAGAGAAGCCAACAGCCACAGAAACCAAGGGGCACGGGGGATTTTTAATTTATTTATTTTATTTTGTGGTGTTGATGAATGGTGGTGTTGATGAGTTTTAAGCGATAACATATTCAGTAATATTATAAATTCATCAACACCACGAAACAAATAAATAAATTAAAAATCCCCTGTGCCCCTTGGTTTCTGTTGCTGTTGGCTTCTCTCCTAAGCTGAATAGGTGATGTTTAATGAGGGCATTTGTCGTTTTCAGTTGGTACGGTGACGGCTAAAGCCCTGGCACCGCTTTCCACAATCAGCAAGCCTTTTTTAAACATATGGCTTTGCCTACAAGCCTTGCTGCCAGTTTTCCTTTTTACTTCTGACGGGTATGTGAATGAAGCGGCAATTCAACCTTGAAGAGGATGCTTTTGTTGTTTGGGAAAAAGGCACGTCGTCTATAAGGGTCGTCGATGCATTATTTGTAGCCTACGAGCACCACACAGACGAGAAACGCTGCAGGTTTTTAGCTGTAGTTGTGGCCATGAACGTGAAGTAACAACCGATGTTTTTGCAGTGACGACAGAACTCTCTGTAGCAGTGTGCTGTCCTTTGTCGTACCGACAGAAATGCAGAAAAATACAACATAAAAACCTTTCGTAACGACAAAAAATTTTGTCGTACTTAGGGCAAGTCTCCGTCATTTCTTTCCGACTGGGACGCATTTCATATGCGGCAGACATGAGGGCAATGAGACGATGCAGGTCGGTCGACTCAAACTGCGCAAACAAGATTTCAGCGCAAAAGGGAAACAACGCTAAATTCTCGGTGGCAGATCAATTTTCGCGCGGTTTCCGCCGAGTTTATTGTCAGTGAGTGAGTGAAAGCTGCAGTAAACTTCAAACACTCTCTTTACCTTGCTAGCTAGCACTATTATTAGTACTCACAACTGTTGAAGAACTGTGCATAACACGGCTCTTTATAGCGGAACGGCTGCGCTCAGCTAGACGGTAATAAGTAATCACTACCTCATGTGACACCAGTTTGCCTTGCATTTGCTACTGATTGGAGTTGTGCATTCAGTTTTGCGCTCTTCTTTGTACTTTTCTTTCAAATGAGATCAGATTTTTTTTCCTACCACAGGTGGCAGATGAAAGGGTTCTCCTCATCATCGTCATCAACCTGACTACGCCCACTTCAGGACATAGGCTACTCGTATTTCTCGCAAATCAATCCGGTTTTGTGCCACCTGCGGCCAGATTACCACGGCTTAATCGGATTAACCACGGTGTCATGAAAATCAGTCGACCTCACTGGCTTGAATGCTTTCTTCGAAGGACATCTGACAGTGAATGCGCTCAAAAGGACAAGGACGACAGAAAAGGAGAGACATGCAATTTACAAAGCGCTTTGTACGTCTCTCCTTTTCCGTCGTCCTTGTCCTTTCGAGCACTTTCACTGTCAGAATGGAAAACCAACTCGCCCACTCACTTCCATTACAGAGGGACATCTGTCGTTTCGTTCTTGAGTTGCCCCCGACTGCAGTGCGAGACGCGTCAATAAATTAACTGCAAGCTCAAGCATCCAGACCTCGCCGGCATCCCAACGAATTTCAAATGACAGAACCAGTACTCTTAGCAAGTGCACTGGTTTTAAGCGCGTATACAAGCATTGCCTGCCCCGGACATATCTCCCAGGGTTTCGCAATTAGGTCTGGTTAGGTGAGGTGCATATTTTAACGCTTGGCGAAGTAGGCAAGATACGAAAGGGGAGGGGGAAGGCTGAGGGCAACGGAAAGTGTGCTTGTAGGGTGGGGGGTCGGAAGAGGCCGGCGATGGTTTATCACCGCGTCTTAGCAAATGAAGTCACCAGGCCTCGCCCCGACCTGGTGCGAAGCCAAGATTTCCAAGAGACCGCCGCTCTCACCCTTGCCGCTATTAACCAGCAGCAAGATGTAGATCGCGATGCCGACTCCACCCTATAAACGTTCCAGTTACTCAAGCCCTACTCATTCGAAGGCATTTCAGCAACACGACCACTCGTTGAGCGTGGTCTTCGCAACACGATGGCTGAGCGTGGCGCAACGCCACGAATGTTTTGATAGTGACTACACAGGGGACGACACATGCGCGGACGCGGTCCGGAACCGTATACATGGGACACGTACAGAGAGCAAAACACATGCCTAGAACGACCCAGCTCTGTGGTCCGCAGCTCCCATAGCCGCTGCGACCAGGAAGGCAAGAAATGACGATGAAATCCTGTGTGTTTGACTGCACATGCTTACGTCCAGACCATTTTAGGCAAATATTATCGCTAGATATCACGTGTTCAGCCCGAAACAAGCCCAGAACGCGTTCTAGACAAGCGTTTTGCTCTCTGTAAAGCACTACTCAAGCTCTATATTTCATCATGGGTGAAACCTAGTCCTCATCTTTCCATAGCCTTCGGTTTTTAAGGGCACAGTTAAATTGCCCACTTGTACGGCTAGAAACAAGCCCTGTGTGCAGTGGATTCTGGTTAACGGAGTACAAGGTCAAAATAATGTGAATAAAAAAAAGCCCCTCATTTTTACGTAACCAGTGCCTAGTCCTCACAGATTAGTGAGAAGCTTACGTTTTTCTTTTACAGAGATAGGCGTAAATAGCACTTGCGCGCGGGTAAATCAGAAAGTATACCCTCTTTGAAAGGTTGCCTAATAGCAAAGCTGATTTCAAGGATAATAGACCTCTCCCGGCCTACGTCATCAGCGCACGTGTTTCTGATCCGATGGGCAAAACATGCGTCGTACCGAGAAGGCACATACTGGGAGAAGAAAGGCTGCGAGGCGTTTCGAATCGAGGAGCAAAGGTGGTGGGGGAGCGCTGGACAAGAGAAAAAACAGTTCAGACCCGAAAGTCGATGCTGCCCATCGGACCACACCTTTTTGACGTCATACTGTTTGCATCAGGGAGAGGTCTATTATACGAAGAAGGCTGAGGGAATACAGTTGCTGAAACTGGCGCAGGTAAGGGCTAATTGGAGATCAATAGAGCATGCCTTCGTCTTCTTCTAGTAGCGATTATCGAGTGTCTATTCCGCGATTATCTTTTCCTGCAAAACAACTAATCTTTATATCACATATTCAAATTCCCCCGCTGGTGTGGCAGCAAATTCATTTCTGAAGTGCAACCACCCGACTGTTCCCTTTTATGCTGCCCCCGCCTGTACACTGCACATCAACAACGCGTCGAGAGAGAGAGAGAGAGAGAGAGCCATGAGTGAAAGCTAGGCGGTCCTCGTTAGCGCGTTCGGAAGGTAGCGCCGCAACTGAGATGCTATCGTGCGAGGGGCAGGACCGAGAAACCCAACCCGTTTGGCGAATGGCCTCAGGCCTGTCTCGCGTGGAAAAGAAGGTCACACCGACTGATAGTGGAACGCGCCGTGTTTTCTCTTTTTCCTCGTCGCGCTGCGGAGCGGAGAGACGCAGGTATGCGGGGTATCGCGCAGGGCGTGAGTGAATGTTGTTTGTCGGTGAGTAATTAAAAGCCAGCGAGGGTCTAGTCTACAGTCGGATAGAACTCAAGAACGAAATGGCATTTCCCCGTCAACGGGGAATTCAAGAAGCCAATGGCGTCTGCCGATTGTCATGACCCTGCTAGCGTGACAACGAAGGGGGTGGCAGAAATGAAAGGGTATAGGCCCCTCCTTCTATGGTCGGGGATAGTCCCCTAGCTGCATTGTAACGCAAGCTGGGTCATGAGGATCAGCCGACGCCTTTGGCTGGAAGGGGATCATTTGGCAGAGAAATGACGCTTCGTTCTTGAGTTGTAACCGAGCATAGTTGGCATTTGCATACTGACAACGACCTTCTCGGTACTGCATAGTACTGGAGCGAGTAGAAGGCGAATCAACGAATAGTGTTCCAGTTTTGCTGTCTTTAATCTTGCCGCGCGTAGACAGACCGATTCGTACCGGTTCGCTGATAGGTGGCGCGCAATATAATTGTGTAACCGTTTGCAACAAGAACAATGGTCAATTAGTTGCCTTGTCATTATCATGCGTTTCGCTCTAGCACCGTTAATCTTCCTGCTTTTTCTACACCCTCCTTTTTGTTCATTACGCGAGTTGTGTCATTACCCTGCGGCTACAATTGCAAGGAGAAGTGTGCAGACAGAGAAGAAAATACTGGGGCAACTACCATGCAAGCAATCGACTACAGAGTCAAAGGTACGTTTTAGACGAAGGAGAAGTTAATAAACTGGTTGAACTTGCAAGTTCTGTCTACGGATGCTTTGGCGTTGAACGCCGACCTGGCCCGCTTGCAATCTGGTTCTGTTGTGGATCTGTTACGCTTCATTAGTGGGCTGCGTTTGGAAAACGTCCTAACTGCTTCGTGAACGCAAAATAATCGGAATAATAGCATTCTTGGTCGTCAAAGTAATTCGCACCACAGGGAGTGGTGCTGATCTAAGGAGTAAAGACGCTGAACTCCAATTTTCGTACAAGCCAACGAATCTAAACCTATGCCAAAATTTAAGTTGCAGGCGTAACTGTATCTTATTTTCTCACACAAGCCTACCCTAGGAAGATATACAGAACGGAATGCGCGAAAACAATATATTTTGTTACAAACTTCTCCAAACGTCAGCGTAGGCCGTACACAGCCTGTTTCGCTTCGTGAAGCCACAACATACCTCCCTTTGGACGCAGGCCTAAAAAAATAGACATTTCCATAGTGAAGCTATAGGAACATCAATCTGCTCCCTTCCAATAAACTTCACATCGATCACACACGATCATTTTGCAAATCCGCGAATTGACAGTGTAACAAGAGGTACCTGAGCCAGAAGAAGCATGCTCAGCTTACAAAAATTTAAGAAAAACGGTGACGCGCTAAACTAAACTAGTGGTTAGGGAAAGTCAGCATTAGACTTTTCCTGTAGCCAGATTGTCACAGCTTTCTCACCGTTCTGTATGCAAAAATCTAGTCCTAAATATCGAGTAAGTAAGCGGCGTCGTTGGCAATGATTACGTATTAGACATGACACATTTAAATTACTCTAATGCAATTACAGCAATTGTAAAAGTTTAAAATCTAGTTTAAATAATTGCAATTATTTTATATATGTAATTATAATATAATGACATTTCTTTTAAGAGTAACAACTGGAAATGTAATACATTACGTCTCCGCAATTTTAATTAACGTAATTACTTAATGAGGTAAATGAGTTACATTTGAAAAGTAATTTTGTCATGCATGTTCTGGAGCGACGAACGTACAGCTACATATTGACGACGTACGTGAAAAGTCTGTGCGTTCTCAAGAATCTCCGCTGACTTATCTGCTTATTTCCCGGGATCCCAACGTGTACGGAGCGGGAAGACACCTGATATTCATAAATGGCCGACTCAGACCTCGCCACCATTATTCATCCACAGTCCGGATGGCACATAGGCTGTGATGTAAACCGATAGCACACTGCTAGGATATGGAACTGGGCCACTGGGCTTAGTGTTCTTTTCGCTGATGTTCACAGCAAGACCAATTTCGCTTGGAAGCCTTCAGAATGATTGACACGTGTGATTTGACGTCCTATCGGGGGAAGAGAGTAAATGCTGAACTTCAGAACACTGACTTGAGGCTCGAACCGTAAATGGCGTTAAATCTATTAACGGCTCGCCGTTCTGAGACAGATACAACAAGACATAGAACTTTCCAAATGGATCTCAGAAGAACCACGGACAAGGGGCAAGAATGTAGGAGGACGACATGGACAGAAGATCATGGCTTAACATCTAGCCCAACAACAAGTGTTCCGAAATGAATGACTTAGTGCACGCTGTCCAAACGAATGACTGCCTCCAACACGTTATTAACATTCTGAGTTTAATTCTATTTCGTATACGGCGTTTCAAGATCATGGACAAAGACCTGAAGACGAAGTGCACGACTTGATTAATAGCTCAACTTCAACAGGGTTGTTGCAGTATACAGCGTTGTCCTACATTTAATAGAACCAGCTATTTCTTTTTCTTTAAGTCACGGACAGTCGTCTGAACCACTAAAAATCATCACCGTAAGGCATATCGAAGCTTTCATATTAATGTATCACTCGAAAGTAGGCGAGAGTTGGATAGTCACATTAAATAACTTCCGTTTGTGAAAACAAATTTTTGCAGAAAGTCTTCGGCGAATGTTCTTGCCGTCGCTGATCCAGTTCATGAAGGTTCGGCCTCAAGTGGTTAGCGGGTCACCATATATACTGCCGACAACCGTCATGCCTAATGAAGGCATCCCGTTTGCTTATATTTTTTTCGTTTAAAATACTAAACACGCAATGGTTGGAGTAAACATCCCTCATACTGCACTCGTTGTGAACATCTTTTTTATACTGCAGGAGTTGCTGGCAATGGCAGAATTACTCTGCATTCCGCAAACTAGGAATACATAACAAAATGCGACGTTATTCATATCAGCGGGAATTTCATTGTACCGCAAAATTGCCGTAACGCTGTTGTTTGACGCATACTGTATTCACAGAAAGCTCTTACGGCGAGTAGAAAATTGTGAAGAGCCTGTACTCCAAACATAGCGGTATGCCCCTTCGTTGAGCTCAATTCACTGAATCTGCCCGACCGACATAAATCAGCGTCTGGAACTTATTACACGGTCCATTTCAGCTGATTCCACCTTGGAGGAAACTATGAACCGTTGTTTTATGCATTCATAACATTCATAAAAAAGAGAAGACTTGACAATGTCCAGATCTAATTACGCGAGGAACGGAATCAGCAAGCTCGCAG
Source organism: Amblyomma mixtum (assembly GCF_055824585.1). NCBI lineage: Eukaryota > Metazoa > Arthropoda > Arachnida > Ixodida > Ixodidae > Amblyomma > Amblyomma mixtum. Next base: position 87,506,528 of record NC_143020.1, read on the forward strand.
AACAAAACTATATATCATACAGTATGCTGTATGATATACTGAGTGATATACCAGCAGTGCATGTTTAGCGTAGACAAGTAAACAAGGCCCATGCACAAGATGACTACGATTCGTTCTCTGATACGTATATGTCAACAAACAGAGGCTCAAACTCTAAAGTGACTAAATAACTTTTAGTATGGGTTACGGTATCTCACCGCGTTTTGCGTTCCAAAGACCTTGGAGTGCTTATTGGCAGAGATGTGCCTGAAACGAATTTCCGAAAGGAAGTCGTAGATTCCTGTGGCAGCTACAGCGGCCTGGCTTTCTTGAAGAGACGAAACGCGAAAAACGCCCTTGGACTGCAATCTTGGCTTACGTTCAAAAAGACGTTCCCGGGTTGTTCAAGTCAATCAGCCTCTTTGCATTACGAAGTCGAGGTCTGAAGATTCACGTGTTGTCTTGGCACCAAAACTAAAGGGGGGAAGGGGTTGTAATTTCCAGCGACTATGCGAAGATACGATTGCCAGTCGTAATCAGCGAGAAAAAAAAAGGAAATTAGAGCGGGCAGTAAAGCAAAGTACTTAAACATGTAGAGAGATCTGCATAAATATAAACGTGGCTTTCTCTGCGCACTACAACAGAAAGCTCATATTAGTTGCCGCTGTTTATGTGAGCAATTTCAGTATATAAGTATTGCTGTAATAAAATTGCTAGTAAGAGTTCCCTCTCTTCAGCTGAATTCTTATCTCAGCAAGAATTTCCTTCCAAGTGCACACGGCTGCTAGCTTCTAACTGCACCAGAGTAGTATTACTTGTTAACATGAGTAAAATGGATCTGCACTCCCGGACAGTATTCGGCTCCAAAAAAACTTTGCCAGTGCTTTTGTTACTGCCGTTGTTTTCTCGTTCGTGCTAGCTAAATGAAGCATTCGCTTCATACATCACCACTGCAGACTCCGCTGAGAGGCTACATCCTCCCGGGAGGCTGGCGGTAAGCTTCTGCATAAACAGTGCATGTCCATCACATGAGGCAAGCGCTGTTGGCAACGGCTGCTTGTCTAGGGAGTGTTTCTTGAGCATTTTAAAACGGTACTGCACAGGCTCTCTATTGTAAGCTGTCCAATCTGTTGTGGAGGGAGTGTCTCCAGGACCACTCCTGATTCCCACTAAGAAATAAAAAGAGGCGTAATTAACGTCAAATCAGAATTATCGCTAACTGAACGAAGAGAGGAGTTGCTGGTATAAAATCCGATAATAGGATGAAGAAGCATTCACGAGAATGAAAGAAGGTTTGCATAGAGCTGCTGCTTGTTTGTTGTCGTTGAGTTGAAGGAGGAAACGAAGGAAGATTTTGAGAAGTATTACCAGCATGGCGAACATAGGTTCAAGATACGTTAGAAGCAATCCTGCTGCACAGCACTGTGACGACCAGGGTCGTCACAACGGATATATGTATCAAACACGGGAAGTCGCATTCCATGTTCGCAAGGTGTCAACGCATACTTTCGTTCAGGTCGCCAAAATCAGAAGCCTATTAAACCTAGAGCAGTGCGCTATGCACAGCGCGTCACTAATTGACCTACAGCAGTTCCAAACGCCGTCGGAGACAACCATACAACAATGAAGTTATTTGATAAACCCGGCAGTCTGCGCTGTATTTTCCCTTGCTTTCTAAATATTTATGCGTTCAATATCTGCAGCACCATTTTGTACGAGCCAATATTGCGCTCTGGAATCAATCCCACGCTCTGTGCCGCGCTTAGCATGATAACTACTGAACGAACCAAACTTCTAAGAACGAACTACGAAGCGTAGTTCATCCAGCATGTTTGTACTTTGACACTGCATTATTTTTTACCAGTTCACTGCGTCATCATTTAATTTGGTGCTGTTATCTTGCATCGCCTATTCCGTGCCCTGTGGCGACGTCCACGTGATCAGCTAAACAAAACTCACCTGACCCGGCGAAGCACCCAGCAGCAGTAATCCGAGGAGTGTCGCCGTCGACGGGAATGCCGTCGCGACGATAAACACGTGTCGCGTCATCGCCGATGCCTGAGAGCGGCGTCAGTTTGTGTCCGGCGGCTGTCACTTCCAGCGGGCGTCGCTCGACGTGGCTGAACGAACCGCCACCGCATGCTAGAGGAATCCGGAGGCGAAGAGCAGACGCGGCGAGCCGAAACGTCGGCGCGTATGCGCTGTCAAAAACACCATGCCACGACAAACCCTACGCGAAGATTCAATTCGCGTTACGACAGTGCGCCCTTCCTAACCTGAATGCGGGAATGTAGTAAAACACGATAGAGAACACAAGATTCACTACGGCGGTGAAGGCTGGAATAAGTTTTTTAGGGTCACCAATAATCCTTCTCTCTTTTGATATCGGTCGAACTTCGAGAAAGTGGTGTCGTTGATCCTGCAGACACTGACGACGCAAACAACTGGTAGGGAAACTAAAAGCACAAGATAACACGTCGAAGGCCAATCCGTTGCCGAAGAACCTCAGACCACGTTGTACCAGGCAGCAGAAGACAAGAGGGTTGGCTTCCTATTCAAGATGACACAGTTTCGCCAAACACCACAGTAGGTACGTCGTCGACACTGTCTCCGTAGCTGGAAATCTCGATGTCTTCGGAATCGCTTCGCGACACTTCGTTTCCCTCTCGTTGTTTTCCTTCTTGCAGCACGAAACTGAAACGAACCAAACAACTAAGCGCGTTCTGAACTAAAAAACGCACAAAGCGGGGTCCGCCGAGTCAGGTCGTCATCGGAGGTCCCGATCTGGAACACGTCTTCGCTGCTGCACCAATACCGTATCTTCGGCGAGGAAGCCCTGTCATCCAGCCCCGTGGCGGGAACGCACCGATCGTAAGGCCATCGCTCGTTCCGTTGGCGGCGCCCGAAGCGTTTGTGGCGCGAGCAGCACACGAGAGTAGAAACCATGCGACGTCGCCGAGTTCCACTCCGGACTGAAGGCGAACGTGTTATGTGCGCCGAGCGAGCGGCCGCTTCGAGACTCGCTCGAGCTGCCAAACCGGTAGCGCAGGCAGGGGCCTTCTCCTCCTTTCTAACGTATTCTCTCTCTCTCTTTCTTTTACCTCGGCGCGCGCAGCAGCAAGGAGGAAGAACGAGCGGCAGTGTAGCTCCGGTCCCGAGGAGTGGTGCGGGGGGCAAGGGCAGCACCTCTCGCTGGGGTTGCCCCGCGCATTCCGAACGTGAGTTTTGCTCGCCCTTTCCTCTTGCCGCCGCGGAGCATATTTCTTTCGACGCTTTTTACCCTCTACCTCTTTTCTTTCCTCCCTCTTTCACGAAGAAAATGCGCCACTTTCCTTCTATCCTCTCCTGTCCCTCCGCGTGTTGTGGGCAGTGTGTCAAGCAGCGAATAGCGAAGTAGAGCAAAAGCTCCGGTACCCCCGCGCCATCTGTGAACGAGAAGGGAAAGTTTTTGAAGGAAAATTTGGCGCCGTATTCGTATTCCTCAAGTTCTAGCACGAGTGTCAACCGGGTAGTGGATGTGTCTGGTTCCCTGAATTTCACGAAGGTCTCCGTTATCACATATCATGATCTCACCAATCATTTTAAACTAGAGAGAATTTTCCCCCCTCCGGACAAAAGCCTGACTAAATAACAAAAGGTTACGTGGTGTCGTCTGCAGACGAGATCGATACGTACCCCATCACTCCTCGCGCACATTTATCCGGATCTATAGATGTTAAAAATCAAGGTCACATATAAAAGAAACTTAAATGTATACCCTATAAAAACATCCTCTAGGCTGTGTGTACTGTTCGCGCCAGTGTGGAAATTCGCACATGGCTCCAGTGTTTCCCAGATGGTGTAATCAGCCTATTCTGTCCGTGCTCGTGTGTTAAGCAAGACGAAACAGACCACCCGAAACTTTACCACCCGAAACAGAAAATGGTTTGTTTTTCAAATGCTTTGGGGAATCCCTGAAGGTGGAGTAAATTTGACCAACAATGTTTACACTTCGAGTTGTTGATCAATTCGCTCTCGCCCTACCACATGCTAGCCGTCCCGGTTAGCTCAGTAAACAGACTGCTCCGGTGAAGCGGTGATCCCGAGTTCGAACGCGGGACGAGGACGAATTTTTCTGTAACTACGAAGTTTCTGTGGAAGCCGTATTGCTTTCCTCCTTAGACGTCTGGCTGCGCTTGGGTGGATGCCACTGGATAATTGCACCCGTAATACAATGGTGTGTTCAATGCGTGAGATGTTGCACACAAAATAACGGCCATGATTTCTTAAAATTAAAAGATGTAAATTTCGTGTGTTCATGTGAACCATATCTCCGTATTGAATGACAAAGTGCCGCTAATTGTGCTTCTAGGCCTGGACGAGCCGGCATCGAAGATTTATTTTCCCCGGGAGAGGCATCGAAGATTTATTTTCCCCGGGAGAGTGAAGCATTCGGCCCGGCGAAAGCTCGTACAAAATTTCGAAAAAATTAGGGTTCCAGTGGCAGTGAGGGTCGAATCCCGCACCTTTCGCCTCCGAACGATTTCCTTGGATGACGCCTGGGCATCTCCACGCGACAAACGAAAAAGCGTGCAGTCGGCTTTTCCGCTATGTCTTGGGCGTGAGCCGAACTTGCAAATTAATACTTCCGCTGATCGTTACGGTGTCTCAAAAGCTATAAAATTACCATACCGTTTGTCTCATCTTGACCTGCGAAATAAAGCAGGCATTTTGTTCATGTCGCGGAGCACAATAAAAAAAAATGCAGCCAAGCTTGTTTCCTCGGGTGGCGCGGAACGAGAATGCAGTTCACTCAGGCCTCCGTGACTCAGGGAGACGATGAAAATTTTCTTTGAAACACATTTCTTCCCGGAACATTGTGCACGGAGTGGCTGAACGACAAAGGAAAATGTAAAGCCACTGCTGCATGTCACACATAGTCTGATAAAAAATTTTGAATATTGAAAAATTGTAAGGCATTCTTATGGAAATACTTAGGCTGATGGTCCATTCTTCTGATGTGCAACAAAATATTTCTTTTAACGTGTTTCCATTTATAGCATCTGGAAGTTAAGACTTTCATAGAAAACCAATAGGGAACGCTTTTGACGGTAGCAAAATGGCTAATGTATAAAAAAAATTCAAGACTGCCGTCGTATGGTCGGTAGATATATTGATTGTTACACTGAAATCTTACGTTATATAAAAAAAAAATTGCTTTCATGACCTGTTTCCCGCTCAAAAATGTTTTTTTTGTCCAGAATGGTATTACTACTCTATGTGCCCCGACAGCTCCAAGTGAAATCATTCTTGCTAATGAAACAGTGCTGCAGGACTCGAACAAGGAGCGAACATCAGAGTATGCGACACCGCGTAGCGCATTCTAGAGTCTCAACCTCGTTGCGAGGTCTCGTCTCGGCCAAATACAACCATCCGCCCACAGCGTCACACGGGCGGCAGAGTGCGATGTTCAGGATTACTTCCTGGCCTCACTGTTTACAACGGGTTCCGCGACGCGCCGAAGGATGGCGCCAAGGCTCCGCACCGGACTAGTTGACCACGGGCGCGCGGGTTTAGCAACACGCACAGCGTTCTCTCTTTGATAACACGTCAGGAGAACTGCTTATGTGCCGCTCGGGCTGCATGACATGACCTACACTGTAAACAATGGAAATTCCGGAGATGCGGCGGCGCTGGAGTCCGCAGTGACTTTCGTTGTGTAGGCAAAAGCCGGTACCGTGTGCCTTGGATATGCCGCGCTTGAGCGTTTTTGAACGCATTTTGCAATATTCCGGCGAGCTATGGTGCGGGTGGTTGAACCGCAATGCTGAAGAAAGGCAGCGGCACAAGTCTCCACAAGTTTATCGCATTTAGATATGAGCCAAAGCGATGCGCAGCGGCCGTGGAGCGGGAAAAGTTCGGCGACGGATCGGCTGCGCGGCTAGCATTGCATTTCTGCGTCGAAATAAGATAGTTTGCGTCTCTTAATACGCATGTTTGCTCTTCAGTCGCGCGGCGAACAGTGCAAGAATCAGCGTCTGCAGCTTGTTCGCGTTCTGTCGGGCTCACATTATGAGAAGTCTGGACACGACATTCCATGTGGGTGTGACCGTAAATTGAACGCAGGGGACCGTTTTCAGGTGACAATCACCCGGACTACGTCTCGGGCATCTGTTCGCACTAAAAAAAAAAAAAAAACAGCTGCTGCCAGTCGCCTTCAGCATTCATCGGGCCACTAAGAGCGACGTTTGAAGCAGCACCGTAGTCCGGTAGTAGGAATATACTACGCGTAGTTTTTTTCTCTATTTTCGCTTCCACGCGCTTCAACTTGTACGTTTTTTCACCTCCTATGCTAGAAAACGGTTAAACGTCGCTAAGGTATCGGCAAAATCATGCAGTGTTATTTCCCATTTTACCTGAATTCTATCAATCAACTGGTCAATCGGAACCTGGCTAAAACAGCAAATACTAGACCAAAAACCAGTTATCAAACAGAATAAGGCCTGCAGTCAGAATGACTTAAAATATTTAGCTCTGCAGAGCAAACGTAACTTTGTTGTAGCTCGATGTAAAATTCTATCCAAGCGAATAAAAAAGCATTTTTTCAGACATTACCAGTGAAGATCGCATTTGCATGACTCATTTAAAGTAACTGCATGGCTTCAGTGTCCAGTAGTGTTCGGCGTTCTCCGCACTGAAGTGGCTGGGCGAGAGCAGGCACATCAAAAGGTTCGTCATGGGAAAAAAGCTGCCTCGAGTCGTGCATCCCGTCGTTCTTCTTCTTGCACTTAGCGATCGGGTATGCTGTATCGCCCCAAATGTTGAGACTGCAGACCTGTATACCTCGTGCTTTCTCGGTTTCATTTAATAAGTCAACCTAGCTAGTCGACCGCCGTAGCCGCACCGTTGCTGCCAAACATAGGAGCGCAGAGGAAGCCTATGCAGCGCTTCGCCTGATAATTCCGTCTGGCGAACAGGTTGAAGAAGTGCTGAACTGCTCTCCGGTCACCAACATAAATGTTTCTAACCACAAGCGACGCGCACGCTTTGAAATATGTGCGCACGCGAGTTGGTATCGAAGGCAGCATCGCATGGCGCGGGGTAGGCATGCTACGTTTTTGCCTACACCCCGCGTCCCCGCCGACCGCAGCGCCACCTTTGTTTACAAACATGACGCTTGTCTATAACTATCACCCTTGCGCTCTCCCTTCGGGGTCCAAAGTATGTTCTTCACACCCTTACAGTGGGGGTGTCATGGTTACACTTGCACCGTTTTTCTTACTACTTTGCAGATTTGCTGGTCTTGATTGCTTTAAAAGACAGTGGTAAATTTTTTATTGCGAAAGCAATACTGCTTGCACTTTTCTGCCATCGATGGTCGTGGCGCCTCCTTACACAGCGGCGCGTCACTTGACCGTGTGACGTCACGACAGACCGAGAGACGGGGCCCCAGATCGCGCCATCGATGGCGGGGGTACAGCAATACAAGCCGGCGGCGCCGCTGCCGAGAGAAGGCGCTCGCTAGAGCGGGATAAAATAGGGGGGGGGGGGGGGCTGCAGCTGCGCTCCTCTCAGTGCGCTATGTCGGATGATGTGTACAAGGCGAGGCTGGAACAATCTGCTGCGGCGAAGCGACGGCGCCGCGCCGAAGAAACAGACGAAGAACGGGAAGAACGGCTAGCTAAAAACGTGCTTATACAGCAGCCTGCCGAGCACGCCGGTCGAGATCGCTTGATGCGGGTGCATCTACAAGTGCAGGGCCAAGTTTAATGAGTGGTGTTAACGGTAGCGAAACTATGGAGATAGCCAGTTTGGAGACAAGTTTCATGGACGCCCTTAATGCCGAAGATACTTCAATGGGTGAAGAATCTATAAATAGTATGGAACGACACAATTTCAACATACCAGTTGTATAAACAGAGCTCCAGCTCGTGCTGTCGGCGCAGAGCGGCGGTAGACACGGCGGATGCGGGCTGAAGAAACGGATGAAGTTGCTTTCGCAATTTCCGGGCTTAACCAAGCTGAGCCTCTGCCAATTTTTTTTCGGACTCACTCTTAGACGGTTGAGCTGTCTAAACGAAAAGCTGCTAATGACATGTCTCAGTTTGAACTAGAATGATTGCCATCCCAGGTATAGTTATGATCCTTAGATGTGCATTTCACGGTGTGTCTGCACCGGTTTGCTGTGGAGTCACATTTCTAATACCTGCATTGCGTTCACTGCGTTATGCCTTGGAACCATGCACGCTGAGAACGGATCGACAGATCGACCACAGGATCGACCTCCTGCCCGGCTGCCTTTACTCGGAGCTCGTGTGTGGCTTCCGCGGGCAGAGTAATAGCGGGATGCTGGTTTGACTGTGTATGACGGGTTGCGGGATGCGACCTGAAGCATGTAAGGGCTGTATATGTACAGTATTTGTCAAAAGTAACCAGGCTGCATGGTTAGTTTCTTGCTTGTATAGTGGAGCCTTTGTGGCTTTCCTAAAGATCAAAAGATGTTGGAATGTAAGAAGACCCCCAGTCCTCACATTTACCGACCATTTCAACTTCAGGGAAGCGGTAAGGGCTCCACTGTACGAGCTAGAAGCAAACCATGCAGCCAGGTTACCTTTGACGAAGACTGTACTTCCGGGCAGTAAATAAAAAACTGTGTCGATAGCTATAGTGCTCTCGCGTAGCGTCGTGTGAAGCTGATCGGTTCGCGCCGCCTCGCGTTCGACTCCCAGTCGTGGATGTGATTTCTTTTTCTGCGTCCTTCTTCTCTCTAGGCACATTTTGACCGCTGGACTGAAGGTAAAATTCAGAATGCGGACAAATCACATAGGGTTGAGTGGGTTGGTGCATCGAGAAGTGCTGTCACTTTAACGAAATAACAAATACCGAAAATACCAAACAACACACATGAGCAATGGGAGAAGGTGCTGTCCAGCTCGGGCCTTGACGAGCCCGCCGTGTGACTAGGAGGGCGCTGTTGTTTACGCATGCGCAGTTCCAGTGGAAGCACAGCTCGCAGGCACCCTGGGGGGGGCACTGAAGGTTTCGCCGAAGTTCGTTAACTTCAGCTCCATGTTCTCCCTCTGTTGTGGCGTCAAGGACACCAGCGGCACTCTGAGAACGACAGCTAACAGAATTTAATGCATAAAACCAGCAACCGCACGCGAGCTTGTTCACAGAAAGCCAGGAAAAGGACACGATAGCAAGCACGGAAGGACGCAAATGGGAGCACGAAGATCTGAAAGGCAGAAGTTCAACGCCAGAGGCGCGGCGATGCAGTTTTGCCTGCTCTGACAGCTGCCGCATGCCCTGCCTTGTTTTGATGCCGGTTGTACATTCACGTGGCACGGTATGTGGCTGAGCTAGCTGGTTGGGTTCCGCCATTACAGATTGTGCGTATTTTTCTTCCCATCGATGTCCATCGTATATCTGCGCTGCATATTTTATAGCGACATTAACGGGGAATGTACGCGTGACACAGTCCACACATCGGAAATTCCTCGAGAAACTTGGTTCCGAACCTACCTGGTGAGTTTCGCAGCCGACGCCAGCTGACGACACCGGTGGGGGCGATGGTGGGAAAAACATTTATTCAGACTCAGAAAAAAAAATTGTTCAAGACGAGTGGGGCCCTTTCTTCAAGGGTTCAGTTCTATAGGCCACTGCCCAGGCTTGTTTCATATAGGCGACGATGGTCAGTTACCCAGTTGCGAGCTGATTAATGCAGCTTCCCAGGTCTCCAGTGAGGAGAAAGGTGGAAGGTTTGGGGGATGTTGGCAGGCCCACGTTATGTGGTTTATAGGCATGGGAACTCCTAGCAGTGTGGACAATTTATTCGGAGGTTTTTAGGGAACAAACGGTGTATAATGTGAGGCGTTTGTATGTGTGGGACTGAAGATGGCGCACAACTCGTGGGCTCCTTCCTTGACAGGTCTTTGTGTGTTAGTGAGGGGGATGGGGAGACGGAACGTCGGTATTCGGTAATGAACCAGGATTTCAGAGTAGTGTGACTGGGGATGTGTCGTCTGAGGACACTGGCTTGGTCAGTTGTGTGTGGCACCTGTACGCAGGCTCATCTACTGCGTGAGCTTGCCAGTCTTGAAGTACAGACTCTGTCTGGTACAGACAGCTTGACTTGTGGCAGGAAGGTTACTGAGGATGGTGAACATTCTCATAGAATGGAGAGTAAGCTTGCCGTCACGTAGCTTGCGGTCACGTGAGCCGGCTTGGGGTCAGAGATGACGATCGCATATTCTTTGATTGCGGAGGCTGCGAGGGCGATTGGGGCTTCTTCAGCGGCTGTCGGGTTGGTAGTGGCCAGTGACGCGGTAGCCAGGGACGCCGGTGAGGGCAGAATGTTTTCTTCGCTATCAATTTCGTATACTGCAAGTATATATTTATCGCCTGAAAGGTTAAGTGCTTCTGTCCTCGTCAGAGAAGCACATAATGCACCGGGACACATATTCCACTGCATTTCTTCGCTTTCATAACCGTTCACTCGCACACAGCACGCTTCTGCCTTCCCTTGGCGCGAAATAGGCCTAAAGCCCGATCACTTTGTACCTTGCTGTGAGAAAGAGCGTCCAATAATTTCCGAACAGGTGACCCCTAAAGATGCATTGGACATTCATTCTTCGATGACAACGAGTACAGTTTCGGCGAACAAAGCTTTCCGGTATATAAAAAAAAACACTGAATGGCACAGTGTACGTGTACGAACCGGCACGACGCAGAGCAGACTTAACTGATATTGGAAAGCTACGTCGGTGCCTAGGCGCGGCTGAATTTCCCGACCACTCTGCTTATGCTACCGGGCCACTAACTAGGCCTTGTTTGTATGGTTAGCCAGAGTCCATCGACACAAAACAGCTTCAGTCTTTCATCAGTGTCCCTTTTCAAGCGTTTGAGAGCGGTTTCGTGCATGCAGCTTGCAAAGCACACAGGAAAAAATTGTGGCGGCCATTTGCTACCCCGGGACGCTCCTATGTCCGTTCCCCCTTTCCTGCATTCCTGGTACATCCAAAGCACGTGTTAATTACCATCCGAGGCATATAGCACTCATCAAAGTTAAAAATCGTTATGCTGTTCAACATTTTAGGCGGCTACAATGCAGTGTATCAGGGGTGTATCAGCACTTCGGTTCAGGAACATTGTACATAGTTTGCATCCTTTAGGTCTTTCGCGTTGTTGTGTTCCCTCTTGTTAACACACTAGAATGATCAATTTACCTTTGTTATTTAGTTCTAGCTTTACGGCGCAGATAACTGAATTTGATGTCGAGGGCACTGATCAAGCTCAACGTCCATCACGACATCAGCGGGGCTGACGAAAGCGTTTGTACAAGCTGCTGTGTTCAGTAAACATTCTTGCTTGTGCTATGGGGTCTCACGTGCAGCTCTGTATATATCTAAGTGTAAATTTACTTCGATGAGAGCAAGTGATTCAAACAGAGAAGTTAATGTAGTGGGGCAGTTTGGAATGTCTTTATTTGAAATCTTCCATTTCGCTTTCAGTCGGGGTCGACGTTTCACCGCAGGCGTGGCAATTCAGCATCATAAGGCAAATGAGAGCATGCAAGTTTTACTGAGGACTCTATAGGAAGGTCTCATCATGATGCTTTTTTTTTTGTCACAGGCTTCGCAACATACTTCTTCGTGAAAATGGTCTCATCTTCTCTTCAGAGGAACTTTATACAACAGAAGTATTGAACGTACTCATGGCTGTGCAGATTTGTGCAGTCAATATTTTCTTGGTGGGCTGAAATATCGACGATCCTCTGATACGACAGCATGGCTTGCTTAGAGGAATAGAGCTGTATTACAAAGTTATGACAAGATGACTTAGTGACGTAAGGTGCCGTTACCTCCATGTGTGTTGCGTGCGATGTACATAGAGCAATGGATTACTTTGGAAGTTATGAAGAATGGCGCTTCACTGTTCACGAGTAGGCATTTTAAATCTCAGGTAACCAAACTCTAATGCTGTGTAAATAGGAATCAATTTAGTAGTGCTTAATGCATCATGCAGTATATTCAAGCATTAGCGTGAGCATTTCACTGCGGTCCTTCGAAGAGTTAAATGTAGCCTGCTTTAAAATGGATCGACGTTGAATGTCAAACGGTGTGTATTGTAATGATCGAAACATTTATAGGTTGATTACAAGGACAAAGATCTTAATTTTGGTTATCTGATCAAAACGTGATATAAGCTCACGAGGTCACATCCCGAAATAAGCTTAGTTCATCTGGCAACCTGGGAACAAGGATAGAACGCTCGCACAGGTGGTACGTAATACTGTCTAGCGAATAAAACATTAAGAAACAATGCAGGGTGATCGCATGACATAAAAAAATCGTTTGATATCTTGCGAACGAATGTCCTAAACCAGTGTCATAAGGACATCAGGTCAAGGCTTTTCTCTTGGAAGTTACATGGTTCTGCAAGGAAACTTGTTGAAGTATTTTTCCAACGTTGTTAGATGGGCGTAAGCTTCCGGAGCCCTCATTCCTTTTGTCTTGACTTTAAAAACCCGTTTACTTATTGCTCTTCCCAATCTTTCATTGAATCCGAAGAGAGATTCGCTTGTGTCATTTCTTGTGCAACTAACTTCTACACGTCTAATCTACACGCGATAACCGCGATTCTGTGAAAGCTTTTTCTTGGTCATGGCTCGGTCGTAGAGGTGCCATTGACCGGAAGTGGCAGGGGTCCTTCCGGTGGTGTTTCCACGACGTCGTCACTGTCCACATCATCGACGACCTCCAAAGGGCCCATCCTAGGCATGAAGCTAAGTTGAGTGATGCCGACGATGTAACCTGGGCGAAGAACAAGAAAAAAAGAGGAGCTTTACAGTTTAGCAACTGTGTGGGCATGTGCAGTCTAAAGCATTGCTTCTGGGAACTGCCGCAAAGTGTACTGAGGAAGCACAAGTTACACGAGATGGAAGCTCTCATGGCTGGAATTGTTGTTATAGATGTCATTCAAATCATCAAATCTGTAGATTGTCATTGACATTATAACCACGAGATGTCATTGCTATTTCCCAACGAAAAGATGAATTTTTGGTTTTGGGGACTGTTAGGGGAATGGGCATATTAATTCATTTCCCATACCTTCAGACCACCCAGGTATCTTGGAGCTGAGTGATTGTAAGCAAAAAAAAAAAATACTTGCGGGGTCACCTCGTTGTTTGAATGCAGTGATGCACTGAGTGGTCGAGAACAGCTTAAATTGTTGCTCTTAGAAAAATGGCGCCCATTGTGCCTTTGCCTATATATAGGCCGCGGGAAATTCTAGGGGCCCGTGTACTGTGCGATGTCAGTGCACGTTAAAGATGAACCCCAGGTGGTCGAAATTTCCGGAGACCTTCACTACGGTGCCCCTCATAGCCTGAGTCACTTTGGGACTTTAAACCTCCATCATATATATATATATATATATATATACTGAAATAATTGAAATGATTTATTGACATTCCGGCTTTGGAACGGCCTCCTTCAGAATGATGTCAGAATGTTGCTTCTAGAGTTGTATCCGTCTATGGCTAAGATTTTCTTATAAGCAGTGGATCAACTTTCGTGAAATTGTGTCCACGAAATAGAAAAAAAAAGCACTCGCCCCCGGGAGGGCTCGAACCTCCAACCTTTCGGTTAACAGCCGAACGCGCTAGCCGATTGCGCCACGGAGGCGGGACAGACGCCTTAGGAAAAAACTGAGGAGGGAGCGGCGGACGACAGCCCTGAAGCCAGTCATAAGAAGTAAAATTATAGTAAAATAGGGATTCTCGGTCCCTCCATGATCACGCCACGTGATAGCATGCGGTGATATCTAGCTCCACTGCGCGCGCGCATGCGCGCTCTAGCGCGGCAAACTGACTGTAGATGAACCTCCTTGCTGTTTGCCCGCGCCACGGGCCGTGCAGACGCGCTGACTAAAACGTACCAGAACCAAAACATAAAGGACCGACTGAGAGAGCGAACAACGTGGGAGGGAGTGGCTTCACGAGAATTGGCTTGCGAAGGCTGGCCGCTTAGCGCTGCGCTCCATCCTTCATTTTTCCGTCTTGATAGAAACCGTTGTCCTGCGAACTAATTTTTAGACATTATGTACGTCCAGTAAAATGATATACTTTTGTGTGCTTTTACCCACAGTGCAATTCAGAATTTAGCGACGTTGACGAAGAGCTCGTTCTTAAGAAAATAAATGAAGTGGCGGTTGTGTTTTTCTTAGTTACCGAGGAAAAGGCTCGCTTCGCGAGGAGTTTAACCACTACTTGCTGGAAGCAAGCCCCACAAATGAAGGTGTTGAAGTGATGGACTAGTGGAACGACGCAACTATGCGTTACCCAAGGCTAGCAAATGCAGCGTTGTCATTGTTGCGCCTCGCTAATGGCAACTGTGACTGAGCGAACTTTCTCTCAGCTAAGGTGTACCTGCAGAGACCAGACAGGTCTCGGATGGAAACCGAGATGTTGCGCATGCAGATGATTATGTATGTTGATAAGGACGTGTAGAACGTCGATGACCAGCCCTCGTGAATAAAATGTTTCTTTTCTCAAAACTGACCGTTGCCTCTCACTGCGAGTAATAATTAATTACCAAAGAAACGCCAAATTTTGCAATACTTTCTTGAAAGAAGCCCAAAATATAGCCCGAATTGTTACCCACCGGTTAGAGCAAATTGAATAAATTATTAGTTTGCAAATTTAACCCGATAAAACCCGAATTTCGGAGATTTTCCACAAAAAACCCGATTTCTCCCCTAATATCAAGCCGAAAAATAACGCCCGTTTTTAACCCCCTGAATTTGAAAAAATATAAAACCCGAAAACGAATAACCCTAGCATATCTCCTATACAGCGGGGGGATGGCTGGTCACGTTAGAGTATGAACTTCACCCAAAACAATTTTTATTACGTGGTTCGTATGTACTTATGTTTGTTTATTTTGAATTATCCTAAAGGGCCTTCTTATGAGGGTACTAAAGAAGTGGCTGAGTGGAAGACAATTAAAAATAACACTGCAGAGATAACCTAACTCTAAAAACCAACGAGAAAAGTAAAGAAAACACGCAATATTACTCAAATTTGAGAAGCAATTCCAAATGTGGACAGACTCCGTGCGTTACGACACATGTCAGGAATACGATGCCTTCAAGGCAGCGGGACCTTCTTGGGGCAAGTAAAATGCAGATGTACTTAGAGTGCAGTAAACAATACATTTTAATCAGTTTTTATTGTCAGTGATTATTGTCAAGTGTACATTTGAAACATCTCACACGTTTAGTGAGCGCAACCGGAGAAGTCATCGCAATGGTACTTTGTTACGAACACGATGACTTTTGACACACGCACACGTCCGCACGCGTTCGTGCTTGTTGTAACTTACCGGTGCACTGGAGACAGTGTTTGTGTACTCTGCTCATTTAGTTTTTCTTCATTTTTGCTTCCGATATTTAACTCAGTAAGGTGAAACAGGAACAAATAGAACCCATTTTTCAATCTCCAACTCTTTCGAGCATGTCTTTCGTTGCAATAACGATTAGCTTAACTGAACGTGTGTTATATTATAGGATTTATCGTAAGGGAAATGCACTCACCTTCTTTCACAGCTCCTTGGAAGTTAGCACCGCAGACCTGCCGATAAAAAAATATGACGTTATTTGGGCAAGTGAGTGCAAGAATTCATTATACGGTACACATGAGGCGGTTTTACCTTGGTGAAATGCTTGAAAATGCATTCTACGTAGACTTTGTCCTGTTCGAAAAAAGTAAAAAGAAGTAAAAGGAGGGATAAGTATCTCTGCGAATTAGCATGCGTTCAAAGGAAGACTTGCCACTTCATCGAATGTTGCAAACCAGGGGAGCAAGAATACGAACCTGAGTTTTGTAGTCTTTTTCCTTGTACTGAAAAAAAGAACAAAACGAAATAGGTAAAAATCGCTGGAATAACTCGAAGGAGAATGAAAAAAAAAACTGCCCGTGTTTTCTCGGACGTTTGGCGGTCGACTAAGCTGTTTAGAAAAAAGAGAGAGAGGGGGGAGGGGGAAGTCAGGGAGGTTAACCACGTGCATGTCCGGTTGGCTGCCCCAGAAGTGGTAAGGAAGGGGTTGGCGTTGCAGTATTTTTCATGCCTCACGTGACTTCTTACACGTCACAGACATCTTTCGGTTAATGAAACCAAAACACCAGCAAGAAGTAATTCAATTATACATCATTTAGTGGTCGCAAATACATACCACCGGTTCATCCATGTATACTAATGCGTGTCGTATCATTTGAACGACGAAAACACGCAAGTAGATATTCATTGTGTATACTCTCTTAAGCAAAGAAGGCTGTTAGCAAAATTTTAAGTGCGTATGTCGGCCTTCAAGTTCATCTTCCACGCAGCTGGAACTAGTGGCGTAGAGCCGACCAACTGCTAGTGCCCCTAAATGCACGGCTTCGAAATCTTTAGCCACACTAATAAAAGTTTGAACATAGTTTTTTGATTTGGGTACTTTATCTCTCATCGTGTACCAGTCGTTATATGTGTCTGATTTTTTCATGATTAGGTTGTTGAAGGTACCTGTCACGGACGTGTTTATTTCGTGTTGTCTATCTAATAAAAAAAAGAAACAAACATGTTACTTTCGTTTTATTCTAATGAACAATGGTTTGAGTGCACATCTGCCAGTCATCTTTGCTTTATGTGCCGTTTCTAATCACACTGCAGACCTTAGCTCGATATGTTATCTTCACAAAAACAGCAGTGGGGTACCTGTACCATGTACCAGCTCTCTTCTTTTTGATTGATTGCTTGTTTATCTTTTATTTCCTTATCATCATGTACTGTTTTCTAGTGCCTGTCACTTCTAGTGCCTATCGACGATTGGGGAACTTAATGGAACTAGGATACTTTATGAGACACATCTTTCGTGAGCTCTTGACGTCTTTCGCTAGCAGCTGCAGTCACTAAAGGAGCAAACTTTTCAGTTGAGATCCGAACTCCCGACTTCGTGCCAATACTTTCACAGCTGGTGTTCTCTGCCCACAATCGCACCGAATCTTCTTCCGTACGAAGACCATCGACACCTGACAACACCCAAGTCGACCCTCCCAAGCGGTCATCGAAATCATTGCAGCTATATTAGTTTCATCAAGCTGATGCCAAGTCTAAAGCCTCCATAGCGCCCACTGGAGTTCATCTTGTGCACCGTAGCAAAGCAAGTGGGCACACCGCCAGTCATCACACACGGGGCCACCACAGGTCGATAGGCGGCGCTGGCGACGCACTCCTGCGCAATACTCACCGCTTTTGAAATGCATCCTTTGTGGGCCTCCCTCGTGCTGTTCATTGTCTGCGAAGAAGAAGAAGAGGACAAGGGGAAATAAGAAGAATGGACGGGGGGGGGGGGGGGGGGGTGTACAGCTTATGACGTCGGGGGAGTAGATAACCTTCTCGGCGCGGCATCAATGCACCGCGATTGTGCAAACCCTCCGGCGGTCTACGGGCGCGCGGGTCATTATAATTGGTAGCCCCAGGCAGCGGGTCACCGGTGACTGAGTGAGGCCTTGCGTCGACTTCGTACTGCGCGTACGCTGCTGCCGCATTCTGTGTATATCCAACGTTGTACTGCAACGCTGGGGACGTCAGTTGCGGTACAAAGGCGAGCTGGGCTGATCCTAATGAAAGCACCGACTACCGCATCGATGCGCATTTAAGCACCTGGTGATTTCAAGCAGCTGCGCATATTTTGATGGGGATTCTTCAGAGATCCAGAAAAAAATAGAGAAGAGCCAGAACGTGGACGCAAAACAGAATAACCACGTCATTTTTCTGAAGCAATAGGCTTAAGTCTGCAAAAGTTTTTTGAAAAATAGGTTAGAAATAAAGGTTTTCAATTTTTTTATGGGTACGCTAGAGTAGTCTTAGGAGGTTGTTTCCCAGCTTCAAAAGTTCAGAAGTCGACGAATGAAACGGTTTCGCTCTTCTCAAGAAAGCGTTCAGGATTTCTGAATTGAAGTGCAGCAAATGCTCTTGCAGCGTCTTGCCAGACGCATGAAGAGTCAGCAGTGACAACGATTGAAGTTAGTTTCGGTATTTGTATCACGTTCAAGTTTACTTGAAACAGTGGAGTATTGACTCTTAGTACAGACGCCCTCGATTACAGCATAAGACATCCCGAAGTCGATACTCGGGAGACGCCGATATGGAATATACGTCACCACGATGATGCGAATCCGTGGGGGGCGCCTGAGCCCTCCCTGCCCTCCAACCGCTCCCTTTCCTACCACCAAATCAATCCTAGTCCAAACTCCCTTCAGTCCTCCCGGAAATGGTCTCAGTGGCCATGCGCCGACTAGCCCTAAACCACACCCCACCCTCCACCGCCACTTGCATAGCAGAAAAAAATTACCCTAGGCCTTTCCCGAAAAAAACAAACAAACAAATCCTTGCTGCGTACCTATCGGCACGTATTCGTGCCTGTTCTTGGCCGGCTGGCTTTCCACAGTAATGCATTCTACAGCCCCGTGTGCAAACATGCACACACACACAAAAAAAAAAACAAGCTGCCTCCGCATCACTCCCGTTCAACCCTGCCTATTCGCTTACCATAGCTCAAGACTTTGCGCTCTTAATGTGTCAACAACCACATATTAGTTGAACACGCGATAATGCGGTACCTTGCCGCATGTGTTTCCCCTGGCGTACCATCAGCCTTCGGATTCGCTGCCTGAATGCTTCGTTTTGTGGCAAGTTGTGCGCATCAGTGAATGTATTTGCGAAGACGGGTACGGGGTGCGTGGGATGTCGGAGGCCGCGAAGCAGAGGAGGTTGAAGGTGGCGGCGGGGGCAATTTGGGTCGTGTCTGAATAGCAAGCGCAATGTTCCACGGCTTTCAAATGCGCCCGCACTTGTGAAAAGTGTGCCAATCGAGGCTTGGGGCAATGCCCTGGAGTACTACTAACGTATTTGCTTCAAGAGTGTAAAACACGTGTCTTCATGCAAAACGTCGACCCAGAACAACCTATGAGGTTTAAAAATAAGAAAGCGGAAAACAGGCCTTTTTCTTTTGCAGATTTGATGTAAAAGGAATAGGTGAAAATGAACTTCACTGAAAATTTAAAAAAGGACCATTTTTTTAGCTTTATGAACGGTTACTGAAATGTGAAGGCATCTTGATACAGCCTTACGCTGGAATTTCTGAAGAGTATTATCAAAGAAACTTTTCGCGAAAGCGTTTTTTTTTTAAGAAATTCAATAGGAGATGAACGGGAGTTCTGGAATGCGGTTGGCTGTTTTGTATTTGTCCATCTGCTGTATCTGCAACTTCGGGGCGTAGATTACCTAAGACATTCTTAACTTGTGGCGCATAGAAACGAAGTCATTCTCATTATTCGGCGACAGATGTCGGTGATACAATGCAATAGGGTTCTAAGGTGATGCAGTTGGCAAAACCAACGTCTCTTCACGACACACCTGACGCTGTCAACCACACGCTAACGCTTTGATCGGCGGCAACAGATTGTCTTTTTCTCGTACTAACCCTCGGGTACTCCGCCGGGATTTGGAGTCTGTTTGAGTACCCCAAACGCAAGTGAGCAATCGCTCTTTGTTGTTAACGATTACAGCGAAATGATTCACAAAGTCGTCCACAACAAACAGAACGAACGCGTGTGTCGTGGCTTCGCGTCGTAAAAATTTATCGCCGCGTACTTTTAACGACCACAAAGCATTGACTGCAACCAAACAACAGCCAGTCCGAAGAGAACTTCACTGAAGTTCATTTTTTTTGGCCAAGTTGATTCATTCTTTTCCCACCGCGAGGCGACACTTAGCTCACGAAAAGAGACAAGTACAAGGAAGAGCCACACGAGTTGCATAGTTGTTGATAATTTTATTCGGAGTAGGGCTCGCGTGTGCCTCCTTCATATGTTTACCTCTTGCCCATTAACACAGCTGTCGGGTCTATTGAGACTTCCATCCAGCGGTCCTAGCGCCATCGAAGTGAAAACCATGTATGCTGATATGGAGCTTCCAAAACTGCCTTGTTCCAAAAGTTTTCATCTTTCTACGAGCGTATTCTCGTTATGATGTTGTGATTTAAGTTGTGTTGCCCGGACTTCATTTGACGCTGACAGTACATGCATGTTTGCTGCTATGTGCACGATGCGTTTACATTATCTGTAAACATACACTATACGTAATATTGTGAACTGAAGGTGGAGAGAAACCTTCGTCACACCCCAGCCTTGAGCGCTGCAGAAGGCGCTCGGCTCGAATGAACTCCTTATCTTTTGAAATGAAATTGAAATAATCTTGTGAAGCTATGAGAACAACTTTGTGATAAAAGGGAGCAGTACTTACTTCATTGTCAAGTCCCAGGAGGCTGAGATATTGAAGGTATTTACTGAGGTTCATGTTTCCATTGCTTCGTACCTGCGTTGATGGTATAAATGGTAAACAGGAGAAAGTTGCGGGGTTATGTCGTATAGTATAGTGTGCTTCAAATAGGCGCCAAAAGTTCGCGCTAAATTAACAATGGGCGTGCTTACCCATCCTGTGCTCTTGAGCATACATCGGCTGAGCCTGGGCAGGTATTCCTGCGAAGATCGAATCAATGGGATGAAGAACTTAGACGGACGCACAACTTCATGGTTGCCATACGAGTATCGTGCATTTGTACGTAACGTTACATGACTCTGGAAGAGAGTATTGATTAGCTGTTCCCACCGAAGTGCCCGTGTTTTGGTATCTGCGGTCTCCAGCCATATAACCAGGGAAGCTTTAACAGGCCCTTGTTACGAGGACCCCCTTGATAATGTAATATTTGTGCACTCAGTTTACCCTGGAATCACTTGAGCACAGACGGAAAACTCTCCACAGCATCTTTATTGCCCTAGGTGACACTGGGCTTTCCTCCAAATACATGATTCTTAAGTACCAGGTAATCTTGGGTGTTATTCAGCATGCATTGGCTTTATGTTCCGGACCATACCCTTGATGTCCCTCTGCCTTCGTGGCCCTTACGTCAGAGGTCGTCGTGGGCATTCCTATGCGTGGCCTTTTTGGCCCAGGCCATACTAGATGTCCATCTGCCTACATGGGCCTCATGCATGTCTAAGCTCATCCTGAAGGACATTTCATATGGAATGTAAGTAAGCAATGAAGCTCTCGGTAACAATATAGAACGGCGACGGTGACACCGTTTATAACCCGTAGAATGTACCGGGTCAGATATCATTGCAGAAGGAAAATTTGTACCAGTATTCTAGAAAGCAAGATTTGAACAAAACGTACCTCGATATCGCTAGGATGCTCAGGGAGGTGTTTCTGGCATCGAATCCAAGTTTGAGGATCGCTCATCTGGAAGCGGAAGAATAATAATTTGCCTAGAAACATTAGCGGTCACACAGAACACATTTCAAGCTGGCACGAGCTTTCACTTAATTATTACGCTGTTCTGTTGGCTGTACGTTTGAGGAGTCAGGTCTCCATGCGCGTTAGCATTCTGCGAGGCCTTGAAGGAGTACTGGATGCAACACGCTTTCTCTTTCGAATTGTGGGAATTTTCTCGTTATTTGATTCCATGGTCCGAAGTAAGGTTTTTAAGTATTCACTCAATTATTCACAATATCACACCCACAAAAAAGCATACACAGGAAAGTTTTAAATTCGCATGGAAATTGCTGCCCATGTCGACGGCAATCACAAATAAATACTGTGAGAATTATCCATTTACTGCAGATCAACCGGAGTGCTCCCTATGTCATGCTGCAGGAAACTATTTTTGCGCTTACCATTAAAAATATGTTTTTCTTTATCTCGGCTACTTCATTATACAAGGAAAGTTTCGCGTTAACGGGAATTAACATACTGGTTAACGTAGGCAAAACAAATGCAGTGTCTTCAGAACTTGAGTACTGACAAGAGAACTAAAAATGCATGAGTTCTTGTCATTTCTTCATTACCGAATACACTGACCTATCTCGATACCAAAAAAAAAATACTTATATGAAGTTTAGCACTTTCCAGATTAAACTACGCCTCCGTGCCCATGCATATTACATTTTCTTGCTTCTTCGTTCCTTGCATACACACTATGCTGCTGTGGCAAAATTTGAGTCTTGTGAGTTAGTCACGAGTAAGAAGCAGCAAGAAATCATACCGCCTCGCGCAAGTTCTCGCGCTTTATTTTACCTCTAAAGTACTAGATGCGTAGCACGACGGAGCAAATTAGGAGGGGAAAGTGGCAAGTTTCTTCGTTGGTAACACTTTCCTCCACTGTGCTATTCACTGAACAAGATTCAGGGCATGCGAGAGAATAAGAAGATGCATTGTAACTAGACAGCATATTACCATTCCTAAAAAGTAAAGAAGCTTGATGGGGTGCTCCATGTTTTCCTTACAGAAGAATGACTTCTGACAACCATAAGTAAAATTTTCTCACCATTTACCACAGCAGAGAAAACGAACAAATCCCAGAATCGGTCACGCACGGTTTCAAGGGCCCTTACCTCCGGAATGACGAGCGGGTTCTTCAATGGCTCACATGCTCCCCAGTCAGACGTGAAGAACTCCTGGATCTGAAAAAAGGAAATGGGATTGCAGCTTTCAAGGAAAGCATTTGGTAAACAAAGCCAATTAAATGAAGTCTGGCTTAAGAAAACTACTATTCTAGCTTGGTCGGTATGCTAATCAAAAGCAATCAGAATGATTAACCTTATTGGAAACAACTTTTGTCAGGAAGAACAGTTGCTTTCCCAGTTACAACCAAGCACATTTTGAAGGCAATATTATCACCGGGAGTTGAATTTCAGGCGGAGGCATTTTGGTCTTCTTATAAATGCTCGAATTGTCTCTAAATCTATTCAAGCTTCGAACAAATTTTGCGTCGTGTCGTCCTCACCCCTGAACGAAATTGGCTTTTAACTGCCTGAGGTATGCGACTATTTGGACGTACGCGCTATGAGAGATACCGTAATGGGTGTGTTGTTGAGTTCAGGAAAACTAAATTCCATGCACTTCATTTTAATTGAGTTGAATTAATCTGGGGCAGAAGAATGCACACGTCGGTCACAAATGAGTGACGCAAACGTTTTCCAGCATTAGCTGGGGCTCCTGTTGTGGCGTCATACATGACGTTGCTTTAACACATAACGCTAGCTTCTTTGCAGTGGCATCACTGTATTTTGACCAATCAGCATGGTCGCTCGTGGTGCTGATGCCAACGCTGAAAATGGCGCCGCTAAATTGGAATAAGAGATAGCAACAACTCAGTATGCGCACAAAGAAGAAATGCTGAGCCCTTCAAAAAAAAAAAAAAAGGCCACACTCGTCAGGATATTCAGCGGTACGGATTAAAGTACTAACTTAGAGGATTAAAGCACAGCTCTGACCACTGCATGGTGTTAACTCGTGAACAAGCTGCATTTCTCAGGCATTGTATTTTTATCAGTTGATATTTTCTGACTGCGCTTAGTTTTGCTTTCGGTACAGTTAGGCTTTAGTTTCTGTTCGTTATGTGTTCTTAATCCTTGCTGACAGTCTGTGCAGCTGCTCACGCAGAGCAGAGATTTCAGGAGTGCTAGTCTGATAACGGAGCAATCTAGCGAACGCAATACGCGAAGAACGGCCCTTAAGACACACTGCACTACGCGGAAACATTTCCTACCTCTAAGCACTAATTAGGAGTTTAAAAAAAGAAAAAGGGAGAGAAAAATCTTTCTTCCTTCTTGTGCTGAACGGTGGCCTAGAAGCTCTTTATGCGTGCAAACTTAACGCAATACGAAAAGCGTCATTATAGATGTTTCACCTTCTAAAAAACAGCGCATAAAAGACGACGGACGTACAAAGAACAGACACCACGCCTGTTTTTCTTTTTCAGATAATTTTTCTAAGATGACATGCTAACTAGCTGAAATGTCGAAATGGATGTTTCAGATGACGTAGGTTTAAGAATGATATATTCATGTATTTGTTTTTGCCCGGGCAGATAGGCAGCAAATTTTTTGGAAGGTCAGACGGTAACTTCTGTACCAACCGGAAGGGGGGGGGGGGGGGGAGCGGAGGAGGGGTTGAGCCCATTGAATACGTCTCTGTCCCTGTATGATGTTGTTAGCACTACTTCGGTTTCTTCCTTCCTTGGAAGTATTCTCGTATTGTACTCGTATTGTTCTCGTATTGTAAAATCATTGCACTTATTACTGGCATCATTTTAATTGTTAATCGCTTTAACAAAAAACAAATCGTCATTGCATCTCTTTTCTTTGTTTCTTTCGCTTACTACTGTCAACCACTGTTGAATATTTTTATAAACTGCTGGGCACTGAATATTTCTGGTCGGTTTTCATTTTTCTCAACTCGTTCGTTTTGCGTTATACTGTCTCCCAAACATGACATAGCGTCATCTGATGCCAGGAGTATGTTATAAATAACTAAAAAAAAGATGGCAACACCTTTGGTACTTGTTTAATTTGGTCTAATATTACGCTCATTCAAAGCGGCATTGCGTCAGTACGAAACGCTGCCGACATGCCTCAACAAGAGGACGACGTAATCTACTGATAAACATATTGTACACAGATAATTCTTGCCGCATTTTGTGAACGTGTGTCGGTGAACCGGGCGGAAAGATTAGAGCTCCGATTTTTGCGAGCCAACGACGAGGACTTTCCGCCTACATAACTTCGCCAAGGGCGGTCTGTGGACGCAAATAAAAACATAGGAAAAGAAAGCAAGGTTCTATAAACAGCATTTCTTCCTTCCTCGTTTCTCTTCCCTAGTTTTTTTTTTTTCGCACGTTGTCTTGCGGGATGCGCCCAGCCCCAATTGATAATTACGGCCATCTTTCCTCCTCCAACGAAACAACAAAAAGAAGAGGGTATTCGAAGACACTTGCAGGGCAAGATGCGTAACCCGATTCAGAGCAACTTGCGCGGCGTCGATTCTTCCTCGTGTAGAGGCGCCCACCCGAAGTGGGACTCCCGAAAGCCCCCCTGCTGGGCGAGCTTGAGTTTTCTTTGCGTCTTGTCTCTGTGCGTGTTGTGTTTTAGTGTCCGACCACGTGCTTTTGATATGTGTGTCTATCTATGTAGGGCGCTCGGATTGTCAGCGGGATGTCTGTCCGAAGAGTTGCACATACCGGTCGATGGGAAATGCAATTCGCAAGCGCCATCGTACGGCTAGCGTGCTTATTTTTGCGAGGAAAGCTAAATAAATTCCTTTGGCGTCCCGCGCTCACTTGATGGGTGAGATGTTAGCGTTTATTCTTTTTTTCCTGCATGCCGAATTCCCGAATAGAGGGTGCGTCCTGTGGTTTTACCGCTGCTTTTGAATTAGGCTTCGTTGCTCAGTAGAGGACACGAGTTAGTGCTCTTCCGGACATTTCGATTAAATACTGGTTCAGTGCAAGAAAGACGGCGGTATGGCTTGTTTGACCCCTAAACATGTGCACGGTGTAATTTAGAGTCATAAGCGTTGTACCCTGCGTGCACGTTTTTAATGCGTATACAAACCGTTAATTTACAGCTTCGTCGCGACATCGCACGACTAGGGTGGCGCTGGAGATCACTTTCAAGGTTAGCTTAACAAAATAAGTTACCCCGAAGGTGGAATATTGGACAGCCGCTGCTTGAGCTCAGTGTGTAGAGCACGGCTTCGGATCGCGCTAAATGCATGTGGCTGTTTTTTTGGACCTTGTTATCAATTAATTTTCAGCCATAAAGTGATTACACTAGTAATTGCCTTCAATGAACATCCCAAGTTAAAAAAAAAAAACAGATCATTATGCTTTGTTTGGTTTCGATTACTGTTGGCTTAATTAATATGTAGGTCAGAATGAACCCCTTATTTTCATATTCTTGACTGAACAATTTGGCCCCACGCGTCAAACTAGTGGGGGGTTTTTGCCCTGGTGTACTGTACTACCTCCTTTCGGTGGAAATAAATGTGACTGACTGATTAAGTGCTAAATGCATGCCTACTTTTCTATTCATAACAGACAGGACGAAGCTGGAGTATAACAAGATGTAACGTATTTCCTCTTCATTTCCTTGCAGAAAAAAAAAATTAATGCACGAAACATTTTATTAGTGCGCAAGTACTGTACCGGTAGGCAAACCCCGAGCAAGATCTTGCGATGTTTGTGGATGTGTGTAAAGTGAAATAAACCAATAAATCAAATAAGTATCCGCGCATAAGATTTGACTCTGCGACGGCGCGAACAGATCAGCTTCGCTGGCCACTGCACGAGAGCAGTCGAACACGCTTCGTGTTAAACTGCAACGAACTTTCGCGCTATGCATGGCACACTGTGTTATTTATTATTTAATACGGCTATCAAACTAATATTCGTGCTTTGAGCTGTGTGGCAGTACTGACAAGGAGATGTGCTCTGCATGCGTTGGCGTGGACAACGTTGCGGCAGAAACACAGCACTAGAGCCTTAAGCTTGTGCATTGAATACAATGCTGCAGAAACCCGGCATTTGAGCAGAGGCCGCCGGCGTACATAGTGTAAATTGGCACTGACGGGTGAAGACGCGCATAAATAGCTCACTGGATCAGTGGACACCTCAATCACGCTTTCAGGTACGTCGCGGTGGTGTCCACCTGTTAAAACTGCGCTTTTCGCACAATATTTTCTGCTTAAACCTCCAGCCATTTTTTATTCCTACATTGGGAAGACCTCGCTAGCCTGACAAGTGCATTGGGTGCGTCGACCTGTTTGCTAGCCATTTAGTTTAACAAACGTATAATAAAAAAAAAAAAATCAACCAAAACACGATGAAACAGGCTAGCGTTCTGTAGCTTCCCTCTTCGTGTCTTGAGCTTCATGTCGGCGCTTTATGTCTACACTCATTTGTTTATTGCATAACGACCAGTAAGCTTCCCATCTTTCTACGTTACGGCTACTCCTGCGGCGGACACGAAAATAAGGTGACGGTCAGTGCAAGGCAAATACATGTCATAAAAACATGCCCTGGAGATCGCAGGGATTGACATTTCTGGAGCGGCTGGGAACAGCAGCTTTCCTCTCATCAAATCGTGACCGGGTCATGTTGTTCATTTGAAATTTTTATTTTTCTTGCTCTGTGAATTCAGTATGCAAAGTAAAGTTTACAGTAGAGACAGCCGGCGCGTGCCGTGTTCGAAAGCGTGGTACACGTTTCGAGTTTTGTCGGGTGTAACTGCACGACACAGATTCGTGAAGTCCGGTAGTTGACGATCGTGAAGCTGTAACTGACACCTCCGCCTAAACTGGGTTGACAAGCAACACGCCGACGAGACAGGGTCATTCAATCGCGCGCAAGAAGGCCACGAGGGCTCGATTTGAATTCACCAATAAGGACAAGCATTTACTCCAAGTAAATTGCATCTGCTCTAGAAACTCGCATTATAAAGAAGTGCGTTTAAGCTAAAGTAGTTCAGTGTCATTTTATGTGCAGATGTGCCCAGAAAACAGAACACGAGGACACCGCTAATAACCTGCCTTTATTGCGGGTACCCATAGAAGGCTTTCACATATTAAAGCACGTCTGAGATCGGCCTATAGACACTGTTTCTGCGTCAGACATGAAGGTCGTATACATGGTGATACGTGGACGCGTATGGTTGCATTTAATCTCGGAAATCCCACGCGCACCTCACCGTATGTGCGATCATCAGATACCATGTTTAATGTGTGCCGTTTTCTGCAACTCCCATTCTCTTCATGTATGAACTATTGTGACATCAGCATCTCGCACCATATACACTTTACATTATACCCAAACACATGCGTGCTTTTCTGGGAACATTCCACATTGTATCACACTACGTGGGCTTGCCAAAGCCTACAGGCCGCCCAGAATATCCCAAACCCTGAACCTGAGCAGTGGGAGGCCATGCTGTACAGCTCAAGGCTGTAAGAAGAAAGGCAGCTGATACAACGGGTGCAGCAAACAGCTAAGAGCGTTGGAGCCCTGGACTAAGGGCCCGTCCTAGTTCAGGAGCGTAAAGCTTTTTACTATCTGAAGTTATCCCCCCCCCCCCCCCCCTAGCTACACGTAACTCCAGCCAACTTCTACATAGCTCCTGATAATTAGGCTTCCTGCCTCTCCTTTCTGCTCGTAACTGTTACGACCGTTGTCCTAGTTTTTGTTAGTGACAGGTGGATGGATCTGGTTTCTCATTATAATCACGACCATCAACCCAGGCTAGGTTTACTGCAGGATAAAAGGCCTCTTCCCACAATTTCCTTTAGCCTTGTCTTGAGCTCGCAGTCGCCACCGGCTTATCTGCCATTCAAGGCTCAGTTTTCTTGTCTTTTAAATCCACTCAGGCAATTTTAGAGACCTTAGGTTACCTGTGCTTACCATTCATTTCCGTCTCCTGCTCTTTATTCCCTTAAAATTACCTTATCATTTTGCTTTCTTATCTTTCGACTTGTATTCGCATTAATGTGTATGTACAATTAGCCATAACTGAAACCCGAACAAGGTAACTGAAACGACAACAAAAGAACACAAACATGTCAGATCCTGGAGAGGAAATGAAACAGAGGCAAGATTAACACTTTTGAAAAGCAGTACTCGCTTAAGTGAAATTAACTTTCTCTTGTACTGAGCTTATCCCTTTTAAAGAGTTTCCCATTTTGCTGCTCATCTTTGAATCGTACAGTCAGGGGCATAATTCTCGGGACCGTGCGATCCACAAGCGAAACCGATGGCTGAACTATTACCCGCCGGTTGGAGACCGCACTTGTTGCTACCTCTCAAATGATGACAGAAGGCCACACTTGTGGAGGGGAAAGTCAAAATCCTCTTCTTTCATCTCTAGAAGTGTTGACTGCAGCCGGCGGCTAGCAATAGAATTATTGGCTTTGTTTGTGGGTCACGCGGTCCAAAGACTTTTGTCCTCGGTTGTACATTGTTCGCCTTTTATTTGTTGGTGGCATTACGTACGGACACGCGCCGGTGGCTTGCAGATTACTAAAATAAAAAAGCACGTCATACAGGCGATCTCTGGCGTTACCGTGTGCCACCCTAAGCACGAATTAACCTGTATGGGAGTAAAAGGGCGTAATCTATCCTCTAGCGCACTCCCTAGGGAGCGCTAAGAGGTGCAAACAGATAATGATAAGAACTCGTTCAATGTGTTGAACCTTGCGGTGTATATTATGCGGCGTTCATTATAGATCTTCAGTTGACAGTGTAGCCTCTTCCGCGTCTGTGATCATGCACCAACTAGCTCAACAATCGATCTTATTAACGTTCATCCCTAGGGAGGGCGCTAGAGGACAGCTCATTCCCTTTTCACTCCTTTCTGTTCCGAGTGCACTCTCCCCCTACCAGAACCCGCCCACCGAAACTGCTAATTGTCTAAGCCACGACCTTGAAGCGACGTTGCTTGACCGTGCGATCATACCGCAGAACAGTGGAAACCAACATCGGCCACGCGCCGGGTGCAAGCAAGGGAGGAGAACAATCAAGGATCAGCGGGCCATGAAACGACGAAAACTCCGTCCGCAGGAGGAAACGGTCGCCGACGAACCATATAGAGCGCACGCGCCTACATCTCCCCCGGACCATCAGGAGAACGGAGCACCTACATCGTTCGTTTCCTTGTTTGAGCGCCGTCGGCAGGAAGATCTGGGATCCGCGTGGAGCTCCTGGGTCACATTCAGCGCCACACTGTCGGCGGCTCGCTCCCTCCTTTGTCTGCTTGTACCGGGCCTACGCGGCGCCTACGACGTGTCTTGTTCGCGTCTCGACGGGCCGGGTTCACTGAACGCTCTGTCAGTTCGCGAGGCGTCTCTGTTACGGCTCAAGAGTAGACAGTGCTTGACTTCCTGGCAGCTGAACCGAAGGAGGCGAATGGCGTGCTAGCCGGCGTGACTTATGTAATATATGGTTGGAGATATTATGAGTGCCCTTAAATACACTCCGCCGACTTCCTAAAAGGAAAAAAAATATAGAAGAAGAAAGGAGAAGAAAGGCTGAAATTCTCAATGGGAGTGTATTAAGAGATATTAATGCTCATGCAGCGGTGTTCACTTGCGTACACAAAGGACTCAAGTGTCACAAAGACTTAATTGGTCCCACGAATAATACGGGCAAAATGCCGTCATATTCTCGCTAGATATGAGCATAAGTTCGCCGTGACAGCGTGAATCCACATAAATATCCCAAGCCTCAGTGGTCCCGTGAATGCACACACATAATCTAGCAGCGGCAGGTCGAAGACTTATTTCCCTCTGAGTTTTCTCTATATCTGCAGCAGGCCTCTGGGCCTTCGTAAACATGCAACAACGTTTTATAAAGCATACTTAGTTAAATACACGCATGAAAAGATGCATATTCCAATAAAAATATTAAGAAATCTCCCGGAAAAGCACGGGAGATCTGGGAGCTGTCTGGCTGCTAGGATAAGAAATCTAGTTTTGACAAATAGCCAACTTCTAAGGCCGCTCAAATCACTCCTGTTGAGATTTTCTGACTTCTAAGACTTCAGGTGCGAAAGTGGCCCATTTTTTAAAAGAATTTTGTAAAAGACAAATTGACATTGTAATTTGCCTGGGGTCTGGCGAGGATACATCTGCGCAAAATAGATTTATCTAACATTAACATGTTGTATTTTTCTGCCCCTTGAAAAGAGAGCTTCACCGGCAGCCTACAGCTTGTGGTTCTGTCTTCCAGAATCGAATACGCTGTTTCTGGAACCGGCTTCCCTCGCTGGCACAGCGCGACTAACTTGTCGGCGCCGAAAGAATAGCGTTTAAAGGGTAATGTTCCCAATCTCCTGCCCGAGTTTGTTCTTTCCTTGATTCAGTTTTTACGTCGAGCTTCTGTCTTGCGCGTGAGGCACTTAGAACACGGCGACGAGTACAGAGTCTACCACAGCGTTATAACGGCTTTTGCGAGTGAGATTCAGGGTTTCGCTGCGTGAACGGGGAAAGTTTACCTACAAAGGGATGCTTAAGTCTTGGTTCAGGCTGCGTATTTCCAGAGGTTTTGGAATTCCTTCCAAAAATATCCTCCTTCAGGAACAGAAGACAGAACGCTTTTTTTTGTCTACTGTCCAGTTTTAGCTTGCATTGGTGTCACCAGAGTGGAGCCCTTTTTTGCCGCATTATAGCGTTTGCATGCAACGGCTCAAAACTTGCACTCCTGCGAGAAACGGCGGAATGTTGCGAGACTGAGACTTTAACTGAATTCGTGAAATACTATGCTGGGAAGAAAAAAAATATACGGTGAACCTATTTCTACACATTAACAAATAAACACATACTGCTTTGCTAATATGTACTGTACTCCATACCTAACACGGTGATCATTACTATGCTTGTGTGCCATGTAAAATTAATGCAGTGCCGTGAGCAGCTGGTGCCGTTGGTACACCGGCAGCCCTACACTCTTTCACACATCATGGGGGTGCCAGCCTAAACTGCAACATTTTCAAACACCCGAGATCTCACTCGAGCATTTGGAGGTACAACTGACCAGCGTCGCTTTGGAGAGCCAAAGAGAGCTCATCCAGCTGTTGTGCTCGTCGGCCAAGGTCACTGGGGTTCTGGACTGTGGACACAAGCTCAGTCAACGCCTCTTTTTGGTCATTTAACGTTTTTTTTCTCTCTCTTTGTCCGGCTTACATAATAAGTTGTTATTATAATGGGCTGGATGAAAGTGTTCAGCACTTTAACTCGCTGGGAACACATCGGTGAACAATATTCCTACCCCAGTGGCGCGCCTTTCACTATTTGCCCTTCACGTAACGGCAGCCTTGCTGCCTTGCCAATTTTACCTTTCGCCAACTTTTCTTTTGTTTTTCAAGAAGAAACCCAGAACACATAAGGTAAGTAGTTTTGAAACAGTCTTAAATTATGGCACGTGGAAAACCAGCGGAAAGGACGTGTTCACAAGCAGGAGGAGTATGTCCTGTGTTCTCTTGCTTGTGAACGCGTCCTTTTCGCTGGTTTTCCACTTACCATGCACCGAATGGCCCAACAAGCTACGCTTCTTCAATGTTAAGCTATGGCATTCGGGATTTCCAGTTGGTCCGTTAAAGCGCGAAGGAATAGTCTCGCTTTCTTCTTTTCATGCAGGATGAGGTAGAAAACGCGCAAACACAGTAAAACCACTTGTCAATATGCAGCCAGGATTTGACGATGGTTATAGGCACTCACAACGAGTACGCTTTTCGAGCGTGAGGAAGGTTCTGGGCCCTCCACCTGATATTTCTTTTGGTATCTCCTGGCTTCATCGCATACTTTCATAGAGAAAAGCTGAGAATGAGTTCACCAAAATGCTTTACTCAACATTTCCAGGAAATGAATTGTTAACCAGCCGACCTAGAACAGATACTCTATTTGCTGTATCTGTCAAGGAAACTGTACTTTTACGTCATTTGATAGTGACATGTAGATGTAATATGCATTAAATATTATGTTCGAAATTATCAATCATAATCGCAAGTGATAATCCTGCATGGCACTATCCACGCAAAAGTGTTACTGTTTACTTATTAACGGCATGCCGTACTTCTATTAGCGTTGCTAATGTCGAAGCTCATAGAGCAAAGTTGCCTACAGCGGGGCATTACATAATAAAGCATCTAGCCCTTTATCTCAACGCCTAGAAATCTATAGAAGTATAGCATCAAATATGCATTGGACAAAATACATCCAACATATAAAAGATATTGTTCCAGACACCTTAGTAATCTACCAGCACCGACTAGCCCAACTTTCGTCTTAAGTAGCAGAAGGGTGCTACTGTAAAAAGCAACGCAGAGATATAGCACGTTACAGCTCGAAGATATAGTACTCACCGATTGTTTGACGATTTTCTCGCTCCCCGCCTTCTTCTCAATCGGTCCAGCTCGAGCCGAGCCGAGCCAAGCTGTGAGCGTGACTAGAAGGACCACGTGAAACCCACACTCCCGCATGACTCCGCACTAAGGTCTCCGGCTCAACTAACTCGCTCGACTTGTGCTTGGTTCTAACCCAGTAGGCAAAGCCGAAGGAGACGTTTCGGCCTTCGGAGAGCGATAGCCTAACCACCTGCGCACGGCGGCTCGCACGATGGGAGAGATCGCGAACGCAGCAGGGGGACGACGTCGATCGTCGAATCAGGAACGATGATGTCCTCCGTCAAACCCACCGACCGACTGGTCTACTCTTCGCCGGCGACTGGAGGTCCCTGGATCGCGGGCAGCCGAATTTGGCCGAGTCGGCGAGTTCGCGCTAACGGCAAAACGGAGAGGGAGAGAGCGTGAACCCCTCTCTCTTTTCCTCGGTCCGTCGGTGGTCGTAGCGGCCGCCGCCGGAGTGGCGTTTGCCCTCTATAAATGGAAAGGGTAGCTTCCTTCTTCCGAAGTACACCCCACTCCGCCCAGAGATATACATAGACGTATACATACACTCGCTCCCGCTTCATGCATTCGGCCGGTGGAGAGTCTCAATACATCGTTCTCTAGCCTTCGCTCCCTCGGCTACACTCTCTGTTTATGCTGCACTATGACTAGCACACATATGGGCGAACGCCGACAGAGTGTTACCCAGGATAACCAACACACAAACAGCGTTCATACCATACAAGCAGAGAGGAGAATGCAAGGGCCAAACCGGGCAGCCAAGCGAGCGGGTTCGCGCGCCCAAACCGGTCACCGAAGAAAGCCGAAAGCTGTCGAACTGGTGTTGCGTTAAGCAGGCCGCCACGCCGGCGAATGGCCCGGCCTGCCAAAGCTTTTCTTCCAGACCCTTGCAAACAAACATAGTCTTACAGACGAAGCAACAACACCGCAAAAAGGAAGCACACAGCCAAACCTCCTCCACTACGACCGGGGCGGTGTTCTGCTCGCTATATTTTGAACCGATGCGAACAGCGTTCCTTCACAGACGGAGCTTTTGTCATCGGTTCAGTGCGGTCGGGGCATTTCCCTTAGTGTGCTAATTGGAGCTCGCGAGGAAGCCAGAGATAAGAAGGCAGTTCCTTCACAAGTCACCCGTTAACTCCGTTTTCAAGCATTCTGTCACTGTGACTCCTTTTTCTTTCCCTGTTTTCATGACGGCTCTTTCGCCACCTCTGGTCACTCGACTGTAGTAGCTATAGAGGGCGCAACCTCTTTTTATCTTCTCAAACTTCTCCTTCATCTTTTCTGTATTTTCTTCTATCGCCTATGAGTTTCTGCGTTTGTGGTGTTGAAGGAAGAAGACAGACTGCGGAGAAGTTTCAGCGTATAGGGGACGGTCCATTTTTAGGCACGTTGTGCTGGCTAGTGCGTCCAGTCCGACGGTCCAGTGCGTTTTGGGTGCAGTCGTTGGTCATTGTTCCTCATGCCTTTGCTGCCGTGGGTTCTGTAAGCGCCTTCGGTCCAGTGCGGAGACGCAGGCCAGTGGTGATTTGCATAGGGAATTGGGCGGCAAGTCATCATTCATGGCTTTCTTTCCTCGGGCCCCTTATCGTTTCCTTTTTGTCGACGTATAAATAGTGCGCAGCAGCTTTTGCGTAAGAATTGTTGGCGTTGGTGTAACGCTATTTTGCGGCACAAAAACTCCGATAATTGCTACTTTGTGTCTTTTTGTGATAAGACGTGGGTCTTTGTTCGGTTTTGTTTTGTGCTCATAAAGAAAAATTAAAACGAGCAGGAAGTACGCCTAGTTACGTTACGTCTCAAGAAGTTGGAGGGAGGAAGACTAATACATAAATGAACAGAAATCTTCTGCTCAGCTAAGATTGCGCGAAAAATTGAACGATTCTTGTTTTGGGGGTTTTTGAGAAGCGCTTATTTAGTTATTTAAGGTAGCCTCAAGTTTCGAGAGCCCTAGAGAGGCGTACTGGGTTTCGCAAGACAAATGAAAACAAAACACCAAAAACGAGAAGAAGAGATGTAACAAAGGCTGTTAACCCATACGCTGCGGATTTTGTTATCTGCTGCTTCTGATATTGGTAGAAAACAGGATTGATAATAGAAAGCATATACCGTCGAGGGAGACTTTATTCTTAAGCACTGCGTACTGAATAACAGGAGCACTCATAAGTTTATGTGGGGCAAATTTGGGGAAGATATTTAATTTGTGTACTATCAGCAGCAAATGAAACGCGAACAAGAAAACGTAGGTGGCAACAAAATAACACCGAAGTATTAGCATCTGGACTGGAAATACTAGCGAGGTTGAATAACACTTCTAAAGAAGAGCCTTCGCGCCTTCGAAAACAAAACAGTATAAATCAGTATTCAGCTTCATCTCGCTAAGAGCTGCGTATTTTGTTGTCCGTGGTTCAGTTGCCTTGTTCGCGTTTCATTTATTGCTGATGGTACATTCAAAGCACAGTGCTTGAGATATATTGATGCACTGCGCCATTCGCGCACTGAGAATTCGTCTGCATATATTTTTTTCAAGCAGTTGTAGAGGGCGATGAAACTGTGTTTTGATAATATCCGCTCCTTAACTTTTGATTGTAAGTGCGCCGGTTCAGTAATTGCAAGTGTGCCTAGCTGCGAATACTATCGTGGTGACATTTACACATCCAGTAATCGTATTTATGCATAACGAGCTAACGTTTTTGATATATGCAAAAATCTTTATCGACACAATAAAATGCAAGCAACCGAAGCAAATGAGGTAGACTGAAGTTTTCTTAGCGGGCTTCTGTCAACTATTTGCATGCGGCACCGCGTGTGGTGTCCGTTTTATTGCGTACGCTTATTTGGGGAAAAATTTTGTTAACGACTAAATTACTCTCTGACTACCTTCCCGTTTGCTCTTCTCAATAGTGAGTCGTAATGTATGAGAGATAGGAGAATAGATATCTTGAACTGAAATCGGCACTGGAACGTAATTTCTCTCTTCTTAAAAATCAAAGTAGCTGAGTGGCAACGAAGTCAGGACTTATCAAGATCCTCTTTTTTTGTTTGTGAAGAGAAATACAGATTAAGCAAATTGAAGCAGGTAGCAGCATCACAAACATCATAAGAAAAGAAAGTAAGCGTTGCATCATCGCGTGTGACTCGTTAGTGTTCGTATCTTCTTACTTCCACAGCGAACGCAATGCTTTTAGAGGAGTATAAACGGAATAACGGCTTTTGCTACGGAACTTTAGGTACCTTAGTAAGCATGCTCGGACGTATTCGTAGGTGCGCTGTTCAGGGAGTAGTTTCATCTAGCCGTAAATTAAATGCCTCCGGTAATAATGTCGGTGTCCCGGTAGATCGGTTGTAGCTGACTATATAAGTCCCGACTTTGGTGCTCAATCGCCGTTCTTGGCGGCTAACCTCTGAAGGCTTCTTTAAAAAAAAAAGGTAACCAGGGATTTCCTTCGTTAAACTCAATGCGAAGTAGGTGCGCTGGCGCAATATGTATGGGCGTATCGCATATGGCGGCACCTGTCGCGAAACGGGTTTGCCTCCCTTCCAATAGGTTGTTGCAGGCGCGCTACCCTCCATTTAACTTGGCTGCAGCTGGCGTAAGCCGTGCTCCGATTGTGTCCTTTCCACTTGGCTACAGCTGGCACTAGCGCAAGAAAAGGAAAGGGTATTTGCTTCTCTCTATTTCGCCATCCGTCGCCTGTCACCCTACCTTCGTCTTGCCTCTCCCACTTGCATTTCCTTCCCATATAAAAGTGGAGAGGAAGATTTCCCTCTGTCCCATTTGCACCTGTCAACGTCGGCAGGTGGAGGCTTCATCAGGACACATAACGGCTTTTTCGCTAGTGGCCCACCTAGTCCTAACGCATTCTACCTACCAACATCGGCAGGAGGCTTTTTTGCTAGGGTGGCATCTAGTGCTAGCGCTATAAAAATCGTTATCATATAAATACGTGCTCTTTATTCAGAGTAAGAAAAGCATAAGATGCGGTCCTTGGATCAAACTTGTTCGACTTGCGCGTAGTACGTTCAAATCCACGGCTATTGGGCATTACTGCTGTCCACTAAGAACGTTTCCCAGGAGGACGGTGTACTGGACACTCTCATAAGCCCGCCCTTCATATCATTAATGTCGTGTTACTAAGTCTTATGGCTGAGGTAAACATGGCCGATGTAGGCCCTGGGTGGAGAGGGTTTCTTTTGGAGGAAACAGATGGAGCGTGGTAGAGTCAACGTCGGCAAGTTTTTCATGATGAAAGCAGGCACGTTTTCCTTGGCCGTTTCTCGGGCTTCGAATATCGGAACACTACTACGAGGGCTGGATGTCCGCGCTTAATAATAGTTGGTACGAGGATTTCAGAAAGTGGTGTGCCGTAACATCGAATCAGTCAAGCCAGAAATAACTGTCGTGAGAGCAGCTGGTTCCAGCGCAAACAACATGACCGAGCCGTAGTCTCGTCGACCTACACAAGACACTACTCATCTATCAGCTTCCTTGTCTGTCGTTCCTCTCCACAGATAGAAAACAGCATCTAGAAGAAAAAAATAAGAAAGAAAAAAAAACTGAAGGAAGGAAAGAAACAAGATGGCGTTAGTGCGCGTTGCGTGCCGAGAGCGTGGACGGCTATGTTCGGAGGTTCCTCGTTTCCTGAGGAATCTGTTCCGCCCGAAGCTTTCGGGGTCCCTATTTAGTTCCGCTTTCCGCTCTGCTATGGACGGCGGAACTTATGGCTGCGCCGTTCTTTTACGACATTTTCGGCGCCGGCCAACGTTATCTCGTTAGGCGTCGAACGCGGACCGCACTGCTGTACTA
Source organism: Amblyomma mixtum (assembly GCF_055824585.1). NCBI lineage: Eukaryota > Metazoa > Arthropoda > Arachnida > Ixodida > Ixodidae > Amblyomma > Amblyomma mixtum. The sequence continues at coordinate 87,544,129 of NC_143020.1, forward strand.
GCGGAAGCGGGGGCTGTGTAGATAAAAAAGAAACAACAATAGAGTAGAGATGAAGAACGACAAAAACGAAACTAACCCAGCGCGGTTGGCTGCACACGCTGCGAGAGGTCCCGCAGCCAGGAGGTTGTGAGAATGTACACACAGCCCCGCCGCCAAGCCGAACTCAGTTGTGCGCTGTCTTTTCTTCTAGCTTCGAGGCTATATTTCTTTTTGTCATACATATATACACTTCCTGTAGGCGCGGACTGTTGCCGTTATACACTTAAAGGGCGCATTATACGCGTTCCGAAACCAGCCGTCGCTGTTTTGGAACGCCGCGGTGTGAAAGGTGAACGGCGATCTACGGGATTAACAGAGCGTGACGGGACAGTCTGGCGCACTTTCTCCTTGGACGACGAAGAGGGCTGCGATGCCGAAACCGGTGGTGGAGGTGGCGTGTTGCTTGTTTCTCGCGTCGGTTATTCCGGTGTGGTTTGCGAGAGTGGTTAGCAGCGGCGGTGATAGTGGCTGTGGCGCCAGGTGGTTAGTTCATCGCGTGTGGAGTCTGGCGCTATAGTGCCAGGTCCGTAGACGCGGCGGACCGTTGCCCCGCTCTTTGCTTACGGGGTTGAAGCCGGTACAGTGAAATCGACGTAATTCGACAATTGTGTGGAGCGGAGTAAAAGTGAAGTCACCTTGCCCGAGTTAGGAGATTAGGCAAGTGTTTTTTGTTGCGCTGTATCTGTGAGGTACTTTCGCGCCCTCTTGGCGTACCTCACCGGCTATTGCCAACAGTGTTGATTTTACATGTCAGTAATCAAAATCTCTCTCACTCACACTCACTGACTCGCTGACTCACACTCACTCACTGACTGACTCACTGACTCACTGACTGACTGACTGACTGACTGACTCACTCACTCACTCACTCACTCACTCACTCACTCACTCACTCACTCACTCACTCACTCACTCACTCACTCACTCACTCACTCACTCACTCACTCACTCACTCACTCACTCACTCACTCACTCACTCACTCACTCACTCACTCACTCACTCACTCACTCACTCACTCACTCACTCACTCACTCACTCACTCACTCACTCACTCACTCACTCACTCACTCACTCACTCACTCACTCACTCACTCACTCACTCACTCACTCACTCACTCACTCACTCACTCACTCACTCACTCACTCACTCACTCACTCACTTAGTATATTTTAGTATATTCAGTCACTCACGTTGCATGACGGGAGAAGAGTATTGCAATCGATCAATGAATGAATAATGAGACAATCAATCAATCAATCAATCAATCAATCAATCAATCAATCAATCAATCAATCAATCAATCAATCAATCAATCAATCAATTGCTTCATCAATCATTATGCAAAGGGGAGGGAGGCTCCACGCATCTACATAACTATCTAAAATTTAGTTTTCAGATCGATAGGAAGGTTTTTAGAAGGCTCCTACTGTGATAAAGGTAATACAGCGCATACTGGAAACCGAGAATGAGTTCCAGGATTCGAATTCTGATGAAGATGTTTGTCAGTGCTAGAAAATAAAAAATACAAATTACGAAACAAACAGCGCACAGATGGCTTTAAAAAAGAAAGGAGGAGTATGAAGAAATTATCTAGTATTATATTACACGAAATGTAGAAAAACACACTGACTACAAAATAGTTATTTATCAATCAAGATATTGGAGAAGAGAGTGCATGATATATTAAATAGGCATATTCAACTAGAATCTTTAACGTAGGCCGGTAACATGTTTCACACTGCATGATGTAGCACAAAAATTAGTGACATATTTGTCAAATGTGTAGTACTCGGACATTCACATTTTCATCTAAATTGATTCACATTCGATTCATTGACGTTTTGCTAATCTATTTCTTTTGTTACACGGCCTTCTTCCGGGGATTGGTGGAAAGTATGGGAGCATCTGTGTTTACTCTTGATCAGCGCACGTACCGAAAAGAAAAAATCTTTCCGTGTTGGAAGCCGAGATGCTTTTAAACACATCCTCGGTCCAAAGTCACGCAAGGCACGTCGCTGAAATGCGAACCCTGCACCATTCCACGCCACCCGGAGGCACGCATGTCGTTACACGGTGAAATAAGAAAACGCTCTTGGACATCGGCAACAGGGAAAGTAGGCGGGTCGCTTGCTCTATATTTGTGTCATCTCATGTCCTGACGAGTCTATATTGGGCAGAAAAAAGAGAAAAAGAAGGAAAGATGAAAAGGTAACTGCACGCGTCGATGGGGGTCTGAGGGAGGTTAATATTTTTGCGTCCCGAAGAGGCCAACGTCCTGTTAAAACGACCGGGGGCAAACGTGGTTTACCATTCAGGTTATCAGCCCTCCGAGGTATGTCAGGAGGCTGTAACCACTGCAGTGGCGAGGAAATACTCTTCTTTGAGTACACGACGCTATGTTTTTCAGGAAGGTTTTTTCGTTCACCTCAAGCTGGAGGAAGCCCATGAAATCCAGACAAACGCTCCTAATTTACTTGGCTGCCATCGCGTGTCGATTAATGCTGAGAACTCAATCACTGTGGAAATTTGGCATTTTAGGCAGATCGCATAGATTTTCTATGGGTGATGGAATTAGTGTGAGTGCAGGAAGGAATTTATGGATCAAATTTTGAGGAGAGGAGGAAGAGGCTTGGACCTACTCACATGAATAGAGTTGGACTGGAAACAGAAAAACTGATTTCTCCTGCAACACGCGACGTATGTTCAGAGCCTCAGAAAAAAAAAAAAAAAACTTTCGCCTGCCACTATTGTTTTGGACCTCTGAGGATCACACGCAAAAATTTCAGCAAGACAAAAAGGCAGCGATAAAAACTGACACTCGTAGTAAAATCCGTACGCTCTTTGGTGGCAGATAACAAGATTCGTGGTCAAAAGAGCTGCAGGCACACTACACTAACTTGCGCGGGAGCTGGTCTAAAAATGTAAGTGTGATCTTCTTTTAACGAGAGGTGCTGCAGCGAGATGCAAGGAGGGGAATGCGAAGATCGAGTTACAACGGTTCTTCCTGACAATTTCAGATTTCTTTTGCACAAGCAGAGTTTTTGAAGTTGTCTGAAATTTGGGATGTTTTTTCTCCTGCGATGTCCGCTCGAGCGCAGGAACAAATCAATGGGCGCAATAAGAACCTGAGCTGCTATCTCAGATATTTAGTGTGGCGGTTTAGAAACCCACACCGAAAAATTTTTGACAAACGCATTTTTGAGCGGAAAACCGTTTATGAACGCAATTTTTTCATATAATGTAAGGTTTTACTATTACGATCAATATATCAAGAGATAAGTCGACGGTAATCTTGCGTTTTCTTTTTCTATTAACGTATTTTCTATCGTCAAAAGCGTTCACTATTGGTTTTCTATGGACGATTAATGGAAACACTCTGAATGAAACCCGCCTTTCCCCTACTTCTTCCCCCTCCTCCTGCTCTGAATGAAAGGTTCTGATAGATATCAGAACCTTTCATATTTCGATAAGAGTATCGCACAATTTTCAAATTTTCAAAATTTTTGTCCCATAATCTTGGTCATGACATTATGGGATATACACCTTAAGTCAGTAAAGAATGACAGCAACGACGGTCTAATCTACGCCAGCATGAAGTGTACCTTCAAAAAGAAAAAAAAAATTCAATTAAAGTCTATTATTCCCGCTGAACACCCGCAATTGGTTTGAGCCAAGTTTCTCCCTGGACGACAGTGACAACTACAGCGATAGGACTGCTTCTTGTGCAGATAAGCAGATAAGCAGCTCCTGCCGGCAATTGTTGTTCATGCCTCAGATTGACTGTGATGGAACTCTGAGGACAAATTGAAGTTGGCTTGCATTTATACTCTGCAGCATTATAACGACAAACAGACAACTATTGCCAAAAAAGGGGCTTTCGAATAGCTAAAAAAACAGAAAAATTCAAATCCAGGTGTCGCCATCACCGACCGATTACTCAAGTAAACTGCCTGTGCCGACACCTAATTTTGGGAGTCGATCTTGGAGGTCAGCCTACACAGCCATTCTCCTCAACATTGCGACAACCCGCCTTTTTCGTTGTGGACGGTACGAGTTTGATTAGAGGGGCAGGAAAATATCTAAATTCAGTTTTCTCATTCACATGCGTATTTTCCTGCCAGACACATGCTACAATTCCCATAAACAGCAAGATAATCAATTTTTACTCATAATAATTACATGCATCTGTCCTCTGCCTCTCTTCAATGACACTGTAAGTGAAGATACATGTACGAGGTCTGTTAGAAAAATATCCGACCTTTTGCCGAAGAAAAAAAACTGGCGTAAGTGGAGCGTTGGAAACCTAATCACCTTCAAAGTAGTCTCCTTGGGACTCCACATACTTCTCCCAGTGGTGCTGCCATTGTTGGAAGTATTCCGAAAATGCCCCTTTCGGAATGGAGTTTAGGTCATCTGTCGTTGCAGCTATAATGTCCTCTCTTGTCTGAAATCGCCCTCCTTTCAATGGCCTCTTGATTTTGGGAAACAGCCAGAAGTCACAGGAGGCCGTATCAGGAGAGTAAGGAGTCTGTTGAACTACAGCGGTCTGGTTTTTCGCGAAAAAAGTGTGAATTTAGTGCGAGGAATGTGCAGGAGCATGGTCATGATGGATGCGCCAATTTCCTGTTGACCTAAACTTCGGCCTCTTGCGCCGCACAGCACCACGCAGGAGACAGAGGACATCCCTGTAGTATTCTTTTGGTCAGTGTTTACTTTGTGGGTGCGTACGCGTGGTGTGCCACACAGATGGAGTCAAAGAAAGCAGTCAGCAACTCTGACATTGCTGCGCACTTGGCGGGCCTTCTTTGGTCTCGGTGACGTGGAATGCTGCCATTGTGACGACTGGGATTTGGTTTCCGGGTCGTACCCGTACACCCAAGACTCGTCACCAGCGATTATGGTGTTGATTAAGTCGGGGTCACTGTTTTTGGAATCCAGCATACCCTGTGAGACTTCAACACGAAGCTGCTTTTGCTCCACTGTGAGCAGCTTCGGCGCGAATTTCGCCGCATCTTTCTACATGGTCAAATTTTCGGTGGTAATTGAATGTTCAGAAAAATTGGTGATGTCCACCTCTTCCACAATTTCTCGGATAGTCACAGGATGGTCCCGCGTCACCACAGCGTTCACTTCGGCAATTACCTGGTCATTTCGGCATGTTGATGGCCGACCGAAGCGTGGCTCTCTCTGCACCGATGTGCGGCCGTCTTTAAACCAATTGTATCACTGCTTAATCTGTGTGCTGCTTATAGCATTGTCACCGAAAGCCGCCTGAATATTCCCAAAGGTTTCCACTTGGTTGTCGCCAAGTTTCTGGCAAAATTTGATGCAGTAGAGCTGCTCCTTTCGCTGCGCCATTTTCCTTGCAATAAAAAACCGACGAGAGCACTGCGCACTGCCTCACTCAAACGCTGCGTGCCAGTGACAGACACTATCGGCAGGCGAGAAAAAATTTGTGCATGCGCACGAAGGTTCAAGGTAGGCTGGTGCAAGCGTGCTTGTTTCGAATCGATCAGGTGTTCATAAAAAAAAATAAAGTCGGATACTTTTCTAACAGACTTCGTATATTTGGTTGATTACTGTCACCACCAAACCGGCAAGTAAATATTTATTTGCTGGAAACCGGCATTAAAGTGGGTTTGATGAAGTGTTAAAGGAACGCTTCAATCTTACTCTCTCGTTTCTTTCATGTGCTGCGAAGTCAAGCTTTTTGTTTTTCAACGTAGAAGGAAGGCAGGCTGCTTCGAATGGGGTGTAACCTGCTTCAAGCGCCCTGCTTCTCGATATGATCCTGCGTGAACAGGGAACTGGCGCTCGCGAGTAGGATTAAGGTCAGTGTTCCCAACTCCACGGCTCGATATTCTGGATGTGTTAGTTTTCACAAAGTTGCAGTGCTCCTGTTGCGGTCGCCTGCCAGATTCGGCACATTTGTTCAACTGCCCACTTCTTTCTTTGAATCATACGCACGCACGCACGCACCCCCCCACACACGCACACGCACGCACGCACGCACGCACGCACGCACACGCACACGCACACACACACACACGCACACGCACACACACACGCACACACACACGCACACGAACACGCACACGCACACGCACACGCGCATACACACACACACACACACACACACACACACACACACACACACACACACACACACACACACACACACACACACACACACACACACACACACACACACACACACACACACACACACACACACACAGTTTATAAGGTGCAGAGTGTTTGTAAATAGGCCACGTCCATAGTTGAAGTCGAGGCGAACAATCATTAAAACGATTTCACAATGCCTCATGCGTGGTTACTTTTCATACTGCTGTGGCACCACAAGGACAGGGACAGAGACAGAGTGACTACAACACAAGTGCTCACTAACAACTGCCAAAATTTATTAAAAGCACAAAATATATAGACAAAACCAATAGTTACATGCACAGTCATAACACGGTTACAAAGGTTACAGGCAAGAACACACGTTAAATCACGACGAATCAACCTGTTACAATAGCTTAGTGTTCTTTGAATGTAATCAACCTCGGCGCCAGGCGTCAACCTCTGCGTCCAGGGTGGTTATTTTCTTCGCGACTAATTTGAATGTGAACACCTGAATTGGACAGCTAGTAACAACTTACAATATCTGCAAATGACAAAGCATGATACATTGTTTCGTTCAATAAGGCCTCGTAAAGGGAGTGCATGCTTTTCCTCTCGTGCAGGAAATGCAAGTTTTTTTTGTAGGAAAGGGACTATACAGTGCCTTTCCTGCGTTGCACAGGAAGTCTCAGGTGGCCTGATAGCTTTATCGCTAAATTTTTTTTACGAACGTTACGAAATTTATTCGGCGGCGGGTTTCATAACGAGAACCAATTTTCAGTTCATCACTCATCTTACAAACTGGATTAGTCCACCTCCGGTGTAGTGTCCCCAACGCCGTCCATAGCTGGAGTCGCAGTCAAAGTCCGATAACTACCAGTGAATCTTGCACCATCTGATGGGAGACGGAGGTACTCCTCAGAGGCTGAAGGCACCGGCCCATGCGGGGAGGCGTTGTCTACGAGACCTTCAGGGGGCACCACTGTCTCAAGGCCAGCGTCCACAAGGACTCCGTTCTCAGCATGGAAGACATCGCTGAGTGTAAGGAAAGCCGTCGTACACAGGACTGCCGCTGCGAACGCAAAGAGGCTGAGGAAGAGGGCCTTTACGACGAACGACTCGCGCTTCTTCTTGGAGGTGACTTCAGCCTCCTGGATCGATGTACCGCAGCCCTGTGCAACGAGGCTGGAAGACGTTCCTGCCTCCGCATCGGAATCGCGAAGCTGCGACGATCGTTGGGAAGCCGCTGAACGTACCGATCTAAAGGCGATGCGAGTCGACCGCAAAATACGCTGCATAAGAGAGTCACCATGTTTCTGCTGCAGTCCAGAAGGAGTGGACTTGGTTGAATACGCATCTGAACGCCTATTTGCGTAGGGGTCTGTGTCTAATTTTTCCTGTTTCAGTCGCTCGCTGTCGAAGTTAGTCGAGCTTAGCGTTCGAGTCGTCTCTTCTGGCGAGTTACCTGCAGCCCCGAAGATGGTTGCTCGGTACGGAGTGGCCGCTTCTCCTGTAGCCGCTTTGAACGGTGCTGCTGCGAACCGCCGTAAAGATGCAGGCAGTGGCGGTCTCCTCCAAGCTGGTTTCCACCACGGCTTCGCCACTGGCAGTGAAACGCGGCGTTCTTGGAAGGAGGCCGGGGAAATTTGTGCAGGGATAGAGCTGGAGAGCGTGGCGTTTTGTGTGCTGATGCGAGACACCTGGGCCTTAAGTCGGACAAGTGAGGCCAGACTTACAGGGGCGGCGGGTGGTTGCAGGCTGTTGACAGGATCGGACGCGGTCTTCCTTGACGTGGTGGCCAAAAGGCGCTGAAGATGGATGTTAGGCAGCGAATGCAGCACTTTTCTGGGCGTGACGGGCTGTTCTGAAAAATCTTGGGATGCGTCGGGATCTGCGAGGCGTTCCAGGTTGGCTGCCATGGCTGATTTTCTTCTTCTCGGAATGTCTAAGTCGCGCGTGATCAGGATTTTGCTAGTTATTATTAAATACCTGAGACGTCGTTGTTAGATATCTCGTGTGGTAAAATGAAAGACAGGTATTGTAGAGGACTATAGCCTGACGAAAATTTTAGCAGAGTCAGTAAAACACACTTAGCTCAGCAGTTAAAAAAAAAGAAATCCGGAACGTGCTGAATAAATGGTAACTATATCTCCATTTGTCAGGATAAAGAAGTGCTCTCTGAGGTTTGAGGTTAAAATTTTCCCCGAACCTTCTCCACAGTGTTTGGGACCGTATTCATCTTCAAATGTTTCTATTCTTTATTTTAATTCTTTATTTTCATCTTGTTTTTATATGCTCACAGGCCCTTTGATCGTTTAACCGGCGCAATAATTTTCTCTCGCACTCATCCTAAAACTCTGTACAGTCTACTGCTTGGGCATGTGCCATTTCAGCGAAGGTTGTATGGTTCTTGTAGTGGGACTTCAAGAGGCCAACAGCAACTGTTTGCCATTAAGAGATTGGTAAGATTTATCATTGACCCACCAATTTATTCCAATTTCTATTATATTCCAATTATGATTTTAAATTCATTGTGGTGATATAATTCTATTTCTGGTCGTAATAGCTTCGTGGAATCACATTTGCTGAGAGATTCCTAGTGCGGCGTCTTTCTCCTCTGCCGTGCAAGCTCAGAGGGTAAGGGAAGGGGGCCATTTTTGGCATGTTGCAGGCGGAGAGAAGAAAAGGCCTAGGATCTTGGAGGCCAGCCTGTACCCCCATTCTCCAGAACACTGGAACAACCCGTCTTTTCCTTTGTGGACGTTACGAGTTTGATTCGAGTGACAGAAAAATGTCTAAATTCAGTTTTCTCATTCATCTGTGCCTTTTCCTGCCACTGACACGCTACGATTCCCAGAAACAGCAAGATAATCAATTTTTACTGATAATAGTTATATGCAGCCGTCGTCTGACCCTCTTCAATGTCACTGTAAGTGAAGATAAGGGTATAATTGGTTGATGACGGTCGCCACCAAACCGGCAAGTAATTACTTAATTGCGGGAAATCGGCATTATAGTGGTTTTGATCAGGTGTTAAATGAATCCTTCAGTCTTACTGCCTCGCTCCTTACATGTGTTGCGAAGTAAAGCTTTTTATTTTTCAACGTAGAAGGAAGGCTCCTAATGTGATACCTGTACAACCTGCTTCAAACGCCCTGCTCCCCGATATACTTCAGTGTGCGCGGGGTAACTGGTGTTTCAGTAGGATTAAGGTCGGTGTTTCCAACCACACTCAGCCTCTTCATAGTGGAAACCTTCCTTTACGGGCTCGATATTCTGGATGTTAGTCAGTTTTGACCAGTTGCGCTACTTCAACTTTCGGCACACCTGTTTAGAGCGCACGCACGCACGCACGCACGCACGCACGCACGCACGCACGTACGCACGCACACACGCACACACACACACACACACACACACACACACACACACACACACACACACACACACACACACACACACACACACACACACACACACACACACACACACACACACACGCAAATGTGCAAAGTGTTTATAAATAGGCCCTTTTGTGCAACCACGTCCATGGTTGAAGTCGAGACGAACAATTATTCAAAGGGTTTCACAATGCGTCATACGTGATTATTGTTTCCTTCGCGACTAATCTGAGTGCGCACTTCTGAATTAAACCACTAACTATCCTATTGGTCATCAGTCGAACTAACTGCAACAACTTCCAATTTCGGCAATCGACAAAGCATGATTAATTATTTCGTTCAATAAGGCCTCATATAGGCAATACGTGCCTTTCTTCTCCTGCATGGAAAGGCATGTTTTTTTTTCCGAGAGGGACGACACAGTGCTCTTTCTGAGTTTCACAGAAAGCCTCAGGTGGCCTAATAATTTTATCGCTATTTTTTTTATGAATGTTAGGAAATTTATTCGCCGGCGAGTTTCATAAGGAGAACCAATTTTCAGTTCATCACTCATCTTACAAGCTGGATCAGTCCACCTCCGGCGTACTGTCCCCAACGCCGTCCATAGCTGGAGTCGCGGTCAGAGTCCGATAACTACCAGTGAATCTTGCGCCATCTGCTGGGGGACGAAGGTACTCCTCAGGGGCTGAAGGCACCGGCCCATGCGGGGAGGCGTTGTCTACGAGACCTTCAGGGGGCACCACTGTCTCAAGGCCAGCGTCCACAAGGGCTCCGTTCTCAGCATGGAAGACATCGCTGAATGTAAGAAAAGCCGTCGTACACAGGACTGCCGCTGCGAACGCGAAGAGGCTGAGGAAGAGAGCCTTTACAACGAATGACTCCCGCTTCTGGTTGGAGGTGACTTCAGCCTCCTGGGTCGATGTAGCGCAGCCTTGTGGAACGAGGCTCGAAGACGTTCCAGCCTCCGCGTCCCAATCGCGAAACTGCGACGATCGCTGGGAAGCCACTGAACGTCCCGATCGAAACGCATTTCGGGTCGACCGCAAAATACGCTGCATAAGAGTGTCACCATGTTTCTGCGTCACTCCCGAAGGAATCGATTTGGTTGAATATGCATCGGTACGCTTGCTTGCGTCTGGGTCTGTGTCTAATTTTTCCTTTGTCAGTCGCTCGCTGTCGAAGTTAGTCGAGCTTAGCGTTCGAGTCGTCGCTTCTGGCGAGCTACCTGCAGTCTCGAAGATCTTTGCTCGGGGCGAGGTGGTCGCTTCTCCTGTAGCCGCTTTGAAAGGCGCTGCGGCGAGCCTCCGTAAAGAAGGAGGCAGTGGCGGTCGCCTCCAAGCTGGTTTCCACCACGGCTTCGCTACTGGCAGTGAAACGCGGCGTTCTTGGAAGGAGGCCGGGGAAATTTGGGCACGGATAGCGCTTGCGACCGTGGTGTTTTGTGGGCTGAAATGAGACACCTGGGCCTTAAGTCGGACCAGTGAGGCCAGATTTACAGGTGCGGCGGGCGGTTGCAGGCTGTTGACAGGATCCGACGCGGTCTTCCTTGAGGTGGTGGCCAAAAGGTGTTGAAGATGGATGTTAGGCAGCGAATGCAGCAATTTTATGGGCGCGACGGGCTGTTCTGAAAAATCTTGGGATGCGTCGGGAACTGCGAGGCGTTCCAGGTTGGCTGCCATGGTTGATTTTCTTCTTCTCGGAATGTCAAAGTCGCGCGTGATCAGGATATTTCTAGGTATATTTAAAAATCTGAGACGAGACGTAGTTATTAGATATCTCGTGTGGTAAAATGAAAGAGAGATATTGTAGAGGACTATAGCCTGACGAAAATTTTCGCCGCGTATGTAAATTACGCTAAGCTAAGAAGTTGGAAAAGAGAGAAATCCAGGCCATGCTGAATAAATGGTAATTCTATCTCCATTTCTCAGGAGGAAGAAGTGCTCTCTCAGGTTTTAATCTTCCTCTAATCTTCTCCACAGTTTTTGAGATCGTATTCGTCTGCAGTAATTTTTATTCTTTATTTTCATCTCGTTCGTATATGCTGACAGCCTCCCTTTATCTCTTAACCTGCGCAATGATTTCCTTTCGCGCTCACCCTAAAACCCTGAACAGTCCACCATGTGGGTATGTGTCATTTCAAGAAAGGCTGTATGGTTCTTGTAGTGTGATTTGAGAAGAGGCCAACACCATCTTCTTGCCATGAAGACTTTGGTGAGATGTTTGAGACGTGCTGCATTCCCAAAAGTAAACAGAGAACGGGGTTTATTTATCAGTCGTACAGAGCGGCCCTTACAGCAGCTACAAAAGCCAAAAGTTCTGCAAAGGCAAGGACAAGGGTTCTTTTTGCATTACAGAGATATATACCTTAAGATAAGCCATAAAGGCCCAATTGCTCGTCTAACAAACAAAACCCGTTGCTAGGTTAGTTTTTGTCCCGTAGTTCATTATTATGCGGATATTCGTGCTGGATATAATCTTGTGGCCCTCACAATAATCGTTATCTACACTGCCTCCACCTTACTCAGTTAGATGCTCGGATTTTTCGCAGCCGGTCAAGATCAGCGGCAAAAGCCAATATGCTCCTGGAAGGGGGGCCCACCCAACCATTCAATACATTAAACGTTTTTATATCTCTCTGGCAGTTCACTGACTCTGAGCAAAAGCCAAGATTATCTAGGTCGTAATTCGACCCTAAAACAAGTGTTTTGTCTCTATGAGTAAATGTTCGGAGCCTTTCTACAGAAAATCAGCGAAGAGGAAGTTATCACGCAAGTGGCTTCACCTTGGAAGATGTAAACCTTACTGTAGCAAATCAGCCAGGCCCTCAGGTAATCAGTGCAGTCAGTGAACAAATAGCGGTGGCACAATAGAGATGAAGAAGCTTCCTGTTAAGGCGACATTGAAAACCACGATTGGCGTGTGCACGTCATCAGAAACATTCAAGCTACAAGTTCATGCTCAATATCACCAATGGACAAACGCATGAACACGTACGGTTTAGGCGTAGAGGATGAAAACATGTATGTTTAGGGTCTGAATCGATTTCGGAACCCTGAATCTGTTTTTTTAGTCATTTGTGATTGTGTTAGAGACATCAGAGGAAAAACACGGCGCTGTCTGTCACGAAATTTCCTGACGTTCACGTGAGGTTGTAACGTCATTACAACCTGGCCACCGTTGCAAGTGGCAACCAAATTAATTCAATTCAATGGCCTCCTGCCCACTGAGGCACTTCTCATCGTGCGATTTCGCGTCTTGCTTTAGTAACAAATGTCGCTTACTGTTTGAAAATGTGCCGATGCCATAAGGTCACCTGAACACGGCGTGAATATTTAAAACTGGAATTCCTGCGGGGAGCGCAGCCGGGAAAAGATAAGACAAGCAGGTTGGAACAAAAAAAATGACAATGACGACTTTGTGTACGTGGTGAAAGAACTGACAAAGACACATAAACATGTCGGAGCAATGAGCCTTCAAATGCGGTCACATTCAGTTCTTACGGTGATATAAGCGCCATTAATATATACATGTTTTATTCTGAATCGTACAACACCTTGAGAGCTTTACATTAGTTGCAAGTGGGCCTGGTGATCAGGAGAACCCCGCTAGCCGTCTCATGGGCGTTGTAGGGGCTGCGAAGTTTGCGAACGAAGCTTATTTCACTTCGCTTAACTTGTGCAGCAGGCTGTAGCCGAGGTGACAATTGTTTATTCGGAAGGAGTTCGTTGAAGGAAACAAATACCTTCGAAGAGAAGACCCCAAGCGGCACTGCAGTTTGTCCGCCTCCACCGACAAATCAGGAAAGCCCGGCGACCGTTGACTCACGACCTGCTGCCTCTGATACCACGTGGCCACCACTACCAAAGCCTAGAGCACGCACTGCGTCAGGTACGTTGCCGCACCCCATGCCTGCGACACCTACGACTGGTCTGGGCAAAAGGCATGATTCCGACCATGGCCAAGATATGCAAGTGATTCCAATCCTCACGTCACTGATGAATGTTATGCGTGATCTGCTGTCCAGCTTACGCACGCCAGTAGCACACAACGCTTTGCAAGTACTGGACGTGCTACAGCCATTTCTTGCAGCTCTACAATAGAAGACACCATGGCTACCCCGGAATTATCTTTTCGGAAGAAAGTCAAGCAAACTTTTATTTTTCAGTGCAATGCCCGTGGGCTCCAGTCCCGGATTTCAGACACAACCGCTTCCCATTCGGGTGATATGTGAACCGAACTGCCCAACATTTTACGATTATCCCCACCCTTTCACAGAGGGCCCGTGGCCCAACCTCGGCCCATGGCCACAACAGCCGACTGCCATCAAGGTTCACAAGGCACTGTTCTGTCTTTCCGAGAGACTGCCTTGCTTGCTAGATTGTGACTTTGCCTCTCGTTCCTTCTCTCTTCCCTTTTTATCCCCTCATTCTCTTCACCAGTGCAGGGTAGCCAACCGGAAACCTTTCTGGTTAACATCCCTGCCTTTCCCCCTCTCCTTATCTCTCTCTCTCTCTCGGAAGGAGTTGAAGAAAGTTTTACATACTTGGCAGAGGCAGCCAAACAATTACGCTGAGTGATGTCGGCATTATCAGGCCCGAGTAAGAGCGGTGTAGTATCTTTTGACAGAGATCACTGTAATCAAGACTCCCAGGAAAGCAAGCGTTACCATCTTACTTAGGCTTTGTTTGTTGGGTATCGCATATTCTCCTTTCATTGAATGAAAGGTCATTGATCATTGCGGTACGGTGCCACTCTGCATCATATGCGCGGTTCGCACGGACCTCGTTTCCGGCCACGTGGAGAAGGCGTTAGCCAGCTGGCTCATCTAGCCAGCAATGGCGCGACAATGACCCTTTTCCGTGTTAGGTGTTGTTTTCAGCACTGCTGGAAGAAATGAGTGCAAGGTTAAGATTCCTTTCATTATTTATGTCTGGAAAGCCGTTCATACACATCCGAGAAGGTTCATTTACGAAGGAATTGTTTTCTTTGCGCGAAACGAAAGTTCTAACCCTGAAAGACTTCTTACGCAGTTTGTACAGTACCTTTAAAGGTCCGCACTCAGTCATCACACGCTCTCCATAAGTCCGGATCGATTTGTCCTGCCAGCGGCAGACCCCTCACACACTGCCTACCACCTCTGCAGGGATACTTGTCGATTTCTGCCTTTCCTTAACCATTAACTTCAGGAATTTGCCGTGCGATGGCCACTGGCGTTGTTCTGTAACTGCTACAAACCCTAGACACTGTACCTTATATCTTGCATGCTAACGAATAAGGGGCGTTGGAGCCGCTTGAAAATTCATGGTTGGTATCAATCAGCATAGGTATAGCGGTGTAAACGCAACTTAAGTAACACCAAACTGCGCTTTCCGCACAGCGATAGTTCTTTAGTGTAATCTTTTTACTTCATTATATTGCACAGAGCAGTATCTACATCGGCGCTGTCAAAAGTATATGTACCGATTCAGACTCATATTCAGAAGCTTATTTGCCGTTGGGAACGAACGGGATTTACCCTAAGAGGAACTCCTTTCTAAGCCGCTTTTTTGACATTGCGAACAAAGGGAAGCAAAGGTCTTGTTTTCTGGGACGTGATTGTTCCTGCTCGATACTTTACTAGGTATTTCACTACAAGCTGTTAATAGCCGTTAACAATAAACTACTATTCCATTTTTAGTGGAAGGCCAAGCTATAACCAAGTGATACAATTTATTTCCTGCACTATTCATTTCTTGAGCTTGGTTCAAGCGTTGACCTTGAAGTTAAGCCGTCTTGAACGCATACTTACGGTGCCAGTTAAATATTGGTTGCGCAGTGAAACTCGAGGTGAAAGAAAAAACAAAAAAAATCGACTTTACGCAAACTTGGCTGTAAGTCGCGATAACGAATAAAAATAGGTTGATAGTGTTGGTGCGCTACACAGAGCTACTAGAATGAAATCCAAACTGTAGAGGTTCAGTACAAAGAAGTCCGTAAGTCTGAATAATTTACTTTAATGACACATTATAGCTACCTTTCAGGAACTGAAAATAGATTTATATGAATAACCATTAACTCCTAACTAGCAGGTCTGCTGGGATAAGTTGCAATTTTTCTGTTCAGATTTCCTAAAATCATAGGAGAAAAAAAAACGAGGCAGCGGCTGCCGACCTAGTAAAGTTTCGATGCCTTAATAGAGGCATGACACAAACGAGGCGAGGGTTTTGTTAAAATATACGGCAAACCAGCAAATTATCAAGCAGACCACCTCGGTAAATAAGAATGAACGCACCATGAAGAAATTTCGCGTAGAATTCGATGTCGCCATGTTCATGGAGAGTTCCATGCAGCCGTCGATCTCAGCGATATCGGTGCATTTAAAAAAGAGGCGAGAACACGATGCTCTGCAAGATGGTAAGCTTAGCCGATGGCCGGAGCTGCATCGGACGACACAACATCGATTCGATGGATTTCAGAGAGAGAGAGAGAGAGAGAGAGAGAGAGACTCTTTAATGAAGTACAGAGAATTTAGCCGGCGTTAAAAATCGCTGGCATGCTACTCTGCGCAGGGAGGGGAATTTGGGAGATAAAGACAGAAGGAAAGCAGCATGGAAGAGGTAACAGAAAACGAAGATAAAATGCGGCCATGAAATGGGTACTAAGGATGCAATGGCGAGTATTGATGTAACCTATAGAGTGATGGAGTGCATAGTCCGACAAATGGGCTGACGAAGTTCACTGAATGAAGAATGCATGAAGGTGAGGTGCAAGTGAATTTAAAGCTTATCGAGATGTCCAATGTCTTTTAAATATGTAAACAGAAAGTTCATTGCAAGTCTCTGTTGCCTGAAGCAGGCTAAGGGACCTAAAACTTTGTCCATTGTTAGGGGCACTGGGCAGAGCTTCTGCATGCAATGTTCATAGTACGCACGCTCGTTACCATACGCAGGGCACTCAAGCAAGATATGTTCTACAATTTCTATCGAGGCGCAGTTGTCACAGTGCGGACTGTTCATTTTTCCAAAACGGTATCGCAAGCCGTTTGTATATGCAGAATTCAGGCGAAGTCGATGATAAAGTGTTTCCAGTTGTCGAGGAATTCTGGGTGAGAGTCTTGATCTAAGATGTGGGTCGATTGAGTGAAGAAATTTATCTTCTTCATGACATCGCAGAATTCCTGCGAACAGAGCACAATCATGTTTGCGATTCGTGCTCCCAATTAGTGAACGAAATGGGACATTAGGATGCACTTGTTGATTAAGTGGAGTTGCTTGCCACGTTTTATTCGAGGCAGGAAAATCTCGCGGTGGCCGTTGTGAGTCATGGCAAATGTAAATAAGCACCAGGATAGCATGCCGAAGGCCAGGTAGGGGCTGAGTACGGAAGGCCACGCTATGGATTCGCCGTGTATGCTTCCCCGGGAAAAAGAGGGCTATTTATACGATAAAGTGCGATTTGAAGGCTGTCGAGCGAGCGTCTGCCAAGAGCAAGAACGGTGCCACGGCGCAGAATCTTCTTCCGTGGTGAGATAGGTACCAGGCCAGCTTCCCTCACTCTCTTTGCTGCTCCCGAAAGGGAAACCGCATAGGTTTTAGAAATCCACGAGCATCCACGGTGGAATGTGTGAAACTTGCAGGTAAAGCATGCGAATTCCTTCAGGGCTAGCTTTTGAAGTGGCCACGTTATAGACGATTAAGATCGAGATGGCCTTCAAGCTTCTTCGCAGCACAAAGCGCCAAGTGGGCAGCGCATGATGACGTCATTGAAGGTACCGGTAATTTCCGACACATAAGCGCATGGTTTGAGAGAGAAAAACCAACTCCCCCGAAGGCAAAGCTCGCCGAGTGTTGTTTAGCAGCTTTGGCAGCATCAAACAAGGCACGGTGGGTGTAGTTGATGGCAGCGATAATTTGAAATCTCACCTCGTTACATCACATTTAACTTGCCCACACTCCTCGGTTGCACTGAGGAGTAGCCTAAAACTCAATCGTCGATTACGTCATTGTTTTAACCGCTAGCACAAAAACACTTAGCATGATTTACCTGCAGCCTATATAGATTTGAATCCTTGAATTTCGTGGAATTCTCAAAAAGTAGTGCAGTTGCCCTTTAAGCAGCGGTCGCTCCCACCTGAGCAAGTCACTCTTTTTTTTTTTTTGTGCTTCAGCGAGCAGACAGTGATGAAATTGCGCGCGACGTGTTCTGCAGTACTATCTCGGATCGGAGGTTCCGAAGCGGCGCTTGGAGCGTCGTCACTGCCGAGGCAGAAGAGATGGGTCCCGCACCACATTAAGCGCAAGAACATGCCGTATGTCGCCTTGAACGCGTTGACAAGTGACCTCTAAAAGATCCGCAGTTGCATGGCCGTTAAGGCCGATTCACACGACGGTCCCTTCGCCCGCGGCCCGCGCACTACGTGTTCATGCGTCAGCACATTGAGAGACGCGCTGTCGGCCCGCGGCCTGGTCAGCGCGCCTCTCAATGTGCTGACGCATGAACACGTGATGCGCGGGCCGCGGCCGAACGGACCATCGTGTGAATCGGCCTTAAGCGGGGCGATGGCATAATGAATGAGAGAATGGTGACGTGCGAGCTACAGTTGTGTCGATATGAGACAACGCCACCAAGATCAGATTGTGATGTTATATTTTTTAACAGTTGAACAGATCTTTGGAAAGAGGCAGCGCTGAACAGTGCCGTTACCCGGTTGGCGTGTTTGGCCCGAGCTGCGTCATCGTCCGCGGACATAAGAGGCAACCAAGTCTACAATCAATCGCGAAGAACGAAAAGCGGCAAAAAGAGGGAGAAGGGATGAGTTTGTCGCCAGGGGGATGGTTGTAGCACGGAACAGCCAACGAGTGAGAAGAATGCGCATGCTCGATTTTCGCTGCTTCAAAATGGTCCGCTAGGCGCCCCGGAACGCAGGCCGGCCGGTGCTCGAGTGATAACCTTCAAATCGCGCTGGACTGTGTGAAGCTCGCCGACTGTGCTCCAGCTATCCACGAACAAGGCGAAGCCGGAAATATCGCTTCCTACCGACGAAAGCGTGGTTATTTTGAAAGTACCGATGTCTTACTTATGGTGAACTATTTCTTGAATGGTGGTAACAATGGAGGACTGAGAAGTGCGGTTGCACTGTTTCGGTGTTACGCGAAAGCTTTTCCTGTTTTTAAACGTGTACGTTGCACAAGATATACCAATGTCCATCATACCAGAGACATGCCCTTCCTGCAAAGAATGCCTACCAAGTTGAGGACTGGCCATCAGGTGCGCCGAATGTGAGTACACTTACCACCTCGGAGATTCCTTCGGAATTTCCGAGTCAACAATATAAGGGCAAATTGGAGAAAGGTCGCAAGACGTGGCGATGTAGAGATTGTCGTAAAACGAAAGCAGAAAGCTCTGACAAATCCAGTAAGAGACCTGACATTGCTAGCTGTTGAGCCGACATAGGTAAAATGCCTGACGCTCTTGCTGGGCTACCTTGCACAAGTCAGTGAAATGAAGCAGTCAATAGAATGAACGCAAAGAAACGATGACATACTCGAGCAACCGGTAAAACATGATTAAAGAAATCTGCAGTTTGAAGAAATTTGCCAATGCACTTCAGGCCAGTCTCGTCTCTGATATCAGAGATTAATCCTCGAAACTAACTGTGCACGGCCTCGAACGGCGTAGTAAAAAAATTAAACCTCTGGGTGCACGAGAAGGCAGTGAAAAATAACGAAAACCTTACGAAAAACAGAAATGATGTAGCAAAAACTTCGAACCTGCCAGACCTCACATTGAATGACGTCGACACTCGATTGGACGCCGTACATTGCACCGACTTTCGTCAAGGCCAGAAAAGGAACCATGATACGGTTTTTCAAGACAATCAACTTGTGCCATGCGGTTCAAAAAGCGTATAGCCTTAAAAGATGCTCGGTTGGATGTTTCACTGGCTGTAAACAAGGCGCATTAAAGCCGACAGCTGCTGCGCTGTGCAAAGGATTGGGCAGCTGAAAATAATTGCCGCCTTGCAAGGCATAGCAACGGCAATTATTCGTTGAAAAGAAAAAACTTGATCCCGCGATAATCATTCATTAGTTCTCATGGAATTCTTTAGAACGAACAAACAAATTATGCAAGACGGGTCTGATTTAAAAGGTGCTGAGCTAGCGGATGCTTTCCATAACTGCTCCGTTTCTTTTCCTGAAACATCAAACGGCGACGCAAATTTGTTCTGTTTGACTGCCCGAAGTCGTGAAACAGTATTTTTTACAGCTGGTTACAATGAATTAAGTATTACAGAATTTTTACTGCTGAATAAGGGTAAAGCTACATATGCATAAGGTTTGCAGATATACGCCATAAAATTTGTAATCCATATCTTTGAACGCTGCCTCGTACATATCTTCAATGTTTCTTTGCTGTCCGGCACTTTCCCGCGTCTTATGCAAACCACAAAAGTTACGACAGTACTTAAAAAAAAAAAACTGAAATGTGGAACTACAGCCTGACATTAATCTTATCTGTGTATTCTAAAGGCCTGGAAAAAGTCAGTCTAAAACGACGAGTATAAGCTCGCAACTACTGCTCAATATGGGTTTCGTAAAAACAAATCGGCTTAATTAGCTTTCTTCGCTCAGAGAGAGTGTTTACTACAGACATCTCAGTCAAGAAACATGGTACTTAGATTGTATTTATATTTTTCAAAAGCGTGCGCCCTTGTCACTCATTCTATGTTGGTTAAAAAAAATGGAACACTAGGGTGCTGGAGGTAACGACCACTTGATAGTTTCTTCCTATTTGCTATACTGATCCCAGTTTGTTAGCTTAAACCGGCAGTTTTTGTCGTTCCGCAAGGGGAGTATTTTGAGCCGCTTTCTCTTCGTGCTCTATGTTAATGGCGTTGTTCTCAACGATGGTAATGCTTAGTATATAATTACCTAAATGACACTACTATTCTTCTTTAAATTACTTCGATTACTGACCATGCAAATGGAGCTAACAAAACCTGAAGAAATATAAATACTTGGACAGTCGAGAATAATTTTAAAATTAACGTTAACAGAACCAAAGCGGTCGTTTTTCACCCCCGTCATTAACACTTCGTGTTTCCTTTAATAAAACTGTGCAGTACTAGACCAGAATTCGTGCAGTCTTCAAAAATACTGGACGCTTACTTTGCAGACGGTATGTCATGGAATGACCATTAATTACACAGTTAAACTCTCCAAAACATAAGATAATATGCGCCGCAATTGCTTTATTTTTCCTCCGTCGATTAACATGCTACTCTAGAACTCTTTGTTCTCTTCGTTAGTTAACTGCGGTTCCTCGTATGGACAACAGCAACTGGAAATATTATTAAACTGACTGCCTTATAGAAGCAAATTGTAGTTATTGCATGTAAAGTGCACCACATTTGTTCCACACCACGAGCCTTTTCCAAGAACTCAACATTATACAAATAAAGTCAATGTATAACTATAGGCTGCGTAATAAATATAAACTTGCAATAGTGAAAAATGACGATACATCGATTACACTTGCTGAGTTACAGCAAAACAAAACAATGCATGACATCCGCAAAGCAGTGCCTTGGAATGTTAACAAATGCCGTGCAAGTTATGGCCCACAAATGATGAAACCTAGGTTAAGTACACAACTGAAGCAGCTGTACTGCCGGGAGAGTCTTTCCTGTCCGACATTTCAATCAGAGAATAACGTCAAATATTAATGCAATAGTTTTGTTTCCATTGCCATTTATCCGACTCGTTTAATTTACATATGTTTACTTATTTCCTGCTCCCCACAGTTCTTCTGTGTACGAATGTGCCATTACTTATGATCTAATGCTGTCTTTTTGTCCTGTCTTTTCCTGACACATGTGCATTACATGATACGCGTACATTCATGTCTCGCCATGCTGGGCATATGTGTTTTATTGCGAAAGCAATACTACTTGCCCTTTCCGGGATGACCACCATCGTGCCGCGGCGGTGACCACCATTGACCTTCATTTGACCTTGATTGCATTAGTTGGATTAGATTGGAATACATTGGATTACATTAGACTGGATTGGACTGGACTGGATTGGATTGGATTACATTACATTAGATTAGAGCAGATTACATTGGATTGGGTTGGATGGGATTGGATTGGAATGGAATGGATTGGATTGTATTGGATTGGATGGGATGGGATTAGATTGGATTGGATTGTATAACCGATGCATCACCACAAGTCTAACCACAAGCACCCGCACCAGCTACACTACCAGCTGAACCATGGCGTAGGTACGGATATTGCTTTCGCAATTACCGGGCTTAACCAAGCTAAGCCACAGCGAATTTTTTCTTATTATAATTCTTTTTGCCCTTTTTTTTGATGTCAAACTCCCGCTACCGTCAGTGCTTCTCCGTTAAGAGGAACCTAGGAGCCCCCAAGCTGTTTGTACACTTTATTCCTGGCTTTCCTCCCAAAATCTGGTTGCAGAAATAGACCTTCAAACTTTCAAATTTTATTGCTGAAAGGCTGTGGAAGAGAGTAGAGTCCTTTAAAAGCTTGTGGCTAAAGTTGACCAACGCAGAGCCGCAATTTTTGACGCGCTCTGATGTCTTAGCTCTTTCTGTTGCAATCGCCCAGCGAAATTAGGGATAGGTGTCTTCCATTCATTATTTATTCAGTATTATCACATAGGCTACAAACTTAAAAGTGGCCTCTGGACCTCTTTATCTCCGGTTTGCAGCGGCGAGTGGTTGGGTAGAAGGAACTGGAAACAAGGACTGAGAATTGAGCGACATGAGCTTTGTTTATTTGTTTTGGAGGCACACTCGCTGAGGTCGGTACGGTCTTGCATTTTTAAAGCGAAAGCTTTACTACTTGCACTTTGAAGCCTTTGCCGTGCGACGGCGGTGCACATGAAATGACCTTTCGCATGACCTCTGTGGGACATCACGCCGAAGAGCTGGGCGACCATCTCGCGCCGTCCTCGAGTAGTGGCGGTGCCACCACCGGCGGCCTTAGGTTAGATTGGATTAGATTAGATTGTATTAGATTAAATTACATTAGATTAGATTACATTACATTAGATTACACTAGGTTGGATTGGATTGAATTGGATTAGATTGAATTACATTGGATTACATCTAATTACATTAGATTAGATTGGATTA
This sequence comes from Amblyomma mixtum, assembly GCF_055824585.1. Classification (NCBI taxonomy): domain Eukaryota; kingdom Metazoa; phylum Arthropoda; class Arachnida; order Ixodida; family Ixodidae; genus Amblyomma; species Amblyomma mixtum. Next base: position 87,566,840 of record NC_143020.1, read on the forward strand.
CATTGAAATAGATTGGATTAGATTGGATTGAAGTTGATTGGATTGGATTACATTGGATTGGATTGTATAACCGATGCATCACCACAAGTCTAACCACAAGCACCGCCACCAGTTACACTACCAGCTGAACCATGGCGTAGGTACGGATATTGCTTTCGCAATTACCAAGCTTAACCAAGCTAAGCCACAGCGTTCCTAATATCCGTCTTAATGCGCCGTGCTGTCTTCAGCAGTTCGTGAAGATCGCTTACCTTTCGCATCAGTGGCGCGAAGATTTCTTCGGAGATATGAGAGAATAGTGCATAGCGGAAGTATTGAAAAAAAAAATTACAACTTCGAAGTGTTTCCTTCAGCCCTTCTTCTAAATAGCAATCAGCCCGAACTGCAATAAAAATGTGAATACAAAAAGAAGACAATATCCCGTACAAAGCAAGTTGTGGTGCTATCTCTGTAATTAAAAGTGTGGTCGTGTGTTTATCTTAAAATTAAGAAAAAATAGAGGAATTAACTGAATAAAGTCTTGAGTCTTGATTATAACATTCAAATTTCACCTACACTTCATGCCTTTCAAAAACAATTAAAACATTTTCTACTAAGCTCAACCTAGTGTACATTCTTTAGTGCTTTTTTTGTATTTTTTTCTAATTATAATATGTTTATTTCATGTTTTCACTAGTATTCAGTGCCTACTGCTGTAACATGCTTATTGCTATATAGTTGCCTTATTTCTTATTTGTTGCTGTCGTCTACATCATGTGTAACAGCTTATAGTGGTCGGGACCCTTAAACAAATTTTGTTGGGTCCCTGAAGTTCTGTGTTTGTATTTCTTTTTTTATGCTAAATAAATACTTCTATTCTATTCTTAAAAAAAAAAAAACATCTGCAAATAATAGAGTAGAAGGAGACAGCAGCGCAGCGTCGTTTTTTTTTAATTCTTTTCCAAAGCGTATTCCATGCCCACAAAAAAGTGAGCAAGATTAAAAAAAAGGCAAAGCAGCTTGCGCGACTGAAACTAATTTAGTTGTGTTGCGAGACGCGTTACTTAGTCAGCAGTACCTTTCTGGTTCTGGAAACATAACTTATTAGTAAAGACTAATTAACGAAGTTTCGAAATGCTGGTGCCTGACATAGTGTCAGAAGCCGAGGTCGCACATCGCTAGCTTTTTTCTAGACGATCTACACCTTCTTCATTGTCACTTTGCGCCTCAAGGCAACATTTAAAAAGGGAGGTAATTATTTCTGACTAAATTATTAACTTTGAAGAATAAAAAAAATGCACTAGAATCTAGGCCACGCTATTCCCATCAGTACTCAGTTTCTTTCACTCGGCTGGGACACTTTGCGGTTTTTAAAACCCTAGTTACTTTTTGCAGGAACACCTGGGACACAATGTTACATATGCTTAATAAAATGCCTGAAACGCTTTGCCTTCTGCAACTTTACTTTTTTAGCAATTTGTGCGACTACAGACTTTGCACTAGGTAGGCAAGTGTACTTCGGCTATCGGTTTAACTATATTTTGTGATTACTCCCCTAAAAACCAATAAAGCTTCAATGACTGATTAAATGCTTGAATGAATGAACGAATTCTCTTGGGTCGCCATGGGTTTCCCCCCTCGTCGCCTCAGCGTGACTAGCACAGGGTCACATGGCAGCACCTGGGAAGCCTCTATTGGCCTAGGAATTTAGACATTCAACTTTTTTAAGGCAGTGAATAAATTTTATTGGGCAGTTCTTTCATAAAAATATACAAAATTTCATTTACATGCTTCGATAAGAAAATGTTACCACTCGGTCTTTGTTTTAGTCTCGGTAATAGTGTCCAGGGTTGAAGACATAGCCACAGTCACTTGATAATTACCGGTGAATTCTGCATCATCTCTCGGCGGACGGAGGTATTCTTCAGGGGGTGCGACGGCCGGGTTAGGATGCAAGGCGTTATCCACGATGCCGTCAGGGGGTACCACAGTCGCGAGACTGGTCGTCACTGAGCCTGCCTTCTTAGCGCGAAGGGCATCGCTGAAGGTGAAAAATGCCGTTGTACACAGAATGGAGGCCGCGAAAGCGAAAAGGCTCAGAAAGAGAACCTTAACCAACGGCACTTTCCGCTCTCGATAGGCGCCGACCAGAGTCTCCTGGATGGAAGTACCGCAGCTCTGTGAAACGAAGTACGAAGATGTGCCAGTCTCCGTGCCAGTCTCCGTGTCCGAATCACGCACCTTCGACGAATCCTGGGGAGCTGGAGAGAGGCCCAATCGAAACGCGGCGCAAATCACTTGCAAAATACGGCTGAAAAGAGTGTCAGGATTTCCCTGCGGCAACTGTGTCGACTGAGACTCTTCGTCTAATCCAAACCAGTGAACCGACTTGCCAGGGTAGCCTTGTGACCGCCGATTAGCGACGGGATCCGTGTCGGATTGCTCCTGAGTGGGCCGCTCGCTTCGAAGGGTGGTCGAACTCAGCGTGCGAGTCGTCGACTCTGGCGAGCTGCCTGTAGTACCGGTGATGGCGGCTTGTGACGCAGCAGTCAGCCTAGTAGTAGCCGCTTTGAACGGAGCTGCGGCGAACCGCCTTAATGATTGTGGCAATAACTGTCGATTCCAAGCTGCTTTCCACCGCGATGGCTTTGATACAGGCGGCGGAAGGCGACGTTCTTTGAAGAGGGCATGGGTACTTTGGGCTTGGACAACGCTACTTGCGAGCGAGACGTCTAATGGCTTGATGGGAAGAGTCTGCGCCTGACGGCGTATCAGCGAGGCCAGACTTACAGGTTCGGCAGGCGGTCGCAAGCTGCTGACAGGGTCCGACGCAGTCTTCCTTGCTGTGGAGGGTGAAAGACGCTGTAGTTTGACGTTTGAAACTGAGTGGAACTGTCTTCTGGGTGCGACCGGCTCTTCTTCGAACTCCTGGGATGCTTGAGGAGTTACGAGGTGATAAGCGCCGGCTGCCATCATTAACTGTCTTCTTCTTTTGATGTCCTATCGGCGCGTGATGAACTCGATTTATGGTGATGGTTCGTCACAAGAGCCCAAGTGTTTGGATTTGTTTTGTGTAACATTGAGAGACAGATCTCGATGAAAGAAATTTGAATAACGTTTATGTGCAATACTAACTAAAATATAGGTGAATAGTTCCTAGCGGCGAATAGTTTCTTCGTCGTTCGACCTTTTCACGCGGGAGGCCACTTCGACTTCCTCTTCTTCGTAGCAATATGGTGGCGAAAAGGAGTAAAGATGGGAACAAGAGTAAAAGTCACCCGTAAATCGGCTCACGCTACTCTCGGTCAGATTCGACGCATAGCTATGCGCTCTGGCGGAGCGCGTTTTGATACTGCCCGTCAGCTCGTGCGCTCCATCCTTCAGCCGCGGATAGTGTACCAAGCGCAATTTCATCGCCTCACCCGCCGACAGTGGGACTCCCTTGAATCAATCAATCGGGAGGCTATGCGCGCCATAACTTACCTTCCTCGTATCACACCCATACCCATTCTGCAAGAGTACGCTCAACTTAATACGTTGAGTGAACTTATCGACCAGCGTGAGGCATACAGAGCACGCAAGATGTCGCTTCAGCTTCATCGTTTACAGACTCTTCCTCCATGGTCATACTGTCAACTCACAGACAATCGCCCCTCTGCTTCTACGCCGATATCAGCCGCCCATCTTCCTTCAGGGTGCATAGTATACACCGATGCATCACACACAGCAGTGCAGAGAGTTACTGCAGTTTACAGTCCCTCCCATCCTCATCTCAACTCCCGCGCTACATATAGCGCGGATACTTGCTCCTCCCTTGCCTTGGAGCTTCAGACGATACACAATGCCATTGCTTCCCTTCCACTCGTACCCACTTTCGATATTGTTCAGATTTACACCGACTCCGTTGCCGCCCTTAAGCAGCTTAAGGCTGTCCGGCGCACATTCCAAGCTACACAATCCATTCACCAACTTTTCACAAAATACCCCGGTCCTGTGCGTATACATTGGATTCGCGGGCATGCCCAGGATCCGCATAATATTCATGTGGATGCAATAACACGCCTTGACACATCCGATATCCCGCCACCTTCCCCTCTTCCCTCAGATCCGTTCCTGTCCCATGTTTCCGAGAAACAGGCTTTGCGTCAGCGAACACGCGCTCTAATTCCTCCGTGTTCGTACCCTCTCCCCCGGAGTCTCACTCGGGAGGAAGAGGTATCTGTGCGCCGGATTCTGGCCGGAGCGGCTATGACTCCTTCTGTGCGTCATCGGTGGCGTGACAAACGTTACGAAGTGACAGACAAGTGTCACCATTGTGGTGCTGCGCCCGACCAGTGTGACGAAAAACACTTTCTGTGGACTTGCCCGGCTACAGCTTCCGTGAGACGACGTTTCCTAATAAAGGGTGGCCTGCGATGGGACGTTGCAGACGACTATCGCAGGTCGACTCAAGATAATCGCAAGATAACTGCGTGAACGTTTGCCGCTTTTTAATCGAGGCTTGTTTGCACTCCTTTTTATAACTTTCTTTCCTTTTTCATTATGCCTAATGGCAAACAACTCGAATAAAAAAAAAGAAATTTACTGCCGCTTCCGTGGAAAAGGAAGTAAACTAAAAAATCTGGCCATTTTTGGACATGTGTCATTGTACGAAGATAACAACAACAACGACCACAGCAACAACGACAACAACAACAACAACCTTGATACTGCTTTGAGGTTGGTTTCGAGGTTTAAATTCGAGGTTGGCTTCGAGGTTTAAATTAATATGTGACGTGTTCTGTACCTCGTGTTGCTCTCGGCGCTGGCATTATTCTCCGTAGTCATGGCGTACACATTATCATCATAAACTCTATGGCCTTTAAGGCCGTGGCACGCGAATTAAGAAATTAAGCATTAGAAGGTCTAGAAATGCCTTGTTTATATCTTTTTTTCGCCTTTTGTTTTGTAGAGAGTCAGCATTAAACTAAAATACCTCGTAATGACTCAAAGCTCAACACTTTCTCAGTATGGTAATTCTATTCGCGTTTGTTGAGCATATGTCCTTACGTTAAATCCAGTATTGATTATTTCATTTTAATCCTCGAAAGCGCTTGCACATGCTGGATCTAACGACTGCTTATTAGACTTTCCGGCGCTGTCAGGATGATGCTGAGGCTTCTCCGTGGGCACCACTTTGACGACTCAGTCTCCAAGCAGGGTTCGAAGAGCCTGTATGTTCGTAACCCGGTGGCTTTTGTGAGGTACCAAAGCGCGCCTAATAACTGCTTTAACTTTAATTAGAGAACGCATCGCTTGGTATACAAAACAAAATTAAAAAGAAACTCAATGTGAGAATATTTTGCTCATTGCGCAGATAAAGATTTTCAACCACGCATCATTACCACAGACAGTGACAGCTGTTGATATTGCGAAAAGGATAAACTTCATCCATGCAGCTGCGTTGCGAGAAGCTGCGCAAACCTGGCGTGTGCGTAGCACCATTACTCAACAGGAAGGGTTATATTCACATCAAGGGGCTTACGCATTCACACGTTGGTCATTATTAAAACAGGAAGGTTAAAACGATGGGTCAGTAAAAGTACACAGGTGGTAAATGTTTATCAAGCATTTTTATTCAGACATCTATAGACTCCGTGTCTTCGTTTGTTTTAGGGCGCGTCATTAGTTGTGGCTCCATTCACGCTCCATATGGCTACGTCGGATTGGTATAAGATGACGGTGTATGCGATTATTGCGCTGGTTATCTGCAACGAGAAAGAGGAGACGCCAGTGAGCGCAAGAGAGACGCAGGACGAAGAGTCACGTAAGCCGAGAATGGGTAAAAGACGGAGCGTATGAAAGTTGCTGTGTTGCCTTAAAGTGGTAGAAACACCAAAACTTACGTAGTGTATTTTTTCTTTCTAATGGGGAGTATATTAGTAAACATAAATCACCAGGTGAAATGTGAAATTCGCCTATGCTCAGTACAGGCACGTATCCAAGGGGGTGGGGTACGTGCCTGGCTCAGCACTCAACTTATAACTGACTTTATTCTTCCGTGCAGTTTCGGTTTCAGCCATCGCGGGACAACTGCGACATCACAACTGAGCACCAGATCACGTGAAGCACATAAAAACTGCAATATAATAGCTCTTTATTCACTTACTGTAATTCAGACGTCTCAAGCAGCTTAGCGTAAAAGTTTTCAACCAACTAAAACGGCAAAGCAGCGGTTGTATGGAAGTTTTTGCATACCTCATGTGATCTAACATTTACTTGGGAAGTTTTAACCATTTTGTGGCGAGTGAAACATAAATTTAAATTGCAGATAAAAAATTCAATTACACAATAATATCTATTGCGTGCTGACCAATTCCACGTAGTGATCGAGTTTCATTAACGTCGTATGCAACTGTCCAGAAAAAAAAAACACACTCCAGAAAATTTAGTGCCTAAAGTTTTAAAGAAGTTCGCTGTGCGCTGCCAGTCCAGCTCTGGACAGTTAACTATTTCCGACGTAACAGACAAAGTTGTATACATTGTGAATTCTCAACTTGTTCTCAACGTTTGTCAGCTAGGTTCATGTATTTGATGCGTTCACGACGGAAGCTGTTGGTATGGTTTTTGTAAAGTTGCTCTTCTGAACGCGGGCATCGTTGTGCTGATATTCAAACAGTCTGTAATTCCCGCAGCATCAAGGTTTTCAGCTGAAGTTCGCACAGCACTCTGGCACTCATAATCTGCCCTCACCTCTTTTGCATTCGACTTCTGAGCAGCCAAGACAACAAAAAGTCTAGGTATTTTGTTGATGCATCGCTGAGATCCATGCAGTAGTAAACATTACCGGAATTGAAATTAAAATGGGCGTTGTAGATGGACACCACTTACGGACACCACCAAGGGAGGGCCAACCTTGAAGAATCCCAGAGCCGAGAACCTGAACTCCTGGTGGACACAGGTGTGACGAAACTCCTCGATCTATAGGCGTCGTCGCAACCATAAATGGGTAAGGTTGAAACGTTGGCACTAATAAGGCATAGTAAAAACGTGGACACTTATGCATATGTTTAACTCAATTCACACTTTTGGAGAATTTCTGAGGTAAACCGCAGTTTTGAAGCTTGGAGAGAAAGGCGTTGCTCTATATCTATATCATACTCGTAATGACCAACCACCTCAGCATACTAACCCTGCGTTTGGCGCGCCGTTGCCTTAGTTGGTTTTTGCGTCATCAAAATCCATATAACTAACTTCACCATGATCATGATCAACCATGTTTTTTTTTTTCAAATGCAAAGTAAGGAACTCTTCTACTAGAATCTCTAGATAGATTTCTTTTTATACAGCTACGGTACCTACCCCTGGCCACCCTAGCCCTGTTACTCTGCTCACACCCGTTCTGTTCCTTACGTTGAAATCAACTTTGTCTCTTTAATAAAACGCCGGTTCTCTCTTCTTGATTAAGGTGTCACCTCAGTCCTTTTCTAATGCTATATGTAAGCTACGATGCAACTAAATTAAGTTCGCTGTCTAATCTGTAGAAAGCTATAGAAAGCGCTCTTATATTATGATGCACTAGTTTAAATAAAGAACCACAAATCTTAGTTTTCATGTCGTTTTCTGACGCTAATGATAATTTCTTGCGCAGTCATTGATTAAACTCAATCAATTGAAAACAGTTGTGGTGGTATTTGGGTGCTTCACGTGCTCAAAGATGATGATGCTGACGAGTTGTAATTTCGCAAAGGCAACTGTGCCAAAGAACGCCATGGCATAAGGTATTTTTTTCTGCACAAGGTGGGGTCAAAGACCCAAATTTTGAAACACCAAAGAAACTGAGTACTGGGCAAGGGGAAAAGTTGTGCCTTTCGTGTGTCCAGGGGGTATCCTCCGTCACTGGGGACCGAACCTTGCAACACCCGCATACGAAGAGGATGCTCAAAACACAAAGCAACCGTTGCGGTTCCCGAACTAAAGGTTGCGATCTAAATATTATTACGCCTTTAGCAATCTCCCTTTTATAAAAGGTTGTGCGCTAAAGGACAGCCTACTTCCTGTTTATACTCCTTTTTGTTTAGAGTGTACGATACTTTTTCTTAGCTGTAGTACTCGAAGGAGCATCTTTCCTCGACCACATTATTGCGTTTTGCATAAGCCGATACCCATAAGCCGAAAAAATAACGCCGATATCACGTTTATGGGTTGATTGGCACTCTTCCAGATGTTTTCGCAGGTTGCACTCTTATCTATTGGAACGTCACTGGTGATGAGTGAGGTTTGAAAGTACAAACTGCTTGGTAATCAGTGCAGATCTTACAAATTTACAGCGCACTGGGTGATTTAGCAGATTTCACAGTACTTTTCAAAATTCATTTATCAAGTGGCAAAATAGCCGCCACGAAAAAACCAAAGAATCTGGTCAAAGAATCCGAAACCAGACACATGTGGCAATCAGAAGATTATTCATAATCAGGCTTCCGCCCGCCTGTCCCATGTTGGGTCTCAAGGGATGTTGTATAAGGCAGACAAGAAAGGTTAACGTAAGGAATAAAAAATATCCAGACCAGACTTGTTGCATACATATACCCTCTGGCGGTCGACATTCAGGCGAGAAGTTTGAGGAAAAGTACTTGTCGAGATAGTGAAGCTAGGGCAAGCGAAAGACCTGGCCTTTAGATATCAAGAAGAGGTCCCGTCGTCCTGCACTATAAATAAGCCAGGTGCGGCTGACAAAGATGTGAGGTAGACCTTTAGCTCACAGTTAAAACAGCACCGGTCGTGTAGTCAAGAAGGCTATTTCTGAGGTCGGCGGTTAAAAAAAGGGGGGGGGGGGAGGGTAATGGGCAAAGATGGCACAAACACGTTCTAGAATAGCGGGTGGAGTGGGTCTACACGACACTTTTGCTAGTGATCTATGTTTTTAGAGAGTGATGATGCGAGCTTTGTTTGTTCAGTGCTTTGCGCTACTGTAACGGCGAGATCGTACGTCGCAAGTGATTCCATGCAATGAAGGACACTGCGTCAAAAAATGCGATTCGAAACGCTGACATTAACTGGGATGCTTAATTTCACTGAAATAACGTGAATATAACTGATGAGTGCTTTGAATTAGGAAGAAAGGCACGTGCCTATACATGCCAATCCTCGCTGCAAGTGTCAAGGAAGGCATACTCTTCCACAGTACTGGCGATACTGAGAATTTAGTTGGCTGCAAATGACTAATTTGAAAATATGAAAGGGGGTTTCCAGAAAGGAGATTTTATTTCTAGAATTGGCACAAGTCTAAAAATGGCCCCTTAGCTGTCTATGTCCTTTCCTCTGAAAAATCAATAAACTCTGAACGGACACGTACAAAGTCTGTTGCTGTGCACAGTGTGCAGTGGGTATTTTTTTTTTCATTCTGTTTGTCATGTGGCGAAACACTTACCTTTTTTCTTGTGTCCCGCGAATTGTGAACACACACAAGAATCTTCGTCAGCTCAGCCCAAGTTTCCTTTGCCTATAAAACAATAGAAACAGGAAATCAAGCAATGAATGCCATGTCTTCTACGGGTTTAAGGATAATTGCAACACCACCTTTGAAACAGAAACAAACAATACTTTCTCGGCAAAAATTTCGTGAAGTCCCGAGTTGTATAGCTCATGTACCGATTCCATACTCTTACAGTGATGCTGGCTACTTTGTCCCAACTTTCCGGGTAGGCTGATGTCACTCTGTTTTATATACTTTCAAAGATTTCTTTCACGAAGTGTTACTACAGTAATATTCTTATGTTCAAGAATTTTGGGCAATGACGGAAGGCCGCTGTCTGGGCCAAAATATAGCAAGCCTTTATTGCCTTATTAAAGCTACGTTTACTCATCTTGCGCTACATACATTTATTTTTAGCTGTATGTTTTAGTGGAGAATTGTCGAAACTCGCAACATATGAATTAAATTAGTCCACATACGCTTGTGCAGTCTTTCATCTTTATCCTGCTTACAGACTCTTCGAGGTAGAAAAAAAAGAATGGCATGCCAGCATTCACAGCTGGGCATATTATTATTATTATTATTATTACTATTATTAGTATTATTATTATTATTATTATTATTATTATTATTATTATTATTATTATTATTATTATTTGTCTTATTTGTCTAAATTTTCATGATCAGGCACGAAGTGTTAAATTACTATTGTGTTAACATAGGCTCTTGCAGTTTATTTTATCTCTTGTTGATGTCACTTACCTGAACAGTTACACCTTGATCACTACTCATTTCGTGTTATTGTTTTGATATGTTGTGTTAATATTATGCTCATATTTCATGTTTGTATTGCACGTCCGCCTGCCGACTTTGCCGGGCCTAGTCCCTCAAGCCACTAAAGGCTTTGACAGGCCCGTTTCTTTATTATGTATTTACTATGTGCAATAAAAGGTATTATTATTATTATTATTATTATTATTATATTTTTATTTTTTATTTTTTTCTGTCTCTCTTTCAGTCAATACAAAATTGAACCATTCCATATGATGCATTCAAATTTGCACACAAAGCCGTCGTCCCATCTTCGATCTCCCATCTAACAGGACCCCTTTCGTTGCGTCGTCCAATCTGTCAGCCTATACCCTATTAATTCTCCTTTTCCTCTAAAGCTCCTAATCATTCCAACAGTTCACCGCCTGTGTCTTGGCCACTCCCCCGTAGTGGGTATGTGCCATTCTACTTGAGGCCAACCAACCAACCAACCATAGTGACAGATTGTAGTGCTAATTTGTGCAGGCAGAAGAAGAGAATAAAGCGTACCTCTTTGTTTGGCAAGACTGCACAGAGGGCCACGATCACCATCTGGACGCAAAGGGCCACGCAACCTAAAGCGTTGATGAGGCTGACCTCCGGTCGATGCAGCTGCTTGATGACGAAGTAAGTCCAGGGAGCAGCAACGATTAGGTTAAGAGGAACTACAATGAAGAGAGACAAACCGTAAATGTCCTGACACTTCCAGAAAGCTTCCATGACCCGGTAGAAATGGCGGTGAAGGTCTCCCACGTTTTGTGCCCTCCTTGTTACCTCGACATCATCGAGACCTTCGCCCTGGATTCCTCGGAGCTCGCCGTTGATGGAGTCTATGTAACAGGCAAGAGCCTTGCTGTAAAACATCAACCAGGTGTACGAGATCATGCATGCGGCCTGACCGTGAAAGAGACAGACAACGCCGTAGAAGATGTTCCAGGCCATCATGCTCTCGGTGTATTCGGCGAAGAGAAAGAGTAGAGGGACAATAGAGACAAACAGAACTACGGCTAATGCGATGTTAAGAAGCACAATGAGGCGGGCTGATGTTTTGAGAGAGGTCGGAACCGAAAGATGATGCTCAAGCTCACCGAAGCAGTTGGCCAACCGGGCTAGCTTCGGGGCGCGGGCGATTATGGCGCAGAAGCTGAAGACCTGTATGATAAGGGTCCGGGTCGAGTAGGCGAGTGTTACTCCCTTCTCAATGGACTCTGAATCGTCGAACATCTTGAGGACTTCGTAAGAGTCGTAAGCGAACACAGTGATCAAGACAACCCAGCTAACGGTCGCGTAGACGGCGTAGAGGCTTCGACGCTTGCAAATGACGTCATGACTGTTGCTGTCTGCCTCTTGTGACTTATGCAGAAAGCTGTAGCCTAGAAATCTGTGAAAAGTGTTGACGACATGAAATGAATCTAAGAAAGTCTTCGAACAGATGGCCGGGAGCGACATCTCCATGTCGGCTGGTGTCGACATTGTCAGGGAAAGGCAAACGCAGCGTATGCTCTTTGTGAAGTGTGGACGACGTCTGGAGTCAAGACCACGTGGAAAACGAATGTCTCCGGTATGTCTAGACTACATCCATTAAGCATAAAATATCTCCACGTGTTAATGCGAGGTCATTGACCATTAGGGCAAAAAGTACTCTACTACATATCCGGCACGTGCACAAATCTCATTTCCGGCCACGTGGAGCAGACATTAGCCAGCTCATTTATCTTTCATGAGATTATGCTCTTTGTGGAGGTAGATATATGCGAATTGTTTTCGTGCAATATTCGCCGTCTTTCAATGGCAAGTGTTGCCATGAGCGCCACCGGAAGAAACGGGCTCAATGCAATGGTACTTTTTCTCGTTTATTTGCTTAATATTATTCGTACACGTCAGAAAAGAAAAGTGCGCAATATTTGGGATCAACTTCTTTTACTGCTATTTTAAAGGAGGTGAAAACCGGTGCAGATTACTCTGATACCACAGTAGTGATTGTCAGAAGGATTCTAAACACCTTCAGAGGTCCCAAATTACTAAACACGCTGTACGCAATCCTTCAGCGATCATTGGGCGCACTCAGTTCTCATGTAGCCTATTGGAGTACGCAGAGGATGATTGTCGTTATGGCATTACAAGTGTCGAATTATATTGCAACCGCTCCTGTCAGTTTAACTTTAGTGGCATTAAGCAGCAACTTTCACCTTATTTTTAGTGAAGACTATAGATGTGCATCTGGAGCAACCGTCGTCTCACGCAAAGCATAGTACTAGTTACGGTTCGTACCATTTCTTGATGCAAATGTCTTCAATAGCGTCGTGCCTCTTAGCTTTATCTCATTTCTTATAGTAATGGCGTAAGGAAAAAGAACAAATACATGGTCTAACTGCAATTCGAAGTTACTTAAGACATTGTTGCGCACTATTGCTGAGTTGAATCAGAGTCATTCAAGGACAGTGGTATAAATTTAAGGAGCTTTTGTAGATGTGCTTGTCTTCTTTACCTGCCTCGTGTGTAAAGGCTGCAGTATAATTATTTTATTTGCGCTTTTTGCTGCTGGAGAGGTAAAAGGAAGAACTTAAAGAACAATGATCAGAAGTCTTTAATATCAGAATGAGAATTCGCTGCTTTTTCCTGCCGTTTCTTTTATTTTTTTTCTACAAATTCAAGTCTAAGACACAAAACTATCCAAATGCTCCATTCATTGTACATAAGTGCGCTTGTATAAGCTATTCACCACGGCCAATCTACCACCGTGGGTATGTGCCATTAAGCCCGAGGAAATCATAATCATTTACCTCTACCGAGATAGGTTTATGTTATGTGCCATGTGCGGACTGAATCATAGTGTGTGTACATCTGTTGTATGTGATGTGCTTGTGAATGCTGTGCCGTCATATTGTTAAAATTAGTGTCAAAACTACAATTAGACTACAGTTAATGTGCGTACTTTCCTTCTAAACGAAGTCAACTATTGCTTCTTCAGCATTTGTGATGTGAGTGTGATCTCCATTCCTTTCTTCGCCTGCTACCTGTCGACTTCCCTTAGAATCCCCCCTCCCCCTTCCTACCGCAGGCAGGAAAGCACTAGCAGGGGTTGTTGTCTGGCGTTACAGTCTTCTTTAATTCACATCGATGTGAAGTGACTGATTCTGCATGTGATGTTTGTAAGTGTGTGATGTTACGTGGGAGGATAAATACTGTTATGTGCGACGGAAGCGCATTCCACATAAAAGAAGCTCTCAGAACGCAACAAAAAAGCACCATAAATTTCAATGTGGTGGCTACATCAGAAGTTATCCCACTATAAGTGCCCTTTTTCGCTGCTGCCGTTAACGTTAACTCATGGAGTGACTACACCATTGTTTTCGGAGGTTCCGCCGCGCGAAATTCGACATGATGTCTTATCAAACACAATGAAAACTGTCTGCATTTGGCACGGCATTAAAGTAAAAGCTACAGAGTTGCGGTCAATTTATAACCCTAGAATGGTTTCTTCATGGCAAACATTTATTTTTATAAGTTTTGGTTGAGAAGTTCTATTATCTTTTTGAGTAGGGAAGGCAGGAATTTCTCACAATGACCGTGTGTTGGCCTTCCAGGTGGATTGTGTCTAGTGGAGTAGAGATGCACACGAAATGTTAAATGGGTGGAGAACCTCGAAATAAAGAAAAGAGCCAGGAACCTGTAAACTCAAGATTGTTTTGTCTAGAGCGCATATCTGCAAGTTAAAAACTTAAAGGCGTTCAAAAGTTATGCAGCCACACTGCAGTAGCAAACAAAGGAACCCATACAAGCCATACTGAATGCACACAGGTGCTGCAATGAAGGCTTTTTTTTTTCAAATACATATAATTAGAAGCTCGCTCCAAAAATTCACCGTGTTCTGCCAAAAACTTCGTAAGGGTATGTCAGAGATCAACTGCTATAGGTGACCAGTTTCCTCAAAGCACATTCGAAGTTATGCGAGGGAAGCACACTCTGAAGAGTGAAGATTTAACAGTAATTCGGACTTCCATATGCACGACGTAGCTTGCAAAGCAAAATAAGTAAGTGAGGGAACCCTGAGTGCTTCAACTCAAAGCTGCTGCTGCCCGAAAACTGGTTACTTTAGGCAGCTGGTTGCGTTGACTTGTCGAGAATATACAATACTAAAATGCTTCAAGCATCTTGCATAGCCCTTTTTAACGCGGAAATACCTTTTAGCGATGACTACAGTGCCAGTTAAATGCCATTTTATTTTAGATACATTAAAATATCACAAATAGGTGTCACGTAACGCAACTTGGAAAATAATTTCAGACAACTCTTTACATTTTTTCGGCTAGTAGCACCAATGTTTGTGCATTGTTTTCTATGTTTCTTAATGTGCTTTTCTAAAATGGCATTTAACTGCACAGCAGTCATGAGAAGGTGTACGCGTATGAAAAACCGTTAGCCATGGGTGACATTCACTGGCGCCGAAGCTATGTTAGAAGAGCTGTTGTTGTCCGACTGGTAGAGAATTACCGTGTACGTGATGATGGCGCTGGCGATCTGTAAAAACAAAGGGAAAGGAAATGGGTTGCGCGAGTCTCCGACATTGTTAGCAAAGAGCTGCAACAAGCTACAATAAAAGGATTTTGCCTATTCTTCCCCTAATTGCAGCCGCGTCACCAGAAAGAAACTGTGATCGGTATCTACAGAACGAAGTTAGAGTTAAGAAGAAAAAAACGAACGGAGAATATGTGCTTTACTTCACACGAACAGACTTAGTGGTTTTAGTGTCCCGATGGCTGCCTATACCGAGCGCAATCCCCCTTGAACACTAGTTACACCATGACGATTTATACAGAATTTTATTTCATGTAATGAATAATAGAGAAAAAACTTTATTCTACTCACCGATACTATTAAGGGTGGTCCCACCTTGAAGAAGCCGCAACCGGAAAATGAGAAATCTTGGTTCTGGCAAGTGTGACGAAATTCTTGGATCTGCAAAGACAAAAAAAGAGGTTGAGAAACTCAGTTTCTGGAATATGATGCGTCAAATCACATCCTCTTTTTCTGAAGAAAGGCAGGCGCCGAAATTTAATTATTACTACAAAAACCACGGAGCGAAAGCTGGTGTGTGATCAAAAGCGACTGCATAGACAACTTTATAAAACTGTTTAGCTAGTAGAGTATTCCTTATTTATGGCAATTATGGTAAAGAAACTGGCGTCGGCGTAGTGGTGGACATTGTTGTGACAGGCAGAAGGACACGAAAACCAAAGGAACTGAAGAAGCTTAATATTAGGTGC
The DNA here is from genome assembly GCF_055824585.1 of Amblyomma mixtum. Taxonomy (NCBI): domain Eukaryota; kingdom Metazoa; phylum Arthropoda; class Arachnida; order Ixodida; family Ixodidae; genus Amblyomma; species Amblyomma mixtum. Next base: position 87,582,350 of record NC_143020.1, read on the forward strand.
ACCTCACCTGTTCTCTCACTTCAGGTGTGTGTTCTTGAGACACGAGGAGCTTGGTCAGGACGTCCCATGTTTTCTTTGCCTGCGAAGAAAACATAGGTGCTTTTACGCGCTGCTTATAATTGTGGCCACACTGTCATAAACATAGATGTTCTTTTAGTGGCCAAGTTTTCAGTTTACCGAAGCCTATTCAATGCGACTTGAACACATACTCTTTTAGAGCTGGGATCGGACTAAATTTAGGAACACGACAACTCCGTTTTGGTATATTACAGGCATAATTCCACACTAGCTAGAGTGCGCAGTGCGCAGCGGTGCCAGCGTTGCCATTTCGGTGTACTCGTTCGCTCATTTACTTTAGAGCCGTACGATGCAGACTTTTTGTATTTGTCACTTTTTGACGGGCTTAGAGCACTGTGGCGCAGCGGCGCCACAGTCTTTCTCAACGCTTCCAGTAGATCTTAATGTCTTGCCGTATGCTCCTGGCAGGATGTAAATAGATCTTTTGTTCGAGTTTCCTGATGCCTGTTACTGAGCTTACTTGCGATAACGTGCTTTTAAATCTAGCAACTGCTTTGCGAATTTAACCTCACAAATTGCTTATAATTTAGAGTTTATTTATCACATGAAGCAGGTTTTTGAATGAGAAGCACTGTCTCGAAGTAAAGAGTGAATTTTGAGTTGTCCGTCTTGAGAAAGGATTTACGGAATATCAATGTCCGAAGGGTGAAACGCGTCTCAGGTTTCTACTTGCAAGTTTCACAAAACGGAACCTGTTAAGAACAAAAACGCCTGCTAAGCCTAATAGCGGCTTTTGATAAAAGCTTATTAAGCCTGCTAACAACTTTAGAAAGTGTAGTTTACCTGTTTGTACGGATGGATAGGATAAACGCTCACAATCCACATTTGCGCACACAAGCCCGCAAAGCCTAGCGTGCTCAGCAGACTGACGTGGGGTTGGTCGAGTTCCTTGATAATCCAGTAGCTCCAAGGCGCCGCCACAGTCAGGTTGAGGGGAAAAACGACGGCCAGAAACTTTCCTAACATCTCTTCACACAACTCGAAGGCGCCCATCACTCGAACGAAGAGGCGGTGCATCTCTCTGAAGCTTCTTCTCGCTTCATCGTAGCAAGCGGTGTCCAGGACGTGCATTAGCTCTGCGTTGATAGAAGCCACGTATGCGGCGAACGCCTCTGTGAAGAACATGGCCCACGTGTAGGTTACCAGGCACGACGTCTGGCCGTGAACGATGCAGACGGCGAGGTAGAAAGTGTTCCAGATGATCTGACCTCTCGACAGGTCTTGGTCGAAGAAGTAGAGCAGAGGAAGCACTGAGGCAACCGCAATTGCTGTGAAGACGAAGTTGATTATAATGAGCTTGCGGCTGGTACCTCTCAGAGGAATCTGGAATTTTAATTTCATTTCGAGGTCAGCCAAGTCAGTGGACACCTGTGTAATACTCGGTGCCTGAGTGACGATAAGAACCAAGCTGCATATTTGCACCGCTATCGTTCGGACTGAATATAGAATTGTCGTTGCCTTATCCAGCGCGTGGCTGTCGTCATACAGGCGGGCGAACTCGTATGCGTCGTATGCGAATACACCTATGATGATGGTCCAGGTGAGCGCTACGTAGGCTGTGTAGGCACTGAGTCGTCGATACGTCAGCTTCGCTTCTCCGTTGCCGAAATCGTTATCGATGAATGAGTACCCCAGACATCTGTTGCATCTATTGAGCAGGCGAAACTCGGAAAGGTAAACAAGGCCGGGGGTCATGGCTGCCGGTTTCACCGCTGCATATGCTGTTGTGTGTACACCGACACCACGCGAGGCTACGTCTACGTAGTTCACAGGCAGGACAGTGGCGCCTCTAGCGGAGACCTAGTGCACTAGTCGCCGCATAACTTTTGCAAAGAGGTCGCGTGAGTCATCATTGGTAATGCATGTCTCTCTGGCTGCTGGTCGGCTGCTCAATAATAACGGAGTGACGATTCTTTTTGTTTGTTTAGTCTGGGCAGAATGTTGCGTCTGCTCGTGTTATCGCACTATGCCGCATGCGTATAGGCACGTGGTGTTATTACGTTTGCTATTGTCGCTGAAATTGCAAATGCCGAATGGTTTGATAAGGTCGCACGAGAGAAAAGTTAGATGGCACAATTCGCATTTCTTGCGTCGCCAGTGGCAGGCGTTTGATCAAGCTGCGACGTTGCTTGCTTTAGTTGAACGATTATGGAGAGCTGAAGTTGTGTAAAATTGTACCGAAATAATAGTAATGCGATGGGTAAACAGTTGTGCTTGTTCGTTCACCATGAGCTGGCTGCTTAAAAAGACGGGATGGAGGAAAACTACGCAACAACATGCGTGCACACACACACTTATGCGCGGTGAGGGTTCAATTTCCAACACCTTAATAGAGTATCATGAAATTATTAAGTTTCATGGGGATTGCAGGAACAACGCAAAGGTAAAAGAGAAGATATGCAAATGTCAATATGGAAAATTATCGTATCCACGTTCTATTCCAAACAGTAGCATGCGGAGTGTACAGACACACGCCTCATCAGTGCAGGCTGTTTTGATATGCACTCTTATCCTCTCTATCCTCTGCATGCCTCTAGGTAAAAGCCAGTCAACCAATCACCGCGGCTGTTTTCATTCGCACTCGTCGTGTCAGCACACTGAAGCACACTGAGACGGTTAACTGCTGCGGGTCCCTTGCTCTGCAGATGACCAGGGCCGGAGCAGTTGTTTTAATCATGTTAGTTTAGAAGGTGGCATTTGCAGCTTAAACAAAAATATTGCAGTTACTACAAAAATTACGCATGCGCAGAGAGTATTCAAAATCCAAATGCATTGTTGCATTTTGTCAAGCTGAGTGTATGCAAGGACATCTCGAACGGTTTGTCGTAAGAAGCATGCCTTACAATACGCAGAAGTGAAATTGCGTTAATTATAGAGATATCAGTGTAAAAATAGTCAGATTTAGGTGTAGTTGAGGGTAGAGAATGCCGATAGAGAATGAAAGGAATGAAAATGAGACGAAATATTTTTGCACCTTTTGTGTCACCTACAGCCACCAGTATTCTTAATTGAAGTTTTTTTTGAAGTGTTTGGGAGTAGTCAAGCATCGTCGTGCTCACCTCCTGCTTTGTCATTCTCGTGTAGATGCCTGCCGCGAACATCTCTGCGCATATGGTGAGAAAGCCGATGAGGTCGAGCATAAAGATCGTGGTGCCTTTGTCGGCCTTCAGCATGTAGTAGCCCCACGGAGCAGCGTTGGCAATATTCAGCGGGAAGCAGACCAAGATCGCCACTCCCAGCACATCTTCTAGACGGGCGAACGCTCCGCCCACGTCCGAAAAGATCCGATGAAGTTCGGCCAGTTCTCTCAAGTTCACCATCAGCTCGTTGGATATGCGCGTGATGTCCTCGTTCAGCAGGCTCAGGGTACCGGCGAAGGCGCTGCTGAAGAACATGAGCCAGCAGAAGCTTATCATGCAGACGTTCTCGGCGAAGAACAGGCTGAACATTCCGTACAGGATCTTCATGTAGGCAGCATGGGAGTACTCGTCGAAATCGTAGATCTCGGCCGAGATCGAGAGCACGGAGGTGATGGAGAAGAGCACGTTGAGACAGATAACGACGAAGGCTGTACGCCGGAGAGGTGCGGCTCGGGTCAGCCGACGCTCGAGCTGGACCATGTATTCGACGAGGTCGACGAACTGTGACGATTTGGTGAGCAGGAGGATCACGGCTGAGAGCTGGATGCCCACGCAACGAACGTTTCCAAGGATCTGTATGGCGCGGTCTATAGCCCTGTTGCGTTCATCCTCTAGCAGCGTCGACACTCGGACAATGTCGGAGCCGATGACGAAGACATACATCGTCCAGGATATCACAGCATACAGAAGATAGAGAGATATTATCTTTGACCGGGGTCGGCCGTCTTCTTTGTTTCTGGTAATGAAGTTGTAGCCGAGAGCCCTGTGAAATCTGGCAATGATGAAGAAACCGGCCAAGACGTTCTTCTCTTTTGGAATTTGGCGGCTTGTTTTCTCCACGCCGTAGTCTCGAAGTATTCGATTCACTCTGCATCCTCGACGCCTAACAACAAGACTGGTTTGGGCCATGGCCATGTATTCTCCGACTGGACGCATCACTGTTCTGTTCGTGGAGGCGGGCAAGCGTGTAGTGAAACACCTGGATGGAGCGTCGAAAGACATCGATCGTGGGAGTCAAGACACATAAATAGGTGTCGCGAAAACACTATTATCGAAATGAACATGACCGCGTCGTCACTACGCCGGCTCGATCTCGTATCAAGCACTGCAGAAACCAAAGCGAAAGGCTCTCTAGTGTCAATGTTGATTTGCTGGCTTGGAGGGAACAGGTCGGGGTCCTGCATATTGTAAGGGGATATGTTGAAGGCATTAGCGCCTTACGAGCCTGCTGGGTTATGTATATTGTGGCTCCACGTGTTTCCGGCTAGGCGAGAGCTAATCCACTGGTTGCACACGTGGGACTTTTTCATTCCTTTTCGCACTCGGTAGCTCTTTCTTTCACGGCTGTAATCCATTTCGCAGTTGACTTGCCCTCGGATAGTGGGCGGGCGCATTCTATAGTGGGTGCACATTGTCGGCCGATCGAAGCAACCGCATGATTGTCACTTGTCCAAAGAAGATTGGAAATATCATGGCATGATTTCATTCAGTGGCCCATTCAGTGCTATTTCCCAAGGATTGGAAATTGGGTGGCGTTTTCAACGTAAGGGCTGTGTTTATTTTGAAATTATTTTGAAAGGTCGTCGTGGACGTCAATGGACTGGTTTGAAGGTTTGACGGAACGCCAAGCCAGCAAAAAGGTTTGACCCTCTTCACACATTTCGCAACAAACTAAATGTCAGAACAGTGAATATGTTGCTCTGCACCATTAGATTTGTTTTGTCATACTTTGAAATAAGTTGCGCGCTGTTATTACAACCCTCGTTGATTGGACTACTGGAATTACAGACAATCACTCTGTCGACCAGACTTTTTTAACACATATACTCTGCGTGAATATGGAAACTGGCTGTCCGGACAAAGGACAATGTGAAATTTAACAGATCATATTGGGGCCCGTTTTATGACGGGGTAATATTAACAGCGATGAGATGAAATTCTTGTCTCACCCATAAGGTGCTTCAGTTCCTGTATAGTAAGTACAGGACACTTAAGGAAGGCAGCGCATAAATGCAAATGTCTGAGGGGTGGACTTTTTTGTTGTTGTTTTGTTCTTTAGAGTGCCAACATTGCATGTCGACGTGCCTTACCATTTACCGGAGTGCATAAAAGGCTGCTAAAAAAACTTCTGCAGCTGGTGCTACGTTGGAAGCAGCACTCAAGAGCTGTCTACTGACTGAGTACAGGTATTCACTTGCGCTTATTGATATTAGGGCACTTGTAGGAGGAGATACGTCATGACGCCATCACGCCTATATCTTGGGCAACCAGGTACTACAAACTGCCCCTTATTATTTAAAAGATGGCAGCAACGAACACGTTTTACTTCGACCTTCCAAAATTTTGTCCCATTTTCACTTCACCACCCGTCACTATCAACAAGAGCACAGCTTCACCACAAAGCTTTTTTCTTTTAAATTTTACTTTAGGCACTGTGCGTACGCATGCCTTTCTTCTTGGACAGTTTCTCGTGAACCAAAGAGTCCATATCAGCGAGGCACGACTGCAATACTATTAAACATGAGCTAGAATATGCACCTCACGTTTAGAAATGTCTGAGGAGGAGAACGAGGGGAGGCCTTGCTCAACAGCCGGAAGAGAGATATATTTTTTAAATTGATACCTGCGCCCTACTCACCTGTCACTGTGACGCGCTGAGCGCACAGGGCAAACCAGACAGTACCGTATCTAATTCAGGTTCAGGTTCAGTAAACTTTTTGCTCAGCCCTCGTCTACGCGTATGTCATGGGTCCTTGGTCAGACATTTATTTGGTTCACCAAAACATTTCCCGATTTTCAAAACTTCACTTCTTTCGGGCGTGTAGTTTTCCTCCGTCTGGAGGAGTAAATGAGGCTCACTTCGTCTTATGCACTGTACTCGCTGATTAGACTAGGCGCATTCAGCGTGTCTCTGCCGAAAGTATTCAGGATGCATGCTTTGCTTCTCACTCGTTTAGTGGAACGTTTACAGATTTCAGGTTACGTACTTGCGTGAAAGACGGGACGAAAACAAGGAAACACAAACGACATGCACAATGCGCAACTTCCAACTAGTTAGTTCCAACACAGCGATAAAAACCGACGCATGCGCATTGCACGTCAGCATACCGCCACCACAGGTGTTCCCTGATTACATAGAAAGTTCCAACCACCCCCGGCACTGCTATCCAGAAGGAAAGAAGAATCATGAGGTTACTTTTCTAGACGGACGCGTGTAAAATTTGCTGCGCCTCAGGTTTCCATTTTATTTCGGGTCGTACTGTTGTTGGGTGGCCTAGCCTTCGATTCTTGTTGGAATTCTTCTTTGCAATGCGTTTTTTTCCCTGTTGACCGGCTGTTTTTAGTGTTGTGTTTTGCCTTTTTTAACACTGCTTTTGCTATGATGATTTGTTTTTACGCTTTGACAGGCCTTTGGTTTTTGTTTTGACACTGCTTTGCTAGGATATTTTTTAATGTCACCTTTCCTCATTTTTTACCTCATGATTCTTCTTTCCTTCTTGATAGCAGTGCTGGGGTTGTTGGAACTTTTGATGCAATCAGGCTGCACCTGTGGTGGCGGTATGCTGACGTGAAATGCGCATGCGACGGTTTTATCGCTGTGTTTGACCGCTAGAGTATAAATGTATAGCTCTTTGTGAAATAAACTAGTTGGAAGTTGCGCATTGTACATGTCTTTTGTGTTTCCTTGTTTTCGTCCCGTCTTTCGCGGAAGAGCATACCTCTTTCAAGATTTCTTAAGGATCAAAACATATGGGAAAGTGAGGAGGTGGGTTCTCCTTACGCTATACAGGGATGATATTCTATGGGCTGTTCATTTTCCATTGTCCATTTCGCGTCCATTTGGTCCTGTTTCATTGGTCGCGCTCACATATATCCACGGCTCTTTAGCGCCTGTGGGAAGAGACCCAGATTTTTGGTGGTTGACAAGCGGACCTCAAAACTGGCTGCATATAGCAGCTAATCGCTGCGATGTACCTAACCATTGGCTGCATCCTGCATATGGCAGCCAGTGACAGCCAATATTGAGCCAGTAGTCTCGCTAATATACTTCGCTCATTGGCTGTAAGGAAGTGATGCCATCAGATAATTCCCATTGGCTGGTGGGAAGCCGCGGGAACAGACAGGAAGTAACAACACCTCTGGTGAAGACCTCAAATGCATCTAATGCCACCGCATCGCCAACACATCATGTAACCAAGTGACCCTTTGAAATTTTTCTCCAGAAATTTTGCTTGCGCCACGCGTTAAACCGCTGCTACTTTTAAAAACCTACCTCTGTTCTTTACAGACGCAGCCTGTGTTGGTAAACTGCGGAACAATGCCACATCCACGAAGCGATTAGAAATGATCATGTGGGAAGCATATAAAATGCGTTTAGGGTATTCAATTATTTTCCTGACTATGCACATGAAGTTGGGTTCGACGTAACACCCATATAAACAGTTACTGCGAAAAAAAGCATTGCTAATCTCGTCATCTTACCTCTTCTAGAGCAGCGCTACCGTACACCCCCAAGACGAAGAGTTCGGCACAGAAGGTGATGAAGCCCACGACGTCCATGGTGACGTTCAAGAAACGCTTGTGTGACGTCAGGATGCAGTATCCCCACGGCGAAGCGTTAAGTATGCTGAGCGGAATGGTGACCAGGAGACCCGTACTGAATATTTTGTCGCACTGCCCGAAAGCGTACCAAAGTTCACAAAACCGAGCGTGTTGACTCGCCAGCTCGGAACGCTTAAAGGGCCGCCCGACAGCCAGGCTTTCGATGTCGTCGTTAACGCACCTTAGAAACGACGCGAAAGCCCGACTAAAGTACATGGCCCAACTGGAGGATATCATGCAGGCGGTCTCTGCAAATATCAGGCTGAACAAGCCGTAAAGAACTTTCACGTATAATGGCTTCATGTGGCCGCTGAAAATGGCGATCTCGTCGGATATTGAGAAGACCGCCGCCACCGAGAAAACCACGTTCAAGAAGATAATCAATTTCGCCGTCGCTCGGAGACGTGTAGGACGCTGGAAAGTCGATTCGATGGTTTCCATCTTCTTGACGACATCGCAGAGCGCGCGGGAGTAGACGACAAGTGTCACGACATTAGCGACTTGTATTCCCAAGCAACGAACGAGGTAGAAGATGATGACGCACTTCTCGATCGTGCGAAGTGGTTCTCCATTTTCATTTCGCTTCAAGAAGAGTACGCAGTAGCCGTCCTGAATCATGACGAAAGCAAATAAGCACCAGGAGAGCATAGCGAAGGCCAGGTATGGGCTGAGAATAGTTGCTGAAAATCTAGATTCGCCGTTGAGGTTCTTCCAGGTGAAGAAGGAGTAACCAAGGAACCTGTGGAACTTGCTTATGGCGCTGAAGCCATCCACGAACGAGGCGTAACCGAAGACCTCACTTCGGATGGACGGGGATCGGATGCTGGCCATTCCCAGAGCGGCCAAGAACCGTACTGCTGGATGACCTTCTCTGCAGAGAATGACTGCAGAATGCAAGAGTTCTGCGCACGGCTGTTTTCTTCCTGTGGACAGATAGTACGACCCGCGAGCACCTGTACGGCTTGGGCGGGCCGTCACTGTGTTCCTGTAAACATATGGCCTGGCTCTCTTCAATGTCACCGGCCCTGGCCGAGTTGTGGACACGCGCCACTGTCCATTAACTTAATCACCAGGCAGCAGACGGAGCCTCAGCCCTAAGTGGGGCCTCAGAATGCTCAGCTTGCGCTTACGAAGAGGACGACATTCTTTAAAGATAAATGCCAAAACAACTCCGTATATTCGTTTATGAAAATTGGAGCTCGTTCTCTGAAGAGTGCGGCCAATGTTTCACACCTTCTGTTTGCATTGCAGTCCTTTAAATGGTTTTGTCTTTTCGTTTTGGCTGCTTTTTTTTTAGGGTCGAGGGTCACTTGTCTTTACTAGCGGAGAGAAAATTTATGACCATACAAAACATGGTACTCCCAGTATCCTCATTCGGAATTCTTTAAGTAATTTGTTTGGCCTTCTCTGCGCTTTGTTTCCTTTCTGGCATTAATAAAAGGCTTTCGAAAGAATTTGCTGTGACCGTACAAATGTCACTTCAGGCTAAGAGTAATCAGAAGGGGTTTGATTTTAACACACACCAAAAAATTGTGCTGTTGTGTTGTGGTGGGTTTTGTGGCACACAGAACTAAGAAAAGTAATGAGATTAAGTAAGTAAGTAATTAAGAAAGCAACTAAATAAGGATTAAGTAAGAAAGTAAGTAAAGAGAGAATCGCCTTTTTGATCCATACAGTTTTCTCTTTCGAGTTTCGTTCCTGAAACAACTCGTCGGAAACTGCTCACCGCGCAAACCTCAAACTGGATCACCAGCGAAGAGGCACTAAATCGAGATGTTTTTTTTTTATGGCCTATATCCGCGAGAACGGAGCAGCTAGAACTGGCGGACAGATTAACCCTGTTCATTTGAAGGCCGGGGGAAATCAGAATTTTTTTTCAAATCCGAATAAACATTTTCACTTCGCCGTATGGAACAGTGTCATTTATTGAGTCGCCCTCAAGATTACGAAACAAAAAAGTAGAATGAAAGTCTTGATCGAAGCTACTTTGTGCAATAAAATACAGCCGCAGGAGCTAGCTACCCTAGTTATTGCCATTTGTACGCAATGCTTTTTTTATTATTGCTGTTTTTTTTTATTATCTATTGCCCAATGTACAGCCGGCCAAATCTTTAGCTGGCGTGCGTGACGGCCGCATTTTCCGTGCTCCTGCAGCTTAGGACGGAGCAAACTTACGAAAATATCGAATATAAGCACCAGCTCACTTATCCCGTGCTTAATATTGAGCTTTCCAGAAGTTTGCTTTGCCTCAAAGCGCAGCAGCGCAGAAAAAGCGGCCTTCGCGCACGCCAGCTAAAGATTTGGCCGGCTGTACGCTTCATCGCATTATTTGCACAGAGACCATTCGATTACTCAGATTTGGCGTCTTGAATTCGATCTATAAACTTATACGATTAACAGTGCTATAAAAACTTTATTTCCGTTCTTGTTTTAGGAGTAGGTAGCCTTGTAGGGTGACGAATACAATTGCGCTACTTTACCACCATTTGCCGAACACTTTAATAGTAGGAGGAATAAAACAGGAGGAAAAAACTGCAAGAAACAAAATGTGAAAAAAAATGAAGCAGGAGAGACATGCGCGAATAAATAAGGCAGCGCATGTCCTCATAACTACAGAATACAGTTTTTCCTTCTAATAGCACCTCAGAAAATTTAATATCTTCTGCTACCTAAAGATTTATACTGCTTTTTGTAATGCCTTATGTATTGTTGTTAACAAGTCTTGATAAGTCTTGTTGTTAACAAGTCTGTTGTTAACAAAGCTATATTGTTGTTAATAAGTCTTTTTTTTTAAACAGCCGTGTGAGACGTAACATACTTTTTCTTCATGAATTTATACTTGACAAGGCAGTTTTCAGGCAAGAATACGTGTTGCACCAGAAGGTTTTTGGACTAATTCGATGTCCCGCATTCCTTCAGCGCAAAATCTGACTACCAAGTCTTTATGCCTTCCGCCTAAATAAAAATGTGGCCGTTGTGTACAGCAGTAGTATCCGCGAGCCCGTTCTTCATATAAGCGCTGCACCTATTGAAAGATTGAGGCGAACCACAATACTTTATTTAGCTCTGGACTACTTGTAGGTTGCTTTTGGTTACGAGCTGCTTCACGGTACTGTCCTACTGCCGTGAGATACGACTCTGGAGAAACGACGTTTCGGACAGACGTGTCCGTGTGCTAACCTTTCCAAACGGCAGCGATGTGCCTTGAATTACAGTGGCGCGCAGGATCACTTCGAAATAATAGAAACCTGCAAGACTTTGGTTTCAACTACTTGGTGAAGAGACATAGATAAAGGAATACAACGGCGAAAGAAAAGAAAAGGAAAAGCAAGGTTACGGCAGCCACATGGCGACACACTGTAAAAGTTGCCATTGCTATTCTGCTTTTGATGAAGCTAGCATTTTTCGATCAAATGCTAGACTGGAAAGGTAAATAATGGAGGCATACTTAATCAAGCAATGGGGTGCCTTGTGCGTCAGGAAGCCGTGAGTATCACTAATGTATGAAGAGATTACCTTTTTGAACGGTTCATGCCGGCGTTTTAATCTGCTTGCTCCTTTTGTACGCTTCTCGTGATTGTTGTTTCTTATGTGTTTGCTGATGCTGGTATAAGCCGTTTTCGGCGATAATAAGTCAGAAGTTGGCGCCAGTCCTGTTTATTGTCGGTCCTCCTCCATTTTTTTTTGCGCCGTTGTATTCTTTTAGCAACGTATTAACTACTGCGAACGGACCGCAAAACAACGAGGCCGAGAAGCAAGAATATGTGAACCAATCAGAGCAAACGAAGTAAAGAAACCATAAGTACAGACAGTTGGGCTAGCTGGTGTGGATTCATACTTAGCAGCGCAAAAAACGAGGACCAAAGCGAACGAGGAGTGTGCTGCGCTTGTGCTGTGCCTGCTCATTCGCTTTGGTCCTCTTTTTTTGCGCTGCTAAGTATGTAAAGAAACCAACAGACGCTCGCTTTATCCGCCGGTCTAGCTTCCGTTTCAAAAAAGCAGATAATTTTTTGTTTTCTGGCAGTTAGTTAACGTTTATTTGTACAGCCGGGATCAAAAGTCACTGACAACCCCCCCCCCCCCCTCTCCCTCCGAGTGGATCTGTCTCGACACCAGGAGTACATCGTGAGGTGGCGTCCGCATGCAGCGCTGGACGGTTCAGAACTTGGAGGGGGGGTGGGGGGGGGGTCAGAGACTTCTGACCCAGCATGTACCTCAAAGATGAAAGTATCAAGGAAGCGGCTGCCGGCTGGGCATGTCGGTCTCAGAGGTTTTAACTGCCTGATTCGACCTGCGGATAAAGAGGCAGACAATCTAACAATGATAGCACCGAGTTTTGGGGGAGGGGGGGAAGCAGTCTACACCTAATCAGAACGCTACTCACCTAATATATAAGCTTCGTTGCTTCTCGATCGGTCACTCTTGCAGTCAGACAAGAGCATCTCAACTCTCTAAAAACTTCGGATTCAATAAGTACTGAATATAAGGTTTGCAATAAATTGAGTCAAAATAACTGTAGATTGTTTATCTTGGCTTTTGTGTCAAAACATCTGTCACCAATCGAACACCAAAAACTTTTGAGTTAGGCATGTACAGTTGTGTACATCTGTGTACTAGGTACGAGAACTCGGGAAAAAAAAGAATTATTGCTTCGTGGTGAGGCAAAGGAGGTGGATAAAAACAGCTGAAAAAAAAACACTACGAAGATTCCTAAAAACGGAAAACCTTCAAGTTTAAAGGCGCTATTCTTTTTCCAGAGTTGAACTGACCGGACAGAAGCTTTATGAGCATCACCGAACAAAAGGAATTGTCTTTAATATTTTTAAGTTTTTCAGTCTATCCTTGAAATTGGGAACCATTAGGCGTATTGAATGCATTAAAAAAAGCAATTGCATTTTAACAGTAGTGCTTTGCTCTAAAGCCATCCGCGTCAGCAAAGGCTTTATTGTGTACTGTATTGAAAAACAGTGCTATATCCAGGTAGTCCTAATAATTGACATTTTTGGTGAATATCTGCGGCATGGCTTAAGGTGTCCAATTATGCTCTGAATTGTGAACACCCAGCCCAGCGTGACACAATGCTCCCATAAACGGTTGCCTTTACAAGAACATTGTTATTCTTTTCATCTTACCTCTTCTAGAGCAGCGCTACCGTACGCCCCCAAGACGAAAAGCTCGGCACAGAAGGTGGTCAACCCCACGATGTCCGTGGTGACGTTCAGAAAAGACTTGTGCGATGTCAAGATAAAGTATCCCCATGGTGAAGCATTCAGGATGTTGAGTGGAACGGTGACCATAAGTACAACACTAAATATTTTGTCGCACTGCCCGAAAGCGTACCACAGTTCACAAAACCGAGCATGTTGAGTTGCCAGCTCGGAGCGCGATAGCGGCCGACCGACAGCCAGGCTTTCAATGTCTTCGTTGATGCATCTCAAAAACGAGGCAAACGCTCGGCTAAAGTACATAATCCAACTGAAGCCTACCATGCACACTGTCTCTGCAAACACCAAGCTGAACACGCCGTAAATAACCTTCATATGAACCGGTTCCATGTAGCCGTCGAACCCAGCGATCTCATCTACTATTGAGAAGAGTGCCGCCACTGAGAAGATGACGTTGAGGAAGATAATGAATTTAGCCGTTGGTCGGAGACGCGTGGGGCGTTGAAAAGTCGATTCGATGGCTTCCATCTTCTTCACGACTTCGCATAGCTCGTGCGAGTAGACAACAAGGGTGACGACGTTAGCGACTTGCACACCCACGCAACGGCCAAGGTAGAAGATGATGATGCACTTGTCGATGGCACGAAGTGGATCTCCGTTTTCATTTCGCACCAAGAAGATGACGCGGTAGATGTCTTGAATCATGACGAACGCAAAGAAGACCCATGAGAGCACGGCGAAGGCCAGGTAGGGACTGAGAACTTTGGCCGAAACTCGGGATTCACCATGAACGTTCTTCCAGGAGAAAAAGGAGTAGCCGAGGTACCTGTGGAACTTGCTGATGGTGCTGAAGCCATTCACGAACGATGCGTATCCGAAGATCTCGCTTCGGATGGACGCGGACCGGAGCCTGACCATGTCCGGAGTCGACGGAAACCTGCTGCTGCGTGGTCTTCTTTCCAATGAATGGCCGCAGAAAGCAAGGATGCCGTGAACAATGTTGTCTTTTGCTGGCCAAATGGTCCGTCATGTATGCATGCGCACGGCTTGGGCGGGACATCCCAGTGTTTCACATTCGCTGATGTCCTGCCTCTATCCACTTTCGCCCGCCCTGGCCAAGTTGCGGACAGGCCCTTGCGTCCATTATCTTAATCACCCCAGTGCGGCTGCAGCTGTCGTCATAAGCGCGTTCGCTAGGCGCTTTGGTGTCTGTTTGCTAAGAGCGGGACGGAGAAGTGTTCGGGAGATAACGCTAAAGCATTTTCGTGCATTCATTCATAACAGCTCGTGTTTTTTACCCAAAACGCGACGACAATGTTTGGCGCCTTGTGTTTGTTGTGTGCTCATGATGTTTGCGTTGAGGTCGTTGTTGCTTACAGGGATTATTTGCCATTGATCGCATAACGGAAATGTCCGCTCGTGCAAAACACAGTACTGCGCTATCCGCTTTCCGAAATATTTGCGTTAGCAGTTGCAAGAAATTTAAACGTCTTAGCTCTTTTCTGCGTCACAATGCTCTCTCACACACAGCAAGAGAATCCTGTTTAGTGTCCGGCGGTTGCTTCTGTGAGAGGGTATTAATAGTGCTTGAACTCTGAAGAAGCTGAGAAATAGAGGATTGCTTTTTCGGTTCATGCAGTTTTGCTTTCCGAGTTTCGAGCTTTCATGCCAACTCATGCCAACTTCTCTGAAACTTACTGAACTGCTAGCGTCGTCTTTCGGAGATTTCGTGGCAGACAGTGAAACGTGTGGTGTTGATGCTTTATTAGAGCAGTTTTATAATTTAGTACATAGCTGTGTGCTTCATTTCGTCCCCACAAAATGTGTGAAACATAACCCGAAGCATCCGTGGTACACAAGAGACATAATTCATCTCATAAGACGCATCAAGCGCTTGCGCAAGCGCAGCCGGCCAGGAAACGAAAGCCGCGATTCACTACTACTTTCACTCAAGTCGGAGCTAAAGACAAAAATGACACAAGCTAAACACTTTTACTTCAACACAACACTGTCAACATTCATGAAAGAGAACCCATCGAAATTTTGGAAAACAATATTACCCTCTTCCCATGACTCTGTATCTTTCATTATCAACGAGCAGCCTTGCACTGATCCCGTAATCATTTCTGAAGCCTTCAATAGCTACTTTCACTCTGTCTTTCATCTTGATGATGGTACCAATCCTCCCTTCATTCATAGCTCGGAACACCAGTTACCCAACCTCGAAGTAAGTTACCCTGGGGTTCACAATCTGTTAGTAAAAATTGACACAACTAAAAGTGCGGGACCAGACGCCATACCTAACATGTTTTTAAAGAGGTACTCGGAATGGAGTGCCCGTTACCTTACAGTGATTTTCAACAAATCACTGGACACATCCTCCGTTCCCCGGGCTTGGAAAATTGCCAATGTCATCCCGGTGTTTAAATCTGGCGATAAACAACGAATTAGTAATTACCGACCGATCTCCCTAATTTCCACTTGCTGCAAGCTTCTTGAGCACATTATTCACAAGCACCTTGTTCAGTTCTTAACTTGTCATAATCTACTGTCACACTGTCAGCACGGTTTTCGATCTGGTTTTTCCACTGTCACTCAGCTCATTGAATTTACTCACGACATCGCTTCCGCTTTAAAAACCGTGATCAAATCGATGCAATATTTATAGATTACTCCAAAGCATTTGACATGGTCTGCCATAATAAGCTTCTTCGTAAGCTACGCACCATGTTTAACGGCAATAAGTTACTGGACTGGATAACCGACTACTTACACTTAAGATCCCAGTTCGTCACTTTTAACCATGCACAGTCATCGTCAGTCACTGTAACTTCAGGTGTGCCCCAAGGGTCGGTTCTTGGGCCTCTACTCTTTATAATTTTTATTAATGATGTAGCTAATGTTACTAACGACACCGCAGTGAAGTTACGCCTATATGCCGATGACTGTGTGCTTTACCACAACGTTGCTAACGCCGATGATCAACAGGAACTAAACAAAGTGTTTTCATTGTTCTGTGAATGGAGTAATGCATGGCAAATGAAAATTAATTTCACTAAAACAGTTGCAATGACCTTTGGTAACAAAAAGAATCCGCTGCATTTCTCTTACAGTAACAACGGTAACTGCTTGACCCACGTCAGCGAGTTCAGATACCTGGGCGTTATATTTTCGCATAACTTAAAATGGAATGCTCACATAAGTAACATATCTGGGAAAGCACTTCGCAAACTTGGTTATCTCAAACGAACCTTAAAAAATGCCACGAAGGAATGTAAATTAACTGCTTACAAATCACTAGTTCGACCCATCCTGGAGTACGCCTCAGTTGTCTGGTCCCCTCATTACGCGCGCGACATTGACCGTTTAGAATCAGTTCAAAAAAAAGCAATACGATTCATATTCAGCCGGTATGATCACAAGTTTTCACCTTCTTCCCATATGCACAGTTTATCTTTACAAACATTAGAACATAGGCGCACACGTGAACGCATCATTATGCTGCACAAGATCGTTCACACATCATCCGGCATTCAGGCACCCTTCACATTTGTGTCATCAAGCGCACGTGCAACCCGACGGAACCACCCATTAAACATTGTTCCCTTCAAACCACATATAGATTGTTTTAAATTTTCTTTTTTCCCTCTAACCGTTGAAATTTGGAATGGATTGGACGGCTCACTTCGTTCATTGCCAATTGAAGAGTTTGTTGTTCAGTTGCCTGACAATTTGACCCGTTGATCTGTTTTTAATATTTCTGTGTTATCTATTTCTATACTACCCATGTTATTTGTTTTTACTCATGTATTCACCCACTCCTGCTATGTCTCTCCTCAGAGACAGCAGTATTTATAAATAAATAAATAAATAAATAAATAAATAAAAACTTTTCATAGTGATAAAGTATGACTTGAGCACTTGTAAGGAGGGTGCAAAAAATGTGCCGCTCTGTCTTGTTTGCATCCGTCAGTGAACGATGTTGCATTGTGCAGTGAAAGGCAACTTGTTTTGGTTATCAGGTCACAGGATAGTGAGAATTTACTGACACGCCAAATACTGACACGCCAAATACTGACACGCCAAATACTGACACGCCAAATACTGACACGCCAAATACTGACGCGCCATATCATACTGACACGCCAAATGCTTCATATTGAGTTAATCCTAACCTTCTTAATTCGCGTCTTGAAATCTTGTGACGAGTAAATCGCGACAAAACACGAACGCAGGCGAGGTAGATGAGCCGAAGCTGTACGAAAATTTGTTTTCATTTAAGCGACAGAACATTTATATATAGGCAGACAGGCCTGTCTTGTGTGTGTCTTAATAAAAAATTAGTTGTGAGCAGCCCTTCATCGCGTTTGTTTCGCGTGTGTTCGTCTTTTGCTCCGCTTTACCCATCACAAGGAAAAAAAACTTCGCTAAGTACGCAAGCAAACCAAGTTTACTGCTATATATTGATTTTCACGCATAAGAAATATCTCCTCTACTGTTTTTTCTTGTTCAATTTATTGAAATAGTGTTTGCTATGATCCTTAGCATGTAATGTAATGCAAGTTTTTTTTTGCACTGTATATATTCACGTCATTTCCGCATTCATCGTTTCTCTGTATATCTAAGGATTTTTGAGGTAGTTGCAAAAATTTAGTGCCAAGATCCCCAGTCATGTTGAAGCATTCTTTTTTTTCGTTTTCGGTGTGAGGAGAGCCTTAATCTTTGTCTCTGTTTGCAGTCAACGTCTCTGGTTACTTTAATCCAAGGCGCCGCGGTGGCTTAGTGGTTATGATGCTCGGCTGCTGACCCGAAAGACACGGGTTCGATCCCGGCCGCGGTGGTCGAATTTCGAGGGAGGCGGAATTCTAGAGGCCCGTGTATTGTGGGTTGTCAGTGCACGTTAAAGAACCCCAGGTGGTCGAAATTTCCACAGCCCTTCATTGCGGCTTCCCTCAAAGCCTGAGTCGCTTTGGGACATAAAAACACATAAAAAAATAAAACTTTAATCTAAGAACGAAAGGAAAAAAAAGAAAGTAGAACAGACATTCCAGCGTATCTAACCTACTTCACAAAGCAGATCTTTAGAGCTTGGCACAGCGTAGAACAACATCAAGACTAAAATTTCTGTCCTTACTTTATCACGGTAATTTGAACATATCAAGAGAAGCATACCTCCAGGAACCATTTCGTCACTCTTCGAGAACTAACCATGAGAAAGCACTTCATCAACCCATAAGCCGTATTAAGGCTCATAAATATTCTTTGTTTCCATCGGCTATATCTAGCTGGAACAAACTACCCTCGGCTGCTGTAAACTGCTACTCACTTGAATCATTCATAGAGCATATCAATAGCATTGATTCATCAGTAATGCCACGAGGATAAAACTATGATGCTGACTTTCAGTTTGTACTTTTTGTAACTATATTTGTTTCCGTACTGAACCCGCTATTTTCGTTTCCCTAAATTGGCGCCATTACCACCACGATGCCGCTATGATGATGAATTCTTATTTTGTATGATATATGTACCTAACTTGTTCCCCTGTATTGTCTCCTTTGTATCCACTCCTGCATGGGCCCGAGAAGGGCCTGCAGTATTTGTAAATAAGTAAATAAAATAAATAAATAAATAAATAAATAAATAAATAAATAAATAAATAAAATAAATGTCATGAGCCGCCGCGGTGGCTCAGTGGTTACGGCGCTCGGCTGCTGGCCCGAAAGACGCGGGTTCGATCCCGGCCGCGGCGGTTGAATTTCTTTGGAGGAGAAATTCTAGAGGCCCGTGTACTGTGCGATGTCAGGGCACGTTAAAGAACCCCAGTTGGTCGAAACTTCCGGAGCCCTCCACTACGGCGTCTCTCATAGCCTTAGTCGCTTTGGGACGTTGAACCCCATAAACCAAACCAAACCAAATAAATGTCATGATGGCATTTAACATGATGGCAAAATGAAAGAAAATAGAGGCGAAGGGATGATGCAAAGAAACGAAAAATCGTATGATAAAATGACAATATAAGCAAATAATGTTTTTGGTCCAGCGAGCTCCGTCTCTGTCTGCTAGTAACAAAAAAGGTTTCGACTCTCAGACAGATATCCGGTTGTGAAAACACATTTTGTTCCTGATATTTATGCTCTTTTTTTTCTGCACGAATTTTCTGGGCCGACACAGTTGCTGGAGTAAGGAGGTATGCACATCGTAGTAGAGGGTTAGGAAAGATGGCGATTACGTAACACCATGTAAGGCAGACCTCTTCTCTGCTTGCCTTTGCCAATCTAGCTTCAAATTGGATAAAGGAGCTCCAATTCTGGGTGAGCTGAAGCGACCAAAGGTCTCCAGAAATTATTAAGGCGGAAGCCTTTAATGTCTCATCGTTGTAAGCAGCAGTTGTCGACAGAAAAATTCAGGGGGCACTTTGTCTAAAGTGGGTAGAGGCGGAAGCGTTTTCCGCACCACCTTCGCTGTTTCTGTGGCACTGGTGGCGTCACATATATTTGAGTACTAATTACTGAGTGATGGCAAACCACTAATTAATTGTTAATTACTTATTAAAGTCAGAATGCTAATTAACTGCTAATTAATGACGCTTAAGCTTCGCCTTTAGGAGTGGAACGCTACAGCGCGTTGTAGCGCTGCCAGGGAGTCCACGGAATGCCACCACCCCGATGCCTTGCCCTTTGAACGCAACGCTTTTTGAGGAAAGGAAATGGCGCAGTAATTCTCTGTCATCTCGGTGGACACCTGAACCGCACCGTAGAGGGAGGGAGGTGGGAGTGAAAGAAGATAGATAAAGAGGAGCCGTAATGAAGAAAACGAAAATTGTATTTGAGGAAAGGAAATTACGCATTAACTGTCTCACATATCTCGGTGGACACCCGTCAACATTCAGGGGGGCACTTTTTTGACCTAAAGTGTGGTCACTGATGTGTGGTTCAGATGTTAAGCTTCGCCCCTAGGAGTGGAACGCGACAGCGTCTTGCAACGCTGCCAAGGAGTCCATAGAACGCCATTGCCCATTCGGTTCTACGCCTCGCTCGGCGGTAAATTGGTTTTTGAGGAAAGGAAATGTATCTGTCTCTCATTTGTCAGTGGACACCTAAACCTCGCTGGAAGGGAATGGAGGAGGATGAGAGTGAGTGAAGACACCGTATTCACTAGACGCGCCTTTGTGCATTCCAAACCATCGAGCTGGCATGGCGGAGTGGATAGCGTGCTCGACTCGCACGCCGAAGACCGGGGTTCGATTCCTGAGCTCGACCAATTTCTTAATCGCTTTTATTTATTTATATGGCCTGACTAGTACAGCTAATTAGGCTAGTTGGGTAATTAAGCAATTAACTAAGCTCAGTCCCACTTACTTGGAGCATCACTATACGATCCCTTCAATTGGTTGTATGGTTACTAGCCAAAGTGCAATTGGCCCCGTTGGAAATTCGCGCACTGTGACGTCACGACCGTTTCCACCAATTGAAATGCGTGTCATTTTAAGGCGGAAGCCTTTAATGTCTCATCGTTGTAAGCAGCAGTTGTCGACAGAAAATGTCACGCTTTTCAATTGGTGGAAACGGTCGTGACGTCACAGTGCGCGAATTTCCAACGGGGCCAATTGCACTTTGGCTAGTAACCATACAACCAATTGAAGGGGATCGTATAGTGATGCTCCAAGTAAGTGGGACTGAGCTTAGTTAATTGCTTAATTACCCGATTAGCCTAATTAGCTTTACTAGTCAGGCCATATAAATAAATAAAAGCGATTAAGAAATTGGTCGAGCTCAGGAATCGAACCCCGGTCTTCGGCGTGCGAGACGAGCACGCTACCACTCCGCCATGCCAGCTCGATGGTTTGGAATGCACAAAGGCGCGTCTAGTGAATACGGTGTCTTCACTCACTCTCATCCTCCTCCATTCCCTTCCAGCGAGGTTTAGGTGTCCACTGACAAATGAGAGACAGATACATTTCCTTTCCTCAAAAACCAATTTACCGACGAGCGAGGCGTAGAACCGAATGGGTGATGGCGTTCTATGGACTCCTTGGCAGCGTTGCAAGACGCTGTCGCGTTCCACTCCTAGGGGCGAAGCTTAACATCTGAACCACACATCAGTGACCACACTTTAGGTCAAAAAAGTGCCCCCCTGAATGTTGACGGGTGTCCACCGAGATATGTGAGACAGTTAATGCGTAATTTCCTTTCCTCAAATACAATTTTCATTTTCTTCATTACGGCTCCGCTTTATCTATCTTCTTTCACTCCCACCTCCCTCCCTCTACGGTGCGGTTCAGGAGTCCACCGAGATGACAAAGAATTACTGCGGCATTTCCTTTCCTCAAAAAGAGTTGCGTTCAAAGGGCAAGGCATCGGGGTGGTGGCGTTCCGTGGACTCCCTGGCAGCGCTACAACGCGCTGTCGTGTTCCACTCCTAAAGGCGAAGCTTAAGCGTCATTAATTAGCAGTTAATTAGCATTCTGGCATTACTAAGTAATTAACAATTAATTAGTGATTTGCCATCACTTAGTAATTAGTACTCAAATATATGTGACGCCACCAGTGCCACAGAAACAGCGAAGGTGGTGCGGAAAACGCTTCCGCCTCTACCCACTTTAGACAGTCAAAGTGCCCCCTGAATTTTTTCATGATTTCAACCATAAATCAGTCTTACATTCAAATTTAGATTTCTTGAGTTTCGCGATCATAATCTAATAATAAAAAAAAAACTTGCAAAGGAATAAGTCCTGACGCTGCGGAACAACAAAAGTGGCAGTTACAGTATTGACGAAGCTTGAGGAACCGCGAGAAGATTTTGTTAATTATGCCAGTAATTAATCATTGGCATCCAAATCAGCGTGGCCTACGGCTACTGGGGAAAGCTGTAGAGCGTCTCGCAGTCATAAGAGCTTAAAAAAATTCAACTTGGCTTGTCGTAGCAGTTGGTATATTTTTAAAATTGTATTTATTGGAGAACCGACAGCCTCGTCCATTCATATCATACCTTCCTTTAGCGGTCACAAAATGAACAAGGGAGGGGAAAACCTCAGGTTGCTAGGGCCAACGTTTCGACAAGGGGACTTGTCTTCGTCTGGGCAAAGCGTTCATCATCGGCAGGGATTAAATAGGGCCTTTGCTCCGAGGAGGAAGGCCCCGGGGGTGGGGAAGGAAAGTGGTGTGGGAACTGATGCGTGTCAGGAAGGGGAGGGAGGTGAATCATGATTCGTTAGGCTGCAATAGTGGAACAACTTATATCCGGGGTGTGTGTAATGAACAAAAGGCTTTGAAGGGGCTGCGACGGGGGAAGGGGATGAGGCGCTGGGTGAACCTGCAAAACTCAGATAAAAGGATTACTCAGCGTGGTACAGGGAAATGAGAACAAGGAAAAAAAATAAAAAAAATAGGCTGCCACTGGAAGGAGAAAGGAAGGGGGCATTTCCAAGGAAGGACAAGGCAGGGGGGGGGGGGGGGGGGGAAATGGCTCCTGTTCAGAGAAAGCCAAAAAGTGGGGGCGGAGGGGGTAACAGGAGTGTCATGGTTTCCGAGAACTGGTAGCAGGGGATTAGGAAAAAAAGAAGAGAAAAAAAAAGGTGAACAAAGGGAGAGGGTGACAAGGCCGGAAATGGGGTGGAAGATATGATGTGGGAAGGGTGCAAGGAGCGACAGTATACTTATGTGAGGTTCTAGGAAATAGTCTGACCACGTGCAAGACATTTGTTAATTTAAAATTATGCTGACCCTGGAATGTACCTGAGAGATTCCAGGTTTCCTCTGGGCATGTTGATCCCTGTTGGTTGCAGTGTTTTAAATTTGTGGATTAGGAATGCTTCTCTGTATTTTCTGTCCCTAGTCGATTTGAAGCCTGACTGAAGAATGAACAATTTTAGTTCGTCGAATTTGTGATGGCGTTGATTAAAATGGGTCGACACTGCCTTCTGTTCATTCCGTGTTGTGTCAGCCCGGTGCCCGTTTAGTCTGGCACTCATTGTTTGTCCGGTTTCTCCGATATATTGTTTCTGGCAGTAGGAGCACTGGAGCATGTAGATAATATTGGACGATGTGCAGTCAAAACTGGTCTTTATATCGAAACTGAAATCGCTTGCCGTACTTTTAACCGTAGTGTCCCTTTGTAAATGTTTGCATGTCTTGCATCTAGGTCGAGAGCATGAAGTTACTGTCGGTGGTGGTTTCTTACCGAGCCTAGCATGCACCAGGATGTCCCACAGGTTTGTGTTGCGTCTGTATGTTACCCTTGGTGCGTCAGGAAATATTTTCTTGAGACGGTCGTTACCAGTTAAAATGGGGTGGTATTTCCGCAGGATATTGTTTATGTTTGGAAGCGCGTTTGAGTATTTCGTTATAAGTGCAGGGGGTCGTTGACTGTTAGCTTTTGTTCGTTTTTTAAGAACTACATCTCGTTTCAAAGTGGTTGCTCGTTGGAACGCATTATTAAGGGTTGTCTGTGGATGGTTTCTGGTGATTAGTGTGTTTTTTAGCGAGTGGAGGTGTTTCAGGTAGTCATCGTCGTCGCTACATATTCTTCTTAGTCTCGTTGCCTGTCCTACGAATATACCTTGTTTGCAGTGTCTTGGATGATGGCTAGTGAAATCTAAGTATTGTTGTCGGTCAGTAGGCTTCCTGTAAAGTGTGGTTTTGAGCTTACTATTTTCTAAATGGACAGTGGTGTCAAGGAAATTGACGCGTTTTCGAGGAGTTGAAGGTGAATTTAATGCTGGAGTGGAATGAATTGAAATGTGTGACGAATGCCTTCAGGGTCTCAGCCCCATGCTCCCATATCATGAAAATATCGTCTATGTACCGCAGGTATATGAGTGGTTTTTTTAGAAATGAATTTAGAAGTTTAGATTCTAGTAGCCCCATAAAAATGTTCGCGTAGGTGGGTGCGAAGGGAGTGCCCATGCTTGTTCCAAATACTTGAAGGTAGTAAGAAGAATTTAATTCAAAGTAGTTGAGTGTTAGTACCAATTCAAGTAGCGTGAGGTACACTTCAGTTTCGTGCGGGTGAGGACTTTGAGTTAGAATTTTTAAGAGTGCGTCGATACCTTCATTAATGGGAATATTTGTGTACAAAGCGGCGACGTCAAGTGTGACAAGTATGCTATCTGCTGGGATAATGGAAGCGTCATTCAGAGACTCTATTATGCGGAGAAAGTGCGGTGTATCCTCGACAAAGGAAGGGAGGTGGGTGGGAATATCTGCAAGATAGTTGTTCAGGAAAATTGATAAGTTCTCTGTGGGCGTGTTATTGTTTGAAACGATAGGTCTGCCGGGGATATCTGCGGTAAACAAGTCTTCTGCGGAAACCATATGGATTTTGGGAAGTAGGTAAAAGCGTCCTGCCTGTTTGTTTAGCGGATTTAAGAAGTGGTAATCGGACTGCGTGATTAGTTCTCTTGATAGTAAGTTTGCCAGTTTGTTCAGAATAAATTTGCAGAACTCTGAAGTGGGATCTGAATCTAATTTCTTATAATGACAAGGGTTGTTAAGTTGCCTAAAAGCTTCTTTTTTGTATTTTTCGGCTGGTAGGATAACTATGCTACCTCCTTTGTCTGCAGGTTTAATGACTATATCGGTTCTAGAAGCTAAGTGGTTCAGAGTAGCCTGTTCCGTTGGGGTAAGGTTTCTGCGTTTTCGAGCTTGCTTTGTTTGGTCTATAATTTCTTTCGAGACAGATTTAATGTACAAGTCTAATTCTGGACTCTGCTGCGCTTCCGGCGTCCACGTGCTTTCGGCTTTGAGAGGGATGGGATTAAGACTGGTTACTGCAGTAGGGTGAGCACGTGTTGATCACGTGTTACAGGAAAGAGCTAGGTTAGTAATTGGGGTGTTTGCTTTTTCGGCAAAGAATTCCTTAATTCGCAATCTTCGCGCAAATTCTGTGAGGTCTCTGTGAAGTTCATACTCGTTAAAATTATTGTTAGTTGGACAAAATGTAAGGCCATGCTTCAGAATCCGTTTGTCGCTATCACTTAGGGATTTGGAAATATCGACAATGTTGCTGTCAGTGTCCTGCGGCGGAAAATGCGTATCTTTTGTCTGTATCGAAATTGGAGGGCGGTTGTTAAACTGTCCAGATGTATTCGTATCTAGCGGAAATTTATCTCTAATTTGTTTATGCTGTTGTTTATCGTGCAGCTTGCGTTCCTTTCTGGCTACAAAATCTGCTAGTGCCTGGCTATCGCCCGAATTTAGTTCTATCTTACTAAGTTGATCATCGAGGGAATTTAACTGCTCTTGACAATGTTTATTAAAATAGCTATGAATGAAAGGGATGCGTCATTTGAAACCTTTTCTCATCGAGCGAGGAGTTCAGGCCTGAGCGCACCGAGGGAGCACCTAACATTAACTCGAAGTCCTTTGGGTATTGTCCTGTGCTGCGAGTAGGATTTGTAAGTGTGTAGGTGGAATCGGTAGTTAGTTTGTTTAGTGGCTAGTTTTCTGGCGACCAGGAAAATTCGTCTTTTGGGTTCGGGGCGATTGGTGCTGCCAGATGTGAGTCATCTGCGCTTGTGCCGAGTGGACCTCTTGACGGGTGTTGTGTGTTTAGGGGACTTCTGTTTGGGGGTGGTATCGGTGTCGAGGTCCGCGTCGGTGACAATCTGGGTGCTAGTGTGCGTCACTAATCGCTTAGGTGTCTGTGTGAAGTGGTCGCTTTGTTGTTTAGTGGCTAATTTCGGTGTGATTCCTACGTGCTGTTCCGCTGGTGTGGGATCCACGGTTACCGTCTGTGTGCCAGCGTCGCGAGTCTCTGGAGTGAACTGTGTGGAGGTGTCCTGGGTCCTAGCGGGGGCAGGCTGTGTTCGTTCAGGGGTGTTGTCGCTTTTGTGGGTGGTCTGTTGTTGAGTGTTGGCCAGAGTGGGAGAGGGAGCATGAGTGGGCTGTAGCGTCCGCCTAAATGTGTTTCTCAGCCGGTACTTTATGTTGTCTGCCATTACTTGGACGCCAAAAAAATTAGGGTGAAGTCCATCTCTGGCCAGAAGTGCCTCGGGGTCATGATGGATCTGAGCGTGGTGGATGATTTCAACGTCTTTTTGGTAATGTTCCATGTCCAGCAAAAAATTGTTGAGCTTAAACGAGTCCTGTGCGTGAGCTGCGAGTTGGCGGAATTGTGGCATGTGTCTGTGGTGCAAGTTGACTACCCTAGGAAGCACGGTTGTCAAGTGCAGTTTCGTGTTTGGTCTGTTGGCATGGACCTCGTGTACCAGTGTATTCATGGCCTCAATGGTCTGTTCCGCACTGCTGTGTTTCAGGTCATTAGTCCCGCAGTGAATGACGAAGTGCGTTATGTTCTGTGGTGCAGCGGCTATCAGTTTCCTTATGTCATTGGTTTTGGCGCCGCTCTGAAAACTAATGTATGGTGCATGTTCTCCGGGAGGAAAGTGATTGTGGATGTGCTTGTATTGACTATCACCTATCAACGCTACATGTGCAAATGAGAGAAGGGGGAGAGGCTTACCTGGTTCCGTCATCTTCCGTTGACTGAAGTCCATGGTAGAGAGAGGGTGCGGTAGATGGTCCTTGGCGATCACAAAATGAACAAGGGAGGGGAAAACCTCAGGTTGCTAGAGCCAACGTTTCGACAAGGGGACTTGTCTTCGTCTGGGCAAAGCGTTCATCATCGGCAGGGATTAAATAGGGCCTTCGCTCCCGGAAGCGCAGCAGAGTCCAGAATTAGACTTGTACATTAAATCTGTCTCGAAAGAAATTATAGACCAAACAAAGCAAGCTCGAAAACGCAGAAACGTTACCCCAACGGAACAGGCTACTCTGAACCACTTAGCTTCTAGAACCGATATAGTCAATAAACCTGCAGACAAAGGAGGTAGCATAGTTATCCTGCCAGCCGAAAAATACAAAAAAGAAGCTTTTAGGCAACTTAACAACCCTTGTCATTATAAGAAATTAGATTCAGATCCCACTTCAGAGTTCTGCAAATTTATTCTGAACAAACTGGCAAACTTACTATCAAGAGAACTAATCACGCAGTCCGATTACCACTTCTTAAATCCGCTAAACAAACAGGCAGGACGCTTTTACCTATTTCCCAAAATCCATAAGGTTTCCGCAGAAGACTTGTTTACCGCAGATATCCCCGGCAGACCTATCGTTTCAAACAATAACACGCCCACAGAGAACTTATCAATTTTCCTGAACAACTATCTTGCAGATATTCCCACCCACCTCCCTTCCTTTGTCGAGGATACACCGCACTTTCTCCGCATAATAGAGTCTCTGAATGACGCTTCCATTATCCCAGCAGATAGCATACTTGTCACACTTGACGTCGCCGCTTTGTACACAAATATTCCCATTAATGAAGGTATCGACGCACTCTTAAAAATTCTAACTCAAAGTCCTCACCCGCACGAAACTGAAGTGTACCTCACGCTACTTGAATTGGTACTAACACTCAACTACTTTGAATTCAATTCTTCTTACTACCTTCAAGTATTTGGAACAAGCATGGGCACTCCCTTCGCACCCACCTACGCGAACATTTTTATGGGGCTACGAGAATCTAAACTTCTAAATTCATTTCTAAAAAAAACCACTCATATACCTGCGGTACATAGACGATATTTTCATGATATGGGAGCATGGGGCTGAGACCCTGAAGGCATTCGTCACACATTTCAATTCATTCCACTCCAGCATTAAATTCACCTTCAACTCCTCGAAAACGCGTCAATTTCCTTGACACCACTGTCCATTTAGAAAATAGTAAGCTCAAAACCACACTTTACAGGAAGCCTACTGACCGACAACAATACTTAGATTTCACTAGCCATCATCCAAGACACTGCAAACAAGGT
Organism: Amblyomma mixtum; assembly: GCF_055824585.1. Taxonomy (NCBI): domain Eukaryota; kingdom Metazoa; phylum Arthropoda; class Arachnida; order Ixodida; family Ixodidae; genus Amblyomma; species Amblyomma mixtum. Next base: position 87,610,156 of record NC_143020.1, read on the forward strand.
ATATTCGTAGGACAGGCAACGAGACTAAGAAGAATATGTAGCGACGACGATGACTACCTGAAACACCTCCACTCGCTAAAAACGCACTAATCACCAGAAACCATCCACAGACAACCCTTAATAATGCGTTCCAACGAGCAACCACTTTGAAACGAGATGTAGTTCTTAAAAAACGAACAAAAGCTAACAGTCAACGACCTCGATCACTTATAACGAAATACTCAAACGCGCTTCCAAACATAAACAATATCCTGCGGAAATACCACCCCATTTTAACTGGTAACGACCGTCTCAAGAAAATATTTCCTGACGCACCAAGGGTAACATACAGACGCAACACAAACCTGTGGGACATCCTGGTGCATGCTAGGCTCGGTAAGAAACCACCACCGACAGTAACTTCATGCTCTCGACCTAGATGCAAGACATGCAAACATTTACAAAGGGACACTACGGTTAAAAGTACGGCAAGCGATTTCAGTTTCGATATAAAGACCAGTTTTGACTGCACATCGTCCAATATTATCTACATGCTCCAGTGCTCCTACTGCCAGAAACAATATATCGGAGAAACCGGACAAACAATGAGTGCCAGATTAAACGGGCACCGGGCTGACACAACACGGAATGAACAGAAGGCAGTGTCGACCCATTTTAATCAACGCCATCACAAATTCGACGAACTCAAATTGTTCATTCTTCAGTCAGGCTTCAAATCGACTAGGGACAGAAAATACAGAGAAGCATTCCTAATCCACAAATTTAAAACACTGCAACCAACAGGGATCAACATGTCCAGAGGAAACCTGGAATCTCTCAGGTACATTCCAGGGTCAGCATAATTTTAAATTAACAAATGTCTTGCACGTGGTCAGACTATTTCCTAGAACCTCACATAAGTATATTGTCGCTCCTTGCACCCTTCCCAAGTCATATCTTCCACCCCATTTCCGGCCTTGTCACCCTCTTCCTTTGTTCACCTTTTTTTTCTTTTTTTTCTTTTTCTCCTAATCCCCTGCTACCAGTTCTCGGAAACCATGACACTCCTGTTACCCCCTCTGCCCCCACTTTTTGGCTTTCTCTGAACACGAGCCATTCCCCCCCCCCCCCCTGCCTTGTCCTTCCTTGGAAATGTCCCCCTTCCTTTCTCCTTCCAGTGCCAGCCCCCCCCCCCCCCCCCCGTTTTTTTTTTCCCTTGTTACCATTTCCCTGTACCATGCTGACTAATCCTTTTATCTGAGTTTTGCAGATTCACCCAGCGCCTCCCCCCCCCCCCCCCCCCCGTCGCAGCCCCTTCAAAGCCTTTTGTTCATTGCATACCCCCCGGATATAGGTTGTTGCACTATTGCAGCCTAGCGAATGATGATTCACCTCCCTCCCCTCCCTGACACGCATCCCCTCCCACACCACTTTCTTTCCCCACCCCCGGGGCCTTCCTCCTCGGAGCGAAGGCCCTATATAATCCCTGCCGATGATGAACGCTTTGCCCAGACGAAGACAAGTCCCCTTGTCGAAACGTTGGCTCTAGCAACCTGAGGTTTTCCCCTCCCTTGTTCATTTTGTGATCGCCAAGGACCATCTACCGCACCCTCTCTCTACCATGGACTTCCTTTAGCGGGTCGCATTTGTGGCCCCGTCATACGTTCTTACTGCATTTAACCCTCACGCGAAAATTTCGGGGACAGAAACAGGAGTCCAGAAAGGGCATTCAATCAGGAAGTGAGTTCTGCGCAGTGCACCCCACCCGTACCAAGGCGCACTGCAATTGGACATAGGCTTCGTTGAACACTGCGGTTCTGTTCTGCTATCTTCTGCCATCCTTCTTACCTTAGTTAGAAGGAACCAACTTAGCAAACCTGGATGGCAACAGAAAGCAGTGCCAGGGGAATTTGATCGTTACGTTAAAACATAAACAACGATAATAGGTCGTGCTCAAGGGATTCCCTTAAGGTGCTGTGGATTTCAGTCACCATCACCATCATCATCACACTCAGCCTGACTACGTCTACTGAAAGATAAAGGCCTCTCCCATGTCTCTCCAATTAACCTTGTCCTTTGCCGGCTGCGGCCACCCTATCCCCCCAAACTTCTTAATCTAATCCGCCCACCTAACTTTCTGCCGCCCCCTGCCACGTACGTCTTCTCTTTGAATCCACTCCGTTACCCTTAAGGACCACCGGTTATCTTGCCTTCGCATTACATGCCCTGCCCAAGCCCATTTCTTCCTCTTGATTTCGACTAGGATGTCATTAACCCTGCGTTTGTGCACCCACCCACTCTGTCCGATTCCTGAAAATTCACGGTACACGTGTGATTTCTCTTTCCATAGCTCGCTGCGTTGTCCTTAACTTAAGCTGAACCATTTTCGTTAGCCTCCACGTTTCTGCCGCATAGGTGAGCACCGGTAAGACACAGCTTTCGTATACTTTTCACTTGAGGTATATTGACAAACTGCCAATCATGATCTGAGAGAACCTGCCATATGCTCTCTCCCCCCCCCCCCATTTTTATTCTTCTAGTTATTTCCCTCTCACGATCCAGATCAGCAACCACTACCTAAGTACACGTATTCCCTTACCACTTCCAGCATCTCGCTGCCAATTGTGAACTGCTGTTCACAGTTACTCATAAGTATCATCATGAGCGCAGTCACAAGACTAAAAAGGAAACATGAATATTAAAAAAAATATTTGCAATTTAAAAAGAGGAAAATAAATGTTTATATTTTGTTTCTAGCAGTAGCTTTGAGTTCAGATGGATGCTAATTAGTACTTACTGCATGGCTGAAATCTACTCTTCTTTGGGCTATTTACCTTAAGGCATTATACTAATGATGTTACCAATGGTCTTTAGCTGCGAGCTAATCTTTCTTCCAGTACGCCGCTGAAATACCCCTGTGGACCTCAAGAAGTTTGCAGCCCCCGAATAAAAGAAACGTCGTTCTATACGCTAGCAGTACACAGTGCTGGTGTAATTAAAAATTAAGAAGTAAAAAACCTATACTTTTTAAAAAATACAGCTGCTTTTAATTAGCTTTCTAAACTTACCGAGTATCAGTTTCCTTATTACTGCAGGTGATGCACTAAGCGCCCTGACTTGCAGAAGCAATAGTAATTGCTGTCATTCCAGGTTTTCTTAAAGAAAGCACCGTATATTATATTTTAAACGCCTAATTCATTTCTAATCTGAAATATCTTGCACTTGTGTATTCAGAGAGAATAGTTTATTGCCACGAAAGCTAGAGAGGTAGGCGTAGGTAACGTCGGTCTGACTTGCTACCCCACACTGGCGAAGGACAACGACCGTTAAGGTTAGATATTGAAGGGTGAAGAGGTGACGAAGTCGGGATATAGTGAGAACCGGTTTTCCTGCTTTCACGAGTGATATATGAGACAATTTTTTTGTTGATTTTCAGAACACGATGGTAATTGCAATTATGAATGCACAATAGTAAATTCGTAATGGCAAGCAACTCCAAGGACGAAGGACTGCAATAAAAGAGTACACAGCACAGACGCTGACAAGTCAGCGCCTGTCCTGTGCTCTCCTCATTTCTAGCTTTTCGTCTTCTACGGTGTTTGCTTTGCCAACTCGTTCAACAAACTGTACGACTAAGGTATGATGGGGAGCTTCTATATCACTTTGATTCCGCCAGGTATCATGCTCGTTAGCCTTCCATCTTTGCATGGCTACATGCATGCGGAACGATTAGCACACTTTCTTAATCAGTGGAATGGAATTCAGAATCGAATTCCTCGCGCCCTGGCTTTGGTGCATACAGGAATAAATACCTCTCTTACATCAAATTTGGGTGTGATCGACCAGTTCACGATTATTTGAAAAATTCGGCTTGGAGGTTTTATGGTAACTAGTGTTTCCGGCCGCTGTGTCCCAGTGAAGTGCCTTATTAACGCCGAAAAAAACTATTCGGGCATAACATGACCATGAGGCTCTCAGAATGTCTTAACAAGCAGTAGTTGTGTATTGCTAAGACACAGACGCAGGTATCACCTTTGTGTTCTTACCTGCAAATGTGCTGCGCTCCCGTACGCTCCCAGGGCAAAGAGCTCGGCGCACATGGCCGCAAAGCCAACGACGTCCATCGAGAGGTTTAAGAAAGACCTGTTCGACGTCAAGATGTAGTATCCCCACGGCGAAGCGTTCAGAATGTTGAGTGGTACGCTGACCAGCAGGCACACACTGAAGATCCTGTCAAACCGCACAAATGCGTTCCACAATTGGCAGAACCTGGTATGTTGGGCCTCCAATTCAGATAACAAGATAGGTTGGCCAACAGCCAAGCTTTCTATGTCTTCGTTGATGCACTTGAGAAAAGAGGCGAACGCTCGGCTCATGTACATCATCCAGCTAAAAGAGATCATGCAGACAGTTTCGGCGAACACCAGGCTGAACACTGCGTACGCGACCTTCATATGAAGAGGTTCCATGTAGCCGTCGAATTCTTCAATCTCATCGCATATGGAGAAGAGCGCCGCGACAGAGAAGACTACGTTCAGGAGGACGATGAACTTGGCTGTTGGTCGAAGATGTGTGGGGCGCTGGAATGTAGATTCTATGGCTTCCATCTTGTTCAAGATTTCGCATAGCTCGTGCGAATAGGTCACCAGAGTCACGATGTTAGCGAGCTGTATGCCTACGCAGCGGACGAAGTAGAACATGAGGATGCACTTGTCAATGGCAGGCAGCGGTTCACCATTTTCGTCTTGAGCCAGGGCGAGAACATGGTAGCCATCCTGGACCATTACAAGTGCGTATAAGCACCACGACGAGACGGCGAAGGCGAGGTAAGGGCTCCCTATGGGTGCTGACAAGCGTGAGTTTCCGTGGACAGTCTTCCAAGAGAAGAAAGAATATCCGAGGAACCTGTGGAAAGTGCTGATCATCTTCACACCATCCATGAAGGAGGCATAGCCGAAGATCTCGCTGTGGATGGAGGCAGACCTAAGACGGACCATGTCGAAGACGAGGTGGGGAATTCAAGCGCTCACTTCATTCCAAAGGGATGAGACATTCAGATGAGCAAACGTGTCCTGCCTGTTCCGAAGTGCAGGTAAAACACCACCGGCTCCCTGCTGCCGTTCACCGCTCGAGTCGGTCATCACTGTGTTTCGCATGCCTTCTTGTTTCTGTTTATTATTTGTGCTTATTTCTGTCGTACCTGCCTTCCATTGTGGCAACACGCTTCGAGTGCCATTAGCGCAATGATGCGGCTATGGGCGCGTCCCTAGCGGTTAAGAGGGTCGCTGTACGCTTAGCTAATGTTTACCAAAGGCGAAGGGTGCGAACTCGAGGCCATGCTTGGCGCCGGCAGAATATTTTCATTATTATGTTCGTGGAACGCACGTCTGGCGCTTGCGGGAGCAAGGGGTGGGCCGGATTCTAGTATGTATTCAGTTTAGTTACTGTGACTCGGGCTAGCTTGCGTCATCTCATTAACAGAGACCTCCCCTAATACGAAAGCCAGTGTTTTGGCATGCACTAAGCCTCGCCATTACTTAGATTGGACGTGTACTAAAGTTTAAAAAGTTTGAGAAAGGCTGCAACTTTTTAATCTTTTGGTGAATGTCGGTTCAGTACTTAATGAAATAAAGTATTTGAGGAAAGATTGCCTCGCTTTTGGGGCCCTTAGTGCCCTTCGGGCCATTTGAGGCCCTTTTAACCGCATTCTTAGAGAATGCGGAGGCTGCCTGCTATGGTGTCTACAGTGGGTATCTAACGTTCTTGCAGTTTTGCGACAAAACATCGGTTGGCACCGGAATGGAATGCTGAGTCATCTACTTATAGAATGTTCGAGTACCTTCCATTCGATTAGCATATATGATTATAATAATCCAACCTTTCGATCCGCCTTATTCGACCAACTGATCCACTTTAGTTTGTTTTAGGGGGTGGGCCTAATTCCGAAATTTCGGGCGTCCTTTGGAATTTCAAGACGTGGCGACGGTCAAATTTGGTGGTGACCTAAGATTGATCCACTGCTGGTAACATGGTGGCTAGATGTCGTGACACTTTCAACCGAATTCATGGATAACGGTGAGTCCTGATACCATTACTGGGGAAGCGGTGCAGCGGTTAAGCGATGCGCCACTGCCCCGTCAGGTGGAAACGCAGCCACTGGTGGGGCTTTTGAGTCCCAGGTTGCCTTTCCCGAGCCTTCATAAAGGTCCTGCGCAGCGCCACGGTAGGCAGGTGGTAATAAAATTTTACTTGGCAGCGGTGCGCAGTTTTTTCTAAAACAGGTAGGCAGGTTTTGATGATCTTAGAAGGGCACGCTGCCTCTCTCGACTAATTAAGGAATTTCATGGCAGAGAAGGCGCAGATCTATTGAGAGACGGGAGTCTAAATGTTATCGCAGTAGTAAAAGCCCACACTGATCGCAAGACTAACCACGACGAAGGTTTAAATGATGTCGCAGTAATAAAAACCTACACAGATGGCAAGACAAAACGTTTCAGCTGCCGCATGGAATCCTTGTACTCGTTGAAGAGAAGTCAAACATTTATGAAACTGGATTTAAAAAGCTTCCCGGCAGTCGAATCAAATTCCGGATGTTTTTACCGAAAACCACAGATTGGCACCCGTTTGCGGAGAATGGCAGTATCTGGGATATACGCGAAAAAATAGGCGTCAGTCCTATCACGCGTCTTTCTTTCTAAATCGGCCGGGGATCGCGACACCTGCCTTTCGGTTCTTGGTCTTTTCTAGAACCCAATTTGCTCTGAAAGTTGTCTTTCTGTGATTCGAACGCGGTACTCTTTCGATACAGGTTGACTGCTGCTTGTCCTCTAGTCCCTTCAAAACCGTTTTTTTTTCAAGTCTTTTTTTTTGGTATAAGGGCGTGGTGTAGAAGTGCATAATTTTGTCTTGAGAAGAAAGCAGCCGTGTTTGAAAGATTGTTAACTTCCATTTTTTTTCTTTACGTTTGAGCTACGCTCTGTGATGGGGCGAAATACGTGTAAAAGCTGCTTAATGACAGTAAACTCGCTAGACTCTATCGGTATCGGGACGCCTGAGGAGACGGATACTATTAATATGGGAAAATAGCTGCATGAATATACAAAGAGAAGCCTGAAGAAAAGCCTAAAGTTAGCCTAGGCTGGACATCATGCGAGTCACTGATTGTAGCGAGCTTTATGTGTGCAAAATATGAGGATATAGCTAACGCGGGTGCACCCAGCTTAAGGCTCCACCCCACATAAGGCAGTGACTGTAATTATAAGACTAACCACCGTAGAAGATGCACTGAGGTAACAGAGTTTTAGGGACGGCAGTATTACCTATACGGCGCTAAGTACGGTTCCTTCATGACCATGACAGTCTTTTGCAAGGAAAGGTTGAAATACTGAGGAAATAATTCCGGTAGTAGAAGCGATTGCAAGGTCTGTTATTGCAGTCAGGTCTCTTAAACCTGCACGTTAAAGCATAAAGAGGCCAACTCTGCTTTTCAGGTCTCTTAAACCTGCAAGTTAAAGCATAAAGAGGCCAACTCTGCTTTTATTTTTCGCTTCTTTCCTAAACGTGAAAATCGCCAAGGGAAAGGCACATGGAATTTGGCTACTGTTAATTTGAGCCCCGAAATGCTTGTTTTTTCTGCGCACATGGCAGCGTGGCCACGTACGGAACTGAATTAAAAACAAATTTTCACGAAGACAGCGGTTCATGTAAAAAACTATTTGGGCACTTCGGCATCCTAAAGTGCGCTCGGCGAAAGCCTTTGTCGCGCTACTTCGACTGCCAGTGACTGCCTATGTTTGTTACGGTTGCACCGCTTGGGAGCCGTCCTCCTCCACTAGCTGCCGCACACCGAGTGACGACGGAGCAGCGCTCGACGCCGCCGCGCCTACAGCTCCACCTGTCGACGAAGACTGGCAGCTGCGCTCATCGATGAGTCACCCCAGGGGCTGAATGTAACGCCGGATGGACGGACGGACTAGCACCAAATGTTTGGAGAATAGTGCCAGGCTGACAAGAGCACGCTGCTACCTTGTGGCTAGGAAGCTGCCTTGATTAGCCTTGATCTAGAGTTAGACAAAAAGTGCCCTTTAAAGTATATTGCCGCGTGTCTACAACAATAGCCGCTCGGCGGCTGTTCGGCACGCAGCTCGTGCGCCACGCGGTTCGCTGCTGAAGAAGACGAAGCTCGACGTTCCATCCTGGCCGTCTCGGTGTGCGCTGGCATCATCTCGGTGTTGGCGTTCCTCTGCCGTCTGGACGCGGCGCTACCTGTACCAACTGCTACGTGACACTGGTGGAGGTTGCGGGCTCGACGTCCCATGTCCAACACCTCTTCAGACAGCCGCTCATCGAGTCCCGACCAGCTACCCCTTGTCTGCACGCCCGTTCACCGCAGCAGCCGCCGCCTCCTGGGACTGGTCCCAGAGTTTGGTCTTCTCCCAAAAGAGGCACGCACTCATCGACCTGGTGAGCATACCACCATGGCGCAGGCTAGCGCTTCACACTTGACGCTCCAGCAACCCCGCGTGCCAGCCAGCTTCCATGGCGTCACTTTCGAAGACGTTGAAGACTGGCTTGACCAGTTTGAGCGGGTTGCCGATTTCAACCAATGGAGCCCTGCGCAGAAGCTGCGGAACGTGTATTTCGCCCTCGAAGACGGAGCCAAGATTTGGTTCGAGAACAGGGAGGCCGATCTCCAAAGCTGGGATACCTTTCGCCAGCAGGTCCGGGACACCTTTGCTAGCACGGACCGCCGGGATCGTGCGCGGCGCCTCCTGGACGCCCGCGTCCAAAAGCCTAATGAGAGCGTTGCCATGTTCGCCGAGGACGTGACCCGTCTTTGTCGGCGCGCTGACCCAGATATGGCGGAATCCACGAAGCTCCGCCACCTGATGCAAGGTGTGAAGGACCAACTCTTCGCTGGTTTGGTCCGCAATCCCCCGCAGACGGTAGCCGACTTCATCAAAGAGGCGACCGCCATTGAGCGGGCCTTGCATCAGCGCTGCCGCCGAAATGACTCCTTGTGCGGTGAGCCAAGCGCCAGTGCGGCTTCTTTGAGCGTGTCCAGCGACAATGCGTCGCTGCGTGAGCTCATACGCGCGGTGGTCCGTGAAGAGCTGCAGAACCTGACCCTTGCCTCGTCTGATCCGACGGCTGCGGCTCTTACCGAGGTTGTGCGCGGCGAGATTCGCCAAGCATTTTCACCGCCTCCTCCGGTCATGCCGGAGCCACGGCCCATGAGCTACGCCGCGGCTCTCCGTTCCGAGTTGCCACCTGTGCAACGCTTGCCGTACCACCCGCCGCCGCCCACCGCTCCGTCACCGTCATTCTACCAGCGGCCTCAGCGAGGACCTGCCATGCGTCCACCGGCCCGGAAGGCGGCTGTTTGGCGCACTTCTGATCAGCAGCCGCTCTGTTACCATTGCGGGGAAGCCGGCCACCTGTATCGCCGTTGCCCCTACCGTGAAATCGGCCTCCGGGGTTTCCCACGTGACGCTCCCTGTCCCCGTTTCGGTGAGCGACCCCACGAAATAGAGGAGTACCTTGCTGCCCATGACACCACCTCTCCCTGCCGACCCCGATCTCCGTCTCCCGCACGCATCACGTCGCCCAGCCGCCAGGCTTTCTCAGATGGACGGCGGGGCCGGTCTCCAAGCCCGCGCCGGGGAAACTGAAAGCGGCGACCTCAGGGGGGAAGGTTGCTGACAGCGGATATAACGAAGACCCCCGAACGCCGCCGGAGCGCGATGCCGAGATCCCGATGCCGCCGCAGCCCGATTCTGTGAACCCGAGTTTCCCTGACACCGATGCAGTTAGCGCCGACCTCCGCATTCACGTTGACGGGCACCCAGTGACTGCTTTAGTTGATACAGGCGCGGACTTTTCGATAATAAGCAAGCACCTCGCGGATCGCCTCAGCAAGGTAAAGACAGCATGGGATGGACCTCAAATTCGTACTGCTGGCGGTCACCTCATGACGCCTGTCGGAAGATGCACTGCTCGAGTCACCATTGCCAATTCTGCTTTTGTTGGCACTTTTGTTGTTCTGCCGCACTGCTGCAAAGACCTGATCCTCGGAATGGACTTCTTGCGTGAGCATGGTGCCATCATAAACCTTCCTGATCGTCTGGTAACATTTTCGACCACTGGAACGATTTCAGCCGACACCGAACCACGCAGAGTGGCCCTGCGCATAATCGACGCCGATGTGACCGTGCCTCCGCGATCCTGTGCCCTCGTTACTGTCATTTGTGACGACCGGTGCAGTGCTGACGGCGTAGCAGAACAGAACACTGCGCTTGTGCTCTCTCATGGGGTCTGCATCGCGAGGGGTATCGTCACGCTACGGAACGGCCTGGCAGATGTCCTTCTAACGAATTTCGGGACCGAACGGCAACACATCGCCAAGGGCACTGCGGTCGCATACTTCGAGGGAATCGCTGAAATTAACGACTGCTTTGCCCTCCAGAGCGAAACGTGCAATTCTTGCACACCTCAGCTGATCCTCGACGTGAACCCAGACTTACCCCCAGCCGATCGGGAGAGCCTAGTCGGCCTACTGCATCAGTTCCAAGACTGTTTCTCGTCTACGTCGGCAGTCAAACAGACGCCTCTCGCTAAACACCGCATCATTACGGACTACAGTACCCGACCAATTCGACAAAACCCATACCGTGTCTCACTGAGGGAGCGTGAAGCCATAGCTGAACAAGTCAAAGAGATGCTGCAGGATGGTGTTATTCAGCCGTCGAGGAGCCCGTGGGCTTCGCCTGTGGTTTTGGTTAAGAAGAAGGATGGTAGTCTGCGATTTTGCGTTGACTATCGGAAGCTTAACCAGGTTACCAAGAAAGACGTCTACCCGTTACCACGCATTGACGACTCTCTTGACCGGCTGCGGCACGCGCGCTACTTTTCTTCGCTGGACTTAAAAAGTGGTTACTGGCAGATCGAAGTTGACGAGCGGGATCGCGAGAAGACAGCGTTCGTGACGCCGGATGGCCTTTATGAGTTCAAGGTCCTTCCTTTCGGTTTGTGTTCAGCTCCGGCAACATTTCAGAGAATGATGGACGCTGTTTTGTCGGGCCTGAAATGGCAGACGTGCTTGGTATACCTGGACGACGTTGTTGTATTTTCGCCAACGTTCGAAGAACACCTCCAGCGCCTCTTGACCGTGCTACAGGCTATAAGATCTGCCGGCCTGACGTTGAAGCCCGAGAAATGCCACTTTGGTTATGAGGAGCTCCTTTTCCTGGGCCATGTCGTCAGCCATCGTGGAGTCCGGCCGGATCCTGCTAAAACAGCTGCCGTCGCCAACTTTCCCACTCCTTCGGACAAGAAAACGGTCCGGCGTTTTTTGGGCCTTTGCGCGTATTACCGGCGGTTCATTGCCAACTTTTCCCGACTTGCTGCACCGTTGACGCATCTTACAAGAGAGGACGTCCCATTCGCGTGGACAGAACAGCAGCAGCAGGCATTTGATGAATTACGGCGACGCTTGCAATCCACGCCTGTCCTTGGTCATTTCGATTCTCGTGCGGAGACTCTCGTCCACACAGATGCCAGCAACGTGGGTCTCGGTGCTGTACTCGTCCAGTGGCAGGACGGCGCTGAGCGTGTAATAGCATACGCCAGCCGCACTCTGTCTCGTGCTGAATTTAATTATTCCACGACCGAAAAAGAATGCCTTGCCGTGGTATGGGCTGTGACAAAATTTCGACCTTACCTGTACGGCCGGCATTTTCAAGTTGTAACCGACCACCACTCTCTCTGCTGGTTGACGAACTTACGGGATCCCTCTGGCCGCCTTGCGCGTTGGAGCTTACGCCTTCAGGAGTTTGACATGTCCATCGTGTATAAATCAGGGCGCCAGCACAACGATGCCGACTGCTTGTCCAGATATCCAGTCGAAGCTGCGCTCGACGACGACGAACCGGACTTTCCTCTCATCGCAGCCGTAGACGCAGCGACTATTTCCAGTCAGCAACGTGAGGACCCGGCGTTGAAACCTCTCATCGACTTCCTGGAAGCACGTACCGAGGAGGTTCCCCAGCCCTTCGCAAGAACCCAGTCCTCCTTTTGTCTGCGCAACAACGTGCTGTACAAAGCCAACTTTTCTCCAACCGGAAGCGACTACCTCCTCGTCGTTCCAGCGAATCTCCGTGAAGAAATCTTGCAGGCGTGTCACGACGAGCCCACCGCAGGTCACCTCGGCTACGCCCGCACTCTGGCTCGGATCAAAAAGAGCTATTACTGGCCTAAGCTTGCAGCGACTGTACGACACTATGTGCGCACGTGCCGTAATTGTCAACGAAGAAAAACACCCCCTGTCAAGCCAGCTGGACTTTTGCATCCCGTTCAAGTGCCCAGACTCCCGTTTGAGCAAGTTGGCATGGACCTTCTCGGCCCTTTTCCAACATCATCTTCGGGAAACCGGTGGATTATCGTTGCCACTGATTACCTTACGCGCTACGCTGAAACCAAGGCCCTCCAGCGCGGCACAGCAGCCGAGGCTGCGAAATTTTTCGTGGAATGCATCGTCCTCCGCCATGGCGCTCCAGCACTAATTATCACAGATAGAGGCACCGCTTTCACTGCCAAACTCTTGGAATCCCTCATGCGGCTGAGTGGCACTACTCACAGGAAAACAACCGCCTACCATCCCCAGACGAATGGCCTGACCGAGCGCCTCAACAAAACTCTCGTCGACATGCTGTCCATGTATGTTGACGTTGAGCATCGATCTTGGGACGATATCCTGCCATATATTACTTTCGCGTATAACACGGCTCAACAGGAAACAACGCGGAGGACGCCCTTCTGTCTGTTGTACGGCCGCGAAGTGTCGACAATGTTGGAAGCAATGCTGCCCCATGATGGCCGCGACCCCGACGTTGGCGCCCAGGAGTTCACGCTTCGCGCAGAAGAAGCTCGACAACTTGCAAGAGTGCGCATCATGAACCAACAAGACCGTGACGCCCGACGTTACAACCGCCGCCACAGACTGATGACGTTCGCCCCGGACGACAAAGTGTGGGTATGGACCCCCATTCGACGCCGTGGTCTTTCCGAAAAACTGCTCAAGCAGTATTTCGGCCCCTACCGAGTTCTCCGTCAGCTAAGTGACGTAACCTATGAAGTTCTCCCGGATGGGGCTTCCCAGAATACTCGCCGTCAGCAGAGACCAGAGATTGTTCATGTAGTGCGGATGAAGCCCTATTTTTCGCGAGACATTCAGTGACTAAGTGCTGTGTGTTACTGTGTTTTTTTTTGTTTCTTTCTCTATTTTCTTGTTAAAGCATCGGGCCGATGCTCTTTCCGAGAGGGAGGGTAATGCCGCGTGTCTACAACAATAGCCGCTCGGCGGCTGTTCGGCACGCAGCTCGTGCGCCACGCGGTTCGCTGCTGAAGAAGACGAAGCTCGACGTTCCATCCTGGCCGTCTCGGTGTGCGCTGGCATCATCTCGGTGTTGGCGTTCCTCTGCCGTCTGGACGCGGCGCTACCTGTACCAACTGCTACGTGACAATATTAACTCTATGCCTCTAAAACCAAGCTGTGAGATCTGCTTCTGGGGCATGTGCTGCCATCTGCTTTGAGAAAACGAACTAGAGCATCACCTCAGAGACTAGTAGATTTTCCAGCAGGAGACATTGGGCGGTGCGCTTTTCAAATTGTCTCCATAGGCTAAACAGCGTTTTTTTAGAACTCGAGAAGACTGAAAGCCAAGAACAAGAAACAGTTTGTTTGCTAGGCAGGAAACACTACTGCCTTTAGGCGATTCATAGCCTGTTATATGTATCGCTCTGTTGACCACGGGAAGGTGCCAAAATTGCGTCAGGGTTACGTCAGCTGCCGCTGGCTTTTGTGATCAGCAATGCGTATCAGTGTAGAATGCAAATATATGATTACAAAATATAGTCATTCCAATATACTGGCCCAGATATAAATTACAAAGACTGAAACGTTTAAGGTCACACACACTCCGCCTCAGTATGCAGATCTGCGGTGTTTTCTACCACACCGAACTCCGAAACAGCATTCCACGTAAGTTTCATGCTGTATTACTAAGCTAACCTATTTCAGAGTGTGGTGCTCATGTCATAGCTGAAAATCTGCTCGTTTATGATTTACGGTTTATAGGGTTGTACTGTCCCAAAGCGACTCTGGCTATGAGGGACGCCGTAGTTAAGGGCTCCGAAAATTTCGACCACCAGGGGTTCTTTAACGTGCACCGACATTGCACAGTGCACGGGCCTCTAGAATTTCGCCTCCACCGAAATTCGACCGCCGCGGCCGGGGTTGAACCCACGTCTTTCGGGTCAGCAGCCGAGCGCCATAACCGCTGAGCCACCGCGGCGTCCCGTACTGGCATAGATACTGTTTTTAGAGCGCAGCTCTTTGGCGTCCGTTCCTGGGTTTCGCGTCGTCGTCGGCGTCGGCCTCGTAACCAGCTCCGCTCCCCTTTCATCCCCCCAGCGCTATCGGCGTCAGCGGCATCAGTCAGTCGCTGCTATCTCTTCCCTCCTCCCTTTATCGTGTTGTCCGCTTGCTGCGCGCGCTTCTGACCCCATCGTTTGCCGCTGGGTGTACACGCCGCCCCCCTCCCCCCTCTTCCTGCGAGTCTCCGGTTGTCAAAGCGCCGGCTCGAACTTAATTCCTTTCTTCGCTCCTCCTCCAATGCAACCCCTGTGCGGTGGCAATCAGAGAGCCAGATCGGTGGCGGCGGATCTGTATATGTGCACCGCCCGAGCCGAAATTGCGAATACGTGTGAAAAATAAAAAAAAAAATTCTGTGATAGCGCATACATGTGTTGCTCGATTTCTTTGCCTCAATCTATCGAAAAGGTGAAACAGCTTATTTGCTGCGCTCAAATTTCGCATTAGGAAGTAACGTAATCGTCGGTATTTTTTCTCCGGTTAGTACAAATTTGCATCTTAGATCGCAGTTGATAAGTCTTAGTTTGGGCCTTTTCGTCATGTTTTAAACAGGAAGAAAAACAGCGCGTACAAGTGGCAGTAACAGTACCAGCAAACAAATTTATTTTAGCACGTTCTAATGGCCCTGGGGTGGGGAAGAGGTACAGAGCTTCGGCAGTGGTCTTCCTTAGTCGATCACGCTGGCCTCTTCCGCCTTGGCCTGTGTAGTCAGCATGAGCTGGGCGCCCGGGCCGCAGTCGGTGAGAAATGTTTCCCACTTTTGTAGACTGGGGCTATTAATCTTGGGAAATAAAGGGTTCTTTTCTAGCCCCAGGTAACGTGGTACGTCATGTCGCAGCCCCCACACCTCACGCTCTCTTTCGTCTATCTAGCCGGCCAGAATTTATACCTAATTCTTCTTGGATATGTGTCGATCTGAAATCGTGTAAGCATGGTGGCCTGCCCTCTGGTGAGGTTTTCCGCTGGAGCCACGTACTTTTTACACTCTGCCAACGGCTTGATTGCGTCTTCGCAACATTCTGGCATGCGGAAGAGTTTGTCCAGCAAACCCATTCTCTAGTACGTTAACTATCGGGCAAGCAGAGGGTGCCGCCCCTTCACGTTTAGACACGTTTAGATAGAAGGTCACTGTTATAGATCAGCGTAATGCCTCGCTACGTTTTGCTCTGTTTTCGTTTCATCGCTCTATTCCTGCACAGACCGCGGCAGCAGAACATAACGAATAGTAGTTCAGGAGTGCAAACTGCTGGGCTAGTTGGTTCATATTGCATAGAAAGGGAACCAGCGAAAACAGACGCAAGACAAGAACAAAGAAGGCACACACCACAACGCTGGACTTACAACTGATTTATTGCGATGAAGAATTGCTCATTTTAAAAGAATTTCCTGCCTGCGCACACACCCTACAGACAATACACTTCGCGCACCACATGGTGAAATTGCCTTAAAGAAGAGTTGCCCTCATGTGATGCAGCAAAGTCTGGCGGAGCAGGTTGAACGGCTACAATGTTCTGGGTTTCCTCCCTCGGTTTTGCTGGCGGTGGCGGAATCCTGGGGGAAAAAACTGAAGTTATCTTCAAAGGCTGCCAGGCCAGTAGAAGTGCAAACAAGAAAGATGGAAGTCATGCCTTACTTCCACAAGACTTCACGTGGTCTGAAAAAAGTGGCTCAGAACTTTAGTGTCACTATGGCATTTTCTGCTCCTTGCAAACTGTCCGGTTTGTGCGCCCAAACCTCTGCAGACCTGCGCAGAACTGGTGTTTGCAAGACGAAACACCAGACTATCTTCACCACATGCACAGTGGGCGTGGTGTATTCAATCCCATTGTCATGCGGGAAAATCTACATAGGCCAAACCGGAGCATGCTTGAATGAGCGCCTGAGGCAACATCGCAGAACTTTGGGCACTGGCACAGGCAGCAATCTTGCCTTGCATGTCAAGGACCGCAAATGTTATCCTAGTTTTCACACTGCCAGCATTATCGGTCGGGGGAAATCTAAACGTGAGCGTGAGCTATTGGGGGCATTCTTGGTCAGAAAGAATAAGCAGAAATGCGTCAGTGAGCCGTACGTGGTTATCACCGAAAAGGAGTGCAAGTTTTTATCATTATAGTAGCCATGTCACCATGTGGTGAGCGAAGTGTATTGTCTGTAGGGTGTGTGCGCAGGCAGGAAATTCTTTTAAAATGAGCAATTCTTCATCGCAATAAATCAGTTGTAAGTCCAGCGTTGTGGTGTGTGGCTTCTTTGTTCTTGTCTAGCGTCTGTTTTCGCCGGTTGTCTTTCTATGCAACATAACGAATGTGCGTCTGGTGACAGCGCTCGTCACTTAATATGTTCTTGTGCAGTTCCGCTGCAGCGGGAAGTGCGGTGGATTTCCAATGTGGCTTGGCTCTTGGTGCAGGAGCGAACTTAGAAGAAATGCGTGCAACTAGAACGTTACTCCAATTCTGCCATACGTGGTATAGATTTCAGTGTCGTTGAATATTGCAGTGACGTTTATGTCGTAAAGAAGCAATTTTTAGTCTGACGCTATCCTTAGAGGTGTTAATTTAAACTACCTAAATTCTTCAGTAATAGCCTCTAAGTGACCGATTTGACATTTTGCAATACATACTGCCAAGCAAGCCTGCGAGTGCGCTTTCTTTTTGAACCTGGAGGAGTGCTACCACACTCGATGGACGAGACTAATCATGACTGGGCAATAAGTCTCTATAAGACGCAAAACCCACAATTCTTTCAGGGAAAATGTATGTCTCAGCTATTGATTACTGAAACAATATCGCTGCCGCTGTAAAAATCCACTCTAAGCATATGTCACACGCACTTAGCTGCAAAAAACAGAAATCCCAGCAAAATTCAGCGTGTTTTCTTTTCTTTTTGCTGAAAACATCTGTTTGCTGAAATTCCGGACCCCCCCTCCACCACTGCTCTTGGTTGGTGCGGACACACAATCGCGTAATACAGAAAATAAGTGAGTAAAAATAATCCATGAATACATCATAGCAAAGTAACTCTGGAATACGAGTACTTCATAGAACAGAGCTTGAAAGTACGAACTGATGGGCGAGTTGGTTATGCATGATATGATTGAAACAGCGCAAGGCCGAAGGCCTAAGAAGAGAGCGGAAGAAAGGAGGAAACGGATAACACACCGCTGTGTTGTCCGTTTCTTCCTTTCTTCCGCTCTCTTCTTTGGCCTTCGGCCTTGCGCTGTTTCAATCATATCATTGATAGAACAGGTAGCAAACATATTGTTTAATAATATGTGACACATTAGACATGAAAACACACGTGAAGTTTTCAACTTTTACAGCTACGTGCCCTTGTAGTGAAAGTCCCAAAGATACAGGGAAAGCACGTTTCAGCCTTAGACGAGAAACACGTAGCGAATCTTGCCATCACAGTTCGTTCACTGTGATCCATGGAACTCATTGCCTTTCATTGTAGAACAGCCAGCATGGCAGCTGACTAGATGACTACAATAGCATATTCAAAATACAAGAGCTGCACTTGTCTGCTGAGTTCGAAGTCGATAGCGTGTGGCCTCTAGTATCAGTACGGTACCAGCTTCCCAGTGACCACAAGCAGGATGATGTAGTCTCGCAGCCAAAAGTAGTAGTCGCTGTTGCAGTCCAGGCACAACTTTATTACACTGTAAAATGCCGTGACACACTCTTTACATAGAACAGTGTGTATGAATCAGGTATGCTTAAAATGTTTGCAGATAGCCCCAAGGTAGTTCCATTTTTCTTTTCAGAGAAAAACACCGTTGCCAGAGAGCTAAAAACAAGGAGGCGAAATGTACGAATGATAAGCTTGTTTTAAGGCTCATCATTTCACGGTCCTCCAAAAGCTGTCCATATGAAGAAGAAGCTGGGTGCAGAAATGTCAGAAGTGAAACACTTTCATTGAGTTGCACTGCACCTTCTCAAGACTTTGAAACTATGACACCTTTTTGTTCAGAACCATTTTATTACCACCGTTTTATTAGCGCCGTTTTATTGTATTGGCAGGGAATTGGTATTTTATAACAGACGTTTCACGGGAAAACAGTAGAACTGACCATACAGAATTTAGACCGTCATGATCGCTTGCTGCTGCAGTGATCATTGAATCATGCTTCAGCTTGCCGCAAAAGTTATTTAACAATGCCCTTCCTGCCGTCGTATGTACAGCAGTTCGTGCAATGTGTTCTAGCTGTTTTAATGTAGGGTGAGTATCGATACAGAGGTTCTGTTCTCGTTCATGTTTCACGTGATGTGGACAGAACTGCTTTTATCTACAAGTGCAGTATTGTTGGCACAAGACACAGTGGACTCTATACACAATGAGATGAATACTGATTATTTAGCTTGCCACTTGGATCGCATGGAGATCGACAAGGCCTTGCGATCAGAAGTTAATACTGTTGAGGAACGGCCTCCTGGCTGGGAATCAGCGAAGAATCGCTATAAAACAAAGGTCGAGCAAAATTCTGCACTGGGCTTCCAAGCTGCGCATTTCTGATTTCACTTATAAGTCTTCTTGAGGACAGCATTCCACATGGGGCAAGAAATGCTCTGACGAAATTTTAAAAGCCTTTAATGATCCTTATCCGCTTGATGCTTGGAGTGCCACAACCAGACTTGCCTTAAAGGTTTCATGAGGATCAATATTATCACAGTCGTCTCAGCAGCTTCAAAGGAAAATTTAAATACAAACTTAAGAACTGAGCGCTAATGCCGCTTTCTCAAGCATGCTTTTTGTTTTCTTCTGGTTAAGTCAATTACCTTGCAAGAAATGTAACAGAGCGCTAACCCAAACTGACTGCACAAATTCCTGCGTCGTACAGTTCGTTGGCCCCAATGGGACTAACGACAAAAGAACACGCCAATAGCTTTGGCCGGAATTCGGCGAGGAAGCCGCAGCCGTAACTGAATGCTCTTAACTATTTGCTGTGCGGTAATTCCATGTTTCGCAGAGATGTACAACAGGATCCAGATACAAACACCGCAGTGCAGTTAAACATGTGATAGTTATTAAGCCCCGTTACGTTATCGGTTTCATTTTTGAAACTGCAAAAACATTGCTTGTCTGATAACAGAGAGCATGAGAAAAGCCTTCGGCTGGTATTGAACCAATACGAGGAAAAAGTCACCGTTAACAAGACTGTTGACGCAATATAACTCTGCAGCAAACTGCGGTAGAAATAAATGACGGGCTATTTAGTGTGGGTAGGCCAAATGCGAATTAAGTGTAGGAGAGCTTCGGCTTTCAAACCAGTTTCTTTTTTAGGGTCCACTGCGCACGAAAGAAAAATGGATTAGTGACGATATATGCGGAACTGGTCATTATCTACTTCACATTCATAGATCCCCTGGGAGTACTCACACCACTCCTGGTACAGCGGTGCAGCGGTTAAGTTATGCACCAGTGTTTTGCGATGGTAGGTGCTGCCATCGGCAGGGATTGTGGTACCCAACCAACTTCTCTCGAGCAATGATTAATTCAACTGCCCCCTCCGCAACCTTACCCGGTGGCAGTGTGCTCACAATTTTGTGGTGATGTTGTGATGACGTCAATTGATCAGTGACCTAGGTTGCCAACGAAGCCACCAAGGTCAAGATTAGCCAGGCACACAGTGGCGAAATCGGTTAGGGGGGGGGGGGGGGGGGTCTTAGAACTAGCGGACGAAAACGGTAGAGGTGACATGAGATAACAATAGCTCAAAAAGGAACACGAGGGACGGAAATGAAAGGACGAAGACAAGCGCTTGTCTGCGTCGCTTCATTTCCGTCCCTCCTGTTCCTTTTGCTCTATAGTTACATTATGAACGATAACCAACATGCCCAACTTTCGACTTTGCTTAAGGTGACATGAGAGGCATAGCGAGAGCACATGTCTAACTAAAGAAGTGTATCGTAGGTAAAATGAAGGACATTTGCCGGGCATCTTAGCAGAAAAATCTACTTTGGCTGGGGGTCAAAAGCTTCAGGGCTTGGTGGCAAGACAATTCGGCGGGGAGATGAAATTATGAAGCCTGAAGATAAAGTGGCTGCAGATCTTCTGAGGAGAGGGCTCAGAGAAGGGATACGGCAGAGGCCTTTGTACTGCGCTGGACGTAATTCGTTCTGTAAGGCAAAGTTTACAGTACAAAAACATGCATGCTAAAATTACTTGCAATCACACCTAGGTCCTCAAGCAAAGCTTGCGTCGCAAGGTATAAAGTGCACAATGCCACTACTAACAATGTACCCCTAAATCAATTGGAGATGCAAGTACAATCGCAACTTTATACGCCATGGCCAAAAACATCAACTTATTCCTAAGGTTTCCAGTTCTTGCGAAAACCATGGTTCGGCTTTAGGTGGACGCTTCATTTTGCACATGCTTGAAACAATTTTCGACAACAGCCGGCCCACTACACTTCACCATCTCTACATATCCAGCGCCATCGCAGTAGCAATGTGTCAATTCCATTGAATTTATTTGAATCAATTTCTTCTCCACCTGCTTTTTCGTAGCACGGACAGACGGACGCCGGCTATTCTCGTGAACGGGAATCATAATGCTATCGTAGTAGAACGCACGGTGTCTCCAAATTGCGAAGACAATTTCAGAGCGTTCTCCCAAGCGTTTCGACTTGTTCCGGTATCTTATTCAGTTTGCTTCTGATATATCTTTGTGAATAGATTTTTATAAAATAGAACCTAATCGCGTTTTGTCAAGGGAGTACAAGGTGTATACGCACGTAGAACCGTTAACCACACGTGACATTCACTGGTGCAGACGCTGCGACAGAGGAGGTGGTGTCTGACTGGTAGAAAATGACCGTGTACGTGATGATGGCGCCGGCGATCTGTAAAAACAAAGAAAAACGATGTGGGTTTCTCGAATGTCTTAGATTATTGGCCATTAGCTGCAACAAGCGAAAGTGAAAGGATTTCGCCCACTGCTCTATTTATTGCAGCGCGTCTTTAGAAAGAAACTAAGATCAATATCTCTAAAATGTACTTTGTAGTTGAAAAAAATGTTCTCTCCGCTTGAGGGGATCACATCTCGTGTCCATTATTTTGGGACAAAATTTTGAACACTGAAAAATTTAAGCTGCTGTTATGGAAATATCGAAGGTACCTGTCCATTCTTCTAATGAGTATCAAAGTCTTTCTTTTAACGCGTTTCCATCGATCGAATCGAGCAGTTGAGACTGCCACAGAAAAGCAATGGAGGGCGCCTGTTACAATAGCAAACACGGTAATAGCACAAAAAAAAAATCAGGGCTGCCGTCGGGTAGTTGGCGGATATATTGGTTGTATACTGAAATTATGTGCCGAAATTGTTATACCAAAATTATATGGATATATGGTTGTTTTGCTGAAATTATATGAAAAAATTGCGTTCATAAGTTGCTTCCCACTAGGAAATGCTTTTGTCCAGAATTGTTGGGTATGAGCGGCTTTTTCGCCTGGAGAGCTGGCTAGACCGGCCACAATAATATCCTTCTAACACCGGTTGCGTGGCGATTTGTATAAAATTTCACTCAGTTGAACAAAAACTGTCATTAAAATTTCGTTCTACTCACCGAGACTATTAGGGGTGGTCCCACTTTGAAGAAGCCGCAAGCGGAAAAACAAAAGTCTTGGTTTTGGCAAGTATGACGAAATTCTTGGATCTGTAAACCGAGGAAGATAGGATTACTTGTGCAGTATCATATAGAAGTCGAACGAATTTTTCAAAATTATGAGGACGTAGGAAAGAAACACACGCCAAACAAATGCCGCACTTGAATTGATGCTTTACTGATCTGAACCAGAAATATATATGCACAAACCAGAAGACTGATACTCCTACCTCACAAGCGCTTGCCCCGCAATACCCTCCCCCTCCCCCTCTCTTCCCCCCCTCCCCTCCATCCCCCCCCCCCCCCCCCCCTGTTCTCTTCTTTAGGAAGCCTAACTCTTTGCGTGAAAAAAATATTGAAGCACTGCCTGCAAAACTTCGCCTCAATTCTCTATTTCTAAAGCCTCAAAAATTTTCGAGGCCCTTCTAAATGCGCTTCTGCCTATATATTTCTGGTTCGTTATAATAAACAATTTATTTTTTTTATTTATAAATACTGCGGTCTTGAACTACAAGACCATCGCAGGTGGGTACATGATTTGTGTAATACCCAAGGACAATGAAAAGGAAATACAGCAGACAAGGCGTCACAGCAACGAAATTAGTACATCACACTGTACTGTATCAAATTCACAACCTCAGAATATATATACTGCAGTCATAGAGCCAAGCATATAATTCAGTAAATCTAAACAAATTACTCATCAACCGAACATTCAAAATTTCTTCACTTGTTGCAGCATCTCCTCAAAATGGGACAAATTATTCTCTTCGACTATATGACCAGCAAGGTTGTTCCATTCGGTAATGGTTCTCGGAAAATAGGAATATTTGTAGCAGTTCGTTCTTGTGGATAAAGGTTTTACGGAAAGAGAATGTCTCAGGCGTGTTGCATAACCACTAGAGTAACTAACAATTTTCGAGATGTCAATGTTGTATTGCCCATGAATTAACTGGAAAAAGAATTTCAAACGACAGATACGGTTTCTATCAGTAACGGATGGTAAGCCACTATTTTTAATAAGATTAGTGATGGAGGTGCGGCCATAGGAATTATAAATAAATCTTACTGCTTTCTTTTGAATCCTTTCTAATTTGTTAATGTTAATCTTGGTATATGGGTCCCAGATCTTTACGGCATATTCTAAGATTGGCCGCACAATAGTATTATACGCAAGGAAACGTGTTTCAGGAGTAGCGACCCGTAGTGCACGCCTCAAGAAGAATATTTTGCGCAGAGCATTTGCCGAGATGGTATCAATATGTTTGTTCCAGGAAAGATTATTGGAAATCCATAGGCCGAGATATTTGTAGCATATTACCTCTGAGAGTGCACTATCGGAAGTACCATACTGGTAGAGAAGAGGATTCCTTTTAAGCGTTATTCTCATATATACTGTTTTATCAAAATTTATCACCATTTGCCACCTATCACACCAGCGCATTACTTTCTGAAAGTCATTATTTAGCCTTATTTGATCTTCACTTGAGTTAATTCGTTCATAGAGGACACAATCATCAGCATATAACTTAACATTAACAGAGAGATCTTGGACGATATCGTTAATATAAATAATAAACAAAACGATGAATTAAAATTCAGCGTTTGTTTTGCGTATGTTTATTTCCTAAGTGCTGTGTAACTTTGGAGTGAAGAAATGCATTCTACTTATCAAGGGCAACAAGCTCGTCTTTCTACTTTAACGTCTGGGTAGAGATCTGTCTGATAACGTCTAGTTTGTGCAAAGGAAGGCCAATTACAAAATGTGATCCTTCCTTCCTACAAGAACCACACAGCCAAAGCTGGTTTGGGATAAAAAGGTGAAAACGTAGACCACGCTACAAAACTGTACAACGAAGAAACCCTGATTTATGATTTTTGCGCCGAAGAAAGCAGCGCAGTGAACACCGCTGTGATGACTAGAAGTAGAGGAAATCGAAAATAATTGAAAAAAAAGCTTAAAATGGCGTACGCCTCACCTGTTCTCTCACTTCAGGCGTGTGCTCTTGTGAGATGAGGAGTTTGGTAAGCACATCCCAAGTTTTCTTTGTCTGCGAGAAAAAGAGCTGTTTTTACGGGTCACCGATAAATTTCGCCATGTCTGATGTCGGCCGCTGTGGACGCTATTATGAACATAGGTGTTTTTATAGCTGCGAAGTATTCATTTTACATAGCATATGCCACGTCAACAGTTACTCTGTAGGTGCTGGGTTCGGACAGAATCCGGAGTAGATAGCTTCGTTTAGGTTTATTATAATTATTGTGCAACCCGAAAAGAACGTGCAATGCCCTGCGGTGCCAACGTAGCCCTTTCGACGTCCACGTTCGGCCCTCCTTTTCATGCACACGATTGCTTACTGTTTTCAAAATTGGCAAATTGGTAAATTGGTTTTTGAGGAATTGAAATGGCGCAGTATCTGTCTCACATATCGCGGCGGACACCTGAACCGCGCCCTAAGGGAAGGGAGGAAAGTGGGATTGGAAGAAGAAAGAGAGAAAGGGGTACCGTATTGGAGGTCTCCGGATAATTTCGACCACCTGGGGTTTTTTAACGTGCACTGACATCGCACAGCACACGGGTGCCTTTTGCATTCCGCCTCCATCCAAATGTCGGTTTTTCGAAGAGCTGTCGGCCCTGGATTTGATTGCTGCGTCAAGGGTTATGAAGAGACCGATTTCATTGTCTCTTTATTGACGATTTTAGTTCACTGTTTTCAGAACTATGCTCGATGACCATTTTTATTCGAGCCGCCGCGGTGGCTCAGTGGCTATGGTGCTCGGCTGCTGACCCAAAAGACGCGGGTTCGATCCCGGCCGCGGCGACTGAATTTCTTTGGAGGAGAAATTTAGAGGGCCGTGTACTGTGCGATGTCAGTGCACGTTAAAGAACCCCAGGTGGTCGAAATTTCCGGAGCCCTCCACTACGGCGTCTCTCATAGCCTTAGTCGCTTTGGGACGTTAAACCCCATAAACCAAACCAAACCATTTTTATTCGCTAAAACTTCTAAACTCGCTCTGCACAATCGCCTGCATTGCACGTACTACAGGGAACAAAAGTGATATATTCCACGCGGCGGGAGCCGGAGAAGTGGAAAACTGCGGCATTTTGGTGAAGCTAAAGCACGATACATTGAAACGAGCCAAGCGACATGCCTGCTGATAATAAAGGTCATGCACTGGGCTTTGCACTGCAGTTTTCCGTTGCTCCTGCTTCCGCCGCGAGGGGTATACCACTTTTGTCCCCGATAGTACCGGCCCCGCGGTCTTGCTAGGTGTACTCATACCGCTGATGAGTGTCTCGGGGCGAGCATATGAAATGTATTACTAATAACGTGGTTAAGGTATAGACAGCGACACCTAATCAGGTGGTCGTGTCATAGACGTGAATGTTTAGCGACGCTTTATATTTGCCGATCAGCCCACCGACCACCGGGTCGCCGACGCAGTGCCTGGCCGATGTCGCCCGTCGGCCTTCATAGTACGTCATGTTAGTGTATTCTGATGTCACTAATATTAATTTTTATCGTTTCTAATGGTATGCGTCGCCAACTATCGCGCGAGCGATGGGTCTGGATCGTGAGGAGTAATTAAGGAGTCTTGGAGCTGAACTAAATATATATTATAGGCGTTAGTTGCATTTGAAACTTCTCCTTGCATGGCCTTACATACAGATGAACCCCATAATAAGATTTTTAAAGCCTAAAAGTTTGCTGCCTCAACCCCTTGACGGTCAATGACTTTAAACATTTCGGACGCGTCAGCCCTTGCGATCTCCTTACGCCACCCTTTCTCGGCTTCCTTCCTTTCTTTTTCTTTGTTTTCGCTTTCACGCCGTGTTCGCGCGGTCGCGTCTGACGAGTTTAAGGCACCAGTTCTTAATGGACGGTAGGCGCCTAATTTTATTGCGTGCCTTGTTCTGTTCTTTCAAATCATACGTAAGACATTTGAAACAATGGATCACTGCGTGCTATTCATTAAGATCTAGAAATAATTTAGAACTCAATTTCGTTCACATTATTTCGGTTCCATAAACCGACCTATGGTTGTGACATGTAGTTGAAGTCACGCGAGTCACTGGGAAAAAAGCGGTATAAAAGCTGATCTGCATCTTTAACGCACTAAAACGGGAGTACTCCAAGAGCTAGGATTAGAAAAAAAAAAACGTATCATCTGTTATATTTCCCGTTTTCATGACTGCAGATTAACAGCGTACTCGAAAGAAAGGATCTGTCTTTCGCATTTTCACGTTGTCATATGAATGCCTTACCGTTAAGTACTGTTTCACGCATTCATCGGATGTTTCAAGAAAGAATTTACTTCTAGCAGTTATGCCTTCTATATTCATTTCTGAGAACCTCAGGGTCCACTGCATTCAGCTTAAATTGCGTATACGCCAGACGAGAAACAAACTTTCCCAATTAAATCTATCGATGTTTCTTCTTTTTTTTTATCGATACCGCCTATGCTGGTGCGGTGTGAAACTGTGTCATATGCCGGACGTCATCAGATACGAAAACACTGCTCATATTCAAGGATGTGGTCAGTTTGTGCAGTAATTTTTTGAATAATGCATAGAAAGCCCTGTGAACCTTAGCAGCGGGAAAAAAACATGGTTATTCTCGCGATCTTACCTCGTTTAAAGCAGCGCCACAGTATGCAGCCAGGGCGCACAACTCTGCACAAAAGGTGATCAACCCCACGACGTCCGTGATGACGGCCAGAAAAGAATTGTGCGACAGCAGAATGGCATGTCCCCACGGCAAAACGTTCAGGATGTTCAGTGGAATGGCGACCAGAAGACCCACTCTGAAGATTTTGTCGCACTGCACAAAGGCGTACCAAAGTTCACAGAAACGAGCGTGTTGCGTTGCCAGCTTTGAGCGCGACAGCGGCCGACCGACATCCAGGCTTTCGATGTCTTCGTTGATGCACCTCAGAAACGACGCGAAGGCTCGGCTGAAGTACATCACCCAGCTAAATCCTATCAAGCAGACTGTCTCTGAATACACGAGGCAGATAACACAGTAAATGACTTTCATATGAACCGGTTCCATGTAGCCGTCCAACGAAGGGATATCAGTTGAAATTGAGAAGACTGCCGCCACCGAGAAGACCACGTTCAGGAAGATAATATATTTAGCCGTTGGTCGAAGACGGGTGGGGCGCGTGAATGACGATTCGATAGCTTTCATTTTATTGACGACTTCGCACAGCTCGTGAGAGTAGACAACAAGCGTCACAACGTTAGCCACTTGCACACCCAAGTAACGACCGACTAGAATGATGATGACGACCCACTTGTCGAAATCACGAAATGGCTTTCCATCCTCGTCTTGCACCGTCAGTAGGACGCGGCATGTGTCTTGAATCAAGAAAAAAGCAAGGAAGACCCACGAAAGTATGGCGAAGGCCAAGTAGGGACTGCGGACGGTGGCCGACACTCGGGATTCGCCATGCTTGTTCTTCCATGGGAAGAAGGAGTAGCCAATGCACCTGTGGAACCTGCTGATGATGCTGAAACCATCCACGAATGAGCCGTTGTCGAAGATTCCGATTTCGATAGACACAGACTGGAGCCTGACCATGTCAGCATCGAAGAGGAACCAGCTTATGGGTAGCCTTCTCTGTTCCGAATATCCGCTGGAATGCAAGAGTCCTGAGGACGACTGTTTTCGTCCGTTGGAGAAAGGGTGCGACACTGGTGCAGCCGCGCGGCTGGGTCAGAACGTTGCAGTGTTTACACATGCGCTTATGACCTGCCCCTGTTTATTGACTAATGCTCCGCTAAAGTCCATTAGCGTAATCATTCCAGCGGGGCTCAGTCTGCAGAGGTAAGGACGCCCTCTAGATGCTTAGCGTGTGCTTACGAAGAGAAAAGGAGAGAACTGACCCATGAGAAAGCAATTTCGTATATTCGTTTACGCAATCAAAGATTCCCTGCCTGAAAGACCTGGACTTGTTTCTTACGTGCACCTTGTAATTGTTGTGTAGGTTTTCTGTTCCGATCGTTTTCTGTTACTACAAGAATAATTGAGCTTTGGTGCAAGAACAAAAACATCTGAAGTGCAACAAAGAGTACCGATGTATGCATATTCGTTAACCTAACCGTTATAAGAGCTTTTAACTCCCTATCTTTGACTGCAGCGCAATGTTCGCACATGTTTAGGAGGATAACCTGTTTAATTGCAGGAAAAACGTTGTCCAAAGGGTCCATGGAATTCGCTCGAATCAAATCGAATGACAAAGTTTTTTTTTTCTCATTTTTGCTTTCAAACAAAAATCGTCAAGAAGCCTTAAATGCTGCCGAAGTTTTTCCGAAACACTGCTGAGGAGTTTCAAATATGTGGCGCTTCCTTTTTTCCTGGGCTATACGTGAGCATGTGTTGTTTAATATCTTGTTGGCTACAGCTGCAAGGTTTTTTTTTATTTAGAGATACTGTCAATCCTTTTAGGGATTTTTACAGGAGTGGATTAAGGACCCGTATACATTTACTCATACAGCCATACACACGTTTGTACACAAGAGTATGCGAAGACCACTACAAGAAAAAAGAGGCAAGCGCAATATATAAAAAAAAAACACTTAAGATACCGTCATTCATGCACTGACGTAATCACAGATTTACATTTATACATAAAAAGCAAAAGAAAGACACATTAGTGATGACATCACATCCTCGTTGTTCAGTACAGAATTGCCAGCAAGTTCAACAAATTTGTCAATTGTAGACTGCGAGACCACATTCTAATGTAAAGAATTCCACTCACGCACAGCTCGCGGGAAAAACGAAAAACTGTAAGTATTATTGGCACAAAAATATTCTTGGAATGTGAATTGATGCTTATGACGGGTTTCTCTGCAAGTATTGATAGAAATGTAGGTATCAGGATTTACTTTAGGTTATTCCATTTTGCGTTATTCTCAGAACAGAATATATCAATGCTGTCTGAGTTGACTTATGTATTCTAGCACATTTCGTATTTCCTGACGCCAACTGAATTATCAGAATAAATTTCGCATGTATTGGTTACTGGGTACACAACATGTGTCTGCTACTCTTTTCTATATGCAAATCGCATTAATGCTTTTAGCATTCATGCTTGGTAGAGGCGTAACAGAAGATCTCGCAACGGACGAATGCATTCGTAGGAATTCCTAGCATTCAGCGACAGACGTTGATTGCTTATGTTATCCTTACAGAATTGCTGGTTGTCTCGAATCAGAAAGGCAGCTAAGAATAAATAGCGTTAAACTAAGTGAAATGTAGTAGTGTCCTTGCTTGACAGATAAAACTATCCCAGTCCTGGGCCTTCAGTGTAGTGCGGCTTTAAAGAAATCGCCCTCCAGGCTATCGAGATCATTTAAAGCTGCGTGTCTCTATTTAGAGTTCTAAGCCACGAATCACGGAGTCCTTGCTTAGTCCCTTTTCCTCAGTGCAGATGATAGCACATGTTCAGGTAACGCAGTTTGCTCTTAAAGGGCGCTGCTCATCTACTTGCTGTCGCTTGATTGCTAGTGCCGTTGTCTCCCTGGGACTATGCTCTATAACATATGGACGAAGCACCGATTATTGGACTCTCCTGCAGTATTCATTCCTTTTGGATCAATCTCGGCTTCATGTAAACTAGACCACGTTGGTGGGAACGCAGGGAAAACGGACTTCAGTGTTCCCTACAGTCTTCCCTCCAGCAGTTCTATGAAATATTTGTAATGGCGTTTTCGGCTTCAAGTATTGCGGTATAAACCATTTTCTGCCCGCGAAGGTATCAGGATCTTTTTTTTTTTACTTTTAGTATTCATAAAAACAGTATCGAAAAAATACAGATAAAAACTAAAACACTAAGCCCGAACCTAGATATGACGCAAAGCCCCCAATTCTTTCAGGAGAAAGATATGCGTCAATAGGCAGTTTCAGCCGTAGGTAACTCATTGAGCTGAACTTCAAGCTGGAATTTGCGCTTGACTATTATCCGTGCACACAGTATACTTGACATTGCGATGAGTGATCTCTGATGAGAACGACACCGCCAGCAGAATACGGCTGAGTTTTTCTCTGCGATTTGTTTCCATCATGAAGGACTATATGTTACAGTATGTTAAACCCTTAAAATGAGAAGCAAGTCACGAACCTAGCAATCACACTTCGATCATTGTGATCTTTGGAACACATTGCCTTTCACTATCGAACAGCCAGCATGGTTGGTGACTAGAATGACTACAATAGCATACTCAAAATGCAAGAGCTGCACGCGGGTGCGGAGTTCGAGGTTGGTTGCGCATGGCCTCTGGTATCTGTGGGGTACCAGCTTCCCGGTGACCACAAGCAGTATGATGTGTCTCGCAGCCAAAAGCAGTAGTTCCTGTTGCAGTCCAAGCACAGCTTCATTGCTTTGTAAACTGCCGTGACACACTCTTTACATAAAACAGTGTGTATGATCCAGGTACGCTTAAAATGTTTGCAGATAGCCCCAAGGCAGTTCCATTTTTCTTTTTAGACAAAAACGCCCTTTCTAGAGAGTTAGAAACAAGGTGTCCAGAAGTACTAATAATAGCCTTGTTTTGCGGCCCGTCAATTCATGGTCCTCCAAAAGCTCTCCATATGAAGAATAAGCCGGGTGCAGAAATGTCAGAGGTGAAACACTTTCCTTGAGTTGCTCTGCACCCTCTCATGACCTTGAAACTATGACGCCTTTTTGTTGAGCACCATTTTATTACCACCGTTTTAATACCGTCGTTTCATTTTATTGGCAGGGAATTAGCATTTTATTACAAACACCTGAGAGGAGAACATTAGAATTGATGACAAAGAATCGAGACCATCGTGCTTGCCTGCTGCTGCAGTGACCATTCACACATGCTTGAGCTTACCGCAGAAGTTATTCAACAATACCCTTCCTGCCGTCATATGTCCAGGAGTTCGTGCAATTTGTTCTTGCTGTTTTAATGTAGAGTCAGTATTGGAACAGAGGTTTTGTTCTCGTGCATGTGTCACGTGTTGTTGAACGAACTGCTTTTATGCACAAGTGCAGTATTGTTGCCTCTGGCCTCATTTAAAAGGCAAGAAGCTGCACATGACATGGCTCTTGTGGACGTGACGAACCTTGAAGGTCAATTTTTTTTTTGTTGAAGGTGCGGAAGCTAGTAATATTTCTCGTCACGATAGCATTCATACTGAATGAGCTGCGCACTGAGGTTGCAGCACATGACGGCACACGTATGGTTGTCTCATTCTTTTTTATCACAGAGTTCAAAGATGGGGAAGTACGATTTCACCTTCCTGCTGTGTCTACAGTTAAAGCTGCTGTCAACATCGTTTCAAATATGTTTGTATAGTCATGGAACTGAAAACGAACCTGACCATGCAAAGCCTGCAAAGAAAGAATTGGTCATACTCACAGATACATACTCACAGATTTTGGCTACAAGACACAATGAGACAAAGACTGATTGTTTAAGTCGCTAGTTGGATCCCGCGGAGTCCGGCAACAAGGCCTTACGTTCAAGGCTTAATAGTGTTGAGGAATAGCCTCATGGCTTGGAATGAGCGAAGAATTGCTATAAGGCTAAAATTCTACACTGGGCTTCCAAGCTACGCATTACTGATTTCACTTATAAGCCTTCTTGAGGACAGCATTCCACTTGGGCCAAGGAACGTGCCGACAAACTTTTAGCAGCTCTTAATGATCCTTATCAGCTCGATGCTTAGAGTACCACAGCAAGACTTTCCTTAAAGGTTTTATGAGGGTCAAGATTATCACAGTCGTCTCAACAGCTTCAATAGAAAACTTAAATACAAACATAAGAACTGAGCGCTAATGCTGTTTTCTCAAGCATGCCTTTTGATTTCTTCCGGTTAAGTCAATTACCTTGCAAGGACTGTAACAAAGCGCTGACCCAACCTGATGCACAAATTTTTGCTTCGTACAGTTCGTTGGCCCGAATGGGAGGAACTGCAGAAGACCATGCCAATGGCTTTGGGATGGCATTCGGCAAAGAAGCCGCAGTCGTAATCGACTGCTCTTCACTATTTGGTGTGCGGTCATTCTAT
Source organism: Amblyomma mixtum (assembly GCF_055824585.1). Classification (NCBI taxonomy): domain Eukaryota; kingdom Metazoa; phylum Arthropoda; class Arachnida; order Ixodida; family Ixodidae; genus Amblyomma; species Amblyomma mixtum. The sequence continues at coordinate 87,642,218 of NC_143020.1, forward strand.
GTTTTGTGGAGATGTAAAACGGGATCCAGATACAAGCACCACAATGCAGTTAATATTTGATTGTTAATGAGCCCCATGATGCTATCAGTTTCATTTCTGAACCTGCAAAAACATTGCATGTCTCATAACAGAACGCATGAGAAAAGCCTTCGGGCTGTGTTGAACCACTACGAGGAAAAAGTCACCGCTAGGGAGACTGCTGATGCAATATATCTTTCTATCATGCTGAGCTAGAAATAATTGACGGACTATTTAGTGCGGGTAGGCCGAATGGGAATTAGCTGTACGAGAGCTTCGGCTTTCACATCAATTTCAGTTGTCGGCTGCACTGCGCACAAAAGGGAAATGGATTAGTGACCATATATGCGGAAATTTTCATTATCTACTTCACATTCATAGATCCCCTGGGAGTACTCACACCACTCCTGGTGCAGCGGTGCAGCGGTTAAGTTATGCACCAGTGTTCTGTGATGGTAGATGCTGCCACCAGCAGGGATTGTGAGACCCAAGCAGCCTCTCGCGACCAGTGATTAATTTAACTGCCACCTCCGCTACCTTTCCTAGTGGCAGTGTGCTCACAGTTTTGTGGTGATGTTTTGATGACGTCACTAGATCAGTGACCTAGGTGGCCAACCCACCCACTAGGAAAGTCACCTAGGTCAAGATTAGCCAGGCACACAGTGTGGGGCTCATAGAACTAGCGCACTCAAACAGTAGATGTCACATGAGAGGCATAAAGAGAGCACAAGACTAGCAGAAGAAGTGTATCCTAGGTGGAATTAAGGACATGTGTCGGGCATCCTAGCACAAAAGTGTATTTTGCTTGACGGTCAAAAGCTGCAGAGAGTGGCGTCTTGGAAATTCAGCAGGCAGATGAAATAAGAGTCCTGAACATAAGGTGGCTTCAGTTGTTGTGAGGAGAGGGCTCAGAAAAGGGATACCGCACAGGCCTTTGTCCTGCAGTGGACGTAATTTGTGCTATAAGGCAACGTGGCAAAGTTTACAGTACAAGGACAAGCAAGCTAAAATTACCTGTAGTCACACCTAGGTCTTCAAGCAAAACTTACGTTAAAAGGTGTAAAGGGCACAATGCTGCTAACAATGTACCCGGAAATCAATCTGAGATTAAAGCACAATCGCAACTTCACACGCCATAGTCAAAAACATAAATTTAGACCTGGGTTTTTCAGTTCTTGCAAAACTGTGCTTCGGCTTTTGGTGGGCCCTTGATTTTGCTTATGTTGTTTAGAGACATCGCTAAATTACATGAAAATCCTCGAAATTACACAACACGATGCCACGAACACTGGCACTTCCACATCCGCGCACAAACTATGGTTTTGAAACACTTAGCTATGCTTTGCCATACACATTAGATAAATTTAAGGTCACACAACAAAATATTACCAGCTCTTCTTTTTCTTTTAAAAGCATATGAGAACTCTTTTTCTAATGCGCCTGTATATTGATCACACGAGTACCATTATAAAGTGAACATATAATAATGTCTTGCATTTTTGTATTGGCCCAGTTTTTGTTGCACTGTACTGCTTCTGGCTGATTTTCGTGATCTGTTATCTTTTAATGTAATCTGTGTTTTCTGTCCTGCAATGCCGAGTATAGAAGGAATATGGGGGCTTTGTCAAGCTGCTCTTGAACGGCTTTTACTCCCATACACCCCAAACATGTGTGTAAACATGCTTGTTTGGAATAAACTCCAACTCAAGCTCAAACTCATATGCTTGGAACAATTTTAATCAAAATCTGGCCCACTGCACTCCACCATCTCTCCATATCCAGCGCCATCACAGTCGCAATGTGGCAATGTGGCAGCAGCAAGGTGGCAATTCCTTTGAATTTATTTGCATCAATTTCTTTGCTACCTGCTTTTTCGTGGCACGTACGGACGGATGCCAGCTCTACTTGCGAACGGGACCTGAAATGCTATATCGGTAGCACGCAAGACGTCTCCAAATTGCGAACACAATTTCAGAGAGTTCTCCCAAGCGTTTCGATTAGTTCGGTATCTTTTTCAGTGTGCTTCTGATATATCTTAGTGAATGGACTTTTATAAAACGCGATTTAGCCGTCTTTTTTGACGGAGTGCAAGGTGTATATGCACGTAGAACCGTTAACCACACGTGACATTCACTGGCGCACACGCTGCCCCAGAAGAGCTGGTGTTTGACTGGTAGAAAATGACGGTGTACGTGATGATGGCGCCGGCGATCTGTAAAAAAAACAAAGAAAAGGGATATGGGTAGCGCGAATCTCTCAAATTATTGACGATGAGTAGCAACGAGCGAAAGTGAAAGGATTCCGCCGACTGCTGTGCTTATTCAGCGCCTCCTCTTTACTTTCAAAAAGTATAAAGGAGGCGCTGGCTTATTGCAGCGCGTCTTCAGAAACTAAGATCAATATCTTTGAAACGTACTTTTGTAGTCGAAAACGAAAACGAAAAATGTTCTCTCCGCTTGAGAGGACCACATCTCATGTTCATTATTCTGGGACCGAGTTTTGAATACTGAAAAATTGTAAGATGCTGTTATGGAAATATCGAAGGTAACGGTCCATTGTTTTCATGAGTATCAAAATATTTCTTTTAATGTGTTTCTATCGATAGAATAGAGCAGTTCAGACTAGTATAAAAAAACCAATAGGAAGAGCGCTTTTTACAATAGCAAAAACGGCAATAGCAAAAAAAAAAAAAACTCGACTGCTGTTTGGTAGTCGGCGGATATATTGGTTGTTATAGTGAAAGTTGTGTTTTTATACTGAAATTATATACTGAAATTGTTAAACCGAAATCATATGATCTATGGTTGTTGTGATAAAATTATATGAAAAAATTGCGTTCACAAGTTGCTTCCACTCAAAAATTCATTTGTCTAGAATCGTTGGGTATGAGCGGCTTTTTCTCCTGGAGAGCTGGCTAGACCGGCCACAATAAAATCCTTCTAACACCCGTTACGTGGCGATTTGTATAAAATTTCACTCGGTTGAACAAAAACTATCATTAAAATTTTATTCCACTCACCGAGACTATTAGGGGTGGTCCCACTTTGAAGAAGCCGCAAGCGGAAAAGGAAAAATCTTGGTTTTGGCAAGTATGACGAAATTCTTGAATCTGTAAACCGAGGAAGATAGGGTTATTTACGCAGTGTGATATAGGAGTCGAACGCGTTTGTCAAAATTATACAGGACGTAGGAAAGAGACACACGCCAAACGAACGCCGTACTCGAAATCATGTTTTATTGACCTGAACCAGAAATATTTACGAACAAACCACAAGACTGATACTGCCACCTCCAAAGTGTTAGCCCCGCAATTATCCCCCGCCGCCCTGGGCGCACGCGCCATTCTCTTCTTTAGAAAGCGTAACTGTTTGGGTGATAAAAATATTGAAACACTGCCAACAAAAATTCGCCTCAATTCTATATTTCTAAAGCCCCGAGAATTTTCGACGCCCTTCTATATGTGCTTCTGCCTATATAATTCTGGTTCATATCAATAAATCATGAATTGAAGTTCAGCGTTTGTCTTGTGTATGTTTACTTCCTAAGCGCTGTAGAACTTTGGAGCGAAAAAATGAATTCTACTTATCAAGGGCAACAAGCCCGTCTTTCTACTTTAACGTCTAGGTGCGGTTTGTCCAACGTCCAGTTTGTGCAAAGGAAGGCCAATGACAAAATGTGATTCTTCCTTCCTACAAGAACTACACAGTGAAAGCTGGTTTGTGATAAAAAGGTGGAAACATAGACCACGCTACAAAACTGTATAACGAAGTAACCCTGATTTATGATTTTTACGCCAAAGAAATCAGCGCAGTGAACACTGCTGTGGTGAGTAGAAGCAGAGGACTTCGAAAAAAACTGAAAAAAAGGGTTAAATTGACGTACACCTCACCTGTTCTCTCACTTCAGCTGTATGCTCTTGTGAGACAAGGAGTTTAGTAAGCACGTCCCATGTTTTCTTTCTCTGCGAGAAAAAAAGAGGTGTGTTTAAGTGCTGCCGATGAATGGGGCTATGTCCGATATCGGCCACTGTGAACGCTGTCATGAACACTCGTGTTCTTAAAGTGGCCAAGTTTTCAGTGTACTGAAGCGTACACTTTCGATCCTCCTTTTGATGCACATGATTGCTGACTGTTTTGCATATATGTTGCTTTTTCGAAGAGCTGTCTACGCTGGATTTGATTGCTGCGTCAAGCACTACAAACATACCGATTTCATTGTCTCTTTATTGCCGATTTCAGGTCAGTGTTGTCAGAACAATGCTCGATGACCATTTGTATTCGATAAAACTTCTGAACTCGCTCTCCACAATCGCCTGCATAGCACGTACAAACCCCGCTGACTTGCTAGGTCTACTCATAGCGCTGATGAGTGGCTCAGGGTGAGCATATGAAATGCATTAATAATAATGCATATAAGGTGTAGACAACAACAACTAATCAGTTGGCCGTGTCATCGACGTGAAGGTTTCGCTCTGCCGCCTCATGCGTCAGCGACGGTTTATATTTGCCGATCAGTCGCTCGACGCAGCGCCTAGCCGATATCGCGTGTCGCCGTTCATAGTACGTCACTTTACTGTGTTGTGATATCACTAATATTCATTGATATCGGTCCCACGGTTATACGTCGCAAAGTATCGCGCTAGCGATGGGTTTCGATCGCGATAAAAAGCTTTTGAGTACTATTTGGACCTGAATTAAAATGGTTTGTTGCATTCGATACATCACCGTGGGTGACCTTACATACAGACAAATCCCATAAGAAGATTTTTAGAGCCTCAAATTTTGGTGTCTCATCCCCTTGAAGTTCAATAATTTTAAACATGTCAGACGCGTCAGCCCTTGCAATCTCCTTACGTCTTCCTTTCTCGATTGCTTTCCTTTGCTTTAGTTTGCAAACTCTTTCAAACTGAGTTCGCGCAGTCGAGTCTGACGACTTTAAAAGGGCAGTTCGGAAAGGACTGTACATGCCTAAATTTATTGCGTACTTTGTTCTTTCAAATGATACGTGAGACATTGGAATAAATGTATCACCGCGCCCTACGACCTAGAAACAGTTTATAATTGAATTTGTTTCATGCTGTTTCGGTTCCATCAACCGATCTATGGCTTTGACGTGTAGTTGATGTCACGGGAGGCACTGGAAAGCAGCGGTATAAACCATGATACGTAGTTTTAGCGTACATAAATCAGCTTGCTTCAAGAGCTAGGATTAAAAAAAAACGACGTATCATCTGCTACATTGCGCTTTATTCGTTGCGGCAGATATACAGCATCCGCCTACGAAAAGATCTCTTCCGTGTTTTCAAGTTGTGATGTCAATGCCTTACCGTTAAACACAGTTTGACGCATTCATCGCATTTTTCGAGAAAGGAATTTCACTTTAGTAGTTATACCTTCTGAATTCATTCGCGACAAGCTCGGAGCCCACTGCCTCGCACCTACCGCTTAAATTGCCTATACAACAAACGAGAAACATACTTTCCCAATAAAATCTCTCAGTGTTTTTTATCGACGCAGCCTATTTTGATGCAGTGTGAAACTATGTTATATACCCGACGTCATCAGAAGCGAACACGCTCCTCATATTCAAGAATGCAAGAATGCACTCAGTATATGCAATCACTTTCCGAATAAGGCATACAAACCCGTATATAAAGTAACACCCGCACAAAGAGTTACGCTGTGAAATAAAAAACTGTTATTCTGTTCATCTTACCTCGTTTAGAGCAGCGCCACAGTATGTACCCAGGGCGAACAGCTCTGCAGAAAAGGTGATCAACCCCACAATGTCCGTGATGACGGCCAGAACAGAATGGTGTGACAGCAAGATAGCATGTCCCCACGGCAAAACATTCAGGATGTTCAGTGGAATGGCGACCAGAAGACCAACGCTGAAGATTTTGTCGCACTGCACAAAGGCGTACCAGAGTTCACAAAACCGAGCGTGTTGAGTTGCCAGCTTTGAGCGCGACAGCGGCCGACCGACATCCAGGCTTTCGATGTCTTCGTTGATGCACCTCAGAAACAACGCGAAGGCTCGACTGAAGTACATCACCCAGCTAAAGCCTATCAAGCAGACTGTCTCTGAAAACACGAGGCAGATAACAGAGTAAATGACTTTCATATGAACCGGTTCCATGTAGCCCTGCAACGAAGGGATCTCACTGGAAATTGAGAAGACTGCCGCTGCCGAGAAGACTACATTCAGGAAGATAATATATTTGGCCGTTGGTCGGAGACGAGTAGGGCGCGTGAATGTGGATTCGATAGCTTTCATCTTATTTACGACTTCGCACAGCTCGTCAGAGTAGACAACAAGCGTCACAACGTTAGCCACTTGCACACCCAAATAACGACCGACGAGGAGGATGATGATAACCCACCTGTCGAATTCTCGAAATAGCGTTCCATCCTCCTCTTGCACTATGGAGATGACGCGGCATGTGTCTTGAATCAAGAAAGAAGCAAAGAACACCCACGAAAGTATGGCGAAGGCCAGGTAAGGACTGCGAACGGTTGCCGACACTCGGGATTCGCCATGCGTGTTCTTCCATGGGAAGAAGGAGTAGCCAATGCACCTGTGGAACCTGCTGATGATGCTGAAGCCATCCACGAATGAGCCGTTGTCGAAGATTCCGATTTCGATAGACACAGACTGGAGCCTGACCATGTCGGTATCCAAGAGGAACCAGCTTATGGACAGCCTTCTCTGTTCCGAGCATCCGCTGGAATGCAAGAGTCCTGAGAAAGACTGTTTACGTCCGTTGGAGAAAGGGTGCGACACGACTACCACCCCGCGGCATTGTCGGCACTGCACTGTTTACACATGCGGTGATGACCTGCTTCTCTTCATTGTTTAATGCTGTGCCAAAGTCCATTAGCCTAATCATTCCAGCGGGGCTCAGTCTGCAGAAGTAAGGACGCCCTTGGATGCTTAGCGTGTGCTTTCGAAAAGAAGAGGGAACTGACCCATGGGAAAGCAATTTGGTGTATTCGTTTACGGAAATAAACATTCTCTGCCCGAAAGACCTCGACTTGCATCTTTCGTGTGCCCTGTAATTGTTGTGCAGGTTTGGCGTTCCGATCGTTTCCTGTCACTGCAGGAGACATTGAGCAATGGTGCAATAACGAAAACATCCGAAGCACAACAAAGAGTACCGCTGTATGCGAATTCATTAACCTAACCATTTTAGAGCTTTTAATTCCCTATCTTTGTCTGCACCGCAAAGCTCCCGCATATTAAGGAAGATAACCTGCCGGGGATATTTTTCGTAAGACGCTGTCGAAAGGGGCCTTGGGATAAGCTCGTATCAAATCGAATGACAAAGTATTTCTTCTCCCTTTTGCTTTCAAACAAAAATCGTCAAGAAGCGTTAAATGCTGCCGAAAATTTTCCGAAACACTGGCAACCCATGAGCATGCGTTGTGTAGTATCTGGTTGGCTACAGCTACAACCTTATTTCATTTTGTGGACGCGATTTACAAACAGAGGATATCAATGTTGTCACTGTTGACATGTGTAATATTACCACATCAATTATTTCCTGTCACCAACTGAATTAGCCTCAGAATATATTCCGCATGTATGTGTTACTGGGTACACAACATGTGTCTACTACCATTTTCTATATGCAAATCGTTTTAATGCTTGGTAGCACTCATGCTTGGCAGAGGCGTAACAGAAGTTCTCGCGACTAATGAGTGCAGACCTATGGCGGACCATGTCGAAGACGAGGTGCAGAATTGAGATGCTCACTTCATTCCAAAAGGGATGAGACATTCGTATATACAAATGTGTCCTGCCTGTTCCGAAGTGCAGGTAAAACACCACCGGTTCCCAGCTGCATTCATCACTAGGGTCATTATTGTGGTTGCCCTCTGGAGAAATTGCACATATCTACAGTGGGGGTTGGTGTGCGTTCAGTTTTTGCGTTGTGTGTGCTCAGAAAGATTTGCCAGTCTTCTTTGGACACCATTCTTTTGCGCGCGTCCGCGTGTGTGCCCTACATCGTAAACACTCCTCCTTTCCCACTGGAATACCTCTTGTTGGGTTTTCTTCGTTTTGTTTCTCTTCCTTCTTTCCTGCCCTCTCTACTCATTATGCGATGTTTACTCTAGCAGTCCATGAAGTAATTCACATCCCTTATTCTTGTTGTTCTCGCCTTTCCTTGGTTTTGTATGCCTTCCATTTGGCCACCAGTATGTATGGCGTAAACGAAGTTTTTTTACTTACCATGAATACCTTGTTCCACAAACGGGAGAACAGTGATTTGAAAGAATCCGAGCGGCGAGACTAAAATGAACTAGGCTTTATATTGTGCGCGCTTCCTGACATAGAGCAGGTTGTGGAGGTGTTCGGCAAGGTCATATGTAGGGCCCATAGTATGGTGAAAATTTGTTGGAAAAATTAAGATTGACGAAGGTGAAATTTTTTTGTAACGGAAAAAATTCAGATAGTTATATGTTTTAAAGAAGCCAATTTTTAGACCGATGCTATTCATAAGGGTGTTAATTTAAACTACCTAAAGTATTCAGTAATAGCCTCTAAATGGCCCATCAGACATTCTGCAATACACACTGCCATGCAAGCCAGTGGGTGCGTTTTGTTTTTGAACTTGGAGGAACGCTGTCACACTTGATGTATGGGACTAATCCTGACTTGCACCGAGCCTGTTGCCTGTAAATGACCCAAAGCCCGCAATTATTTCAGGGGAAAGGTAGCTGTCAACGAGCAGTTTCAGCTGTTGATAACATCTTCAGCTGAATTTCAAGTTGCGATTGCCATTTGTCTCTTTTCATGCACTCACTACTTGCTATTGTGATAAGTGAACGTTAGAGTGACGTTACTAGCGGTACTATCAAGGTCCTCTCGATGATGCAGTTCATGCATGAAATGTGGATAATTGTTTCTTTGGGCATCCTCTACTTGATAAGTGCACTACTTGATTAGCATATGGATCAGGTCTCCCTTGTGTTCCCTCAATTTGAAACCTAAGGATACGAAGGATTTGCTGGCTAGGCTGAAGCACATGCAAGTATTTATGACACCGTAACGCTTCCTGTTGATTACTAATGCTCTGAGTGTATCTCAGGGCCAATTATCACCGGATACTCTGTGCGTTGCGATGCGTTATGTTTGGCAAGTAAACGTCTCTAACGTAATATTGTTGTCTTAATGCAGTGCGGTTCTGGAAAATATTATTTTTGGTAAGAATTCAGTACTTGGCCTCACTTTGTTTATTGAAACAAAATTGCTGCCGCTGTGCAAATCTACTTTTTATGGAGATGTCACAGGCACTGAGCTGCTGAGTGGAAATGCCAGTAAGCTTAAGCTTGTTTTCTTTTTTTATTTGCTGAAGACATTTTCTTGCTGGAATGCCTTAAAAATCCCCTCTGCTGTCTTGGTTGGTGCAGACACGCAGTCGCATAATACAGAAAATGAATCAGGAGTAATAATCCATGAATACAACATAGTAATGCAACCCTGGATGCAAATACTTCCCACAGCAGGTAGCATATTGTTACAAAATATGTGACGCCTGGCAGCTACCTTGACTTAGAGAGAATATAATAGCCTTTATTTCCATCAACATGATGGGGGAGGTTAGGGAAAAAAAGCTGGAAAGCTTGACTGGTTCCCGCCCCCCCATATCAAATACATGATTGCTTCCATCAAGGCAGAAATCAGCGGACAACAGAATACATTTCAAAGACATACACAAAACTCTAGACATACACAAAACTACAAATGCATATTTACGCATGGAAAATAGCAGACTTCAAGCCACAACAAAAAGAGCACAAGATCCAAGAAAGGAGAAAAAAAAAATCAATTCAGGAACAGTAGGATGAAGGTAGAAATGATCTTCAAGTAAACACACTTGAGCACGAAAAAAAAAATCTTAGGTCCTGCTTTGATGCGTTTTCGGGATGTACGGTGTGTCTATAACAAATATTCAATATTTCTGGCAGTTTATGTTTAATCATTTGCTTTCCGTAGTTTGTTCTGCATCTCTCAATGTTCCAGATTTCCCGACAACGTGTATCATGCGAAGGTATTCTCTTTGTTAAGGAAGCTAAGGAAGAAAGGAAGTTGATGTTTTGTTTGACATCTTTTTTGTAAGTTAAGCACAGGCGGTAAGGGTAGAGCTGGGTGATTTTTATAATCCCTAACTTTTCATATAAAGGCAAACTTGGGTGATCCCGTGGAACATTAAAAACATGTCGCAGCATTCGTTTCTGCAATGTAAGGACTCTTCTTAAATTTGTAGCAGTAGTACTCCCCCAGACTAAGTGGGCATAATTAATGTGAGAGTCAAATAAAGGTTTGGTTTGGTTTATGGGGTTTAACGTCCCAAAGCGACTAAGGCTATGAGAGACGCCGTAGTGGAGGGCTCCGGAAATTTCGACCACCTGGGGTTCTTTAACGTGCACTGACATCGCACAGTACACGGGCCTCTAGAATTTCTCCTCCAAAGAAATTCTAGCCGCCGCGGCCGGGATCGAACCCGCGTCTTTTGGGTCAGCAGCCGAGCACCATAACCGCTGAGCCACCGCGGCGGCGGAGTCAAATAAAGCATTGTAAAGAATGACCTTCACCTTTAATGGCAACAACTCTTTATTAATGTATGTAACTCCTACGATGCTTCCTACGAGAAGTTATTTAACAATGCCCTTCCTACCGTCCTATGTACAGCACTTCATGCAATTTGTTCTTGCTCTTTTAATGTGGAGTCAGTAGTGATACAGAGGTTTTGTTCTCGTGCATGTTTCACGTGATGTTGTCAGAACTGCTTTTATCTACAAGTGCAGTATTGTTGCTACAGGACACAACAGACACAGGACACAATGGGGCAAATGCTGGTTATGTAGCTTGCTACTTTGATCGCATGGAGTCCGACAACAAGGCGTTACGTTCAAAGCTTAATACTGTCAAAGAACGACCTCATTGCTTGGAATGAGCGAAGAATGACTATAAGGTAAAATTTTACACTGGGCTTCCAAGCTAAGCATATCTGATTTTACTTCTAAGCTTTCTTGAGGACAGCATTCGACAAGGGCCGAGGAATGTGCAGACAAAATTTTAACAGCTGTTAATGATCCTTATCCGCTTCAATAATATACAGAGAATTCTGTTTTTATCTGGAGGATTTTAAAAACAATCCTGTGAGCAAACTACTGGCCTAATCGAGAGAAAACTTCGCTCACGGGGTAGCATATTATGGTCTACGTTATATGAGACGTAATTAAACCTTGGTACTTGCCTGCATTTCCTGAAATTAAGAAAAAACTGCTGCCAGCTGCGAGTAAAGCGGTCGCAGACGCGAGCAAAGCAGCAGTCATTTCGGCGAGGAGAAGAGCCGCATCTTCGAAGCCAGCGCGCTACCCTCCCATCCACCGAGCCGGGGCGCCGTTTGCCTCGCCTTTTGGCAGATGGCGCGCCCTGTCAAAGCAGCTGCTTGGGCTCGCGTCTGAGACAGCTTTACCCGCAGTTTACAGCAGTTTTTTCTTAATTTCCGGAAATGCAGGCAAGTACCGACGTTTAATTAGATCTCAAATAACGTACACCATAATATGCTACCCCGTGAGCAAAGTTTGCTCTCGATTAAGCCAGTAGTTTACTCACAGAAATTTTTTAAAATCCTCCAAATAAAAACAAAACTCTCTGTATATTCTTTATCCGCTTCAATAATACAACTATCAGTTTTCCCGGTGAATCCGTGAAATCTGTGACAGGGAGTCTTAACTCTAGCGCACTGAAAAGGTAGAGGTGACATGAGAGAGGCACGAAGAGAGCACAATGATTAACGCAAGAAATGCATCCTAGGTAAATTTAAGGGCATGGGCCCTAAAGTGGATTCCATGAGAGGGGAACAGCAGCAGGAGTTGGCGGGAAAGAAATTGGACGGGCAGATGGAATTACGAATCCTACAGCTAAGTTGGCTACAGCTGTTGCGGGAGAGGCCCCATAGAAGGGATATAGCAGATTCGTTTGCCCCGCGGTGGACGTAATTAGCCCTATAAGGCAACGTGGCAGAGTTTACAGTATAAAGACAAGCATGCTGAAATTAACTGCACTCCAACCTTGGTTTTTCAAGCAAAGCTGCGTTAGAAGGAATGACTCCCACTCTGCTACTAACAACGCAACCATCAATAAATTGAAGATGTAAGCGCAATCGCAAATTGACTCATCATGGCACAAAACATCAACTTATTCCTGAGGTTCGCGGTTCTCGCAATACCATTGGTCGGCTTTTGGTGGGCACTTGCTGTCTGCATATGCTAAGTAAAACCATTTTCAGTTACAGTTGTCCACTGCACTCCACCATCTCTCTAAATCTAGCGCCATGGCAGTAGCAGTAGGTTTGTTCCGGTTCAGCAGCTCAATGTTCATCAGGCTCATAGTCATAAATTGCACAGTGCTGAAAAACAAGTTCTGGCGGCAAAATGCATTTGAAAACAGTTGGCACTTTTGAGCAGCATTAACGCGCGTTGGCATGATTGCAGATCCGTTGAACATAAACATCCAAGGGAGTCAGTAATGCAAAATTGAAATACTTCCGGCTGCTAACAAAGAGGTGCATCTGTATTTGATAAGAGTATCAATGCCGTCTTTTCAACCGCTGCGTGCAATTACGACACAGTTTCAAACAGTCCGTGACTTTATTCGTAACATTAGGTACACGGGTAGACGTGCAGGCTAGTTGGTGAACCATGATTATTTAAAACAGCGCAAAAGACAGGGACACAGATAGAAAAGACACACACAGCGCTGACTTACAACTAAATTTATTCATGGAAAATACATGTATATATACATAAGGCAAGATGCGCGAAGGCGGCAAACTGGTAAAATGCGCCAAAAAAATTGAAAAAAACCTAATGACGTGTCGCGCGCTTTGCCAAGTACGCCCGTTCTTTATCAGATAGCGCAAGAGAAGGGGTGCTGACACAAAGGTTACCCAGAGCTGATATCCTTTGGGCCTCAATTATTTCCCTCGTGGTTCGGTCCTTGCTTCTTTTGAAAGTTCGGCACCTATGAAACATGGGTTTACACACTTCCTGATTTTCTTTTGTGCATTCAGAGCAGTGAAGCGGCAGGTTGCGGTCATTGGAGGTAGCCAAATCATTTTTATGTTCCCTTAATCTGTCGTTGAGGCAACGCCCTGTTTGTCCGACGTATATTTTTCCACAAGATAGCGGAAGTTCATAAACTATCCCTTCAGTACAATCAACATACCTGTTTTGATGCTTTTTCTTGCATGCAACCATAGGCTTTGTCACGGGACAACTCATGCGACTAAGGCTGGAGAGCTTACACGGGGCGGAAAAGGCTACGCGAACGTCTGAACGCTGCGCTAGCTTCTTTAAGTTGTGCGAGAATGTATGCATATAGGGTATTACTGCCGTTTTTTTCTGCTTCCGTGATGACACTGTGTCGGGGCTATGTTCGCCTTTTTGTTCGTGCTTGAGCAAGGCCTCTGCGACAGATATCTGTAGATGCTTCGGGTAGCCTGCTGACGTTAGCCTGAACGACTGCCGAGCTAGCCGAAGCTAGCGCAGCGTAATTGGCTTTCGCCTACTAGAAGTAGGCGAAATCCAAAACGATTGAAAAAGAAAGCTTAAAATGAAGTACACCTCACCTGTTCTCTCACTTCAGCTGTGTGCTCCTGCGAGACGAGGAGTTTGGTAAGCACGTCCCATGTTTTCTTTGTCTGCGAGAAAAAAGTGATGTCGACCACTGTGGACGCTGTCATGAACACAGGTGTTCTTATTGTTGCGAAGTATTTAATGTACCGAAGCGTACTATGCCCCGTGAACAGTTACTCTGTAGGGGCTGGGACCGGACAGAATCAAGAGCAAATAACTTCTTTTAGGAAAACAGAATGCAATACATCGCGGTGCCAACGTGCGTCAAACACTGCACGACAAAGTTTCGGAATCAAATGTATCGACGTTTTATTTTTTTTTATCTACGCAAGCTATGTTGATGCGGTGCGAAACTATGTCATATACCGGACGTCATCAGAAACCAGCACACTGCTCATATTCAAAAATGCAAGAATGCGCGGAGTATGTGCAATGATTTTATGACTAATGCATACAAACCTGTGTATAACGTCACACCTGCATAAAGAGTTACGCTGAGAAAAAAAAATGTTATTCTCTTAATCTTACCTCGTTTAGAGCCGCGCCACAGTATGCACCCAGGGCGAACAGCTCTGCACAGAAGGTGACGAAACCCACAACGTATGTGACGAGGCTCAGGACAGAGTCGTGCGGCGTGAGGACATCATGTCCCCACGTAAAAACATTCAGGATGTTCAGTGGAATGGCGACCAGGAGACCCACACTGAAGATTTTGTCGCACTGCACAAAGGCGTACCAAAGTTCACAAAACCGAGCGTGTTCAGTTGCGAGCTTTGAACGTGACAGCGGCCGATCGACAGCCAGGTTTTCGATGTCCTCGTTGATGCACCTCAGAAACGACGCAAAGGCACGACTGAAGTACATGACCCAGCTAATGCCTATCAAGCAGACTGTCTCTGAATACACAAGGCGGATCGCACAATAAATCACTTTCATATAAACTGGTTCCATGTAGCCGTCCATTGAAGGGATATTAGCGGAAATTGAGAAGACTGCCGCCACCGAGAAGACCACGTTCAGGACGATGATATATTTAGCCGCTGGTCGGAGACGAGTAGGGCGCGTGAATGTCGATTCGATAGCTTGCATCTTCTTTACGACTTCGCACAGCTCGTGAGAGTAGACAACAAGCGTCACAACGTTAGCCACTTGCACACCCAAATAACGACCGACGAGGAGGGTGATGATAACGCACTTGTCGAAATCTCGATATGGGGTTCCCTCCTCGTCTTGCACCGTCAGTATGAAGCGGCATATTTCTTGAATGACGGAAAGAGCAAAGACGACCCACGAAAGTATGGCGAAGGCCAGGTAGGGACTGCGAACGGTGACCGACACTCGGGATTCGGCATGTGTGTTTTTCCATGGGAAGAAGGAGTAGCCAATGCACCTGTGGAACCTGCTGATGATGCAGAAGCCATCCACGAATTGAGCCGTTGTGGAAGATTCCGATTTCGATAGCCACAGACTGGGGGCTGACCATGTCAGCATCCAAGAGGAACCAGCTTATGGGCAGCCTTCTCTGTTCCGACTATCCGCTGAATCGCGAGAAAGACTCTTTACGTACGTTGGAGAAAGGGTGCGACACTGCTGCAGCCGCTTGGCTGGGTCTGGACGTTGCAGTGTTTGCACATGCGCTGGTGACGTACCCCTCTTTATTGTCCAGTGCTGTGCCTAAGTCTATTAGCTTAATCATTCCAGCGGGGCTCAGACTGCATAAGTCAGGACGCCCTCTGGATGCTTAGCGTGTGCTTACGAAGGGAACGAGAGGGAACTGACCCGTGGGAAAGCAAATTCGTATATTCGGTTTGCGCAAGCAGGCATTCCCTGCCTGATACACTTGGACTTGTTTTTTATGTGCGCCCTGTAATTGTTATGTAGCTTTTGCCTTCCGATCAGTTTCTGTCACTGCAGAGATCATTGAGCATTGGCGGAATAACGGAAACATCCGATGCGCAACAAAAAGTACCGCTAAATGCGCATTCGGTAACCTAACCTTTATCCGGGCTTTTAATTCGCTGTCTTTTTCTGCAGCGCAATGTTCCCATATGTTTAGGAAAATAGCTTTTTTAATTACCGGCTATTATTTTCATAAAAAGCTGTTCAAAGGGGCTTTGGGTAAGCTGGGATCAAATCGAATGACAAAGTTTTTCTTCTTATTTTTACTTTCAAACTAAAATCGTAGAGAAGCGGTAAAGGCTGCCGAACTTTTCCGAAACACTCCTAGGGAATTTAAAATATGGGGCGCGTTCGCTTTGATGGGGCCAACCGTGAGCTTGCGTTGCTTAATATCCGGTTTTCAACAACTGCTACCTTATTCCATTTGGCAATCATCTCAGAAAAGAGGTGTTACAGTTGATATGTATAACAATACCATAATATTATTTCCTCTCAGCAGCTGAATTATCATCAGAATATATTTGGGATGTATTGGTTAACGGGTATACCACATGTCTATGCTAGTGTTTTCTACATGCAAATTGTTTTAATGCTTGGTAGCACTCGTGCTTGGTAGCACTCATGGTTGGTAGCACTCATGTTTGGTAGAGGCATAACAGAAGATCTCGCTACGGACGGATGCAGACCTAAAACGGACCATGTCGAAGAAGAGGTGGAGAATTGAGACCCTTACTTCATTCCAAAGGGATTAGACATCCGGATATGCAAATGTGTCCTGCCTGTTCCGAAGTGCAAGTAAAACACTACCGTCAGGCCTCCTGCTATATTCACCACTTGGGTCGTCGTTGTTGTTGGCCTCTGGAGGAATTGCACGAACCTACTGTGGGAATTGGACAGGCTGCCTGGCACATTCAAACATTAGGAACAACTAAGATTGTAGGTGAAATTTTTTGTATTGGGAAAAAT
Organism: Amblyomma mixtum; assembly: GCF_055824585.1. Classification (NCBI taxonomy): domain Eukaryota; kingdom Metazoa; phylum Arthropoda; class Arachnida; order Ixodida; family Ixodidae; genus Amblyomma; species Amblyomma mixtum. The sequence goes on from NC_143020.1 coordinate 87,658,750, forward strand.
TCAGATTGTTATAGCTAACGAAGCAATCTCCTTGACGCAATGATCTTAGTCATCGCGATGTTTCGCATACTGGCATGTTCCTCTCCTGCACCTGCCTTCCATCGAGGCCACACGCATCGCATTCCATTAGCGCAATAGTACCGCCATGGGCACCGCCATATCATCAAGTGGTGTCTCTGTACGGTTTGCTAACCTCCGTCAAAGGGAATTTTTATCGTTGCTCTTTTCTTGGATTTCTCCCGCTCTCGTCACAAACAATCCGTCCCATCGTAATAGGTAATTAGTCTACAGCGCTTGTGTCGTGTTGCCGTCTTCGTCTGTTTTTTTTTGCGCTGGGAAACTGCATAGGTTTTAGAAATCAACGAGCTTAAGAGGGTCGAATGTGTGAAACCTGCAGGTAAAGCATGCGAAGTCTTTTTGGGCTAGCACTTGAAATAGTGAAGTAATCGCCGATTAAAATCCGGACGCCGTTCCAGCTTCTCCGCAGCGCACAACGCCAAGTGGGGGGCGCATGATGACGTCATCGAAGGTATGGGTACATCTCCAACGCACAAACGCGTGCTTTGAAAGAAAAAAACCAACGCCACCGAAGGCGAACCCTGCCGAGAGTTGTTTGGCAGCGTCTAACGCGTCAGGGCAGGGTGTGGCTGACGACAGCGGTAATTTGAAATCATACCTTCCATGACGTCACGCTGAGTTTCCCTGCACTTCTCTGGTGCATTGAGGAGAAGCGCAAAATTCAATCGTCGATTACGACACTATTTTAAATGCTAGTGAAAAAACACTTGGCATGCTTTACCTGCAGCCTATAAAGATCTGTTTCCTTGAATGTCGAGAAATTCTCAAAAAAGTGCTGCAGTTGCCCTTTAACCATGAATACGTGTCAGCTATCCCAACTTCTTACGTTAATTTAATTAGTCTAGTTGCCTGATCGGGCTTGATGCTCCATCGTTAAAAGATTATAGGTACCTAAGTTTTGGATGCGTGTTTTCGTCTTTATAATGATCCCAGAGCATTATTAGACATGAATTGCCACGTTGTATCCTCCGACGACCACTAAGTAATTTATAATCGAATTTCTTTCTCGTGCTGTTTCGGCTTCAGTTTCCATAACGGACCGATGACTATGACTTCAAAGTGTGGTTATAGGTCACGTGCAGCATAAAAAAAAAACTTAGATATAATCGCTGCTTCAATATTCTTTGTCATTGCGGCTCTCGAGGAAGGCTGGCTTCAGCACTGTAGTGAATTAAAACGATGAAGCAGCGATTATATCGCAGTTTTTCCGCGCCCCACGTGACATATAACCACACTCTGACGTCACAGCCACCGTTCGGTTGTTGAAACCGGAACCGAAACGGCATGAGAGAAAAATTTGATTATAAATTATTAACATAGTTTAAGAGCGTACGTTGTTGGGCTAGTCGGTCAATCATGGTGAACACAAGGGGGGGTACTGCGCACAAAAAGACAAGGACAAGAAGATAACACAACAAGCGCAGTGCGCTTGTTGTGTTATCTTTTTGTCCTTGTCTTTTTGTGCGCAGTACCCCCCCTTGTGTTCACCATAAATTATTAAGCAGTAGGGGAATAGCACGTGATGATTCATGCACAGCAATATCTTCCGTATCATTGTAAACAAAAAAAAAACATGCCACCAAAATTAGGTGTCTATACTCCTTTAATATAGACGTTAGCAATTGTTGCAGTTAATGTTTTGGCATGTTCTAAGCCTCTTGATTGCTTCGGCGGTTTGTGTACTAAAATAAAAAAAGTCGCAAAAAACTGCAACTTTCAAATTATTTGTTGAATATCGGCTTGAGTACAGAATGAAATTAAGACTTTGAGGTGAAGCGTTCTCGCACGTATACTGTATGACTTAGAATCTAAAACGGCATGATGGAAAGACAAAACTTTCTAGCTTTCCATTCTTTTCAATGAAGAGAAAACGAGAAAATCCAGCCAGCGCTGCATTCAAAGTACGCGAATTCATTCCCCCTCAGCGTAGGTTTCAATTTCTAGTGGGTAGAGTCAGGCTGCTGCTGATGATGATGATGGCAAACTTGGTTATTTTCAGCGATGGCATATCTTCAAAACCGATGTAATACGGGGCTTGGAAATTCAGTACACAACTATACAATTTTTATCGCTTCAAAAGCAGTAAAATCAGCCTTATGACAGGTGCAGTTGCCTGTTGCCTCGGGAGTCTTTAGTAAAAGATAAATACTGCCCTTGAAGAAAGAGCGCACAAATGATTCAGGTTGCTGTATGAAATCAAGTACAAAATCAAGTAGTTAACGACGATAGTAGCTTAAATTCAACTTGTAACTCCAAGTTGCTGTTAGGTACCTCTAGATTGGTAATTGGAAGTGAGGCTTCTATCCTAAGAAAATTAGATGACGAGAGGCGGTACAAAAAATTGTGCGGCAGAAGGAAATTGATAATTTGAACGTAAACATGGCGCTGCATTATGGGCTAAGCCCGCTCTGGATGAGCTTAGAATCGTTGCTGGCCTTAAGTGTAGTGAAGTAGTTTACTATACACTCAACTAGTTGCCATATATAGTGTATAGTGAGCTAATTCACTATACATTATATATGCGAGTGTAGTGGTCTGGTTCATTATGCTCGTATGCCACAAATAAGCAGCAACACCGCCTGTAAATTGTAATCAAGCTAATAAACAGAACGGCAACTCGAAGCAATAGCTAGCGCATATTTGTTTGTGTTGTTCGCATTCGGCTTTGCAGAAAAAAAGGCGAACTTGATACTTTGGTTCCTTTAATCAACGTGGTGGTGGATAAGTCAACTTTATTTCATAATAATGATGTACTACTTACAGAATTCGTTTATACCAGAGGATGTCGAAAAGTCAGGAACTGTAGGAGGGCCTTTTAAAACAACTATTATTGAAGAACAACTACATGTAGCAAATTCCGAAATGCTTATACAATACTGAACATGTTGATAGAGTGCAGTGGATAACAGTCGTTAATACTGCAAATTATTTCATGCATCAGAGAGGGTTCCAAAGCATGCACGAGCAACGTTAAACATCATGTAATTTTCTTCAGTTATTTCTACCGTAGGATCCGGCTGAACCAATATACCCTGTCGACGATAATTACAAGCGCAGTTGTAAAAGACGAAGAGCGGATTTGTAGGTAGAAATGCTTAGTGGCCCGCCGAAACTGGCTGGTAATGAAATCTGAAGAGTGGTAGTGAAAAGGTAAACAGTTTCTTTTCTGCAATTAAAATTGGGATCATTCAAGCGCGTATAAGGCCTTCAAATTAGAGTACACATTTGGAAATATTCCTTTGGGGCGTTGGGATTCTTAATGCGATGTTTATTGTCATTTGGCGCCCACTATGCATTTACGTGTATTACTCAGGTAGTCGTACAATGGCCGTTTAAGCTGTGAACTGCGTAGGAAGGCAGGTTGACAATTACTGTAGTCCGTGTAGCTACACGGAGCTTTGACATAAGTGAGGTAAAATAAAATGAAGCCACTGCATTAAAAGAATAAATGCATTTCTTTTCGAGGTTGTTTCGTATACAGTCTGGTATGAATCTGCGTGCAGTATTAACGTAAAATTGAGCATTGAAAGAAAGTCAGCCGTATTCGAAAGCTTTTACCTTCCTGCCGTTTTCTTTTACATGTGATGTGATGTGGATTGGATATATGGCGAAACGCGTCACAAAGAAACTTAGGGAGTGCAACGCTAGTTGCCTCGTAGATATCGGACTCCCTTATGTGTGGTTTATTATGTAATGAGCATACACACGGGAAAAAAAGAAATCAGTAAACAAGAGGGGAAGGCCTAAAACAGGCTGGGGTGAATAGCATACCTGGGATGAATAGTCACCCTTATGTGTGGAAAATTTAACATTGTAATGAACATGCATACAGGGCTGCTCAGTTTTCTGCAGGGGGAGTTAAGGCCGTAGCTGAAATTTGAGGAACAGTCGCTGTAGAAGAGGCTCTTGGTTTACGGGCCTCCTTGTGTAGCAGTAATCTATACACTGTGCAAAGGACAGTTCCTTCATTACGAGCTCAGTCATTTTCCTTCACAAGTTCATAAGCTGAGTAAATAATGCCGACCATTTTATAGCGATAGCGAAGGACATAGTCGAACTAAAAAAAACTAGCATGCTAAGGCATGAGGAGTTTAACCCTTCTTTCATTTTAACTTCTCGACTAATATTAAAATCTAAATTTTTCTTTTTCTGCTGAATACGTCGGAATGTATGTATATTACGCCTGAGCTGTGCGATGTTGCACTAGGTTAGACCGTAATATAGGGCCAAACTTGTTCGTTAAACGCCATTTTTAAGTGCAGACTGGTAGAAGAAACCGGAGACTTGAAGATTGAAGGGCGCTTTGAGCAAGCTGAACTATTATTTGAAGTCCTTTCTGGTGCCCTATGTTCTGAGCACTTTATTTCCGATTAACACATTTACCTTTTACATCAATACGCTTTGCAATTCCAAACTGTCGGCCACAAATTTTGCTTGCTGACGTTATCCTGACGAAATTTTTGGCTGCTTCCAATCATAAAGATAGCTGAGTACACTTCCTTGCTTAGTCGATAAAAATAATTCCTTCGCTGAGCATTTAGTGTTGTGCAGTTTGAAAGAAATTGCTCTCCAAGCTTGAGAGATCATTTGAAAACTGCGTCTCTCTCACAGGCTGGGCACGAATCACCGAGTCTTGCTGTAGTTTCTCTTCTCAGTGCAGATGGCAGCACATACAACACAAACAGCTTTCGCGGTTCGCTCTTAGAGGGCGCTGCTCGTTTACTAAGTGCCAATTTATTTGTAGCCGTATAATAACACAGTGGCCTTGTCATCCTAGGAATGTTCTCCATAACATATGCAGTGAGTGCTTACCATGTCGACTCTCCAGCAGTATTCTTCTCTTTTAAATTGTTCACCGACTTCGTGAAAACCAGCTTTATTTGAGTTCCGAATTAGACCACGCTTCCGTGAATGCAGAGAAAGCTAATTTCAGTGTTGCTTATAGTATTCACTGCAACGTTTCTACAGAAATATTTTAATGGTATTTGATGCTTAAGGTATTACGCTATGAATCATTTTTGCTGCCAAAGAAGGCATCTGCAGGGACGGTTTTTGTTTTACTCTATATAGCGATGGAAGCAGTGCGGATAAATAGAGTGTATGTCACAGTTAGTGCATGGATGTAATGCCTTGGCGCATTTTCCCTGTTCCCTTCTGATAGATTTTTTTTTGCTGCACAGAGCGCGGTAACAAAATGTAATGAATGTGCGCCTTGAGCCAGTTCGTGTGCAAGGCCGATGCAGCGGGAACAGCGGTGGTATTGGTTCCTGGTGCTGAACGAAGACAACTAAATGAAATGCGTGCTACTAGAACGTTATTCCACTGCTGTCGTACGGGGTTTGGACTTGAGCATCAGTGCATATTACAGCGACGTTTACGTTCCAAAGAAGACAGTTCTTAGCCTGACGCTGTTGTGAAAAGCTTTGGTTTAAGCAAGAGGTCTTAGATCTGCCTAGATGAGAAACTACGCTTCGAAAAGTCATTGGTTTTAATAGCCACTTTCCGTGTGCTTACGGATGATGACGCCACCATGGATACAAGAGGCAGTTAAAAGCTGTTGCCTTATGTCACCATTGCCTTCTAAAAAGCTTTTTACCTTTTTCCTTCTTTCATTCTTAATTTATCTGTCGGTCTTCCCAACCTGAACACAGTTTACTTCATTCACCGCGAGGGGCACGGCAATCCGTAAACACCGGAATTTCGGCCCCCTACAACCGCCGTTTTTTTTTAGATGGCCCAATAAAAAGCTTCGAGCTGGATATATCTGAGTACTTTGGTTTAAGCTGCCTAAATTGCTCAATTAAACTGTGGAGGGTGCAGTTCTGCCATTCTGCAATACATGCTGCCACGCAGGCCTGTGAGCACGTTTTCGTTTTAAAAAGGCAAAAATTTGCCACACTTATTGCGGGACAAAAATTTTGACTGGGCCCAAACCTCCGGTCTGGAAATGACGCCAAGCGCGCAAACTTCTTTTGGGAAAGATGTGTGCCGTAGGGCAGTTTCAGCTGTGGAAACTCATTCAGATAAATTTCAAGTTAGAATTCGCACTTTGCTATTATCCTTACACACAGTACTTGGCGTTCTGATAAGTGATCCCTCAAGAGAACGAAATCACTAGCAGAATACTGATGAATTTTTCTCGATGATTAGTTTCACGCTTGGGGGACTACTAGGGAGATATCCTTATCACGGTATAGCTGGGAAAAGTAGATAATAACTCCTTTTTTGAACAGCCGCTGCGGTGGCTCAGCGGTTATGGTGCTCGGCTGCTGACCCAAAAGACGCGGGTTCGATCCCGGCCGCGGCGGCTAGAATTTCTTTGGAGGAGAAATTCTAGAGGCCCGTGTACTAAGCCATGTCAGTGCACGTTAAAGAACCCCAGGTGGTCGAAATTTCCGGAGCCCTCCGCTACGGCGTCTCTCATAGCCTTAGTCGCTTTGGGACGTTAAAACTCCATAAACCAAACCAAACCAAACCTTTTTTGAACAGCTTTTAGATAACAACTGCAAATTCCTGAGGTCTTCTGCGATTTTATTTAATTCGCCACCTGTGGATAAGGAGAATTTTATAATTAGGTTGATGTAAAGACGCGGACAGAAGAAAATCGGCCATGCTTGAAGCAGCCAAAGTTTTATGATACGTTACTAGGCAAAAAATAATAAATGGTTAGTGCATATGCAAGTAAAGTTTTCCTTTGCCCTGGCCCATCAACGAAGGAAACGTTTCTTTTTCCGTAACCCAACACGACAAAGGAGAGTGAACACGGAAGCATGGTCTATATTATACTCTCTGGGACTGTACATGCAAGTAGTTTTCTGGTCCAGTGATGACTGTTGCTCACCACTAATGACTGTCGGTTCATCTGAGAACCCATTCTTGCAACAGGGCAGAAAGCTGAGCTAGTTGGTATACATTCATTGTGAAAAATCCAGGCGCTAACAAAAAACGACATGTGTTAGTGACCCGTCGGTTGGCTTGTCTGGCAGAGAGAGAGGTTTTTTGAAAGAGCGATTGAAAACAGTGAGGTAATCTTTTCCTGCACATCGGTCGGCATGTGGCGTGTGATTACTCTGGGTTTGTTTTGGTGTTTGTTGTATATATAGAAGCTTCCGAATAAAAATTCTTGTAGTTGAGAGTAAGCGCTGTGTCCCCTCTGTGTCGTTTTTGTTAGCGCCTGGATTTTTCACAATGAACCCATTATTAGCCTGTACTAGAGGCGTTAGGATGTTTTATGTTATGCATGTAAATGTTCTCAGCATACTATAGCTTTTTTACGTACTGAAGTGTTGGAAAATGAAATATTGGTAACAGCTGAAATTGTAGCCTCGCTGTGTTTATATAAACTAAAACACTGACCTCGTGCAATCAAACTCTCAAAGCCACAAGCGCTTAGCTGCAGTAGAGACATTCGAGTAAAGCTCAGCGTTTTCTTTCTTTATTTGTTCAAAGCATTTGCTTCCAGAAATATCTTGAGAAACGCCCCTCTCCTTACTCCCTCTCTGGCTGCTCCGCACACAGAACCACACATTGCAGCAAATAACAAAACAAAGTAATACAATAAATCACAGCAAAGTAATGCAAGTAATGCAAAGTAATTCACAGCAAAGTAAAACAGCAAAGTAATGTAACAATAAAATAGAGATACTTGACACCGCAGGTAGGATAGAACTTATATCTGACACACTAGTCATGAGTCCACGGTAGAGAGAGGTTGTGCAGATCGTTCTTGATAACCACAAAGTGAACAAGTGGGGAAAGCCTCAGGGTGCTTGCCTGATTGGGCAAATGGATCTTGATAAAAGGAAAGGAAAACCTCAGGGTGCTTGCCTGACTAAGCAGAGGGTTCTTGATAACCACAAATTGAATAAGGGAGGGGAAAGCCTTAGGGTGCTTGTCTGTTTGGAGAGATGGTTCTTGATAACCACACAGTGAACAGGGATGGGAAAGCTTCAGAGTGCTTGCCTGGTTGGGCAGATGGTTCTTGATAACCACAAAGTGAACAAGGGACGGGAAAGTGTCAGGGTGCTTGCCTGGTTGGGCAGATGGTTCTAGATAACCACAAAGTGAACTCAGGGTGGGAAAACCTCAGGGTTCTTGCCTGATTGGGCAGATGGTTCTTGTTGAGCGCAAAGTGAACAAGGAAGGGAATGCTTGAGGGTCACCCTGAGACTGCTTCCCTACTGGCACAGTGGTATAGCAGTGAAACGATGCGCCTCTGCATCGGCAAGTGGCTGTTTCAAACACAGCCACTGGTGGGGTTTGTCAGACCCAGGTTGCTCTTCCCTAGCTCCCGGTCCCCTAATTTTTTCTGAGACAATCCTTCTGGAGGCTATCTCTCAACCAATGTGTTGATGCCCAGTTCCACGGTGGGCACGAGGAAATTCCACTGAATTTATTCGAGTCAATGTGATTGCGACCTGCTTTTAGAGCTTAAGCCTTACTTGATCCATTGACCGAAAACCCGTCTGGGGGTGTGACAACGCTCGATGAAGCCCATAAAAGATGACATCGTCATGCAACCTGGCAGATGGCTTTTAAATTAACGGCTGGTCGCGCGAGGTTGCTAGGAGCAACCTGTGTCCCACAAGTGCCACCGGCGCCAGCACCCGCAGTCCCAAGGCAGTGGCGCATCGCTTGCACGCAGCATCACTGCGCAGGGAGTGGTTGAGGACTCCCAGGGATCTATGAATGTTAAGCAGAGAAAGAGCAATTGTGCAGATATGGGTATTAACCCATTAGGTATCGCGTCGTACCCTTAAGGAGCAGCGCGGGCCGCGTTGCGGCGGTGACTGTCTTCATGGGGGCGTGGAACCGGCGATACCGAAATGGCGTTGCCGCTCACGCATTTACTGCTTTTCACGCAGGTATTCATCGCTGGTTATTCAAGTCACTGCTTTCATGCCGAGGAATTGTCTGCTGTGCATGATTCGTCTACGCTGGATACTGGTTCCTTCACCAAGCTTTCACCTGTGCTAACCACGGTCGACTTCAACGATTGTGTGTGCCTCGCAGCCGATTTTGGACATTGTGCGGTGCCAGTCAACCCACCATGGTTTTACAGCCCGTGCCACTACACTCTACAAAAGGCGGGAATCGTCACTTCATCGTTGGGGCGTGGAACCGGCGATACCGAAATGGCGTTGCCGCTCACGCATTTACTGCTTTTCACGCAGGTATTCATCGCTGGTTATTCAAGTCACTGCTTTCATGCCGAGGAATTGTCTGCTGTGCATGATTCGTCTACGCTGGATACTGGTTCCTTCACCAAGCTTTCACCTGTGCTAACCACGGTCGACTTCAACGATTGTGTGTGCCTCGCAGCCGATTTTGGACATTGTGCGGTGCCAGTCAACCCACCATGGTTTTACAGCCCGTGCCACTACACTCTACAAAAGGCGGGAATCGTCACTTCATCGTTGGGGCGTGGAACCGGCGATACCGAAATGGCGTTGCCGCTCACGCATTTACTGCTTTTCACGCAGGTATTCATCGCTGGTTATTCAAGTCACTGCTTTCATGCCGAGGAATTGTCTGCTGTGCATGATTCGTCTACGCTGGATACTGGTTCCTTCACCAAGCTTTCACCTGTGCTAACCACGGTCGACTTCAACGATTGTGTGTGCCTCGCAGCCGATTTTGGACATTGTGCGGTGCCAGTCAACCCACCATGGTTTTACAGCCCGTGCCACTACACTCTACAAAAGGCGGGAATCGTCACTTCATCGTTGGGGCGTGGAACCGGCGATACCGAAATGGCGTTGCCGCTCACGCATTTACTGCTTTTCACGCAGGTTAGTGACACATATTTCAATATATGTTTAGTGTATGCTTTGCCGGTTCCACCCCCTGTATTGTATGCATGCGTTTCTTCTCATTCTGTAGCACACAGACCCATGTTACGCAGAAGGTGTCGTTTTTCTTTATTTCGAAGAGCTGCGTTTTACCTTTTGCTTCTGGTTTTGTGCGGCGACATAGAAGTTAACCCAGGACCTAGCGATGCAATCCTGCAGCAGCTTTTGCAAGGCCAGACAGAAATTAAGGAAAAACTTGCAACTATCGAGAGTTATCAGGATGAAAACAAAACAGCTATGTCGGATCTGAATGCCCGTATGGCCAATTTAGAAGCAAAGATTGTAGGTCTTGAGGAAATGAGGGCCGCTGTCGAGGACTGTAGGGCGAGTAGTGAAAGACAGCGTTCCGAGTGGCAGACTCTGATGAAGAAAGTGGACGATCTTGAAAATCGATCTCGACGGTGCAATCTGCTCTTTTATGGAATTAAGGACGAGGATGAACGCGAGTCACAACCAATTTCTGAAAAACTTGTCCTAGATTTGTGTAGATCTACTCTGGGAATAGACCCCAGAATTGAAAGAGCCCATCGCCTCGGACGGTTCCGTTCAGAAGGAACTCGCCCAATAATTGTTAATTTTAGTTCATTCAAAGAGAAAGAGGCTGTTCTGTCAAATGCGAAGAAATTGAAAGGAAGTTCTACTAGCATTTCAGAGGACTTCTCTGAACCAGTACGAAACAAGAGGAAAATGCTATGGGACTACGCCAAAACTTGCAAGGGACCCAATGGCAAAGCACATCTGAAATACGATGTCCTTTACTTGAATAATGTCAAGTACATTTACGACGAATCTCAGGGGCAGGTAGTTCGAGCCTCTTGACAAGTTAAGCCGGATCACTCTGTTTTGTCGATTCTAGTACTAAACTGCAGAAGTATTAAGAATAAAGTGGACAAGCTACATGGTCTAATTGACATGGCGAGACCTTCCGTTGTGATCGGATGTGAATCATGGCTGGATGGGGATGTTAGCGATAGCGAAGTTTTTCCGAGTAACTATATCAGCTATCGAAAAGATCGACACAGGCACGGAGGAGGCGTATTTATACTGGTGGACGTCTTAGTTAGTTCTCGTAAGATGGAAATTGATGTTGGGACATGTGAGGCAGTATGGGCTCAAATTAGACTTTTAAATGGTAAATTACTATCAGTTTGCTCGTTTTACAGGCCACCTGGAAATCAGCTTGAACCCATCAGCGACCTAACTGATATGATCGAAACTGTTAAAACTGACTGTTTAGTTGTTGGAGGTGACTTTAACATTCCTGAATTAGACTGGAGCTCAGGATGTCTTCCGTCTAGAGCCAATTCAACAGTAGGCAAAGAATTGTTAAATCTGTGCAATTCATTCAGCTTATCCCAATTAGTGCTGCAGCCAACCCGTGGCAACAATGTTTTGGATTTATTATTCACTAACCAACCATCGGCAGCTTGTTCTACCCTTGTAGTGCCCGGTATCAGTGATCACAGTTGTGTTTTAGCGGAAATGAACTTTCAGTATGTTAAACTTGAAGACTGTGGCAATCGGCGCATTTACAGTTACCGAAAGGCAAATTTCCCCGAGATAGCCCGGGCACTTGAATCCTATGTCGATGTGTACGAAACATTGTCTGATTCACTCAGCGTTGATGAGCTGTGGCGCACACTGACAGCCAAACTTTTTGATTTGCGTGAGCAGCATGTGCCGTCATGGGTGATGACGAAACGTCGCAGCAAAAGCAAGCCATGGTTCACAAAAGCGCTGCGCAGAGTCGTTGAAAAGAGGCAACAACTATATGCGCGCTTCAAAAGAAATCCGTCGGAAGATAACATGGATCAGTTAAAAAAGATTACAAAGGATATGAATGCTTCGGTCAAAGAGGCTAAATTTACCTACTTTCAGTCTTTCGACATGCGTATCCAGGATCGCCCTAAAGAATTTTGGCAGTACATAAAAAAAAACAGAAAGGATGAATTGTCTATCCCGCCACTCGATCACAACGGAAGTATCGTTCATGATAATCTGGAGAAAGCCAAGTGCTTTAACACGTTTTTCAGCTCAGTTTTTTCTGCTGAGGACAGCAATAGCCCTGCCGACTTTCGCCTTGCCTTGAACTGTACGGAACCCATGGAGAACATTGAATTTGATCAGCGAGGAATTGTGTCGCTCTTAGAACGCTTAAAAGATAACAGTGCCACCGGTCCGGACGGCTTACCCACGATCCTGCTCTCTTCTTGCGCTTTTGCGTTGTCAAGGTACCTTCAAATTCTTTTCACAAAGTCATTACAGGAAGGCTCCTTGCCTGATGAATGGAGGCTTGCTAATGTTGTACCTATACATAAATCGGGACCTAGGAATGTTGTTTCAAATTATCGACCAGTGTCCTTGACCAGTGTATTATGCAAAGTTTTAGAGCATGTGTTTTATACTAGTATTATGAATCATCTTAGTATACATTCATTATTAAATACTAATCAACATGGCTTTCACAGTGGTTACTCGTGTGTCACCCAGCTTACCGAATTTGTACATGACCTGTCAAGTGCTTTAGATAAGGGATATTCTGTTGACTGTATATTTCTAGATTTTAAGAAGGCCTTTGACGTTGTATCACATTCCTTATTAATACAAAAATTATACTGGTACAACATAAATGAGAACGTTATTAGGTGGATAAAAGAATATTTGAGCGTTAGGCGTCAATGTGTTGTTGTCAACGGGAAACAATCGCATGAGGTGGCTGTAACATCAGGGGTGCCTCAGGGATCCGTCTTGGGCCCATTACTGTTCATAATTTACATGAATGACATCTTTTCAGGTATTTCTTCATACATGCGTCTTTTTGCGGACGATTGTGTATTGTATAGAATTATTAACGATCAAAGTGACTGCGATGCATTACAACAGGATTTGTGTAAAGTGGCCCAGTGGTGTGAGAACTGGAGAATGCATATTAACTTACAAAAATCTGTACATATGTGTTTCACTAAAAAGAAGGTTCCCCATAGTTTCACTTATAACATAAATAATAGCAGACTGCTTTCAGTGTTGGAATTTAAATATCTTGGTGTATATTTAACAAGTTCAATGTCTTGGCATCGTCACGTGCATTTCGTTACTGCCAAAGCCTGTCGTGTTTTAGGTTTCCTGCGACGTAACGCTAAACTTTTCCCTTTAAAGACTAAAGAACTGCTGTATAATACAAACGTTAGAAGCATACTTGAGTATGCTTGCACTGTCTGGGATCCGAAAACCTTGCTTGACGTTCAAAAGCTAGAAAGAGTTCAGAATTTGGCCGTTCGTTTTGTTTTCAATAACTATGGGCGATATTTTAGTGTAACGAGCGCGAAAAAATCTTTGGGTTGGGACTCACTTCAAAAACGTAGGAAAGTACTGCGTTTAAAATTATTTCATAATATATTTCATTCTAGAACTGGAATAGACAGAACCAAATATATAGCCAACCCTGATTACGTGTCTTTACGTAGAGATAATTCACTTAAAGTTAAAGAATACAGGTGCCGGACTGACCTTTTTAAAATGTCTTTTTTCCCCAAAACGGTTTCGGAATGGAACAAGCTGCCTGAGGAAGTAGTGTCCATATTATCAAATGATTCATTTTCTTCCATGCTGTGACATTTTTTTGTGTATAATAATTCCGTGTTCTTTCTATCTCATTGTTATCTTTTTTTTTTGTAACCACCTGCACGCGGTGGCATTTGTGTACTTTTTCTTCTACCCCCCCACTGTAATGCCAGCCAATGGCGCTGTGGGTATGATGATAAATGATAAATAAATGAAGTTAGCGCGCCCATCAGAAAGGGTGAGGCGGCGTCGCGGCGAGGGCTACGCAGAGCCATGCAGAGTTAGAACAGTCAGCTGCGTGGCATCGGGTTACATCACGCCGCAGTGCTGTGACGGGCTGTCGCCCTCTCCCACATAAGCATTGTTGAATGTCTCTGCCGACTTTTTTTCTTTCTTTTTTTCTGTGGCGGGGACGGACGGCTTTTCTCGTCAACGGGTTGTCATATCTGCCGCATTAATACGTCTGGCGTATCCAAAGCGAGATCTCATTTTCAGACCTTTCTTAGCAGCGTTTACACTAATACTGTGAACTTTTGCTGTTCGCTTCTTTTTACAGCGTGCATCGCGCTTTCGTCACGCGAGTGCAGGATGTAAAGGTTCGTAGAATCATTAACGATCGGTGACATTCACTGGCCCGGACACAGTGTCGGGGGAGCTGTTGTCTGACTGGTAGAGAATGACCGTGTAGGTGATGATGGCGCTGGCGATCTGTAAAAACAAAGGGAAAGGAAATGACTTTTGCGAGTCTCCGACATTGTTGGCAAAGAGCTGCAACAAGCTAAAATGGAAGGATATCGCCTATTGTTGCTCTTATTGCAGCAATGTCTTTAGAAAGAAATTTAGATCGGTATCCTTTAAGGGCACTTTGGAATTAAAAAAAAAACTGAAAATATTTGCTCCGCTTAAGAGGAGCACACCTAGTGGCTTTTGCTCGAATGGCTACCTAGACGCAGTCGAATAATACCCTTCTAACAACAGTCACGTGGCGAATTGCATAAAATTTTTCTTGGTTGAATGAAAAATATTATTGAAATTCTGTTCCACTCACTGAGACTATTAAGGGCGGTCCGACTTTGAAGAAGCCGCAAGCGGAAAAGCAAAAATCTTGGTTTTGGCAAGTGTGACGAAATTCTTGGATCTGTAAAAGAGAAAGATAGCGTTATGGAAGTCGGATCTGAGATCATTATACGATGCGCCACTGCCGTAATCATGTAAACGCGGCTTGAGATAACACAAAAGTGAAAGCCCCTGCCCATGCCGTCAGCTGGCCTTCAGCTTGCGAAGAGTGAGGTTGCGGCGCTACTGAGTCTTTATCGTCCAAGTTGAACCGCTCGCGTCTACATCATCAGGAGTTGCTGGAGGTGACAGTACACTGCCGACGAAGTACGCAACCATCTCAACACAGGGAAGCGAGATAACGTTCACCCCCCCCCCCCCCCCTCAAGCGCTCGACAACTCAGCAACAAGCACTGCTGTCGCATTTACACATCATAAGAAAGAATGGCTTAGGTGCCCCGATAGTTATTTCGTCTTCATTTTGTATTTTTAGAGCTACGAAAATTTTCGAAGCCTAAGTTGAATATGTTTCTGCATATATATTTCTGGTTCATATCATGAAATCACTGATTTAAGTTCATCGCTTGTCTGGCGTATGTCTATATCCTAGATCCTGTACAATTTTGTGCTTAAAAACGCTTTTCAGTTATCAAAACCAAGTGGCCCGTCATTATGCTTCAAGATATGAGAAAGGATCTGTCGGATGGCGCCCACTTTTTGTAAATGAAGGAAAACGCTAAAATTCATTGTTTACTACAAGAACCTTACAGCGAGAGCTGGTTTATGATCAAGAGGTAACAACCTAGACCACGCTGCAAAACTATTAAAGTTGCCCGTATTTATGTTTTGTTTTCTATGCGTACTAAAACAATGAGTTCTGTGACGTCTAGAAGTAGAGAAAATCTAAAGGAAATGAAAAAATCTGAAATGACTTGCGCCTCACCTGTTCTCTCACTTCAGGTGTGTGCTCTTGGGAGACAAGAAGCTTGGTAAGCACGTCCCATGTTTTCTTTGCCTGCAATGCAATCAGATCTGTTTTTACCGCTGGCAATAAATGGGGTCACATGCGATGTCGGCCACTTGCCGAGAACATAGTTGTTCTGATAGGCGCACGATATAAATATACCAGATATACGGAAGCGTACGATATACCTTGAATGAACACTCACACTTGGGATCGGGGATTTCAATTCTGGGATCGGATTGAATTAGAGACGGGACAACTCCTTATGGCCACACTTTACGTATCCAAGTTAGGGTCTGGTTACGTAACTTCCCTTCAGCCATTCAGCAGATATTATGAGAGGTGACCCTGCTTTTTTTTTTCGATGAGGCTTTTGGTGCTATGGCAACAAACATGAGAAATTTACACTGTTAGTGGCGGAAAGATTGTCGGAGCATTGGGCACTAGCGCTTGATCTGTTGGTGACATCCCGCCAAGAAATTGTACAGTGCGGACGCTTGCACCATCGACGGGTATCGTAATGTTACGTCGGTGGTGTCGGAGAAAAAACTCAGCAATCAAGATCCATACAGAAAGCGCCAGCGTACAGTGCGCCGCACGACGTTCGCTGCGCGTCAGTCGATATATACTCGTAGACACTTTCGTAAGCACGGACGGAATATGAAACTGAAAAAAAAACTACGTTAGAAATGTAAAAAATTTAACTACTGTGTTTGCGTTTGATGATACAGCAGTCAGTGCATCATATTTCGAGGATCTGGTACGGAGGAAAATCAAGCAAAGACTTTTAAATGAGTTTGGTGACCACTGACACTCACGCAACACATTTCTCCATGCGCAGACATTGCAGTTGCCACGTACCAGTTGTTGCACACAGTATCGTCTCTAGGTGCCACAGTATTTATGGACGCTTCCAGCACATCTTCTTACGTCATTGTAAAACACTGGCAGAGTGGAAATGTGTACGTTACACAGGTTTCACGGTGCATGCGCCAGAGCCGACTTGCGATGACGCGCCATTATGCTTCGAAACTGCTTCCTCATTTTGACCTGTACAATAGCTGTTAATGTCGAGTTTATTTATGAACAGAAATAGGCGCCTGCGGAAATCACTTTCTTAGACTAGGGAATGAATTTTGAGCTGCCTATTTGAAGGAAGGCTTTGAGGAAAATGAATGCCTCAAGTGTGAAACGCGTCTAAGGTTTCCACTTGCCACTTTAACAATAATGAACCTGTGAGGAATGAAAGAGCCTTTCAAAGCCTAACAATAGCTTTCGAAGGTGTCGTTTACCTGTGCGTAAGAGAAAAATATACAATATCTGTATCTTACCGGTACTTATCTATGGGGCAGAAGCATGGAGGCTAAAAAGAGGGTTCAGCTTAAGTTAAGGACAACGCAGGGAGGTATGGAAAGAAAAATGATAGGTGTAACGTTAAGAGATCGGAAGCGGGCGTAGTGGGTCAGGGAACTAACGCGGGTTAATGACATCCTGGTCGAAATAAAGAGGAAAAAGTGGGCTTGGGCAGGGCATGCAATGCGACGGCAAGATAACCGCTGGTCCTTAAGGGTTAAGGAGTGGATCCAAGAGACGGCAAGCATAGCAGGGGACGGCAGAAAGTTAGGTGGGCGGATGAGATTAAGAAGGTTGCTGGGGTACGGTGGCCGCAACTGGCAAAGGACAGGGTTAATTGGAGAGACATGGGAGAAGAAGCCTTTGCCCTGCAGTGGGTGTAGTCAGGCTGATGATGATGATGATGGTGACCTGTGTGTATGAATGCGTCCGAAATATTCGCAAGATTTTTTACGGGGTTTTACAGCTTTGGTTGCAGAAATATTCAGTTCTCTGGAAGGGGAATTTCCGGGTATAAATCGTTTTTAGCACGATATTTAAGACATTTTTTCCGGGTGCAAGAATCGTGTGAAATCGGTGTTTACCTGATAGCGTAGGGCCATGTCTAGATGCAACTAAAAGGTTAAAATAAAGAGTGTTCCTGACGAGCGAAACCTAAAAAGTGCTGTTGAGAGCCGTGTGGCCTAGTCTGCAGAATTATTTCTTATTGCAAGCCTAGTTAGTGAAAGCGAATCGGCTGTTTTCTAAAATACTGATTTCAAAAAAATAAACCGCACATTTTTAAGTTGTAGATCACATTAGCAAGCAGCGGAGTGAACCATTTATAGGAATGAGTTTTATTGTATGTACCTACAGTTTTTTATAGCCCTATAAGGAAAGCCCGATAAACAGCTAGCAGTTGTGGGCCCATATTTTGCGGCCGTTGCAAACGGAAAGCCACGTCACCCTGTCGGAAAATACGGCATTGCCGGTCCCAAAATATGAGAAAAAATTTGTTGTCTTGTCGTTACGACAGATTATCTTGTAGTACTGCGAAGAAGTCTGTTGTCGCTTTAGAACTGGCTCGGTCGTTACGACAGCAGACTGCTCACTACTACAGCAAATCCTGTTGTTACTGCAAGAATTTGTTTTGTCCCTTCTCTAAGTTCTACTGTGAAATCTGTTGTAACAACATAGTTTTCTGCGGTGTTTTTCGATATGGCGGGGACAGCGTTATGAAAATGAACTAGCGGAACATTTTCTCAGAGAGCGTGTCTCGGGGCGGTGATCTAGTACGGCTATCGTGTGATAGTCTGTAATTCGTGGGCTTTGTTTACAGGGCGTTGAAATATTTGCTTAAATGTTACTTCATTGTAATTATTTCAGAGCGGTGTTTTTAGGCATAATCTACAACTTTCAAACTGAGTCAAAGGCAATATTAATGAAGGCCATTTTTTCTCAAAAGCGATATTTATAAAGTTAGTTAATTAGTCTTTTATAGTGACATAAATTTTGAGAAGGAAATGTACCGCAATCTATGCTACACGAGTCCCAACAGCACTAAGTTGGTTTCACTTGTTTAGTGCACACTGCCTTATTAAAAACTTGTTTGCATTTAGCCGGGGCACCCAGCGTACTTGATTAGCGTTGGACGTAAAAAAACGTAAAAACAATCAATTTATAATAATTTTTCCTACCTAATGACATTGTTATTCTATAGCCTTTGCTTATAATATGTCTGGGATATTAAAGGACCTTGCTTCGGGAATATCCTACAGCAAGAATTTTTCTAGTGCGTAGGCTAGATGGTGAGTTACTTCTAGTGCAAATTTCAATCTTAGCGTCTTCGCGCATTTCCCTCTCCTCAGGTAATTTTTTGCAGGCTTTCCCCGCCGGACCCTTTGAAGTTCACGTTCTCCTCTGTGTCACGCATCTACGCGTGCTAGTTCAGAGATGGCTTCTGGTTAGATTCTTTCAGACGCTACCACGCAGCTACCATGGACGCGGCAAGTGAGCCGTGTTGCCCCTGTGGTTGAGGAAGCTTCGTTCCACGGGGAATTCCCGCAAGCATTGGCAGCCAGCGGTGACGACAAAACAGTGCGGTGATTGAGCGAGTTTACGTACACTATTCAAAAGGTGTTTCAAGGCCCTTTTCAGCTTCAAAATGCGTGGGTGCGTCCAGGGACACGAAAATGCAATGCCGTGGCAAAGGCTCTGAATATAGAGAGATCAGAATAAATGAAGCCGCAGGAATGCAATTGGCCATTATTTGAGGAGTATAAAAACTGAACACCTTAAAGCTGCTTGACGCTATTCTGATTGCTTATCTCAACAGACCGCACGCAAGATATACAGCGTCCTCGACAGAAAGGATCTGTCTTTCGTGCTTTCATGTTGTTATCTCTATGCCTTGCGATTAGCCACAATCTGGCGCATTGGTCGCATTTTTTAAAAAAGAAACTTCCTTTTATCACTCATGCCTTCTGAATTCCTCTATAATAACTTCGGAGTCCACTGGCTCGCACCTTGAGCTGAAATATCGCATGCGCCACAAGAGAAACAAACTGTACCAGTTAAATATATCGATGTTTTCGTTATCGACGTAACCTGTGTTTATGCGGTTTGAAACGATGCCATATCGTGGATGTCATCAGAAACGACCATACTCAAATGCACAGGAATAAGTAGAGTACGCCTAGTTATGTTTTGAATTATGCACACGAAGCCAGGTGTAACGTAACTCCTTTGCAAACAGTTACGCTGAGAAAAACATTGTTATCTTCGTCACCTTACCTCTGCTAGAGCAGTGCCGCTATATGCACCCAGGGCGAAGAGCTCTGCACAGAAGGTGATGAAACCCACGACGTCCGTGATGACGCTCAGGAAAGACTTGTGTGAAGTCAAGATAGAATATCCCCATGGTGACGCATTCACGATATTCAGTGGAATGGTGACAAGAAGGCCCCTACTGAAAATTTTGTCACACTGCAAAAAGGCGTACCAAAGCTCACAAAACCGAGCGTGCTGAGTTGCCAGCTGTAAACGCGACAGCGGCGGACCTACAGCGAGCTTTTCGATGTCTTCATTGATGCACCTCAGAAACGAGGCAAAAGCTTGACTGAAGTACATGATCCAGCTAAAACCTATCAAGCACACTGTCTCTGCATACACAAGGCAGAGTACACCGTAAATAACTTTCATATGAACCGGTTCCAGGTAGCCGTCGAACAAAGCGATCTCATAGCAATTTGAGTAAACCGCCGCCACCGAGAAGACCACATTCAGGAAGATAATATATTTAGCCGTTGGTCGGAGACGCGTCGGAGACTGGAATGTCGATTCGATCGCTTCCATCTTCTTTACGACTTCGCAGAGCTCGTGTGAGTAGACAACAAGCGTCACGACGTTAGCCACTTGCGCACCGAAACAACGACCGATGGTAAAGATGATAACCCACTTGTCGAAGGGCCGCAGTGGTTCGCCATCTTCGTCTCGCACCAAAAAGACGACGCGATAGATGTCTTGAATCAAGAAAAAAGCAAAGAAGACCCACGAAAGTATGGCGAAGGCCAGGTAGGGACTGCGAACGGTGACCGACACTCGAGATTTGCCATGCGTGTTCTTCCATGGGAAGAAGGAGTAGCCAATGCACCTGTGGAACCTGCTGATGATGCTGAAGCCGTCCACGAACGAGGCGTTCTCGAAGACTTCGATTCGGATACACACAGACTGGAGCTTAACCATGTCAGAATCCATCAAAAACCTGCTTAGGGGCAGCCTTAGCCGCTGAGAATATGCGCTCAATGCAAGAGTACTGCGGATGACCGTTCTGATCCTTTGGAGAATGGGTGCGGTATGACTGCAGCCATGCGGCTTGGTAGCAGCATTGCACTGTTTCGCATGCGCTGGCTCCTGGCTCTCTTCACTGTCTGATGCTCTGCCAAAGTTGCGGACTGTCCCCTTGATCCATTAAGCTAATCACCATAGCGAGGCTTAATCTGTAGCCGCAAGCACGCCCTCTAGACGATTAGCGTGTGTTTACGAAGAGAAGAGAGAACTGGCCAGGGGGCAACGTTAAAGCCATTTTGGATATTCGTTTACGCAAGCAGGCATTTCCTGCCCGAAAGACGAGGTCACTGTTTCGCATTCTGCTGTCTCATTATTGTTAGGCTTGCGTACTGGTCGCGCTTTTTTTCTGCAGTTACAGGGATCAGTGGGCGTTATTCACATAATGACAATGTCCGAAACGCTGAAGAGAGTACAGCTGTATCCGCATGCATTAGCATATGAAGTAACCATTACTAGAGTATTTTAAGCTCTATGTTTTTCCGCAGTACAACGTTCCGACACTTTCAGCAAAAAAAAAGCCCAATGGGTGGGGATTGTTTTAATAAAAGGCCATCCATAGAAACCTTGAAATAGGCTTTTATCGGATCGAATTTTAAAGTATTTCTCTCTAAGTTTTCTTTTTGAAACAAACCAATCGCCAAGAAGCGTTAAATATTAAACTTTTTCAAAACTCTAAACGAACAGTAAATATTTGATGCCTGCGCTTTGCTGGCGCCAATCGTGAGAATACGTTGAGCAGAGTCTGGTTGGCTATAGTTGCAGCATTATTCCGTTTTGCGATTATCTGAGAACAAACAAACAATTTCAGAGATATCACAGTTGACTTATTTAATATTACCGCAGTAACGATTTGCTCTTACGAGCTGAATTATCATCAGAATATATTCCTAATATATTGGTTACTGGGTAGGGCACACGTGTCTTCTCTTCTTTTTAGTTGCAAATCGTTTAAATGCGGACTGCTCTCATGCTTTATTGTGAAGTTTTTTTTTCCCGCAGTTTTTATTGGGTTCCGTATCTTTTAATCTGCGCAACTCGTTGCTTTATTTCCAGTCTAGCCGTTCGTATACGCTCAAAATTCTTTGAGCTGTTACTATAGAGTTTTTAATAACCAGGGCTACGGAACTCTTTTTACTTCTCACACCTGGAAATTATAGACAAGGGCATTTTTCAACTGGAAGTTGTTTATGATTGCAATATTTTTATATATCTTAAGATACAACTACACCAACCAATATCTTGATGGATCTCCCCTCGACAGGCTTGCATTTTTTTGCTATTAACGGTTTTATTAGCGCCGAAAACGTTCCATTTATTTTTCTATAGCAGTCCTAACTAGTCGATGCGAGCGATGGGCATGATTTAAAAGAAATCCTACGCATCGGAAAAATACACCAATGGCTTCCGTATCTCCATAAAAGCACCTTCCAATATTCCACAGTTGCCTCAGAAATAAGTTTTTGTCTTAGAATCTTGGACTTGCTTGAGAGCGTTGGACAGGCCCTGATAATGTATGGCCGAAGCTTTTCTGATAGCAACCAGTTAGTGGTCGATGGAACTGGTAAATCAAGTTTACTATAGAAATCGGAAAAAGTGCGGTTCGAAAAGGGGATGAACGGAAGAGTTAAATCGTAAAGAAAATAGAGACAAAAGGTAGAGACGAATAAATAAAAACCAATTGATGACAAGAATAAAACTTAATCGCTTCATCGATAGCACTTGAATCATGTTTGTCTATACCAGTAACTAGAGGGTTTGCGATTCTGCACTAGCAATTTTTTATTTTGCGCTTGTTCTAAAAACACTACGACTTGGGAGATTAGCACGTTAGGTATGACATTTTATTCATGATAATTTACGGACCGCGCTACATGCTGCTGAGAAGCAACGTGGTAGGGATGAGTTCTAATATAGTCTGGTGTTTTTTAACCAGTTCGTAGGTATCACTAAATAAGCATTTTTACATGCCGCCAGCATCAAAAAGTGGCCGCTGGAGCTGTGAGTCGAAGCCGCTCCCTGGTTCTTCAGATGAGTGTTAAACATATCCAAATATCACACAATACCTGAACGTTTTATTCAATTTTATGCGACTTGATTATTTCTTTCCTCGCTATTCAATTCACAATATGAATTGTAAGCCCATCAGAGCCACTATCTTTCATGAGGCTTTTTTTCCCCTTTCTTGTAATTACGAAACGACCTCAATCCTTTATTATCGCGATCGACTGAACTGAATTTACATGAGGGCGCAATCATTTATTGTCTACCTGTATATCCAGCCGCAGTTCACTATTGAGACTGGATGTGTTTGCGTATTGCGAAATCATTAAAACATTATAAGGGCAACGGTTGAAGCTAGGGAACAATAAAGCACGTGAACGGTCTACAAACGCCGGCTTTTGAAACTTCAAGAGAGCCTCTCAACCGTGTGAGTAAAAGTCAATTAGTATCTACTTGAGCGAAACCAAATAACTGCTAAGGAAAGCCATGTACAGCATTTCAGACGCTTCGCAGTTGAAAACAGCTTCTTGCTCTGGGGTCCAAACTCTGGCCCACTGCTTACCGTTGGCAGTGGCTTCGTTAACCTAACCAATGCGGCTCGCAGTTGGCTGGCCCAGGCCGGAAGTTTAACTGGAAGCAGGAATGATTCTAGCCCAATGTGCTCAAAGCATTTCCCCACAGTGGAACACATTTCACCCAAGGGCGTTCATCCTAGCGCTGTCATAAGACAACAAGGAAAAGGTAGAGATCTCTGCGAATCCTTGCCGTTAAGGGAAAGAATAGCTTTACAGATCTCCGTTATAGGCCTGTGGATATTCTTTAGGTAGATAGTAACAAGTAATTAACCTCTAAAATGATATCTACTTCACCTTTTGAGGCTCCTCTGAACGCAAATACTAAATGAGAATCATAGTTGAGCTAGTGTTCCTGCTGCGAGTTATGCTTCAAATGTGCTGGTGAAAAGTACTGCTGACCAGAAGGTTTTTATGGCACCTTGGCATAAGAAACACGACCTGCTATATGCACAGCGGGGTGGTCAGGCCAAAATGCCTTCCTTAATGAAGGACGAGAACAATCAAAGGGAGACTGTGAGGATTTAGAAAAGTGATTGTATTTGATTTATATTGCACAAGTTTAGCACTGGTTTAGCATTACTAGTTTAACCTTTACTACACCACTTGCGCTTTTGGGTGCTGCCTTGAAAGCTGATAGTTGTAAGTGGTGCCACGATTGGTTTCTATGAAGAGAAGCTGAAGCAATAGGCTATTAGTTAGACGCATAATATCTTTTATGCAAGTAAATGCTCTTGGATATGTGCTTGTGAGTGATAGAAAAGTTTATTAACAGGAAGGGTGGAGAGGGTGGTTGAGTAAAGCACTAACCACACTGAAGAAGGGCGCGGACAGAATAAAGTACAGTCCGATGACGGATGGTTTTGATGTCATATAGCGTCAGCAGCTTTGCTTGCCTTTAACCGTAATAGGCGAGAGAAAAATTGCCATTTTGAAACACGGTTTCGGTAAGTAACGACAGTCATAAATACGTAATGGGAGCGCTGGCTTCACTTGACATCAAAAGAATTTACTTCAGTTCATCTAGGGTAGCTTTTCGATTTTCATATGGCGACAGTCGAGTCTGACGATCAGGGCTAGTAAGGACATATTTGGTCTAAGGAAAATGCAGCTCGGAACTCAAATCATCTTCTCCTCTGTTTGGCGTTTGCATGAACGAGTTCTTCTGTTGTTAGAAAGGTTTTGATCGGTCGATAAGCTCAGTCAGTTTTAAAATTTAGGTTGAAGGTTGAGTGGCACTCTGAGATTCTGAAAGCTTTGGCCCACATACATTCATACAAAAAAGCACGGAAAAATATCCTCTTGCCCAGCCTGGGTATGATATTCGCGGCCAGCGTTCGCA
This sequence comes from Amblyomma mixtum, assembly GCF_055824585.1. NCBI lineage: Eukaryota > Metazoa > Arthropoda > Arachnida > Ixodida > Ixodidae > Amblyomma > Amblyomma mixtum. The sequence continues at coordinate 87,683,356 of NC_143020.1, forward strand.
TGCACTTTGCACGTTGCCAAAGTAACTGGGAGAATTACCTATTCGTTCTTACCTCCAACTGCGCGGCACTTCCGTATGCTCCCAGAACAAAGAGTTCGGCGCACATGGTCCCAAATCCGATGATGTCCATGAAGACGTTGAGAACAGACCTCTTAGACGTCAAGATGTAGTATCCCCAGGGCGAAGCGTTTAAAATGTTGAGTGGTATGCTCACCAGAAGGCAGACGCTGAAGATCTTGTCACACCGCACAAAGACGTTCCACAGTTCACAAAACTTGGCGTGTTCAGCCTCCAACTCAGACAACAAAATCGGTCGACCTATACCGAAGCTTTCCACGTCTTCGTGTATGCACCTCAGGAAGGATGCGAACGCTCGGCTCAAGTACATCGTCCAGCTAAAAGAGATCATGCACACAGTTTCAGCGAACACCAGGCTGAACATTGCGTACGCGACCTTCATGTAAATAGGTTCCATATAGCCGTCGAATTCTTCTATCTCGTCGCATATGGAGAACAGCGCCGCCACAGAGAAGACTACGTTCAGCAAGAAGATGAACTTGGCTGTTGGTCGAAGATGTGTGGGGCGCTGGAACGTCGATTCTATGGCTTCCATTTTGTTCAAAATTTCGCACAGCTCGTGCGAATACGTCACCAGGGTCACAATGTTCGCAAGCTGTATGCCCACGCAGCGGACGAAGTAGAATATGAGGACGCACTTGTCTATGACACGTAGCCCCTCGCCCTCTACGTCTACCGCCAGGGCTGCGACTTGGTAGGCATCTTGGAGCATTACGACTGCGTACAAGCACCACGATGAGACGGCGAAGGCGAGGTAAGGGCTGCCTATGGTCGTCGACAACTGGGAGTCTCCGTGCACAGTCTTCCAAGAGAAGAAGGAATATCCGAGGCACCTGTGGAAAGTGCTGATCATCTTCACACCATCCACGAAGGAGGCGTAACCGAAGATCTCACTACGGATGGAGGCAGACCTAAGACGTACCATGTCGGAGATGAGGTGGACAATTCAAACGGTCACTTAATTCGAAAAGAATGAGACATTCGGAGGTGAAAATGTGTCTTGCCTGTTCCGAAGTGCAGGTAGAACGCCACCGGCTCCCTTCTCTCGTTCATTACTCCGGTCGGTCTTCGCGGTGTTTGGCACGCCCTCTTGTTTCTCTTTTCTTTCTGCCGTTGTTCTGTCGCGCCTGCTTTCCATCGCGGTGGCACTCCTCGCATTCCATTAACGTAATGGCCCCGCCAGGGGCGCCACCATATCTGCAAGTGATGTTGCGGTACGGTTTGCTAACCTTCTTTCATGGGAACTTTTATCGTTATTGTTTTCGTGGAACGCATTTCTGCTGCTTTGGACGCGAAGAATCCGTCTTATTTTAATATGTAATCCGCCTAGTTGCGAGGCAAAACTAGCTTGCTGCATCGTTAACAAGAGGTGTCACCTAGTGTAAAAATTAGTGCGTTGGCATGTTGTAAGCCTCGCGATTGCTTTAACTATGCGTGTACTGAAATATGAAAAAGTGGGAAGAAACTGGAACTTTCTAATTATTTGGTGAATGTCGGCTTGAGTACAAAATGAAATTAGTACTTTGAGAATTTATCTCGCGCGTATATTACAGGATTTAGAATATAAAACGGCGTAATGAAATGACAATACTTTCCTGGCCCCACTTGGAAGCCTTCTTTTCACTGATGAGAAAACGAGCGTAACAATTCCGCACAGCAATAAAAGCGGAGCGACTTCAAAGTCCCCGGATTTTGAGCAATGGTTCCTCTTCGTAGTCGGAGCTTCGTCTACTGGTCGGCGTGGTTTTTGGTTTTTAGTCATGGAAAACTCAGGTTATTCCCTGCAATGGAATATTTTCAGAATCGATGTAATACAGGGCTTGGAAACCGAATGCCTAACTATTTATTTTGTGTGGCTTGAAAAGGAGTGGAACGAGCCTTATGGGCAGTGTAGCTATTTCTTGTCTCTTGAGTATGTAGTAGAGGACAATTAAAAGAATTGAAGAATTTGCGCATAACTGATTTAGGTTGTATGAAACCAAGGACATAATCAAGTAGTTAGCGATGAATGTCGCTTCATAGTATAGTAAATACGTTCACTATACACTACAGATGCTAGTATAGGGAACTAGTTCTCCATACTCGTGTGCCACAAATACGCTGCAAAGCCACCTACCTGTCAACTGCAGTCATGGTATTAAAGAGAATAACAACTTAAAGCTATTGCTAGCGCATGCCAGTTCGCGCTGTTCGCTTTTGGCTGAGCATCAAAAGGGTGAACTTCTTACTTTACCTTCACTATTCAATGAGGAGCAGGGTAAGTCAAATCTATTGCATAACAATGACGAAGTGTTTTAAGAGTACATATGTAGTGGAGACAGTTGAACTGTAGAGGAAGCTTTTAAAGCAACTGTTGTTGAACAGTACCGGTGGCAGTTCCGAAATACTTGTACAAAAATGAAAATATTAGTAGAGTACGTGAAGAACAAACATTAATAATGTAAGCTATTTTATATATTACAGAACATTCCAAATATCCAGCGGCAGCAGAAGCAGTAAACGCCACAGAATTTTCTCCAAATATTAGTGTCGTATAATCGCACTCAACAAATATACCATGTCAGCGATGATTACAACCACTGCAGAAATTTACGAAGAGAGAATTTGAAGATATAAATCGTGCATTGATATTTCAGGGATAATAACCGTAGATTCCTTGAGTTCACAGGGTTTTAGGGACCGCAGTAATTTTGGAAGCTTCCAGTCATAGCCGTTGCTAAGAGTAAATCGGGGTAAAATTATGTGGAATGTAATAGTGGTCCTTGCTTACTAAATAAAATCATTTTTGTCGTTGGCTCTTAGTATTGTGCGGTTTTAAAGAAATCGTCCCAGGTTGAGAGATTGATTGTGAACTGCGCCTCCCAGTCTATTTCCGAGGTTAGTCAGCAATCACTGAGGGATCATTTGAAAACGGCGCCCCGCAGTGTATTTCCTAGGAAGTCACCAATCACTGAGTCCATGCTGTAGTTCCTTTCCTCCGTGCAGATGGCAGCACATACTCCAGAAGCAGCTCTCTCTGTTTGCTCTTAGAGGGCGCTGCTGATCTACTTGCTGCCGCTTGATTTCTAGCCATATGGTAACACAATGTCCTTGTCGCCCTGGGACTGTGCTCCATAACATATGGAGGGAGTGCCGGCCGTGTGGACACTCCTGCAGCATTTATTCCTTTTACAGTATTCATCGACATCGTGCAAACCTGTTTATGTTTTACTTCCGTACGAGACCACACTTCCGTGAGTGCAGAGAAAAAGGATTTCATTGCAGCCTATAAAATTAACTTTGGAGTTTCTATGGAAATATTTGAACTGTATTCGCGGCTTAGGCATTATGGTATAAAGGATCTTTGCAGCCCACGAAGGCATCGGGACCGTTATTCTCACGATAATTATCGATAAAATCGATATTTTCCTTGCCATTTTACAGTCAGCTAGTTCAATAGCTCACTGTATGAGGGTAGTTGATTGCGGGGATCACGCCCGGAAATCACCGAGCCGCCTCAGTGACGGCTTAGTAGTGTGAGGATGCGCCTCATATGCGGGTACACATCCCCGTGTACCCATCTGTTTTCCATTTATTGCAAGCTTTGCTCTGGCCTGATGCAATGCTTGTCTGGATTGAAAAGGTTGGAAATTCAGGATGGGCGCTGGACCCCTCTTTGAATAGACCAAGGGACCATTTTGCCATTTCACTCTGTCTAGGTGCCAGGCCCAATAAGTATACATCATCATCAAGAATGGTAATTTTTTCTACTGTTTGCTTAAGGTGTAAATAATAAGCATAAATAAATTAGGAGAGGAAAGTAAAGGGAAAGAAGAGTTAACACAAAAATCTCCTGGTCTCGATAACATACCTGTGAAGAAGCTTGCACACCAGCTTAGGGGCATGCCCTTTGAAGGTTGCACCGAAGGAGAGGAGGACCGGAAGAGTAAATGGCAGCCCTAACTGAGCTCGAGGAATTTGCAAATACTTAATTTGCAGGAGAGGATGAAATGGTCTGAGGATTCGACGTCCCCGCAAGGCGCACATAGATTCGATGGCTTGAGCCCATAACGGAATAAATAAAGATTCAGACGACGAATCTTGCAGCGCAACGGCGTCATGGAAACCTCACATTGACTTGATGCACATAAACGAACGTTCCTTCATAGTCCCCCTGTAGAAAGGTTGGACTCATGGTTCAGGCTCTGGTGTAGTTAAGAACGTTCATGACGGGACGTGGTATGCACGGTAAGCTTTGGAACGACGTGGTCAACAGGCCCATTGATGGCTGATTTTGCTGAGAAATCGGCCATCGATTTTGAAGTAATGCCACAGTGCACTGGAATCCACTGAAAACGCAATTCTTGCACATCAAAGGGCACAAAGTACATTAGGGATCGCTACAAGAGACTAGACTGCGACAGTGTCCGAGATAATGATTACATGAAAAATATAGCGTGGAAATGTTTGAAGGGCCAAACCAGTAGCGAGAAATTCAGCCACAAAAATTGGCGTATAATCTGTGACCCGGATAAAATAACTCCAATCTAGTACGTGGAAACAAACATCTACTGCTGCTTTTTCGCGATGTTGAGAGACATCGGTGAAAATAACTACGTGGCTCGGATATTGGAAAACATATTCAGCCAGGAGACCATTTAGCACATTTGCAGTCAAGTTCTTTGCCCGTTGCGGCAGCGTATGATCGAACAAACAACTGGAGCAGCCTGCACATTGCTAACGCATTGCACTAACCTAAGCGAGTCTGCAGTTCTAGAGAACAGTGCTCTGTAAACACAAATTGAGACAGATTGTATTGCGTCCAATTTTTATCTAGAAACAAAGCTGGGTTAGTAAGAAAAAATTGGAGGGGCCACTCCAGGCATAGGCTCAAGTCCCCGTAAGAAGGTGTGCACTGTGAGAAGCTGGAAGCGAGAGTTCAAGTCCCGTATGCGGGCTTCGACACAGAGGACACAATTTGCCGCTGATTTTGGCAAACCCAGACAAAGCCGTAGAGCGCACTTCTCCAAAAGCACCAGAGGTTGAATTATGTATTTAGGACTACCAAAAAACAGAACAAAACCGAACTCCGAAATTGGTCTTACGTAAGCCTTACAGAGAAATAAAAGTGTCTCTGCGCACGCCAAATTTCTTATTGCTTAATCGCGTCAGGGGACCGAAAGCCCACTCACCTTATAGTATAATACTTTTGATTGGTTTGGTTTGGTTTATTGGGGTTTAACATCCCAAAGCAACTCAGGCTATGAGGGACGCCGTAGTGAAGGGCTCCGGAAATTTCGACCACCTGGGGATCTTTAACGTGCACTTACATCGCACAGTACACGGGCCTCTAAAATTTCTCCTCCATCGAAATTCGGCCGCCGCGGCCGGGATCGAACCCGCATCTTTCGTACCAGTAGCCGAGCGCCGTAACCACTGAGGCACCGCGGCGGGGCAATACTTTTGATTGGTCGCCAGTTTAAATGACAGTCATTCGTATATTATACTTGGGTATCTTAAGGACTCAACTTGTGGGATTTGGGCGCCTCAATATATTAGACAGATATATAGAGGAGGCGCTGGTGGGAAAACGAGAGCGGAAGATTTGGTCACGTTTAGAATGAAATGCAAATTACTCAGCGAAACTTCCAGGGCATTGAGTTAGGCTTGCGATAGCTGGTAGGGGGAATGAATACCTCTAGTAGATGCGAAAAATTCTATGTCATCCGCATACACATGCACTTTGATGTCACCCTGAATACGTATGTCTCGCATGAGTATTTTAAAAAGTAAAGGTGACAGGACCGATCCCCGAGGCACACCTCTAGTCTGCGAAAAGGTTTGGGAAGAAAAGGAACCGTGGAAACAGAAGAATGTATATCTTTTAGGAATTCCTGTACTCATGCAAGAATTTAAAAGGCGGCCGAATTTCACCAAGCTTGTTCAAGAGGTATTGAATGCTCTATGCAGTCATATGCTTTGGCGATACCCAAAGTGACTAAAGCCGTGACCTCTTCCTTCTCCACTGCAACTATAATTCTGCTTTCCAAATATAAATGAGCAGTTCAGGTCAGGCATCCTCGACGAAGCCCTAGCTGAGACGCACTGGAGGCTTGTAATGCCTTAACGTGACTTTTTAGACGGCTGTGCACAATGCGTTAAATAAGTTTCACTAAGTTAGGCAAGAGGAAAATCAAATCAGTAATGAAATCATGCCGTTTTATTTGCAGTTTTACCACGTGATTTAAGGCGTCTCGTTAGGAGTGCGTTAGAACGTTGCTGGGTGAAGTTTTCAAAGGTAATTCCTTCCCCGTTTCAGTACCAAATGAAATAAGGCACTAGAGATATGTTTCGTTTTGAAACCGAACTATTGTGCCCTGGAACTATATCAGAATCGATCTCAGATGTGTTTTCTTTGCATGAAAGGATAATACTTACAATGTGCTTATTCTTGCATTTAATATGTGATCTCATAAACATTACCAGGGATTCGGCAAAGCACTCACCCATCGCTCCTAAGCCTATCAGCCTATCGCGTTTTGTTGTGCAGCCCATGGGCCATTCTCTTTGTTTCTTAATGCACGGATGATGGTAACGTGATATTTTTTAATGCTCAACGCCATCCGCAAAGTGGCGGCAGGAAAGGGAACTAGAAGTACTTGTCGCGAATTCGTAAAGAGGTTTGAGCATCTTTACTTGCTTTTGGCTTTCGTGGCCAGCGTAATGTTACTCGTGCATGCTCACCAGCAATTACGCTTTGAGGGCGATTGAAGTAATTACAAGTCATGACACTGCGAATAAAGCAATCGAAAAGCAAACTTAATAAAAAACTCTCTGGCGATCGTCGTTAGCATTTTCTGTTTATTATGATTTCGTTGTTGAGGATTAACTTTCAAATAACATTTGCTCACATTTGTTTCATATGTCTATTTTCATTTTTATAACACAATGCATCGCTTCTTTTGATCAGACTCAAACTGATCGCTATTTTCTGTTGGCGGTATACTTAGGTCGGTTATATCTTCGATACACACACAAAGTTCGTTATATTGAAGGTCAACACACAAAACTTCGCTATATCTGAGCTTACACTCAAAAGTTAGTTATTTCCCAGCTAACGCACGAAAGTTCATTACGTCCGAGGTGGCATACTTAGGTTTGTTAATTTCGAGTTTAACACACTGATATTTGTTATATCCGATGTGGCATACTAAGTTTCGTTTCGTTATATTCGAAGTAGATTCGTTGTTATCAAAGTGGCCAATCGTGGCGGCGGTCGCCATTGCCGTTTGCATAGACCCTTCTGATGCTAATTCATTAATAATTGTAAACTAAAAAACCCGGTGAATGAAAAAAAAAACATGGTTGCGTTGATTAGGAGCTAGCTGTCGGGCAGAAGAGAGATATTCTCCAAGAAGACGTATAACGGTCAGGAGCCGAGATTAGCGCTCTCAGCAATCGCGTCCACGTTCCGCGGCTGGGTTGTTTTCGGGGTTGTGGCGTCATGGGGTCTTCATTTCCGTTGCCGCTTCTCTGGAACCGGGATGGTGGGTTCAGTATATGGCGTGGTTTTTCGCAACCCACTGGCGTTGACTGAACGAGCTCCGCTGCATGACAGGAAGCGTCTACTGACGTCACTATTTGCGTAATTGCGAAGAAACCCCAGGAAGCGGGTGGCATTTCAGTGAAGAAAAAAAACTGTGGCGAAGCGGAGAATGCCGAATGTTGCTTTTTTTTTCATTTCGGGCGTTCGTATTTTGGCTGAAGCGAATCAAGCCAGATTTAGAAAAGCGGAATTTATCTGTGTCCTTTTACTAAAATGACAGCCATACAAATGATCAACAGAGTAGCTTGAACTTATAGAATATTTGATGCTTTTTTGTCCTATTGCGGCTATCGATCAATCGTCACAAATCACAGCCCTCATTGGTTTGTTTCTGGGTAGGAATCATCTTTCTTTATAAGCCAAGGACTGGTTGACTTCTTGTTCAGGTTATATTTGTTCGAACCTAGGACACCTTCGAGGTTCCACAAGTTTGCAAGTTCATTAGGTCATATTTTACGTTGCTCTATAACGGTCGAAAACGTGCGCATTGTTTGACTAGCGTGCGAACATAAGGGCTTGCTCTAATGGACCTTGCCTGTGATGTCTCTTTCAAAAGCAAACTCTCATAAAATACAGAAATTATAATGCCGAACAATACACTGAAAAAAAAAGTGGTTGTTGAAATACCGTCGGATTTGTATGTGGCGGTACAGAAGCACCTATCGTGTTGAGTATTGGGCGCTGAAAGAGAATTCCTCGATGATTATATATCTCACATAATCTATCCGGAAAATTTTATGGACACGTTGCTAGACTCGTTTTTATGCGACCGACAAATGAAAAACTCGACCTTTATCACACTGCCCATATATGCTTAGTTTGCTGGCCGCAGTTCTACGCTGTATTAGGAAGGTGACTGCCGGAGAGATTATTTTTTCTTTCTTTGTGGTTAGTGCCGGTTTTTTTTTCCTGTCGCCAGAGAATATTTGAAAATTTCAGAAACAGACTACCTTAGATTTGCGTGTGAAAAGGTTTGCTCAGAGCTAACGTTGGTTTAACGTTCTATTTTTAAAGCCTTTTTTTTACTTGGCTTGTTATTTGTTATATTTGTTATTAACATGACTGACTGCAAAGAGATGGCCTCCCACTCTGCTCTCGTAGTTATGGACCAACCATCCATAACTAACAGTTATAACTAACCATGACGACTAGGTGTTCATGTAGCTCCCAAGCGCAAGCAACGTTATGCATGACTAGACCCCGATGTTCCAAAACAAGATCCTGGTGCACTGAAAGCACTGCTGATTTTGTGTCGAGGCATACAAAGTCGCGAATATTTGATGTTCGTGGATGTCGGGCCTTTGCGAGTAGTTCTGTTGTTTTACTGTTCACAGTATGCATGCATTAAATATTAGGAGAAGGTAAGTGACGCCAACCAAGTAAAATACAGGAAAAAACACGACGTTTCGGGACCGGCTCGGCCCCTTCTTCACGGTGTGACTACGGGCGAGCGCAGCTTGGCTTTTTAAGCCCCTGTGTGGAGGACCTGCGGGTCAATGGCCGCAGCCCATGGACGTAGGATGAGGGGAGAGTCCCCAGGGAACGATTAACATTCTCTCGTGTTTGCTGTATGTGCCACGACTCGAGTAGAAGCCTCCTGCGTGGGTTAGCTTCCGTTTCCAATACAATGGTGCTGTCGAAGTCAATTGGGTGGTCACACCCTTCACAGTGTTCGGCCACGGCGCTGCGTTGACGATTCATGTGACGGACGTCCGCTTTGTGTTGGTTCATCCTTTCCGCGAAGTTCTTCGTTTCCCCTATGTACGACGCCGGGCAGACGGAACACGGAATTTTGTACACGACGCCCTGGGCCTTTTCTCTGGGCTGCCGGTTTTTTGGGCGGGGGAGAAGGCGACCGATAGTGCTGGTCGGTTTGTGCGTTGTCAGCACCCCTTCTTTTCCGAGAATGCGACCGAGCGTCTCGCTCACGCCTCTCACGTAGGGGATGCAAACACGTTTCCGCTTCTGGCATGCGTCTGAGGAAATAATAGACCGGATTTTGTTTTGCCTTTCTTGTTTCCTGATAATGCGCCGGATGAATGAGCTTGGGTAGCCGTTCTTTTGGAGGTCAGAAATGACTCGGTTCTTCTCCTTCCTTTTTTCTTCACTTGAGGAACATATGGAGTCGGCTCTCTTCAGTAATGACGTCACGACAGATGCTTTGTGCGGGATGGGATGGTTCGAATCGAAATGTAGGTACCGTCCTGTGTGGGTTGGCTTCCTGTGCACCGAGGACTGCAGGCCTTTGTCGTGCCTTGTAAGTAGGACATCCAGAAAAGGCAGGCTGCCCTGCTGTTCATGCTCAACAGTAAATTGTATGGCCGGTTCAACTGAATTTAGATGACTCTGGAGGTTTTCTATCTCTGAGGTTTTCACCACACAAAAGCAGTCGTCTACATAACGGAGGAATAACTTTGGCTTGGGATTAAAGGAGGAGAGGGCCCGGCTTTCGACGTCTTCCATGGTTAGGTTAGCCACTGTGACTGAAATTGATGCCCCCATAGCAGTTCCGGTTGTTTGCTTGAAAAATTCTCCGTTGTAGGTGAAAAAGGTACTGCGCAGACAGAGGTCGAGAAGGCGACATACCTCATCGACCCGGCAGCCGGCAGCCCAGAAAACCGGCAGCCCAGAGAAAAGGCCCAGGGCGTCGTGTACAAAATTCCGTGTTCCGTCTGCCCGGCGTCGTACATAGGGGAAACGAAGAACTTCGCGGAAAGGATGAACCAACACAAAGCGGACGTCCGTCACATGAATCGTCAACGCAGCGCCGTGGCCGAACACTGTGAAGGGTGTGACCACCCAATTGACTTCGACAGCACCATTGTATTGGAAACGGAAGCTAACCCACGCAGGAGGCTTCTACTCGAGTCGTGGCACATACAGCAAACACGAGAGAATGTTAATCGTTCCCTGGGGACTCTCCCCTCATCCTACGTCCATGGGCTGCGGCCATTGACCCGCAGGTCCTCCACACAGGGGCTTAAAAAGCCAAGCTGCGCTCGCCCGTAGTCACACCGTGAAGAAGGGGCCGAGCCGGTCCCGAAACGTCGTGTTTTTTCCTGTATTTTACTTGGTTGGCGTCACTTACCTTCTCCTAACATTAAATTTCCCAACCAGACAGACTTCTGTCGAATGTTTTCTTTTGATGCATTAAATAGCATTTTTTCCGACCAGCTGCACTTTATTTCTTGCATACAGATTATTTCTTTCATTTTTATTAATGAGCGAAACACATTCGAATATTGCTAAGAACGTGGCGGTCATCTCTGTTATGTTATCAAATACAAATTTATGATTTGTTTTCGTAAGCCTGTCTACATTTGTAACTTTATTTTGCAACGATGGGAAACTTTCTGAACTCGCTTGAGCTCATGGAAGTTGTGTGGAACTTAAATACTAAACACGTACATACTGGCGGAAAGAGGCTTGTCAAGCAATGAAACCTAGCACTAGCTCAGCCATGTCAAGAAGAGTGAAGAATAGTGCGTACCTTAAGTACTTCGAAAAGAGCCTTTTCTTGGAAAGAAGCAATGGTAAGAGTAAGAAATCAAAAGAACAACAATTATATTTTAGTTCTTGAAACTCTACGAAATTAGTGAGGAAAGAGATGTCACAACTATGCTGGCAAGAACTATACAACTTCTAGCAGAGTGATGAAAGTTTCTTTGAGGAGACCGCTTTCTACTTTAAAATATGAACAGATATCCGCCCTGAAATGTCTTTTTGGAGACCTAACAAAAGAAACAAATAAGCGCATTCGCAAGAAGAGACATCATTTACTAGTGTTGCTGTACGTGGCGCTCGTTGAGACTTCATTCAATCGACAGAATAAAATTTTGGTGATTAGATATTCTCAAAGACTTACGCCTCGGAAGGGACTTCTTTCTTTGCCCAAGTTTGACAGCAGTAGTGAAGAGTGAACTAAAGATGACAAAGAAACGCACCCTTTTTCACTGCCGCTCAATAAGAACAATAAATGATTCCATCAGAGGGCATATCTTTCGAAGTTTTCACACGGCAAAGAGGGTAGGGGGAGGGAGGGCTGCTCTTTCGAAACAGGTTAAAATACGTCTTCTTGTGACGGTGGTCATGCAAAATCTGTGTTTCGCGAACAAAGCAGTCGTTTTAAAATGCGCTGTTGCTAGGCATAAGGTGTTGTGAAAAAATTAGGAAGTGAAAGTCAGGACTTGCAACAAGGTCTAATCGAACAGAGCACCAAGAATATTCAGTTCAGCCCACTTGACGCTCCTACCGTGAGAGCCACGTGTTTGATCCCAGAGTTCTTTAATTACTGGGCTAGCCAGCTCCGATAGGACTATGCAAGTTTGTAATACGATTTTTTTAAGGCGTCGGAGGACCATGTATAACATAATATTCACCACCTAAGTAGGGTCTTTTTTGAACTCACAGCTCAGCATCAAGTAGAGTGTTTTTCTTTTTAGAGAAAAAAATAGCCGTTTATGGTCGATTCTTCGTGATAATGGCGATAACAAACTCACAATTTTTGATGACCAGTTAGCGCCTGGTTCTTGACGAAACAAATATGAAAACTGATTTCAAAGTGTTTAATCTGCTGCAGCTGTCGACACACACACTGAACATGCCTATTTCAGCATTAGTACACACTTCACGTCTATAGTAATTAGAAATCGGTGCCTTCGTCAAACGCCAGTTTTTATTTATTACCGCGCATCTTGCTTTGCAAGGAGCGCGGTTCCGACACAAGAAAACTTTATTCGAAAATGAAACTGCTTTTATCTCAAAGACATAATCAAATTATAAGCGTAATCAAGGATATAAGTTGCCTTCAAACGCGGAAGGAACCATACTTTTCTTCTCGGCCGCCACTAACTTTAACTCCTCTAGAGCATTTACACAAGGAAGAGGAAAATACCGTTCTCCGAACTTTTGTGCAGCCCAGTTCCAGGAAGTGCTTTTCCCAACATGCTCGCATTCACAGTTCCGCTAAAACAGAGCAGAATTTTAGTTGTGCATTAATTTTGAGGGTCATAGCCTTTTCTCGGCCCGTGATTCCATTTCTGACCGCTTAGGATGTCGTCGACGGTCGAGCAGCAAAGACAGCAACCCCTGTCGATTCCCTTCGCAGAAAGCTTTCGTCTTTAGCGGGCCATCCATAATGCAGCCCAAGACAGCTTCAAGCAGCCATCTCGGATCCGGGATCCGTCTCCAATCCTATTTGAATAATCCGTGACGAAAGAGATCAAGACGAGAAGGCTAAGGGGCGAGCCATCGTCCCCGCTTTATTCTCTTGCTTCTTCTTGGGTCGTTCTTGAAGTACGCAGCAAGGACAATACCTTCTTCACTTAATCCCAAATATTGTGCCCTGCCATTCTTTACGTTCAAAAACAACAAGTAAATAAAAATGTTCTCAGTGGCTCGATGCATTTTTTTCTTTCATTTTCAGGCAGTCTCGAGCAATTTGTGAGCGTCTGTTATTGATAAAAGCTAATTTTGGTTTTATGGCGACCTTATATCTCTGCACATGCGCATCCCATGTCTACCTGCTCCTTAGTATCGCTGCTGTTATCAATTATCAGCGAATAATTTTTCTAAAATCGCATTCTTCCATCTTCTTCAGAGGTTCAGGGTAAATTAAGATCTGACTGTCCTGTAATTAGGTACGCAATGATCACAAATTTATGTCGATTTGTTGAGCTTGATCGGTTAAATTTATGTGAAGCGATATCGGTAATGCTGGTGTTCCTACTTAGGAGGGCATAATTTGGACTGTTCCTGCAAATTTACAATACAACACTTCTTTGTCAGACTCATATTAATCTGCTACCAATCGAAAGTGCCTTCGTTTTGGCGCTTTCCCGCGCACATTCTGAAACCCTGCTTTCTTAAGCTCTTGTGTTATCTCCTTTCTTTTTCATTACGCTTTCAAGACATGCACAGCCGGCCAAATCTTTAGCTGGCGTGCGCGACGGCCGCGTTTTGCGTGCCTCTGCAGCTTATAACGGAGCAAACTTGCGAAAATATCAAATCTAAGCATAGGCTCACTGAGGCCATGCCTAGTATTGAGCTTTCCGCAAGTTTGCTTCATCGTAAAGCGCAGGAGCGCAGAAAGAGCGGCCGTCGCGCACGCTAACTAAATATTTGGACGGCTGTACTTACTTGTTTTGTTGCACAAAATTTTGGGCCTTTAGTGCACTATTTTAACATATATGTTCTTGTTCGGCTGATTATCATCCGTTCGCTTCTTGTCGATAGAATTCTTCGCAGTGAAAACAGAAAGGATATTAGGGCGGCGAGGGAAAGCTCAGAAAATTACCGCACTAAAGAAAACTTTGTTCAGCAATGACTTTCTTGGCGAACCACATTTTCACGAGTACTCACCATTTTTAAGAAAGTTTGCGCAATCGCGGTAGTTCTCGCGTTTGTGACAGAACAACATCTTTTAGGTTAGTAGAAAGATAGATGTACGCACTTGCGTCGCAGGGGCATGGGCTGTTGATAGAAACAATTTTTGGTAGGATTGAAGCGAGCAAAAAACGTACTGCATGAAACGATACTTCTATTCGACTTTCCTGCTTGCGTGAAACGTTTTTAAAAAAACTACTGCCCCCTAAAAAAGGAATGCTTCTGCAGCGTTTCATTGAAACTTTATTATCAGTATAGCGGTTTTTGGCTTAAGCGAGTAGTTATTTAGAACCGACGTTGTAAAATATACGAAGAATGAGAAAAATGTTCAGAAAAATGACGCAGATTAGTGGCTCAATAGCTCCCATATAAATGTTTTTAATATTCTTTTCGTTTTATTTACACCATAAAGATGTGGCCAGGCTCAGGCAAAAAGCGAACAATCTTTGTTTGAGTGAAGATAGCTTCCAAACGCATGCACATTGTTACATTTGTGTAACATGCAAAACGGATGTCAGGCACTGCGTCACCAGACCCCCATGGGCATCATTTTGCTGGTTACTGTTAAATTAGAACAACGAAAGCAAAAAACTACTAAGAGTAACTCGAAGAAATTTCGCACACTTGAAAAAATCTGTATGTTACAAAAATGTAAAAATTGCATGTGTTTTTCCATTTAGCAGGGAACCTATAGAGCTGCTAATACGCGTCATCTTTGTCACTCTTGGTGGATAGCTGGTTCTAATTGGCTATCCAGAAGCCAAATTTCGCTTGAAACAAACCGAGATCATCATCTAATTGAAACGTTGGAGGCGCAGCCTTTTTTCAGTGCGGCAGTTTTTTTTTCCAGAAAACTTGATGGAAGCACACAAGTCGACAAGAGTATTGGTTTATCACCACGTATCTTGCTCACTGCGCTAGTACCAACAATTGTTATTAAGAATAATTACAGTTGAAACGTGAATACATTTGTGTTTTTAATCAGCTAAAACTTGTTTTTCAGCCATAAGCTCGAGGACTATGGCGATCATGCACACAGTGAAAAATGGCCAGCGGCCACGAAAGCTTGGGACCCTCGCCTTAGAGGACAGCTGCATCACATTTTGAGAATCTCACGATATTCAAGGACTAAAATCTAAATAGGCTGTAGGTAAAACTCTAATTTTTTTCCCTAACATTTTAAATCGGGACATAAACAGCGATTAAATCTCAGGCTTCTCCTTACAGCATCTGGGGAGTGCTGAGAAACTCGGTGATGACGTCACAGACGGCGAGATTTAAAATTTCCGCTGCGTTCGCTTAGAACTAACCGTACGTCTTCGGATGCCGTCAAACAACGTTCCGCAGGCATTGCCCTCAATGGCGTTCATTTTTCTTCTTCAAAGAAAGCGTTTATAAGCTATATATGTACTGGCGTCGTCAGTGATGCCCCTATTAGCCTCCTATCCGGTGGTGTGTGTTGCGGAGAAGCCTCAACACCGCCGTGCTTTTATTCGGAGATTACGTGAACACCTCTAATGTTAGCCATAAAGACTTCGCATGCTTTAGCTGCAAGTTCCACACATGCGACGCCTTTTATCTCGTCGGATTCTGAAACCTATTCAGCTGGCTTTTATGAGTTGACTAGTTCGACGACATCGAGAGAAAAGCATCATCATAATCACCAGCCTAACTATGTTCACTACAGGAGAAATGAAATACGTTTGCCACAACCCTCCAATTAACCCCGGCCTGTATCAGCTGCGGCTATGGTATTGACGCAGACTTCCTAATCGCATATGCCTACCTGAGTTTTGACGCCCTCTGCTATGCTTGCATTCTCTTGGAATCCAGTTTGTTACACATAACAACCATAGTTTAGGTTGCCATCTCATTACTTGCCCTGCTCGTGCCCATTTCTAATGATGATGTTGACAACAATGTTTTTTTTATCGTTCAAGGCATCTTCGGCCGAAAAGCACCAAACACAAGAGGTGGTCGGTCAGTCATGTACGCAATTACTGCAATTTTCTCAAACCGGAATGAAACCAAAGCTGGTGTATAGTGATTGAAAGTTAAGTGTATATGCATGATTCGTGGTGTGTTGTGAGGGAGATTCTTTCCAACGGAATTACGAAAAAAATTGGCAGAGGCTTAGCTTGGTTAAGCCCGGTAAGTTGCGAAAGCAATAGCCCTGGCTGCGCCTGGTTTGCCTTGTGGTGTGTCTTGGTAGTGCTCTTAGTAAAGCTTATTTATGAAAGTTTTGCCCATTTGTTTTACATGGCATTATACTCACCACACGAGGGCCCCCACGTGCTGGGAGATTTATGCGTGCCTCGGTCGCCAAAACGAGCGGCTGACGCTAACGGATGATTGCCTAGAAGCTTCCCTCTTCTTTCACTCCAACTTCCTCCCTTCCTGTACGGTGCGGTTCGGGGGTCTACCGAGATGACAGAGAATTTCCTTTCCTCAAACAGCGTTGCGTTCAAAGGGCAAGGCATCGCGCCGAACGGGTGGTGGCGTTCCTCCCTTCCTGTGGTTCGGGTGTCCACCGAGATGACAGAGAATTACTGCGCCATGCCTTGCCCTTTGAACGCACCGCTTTTTGAGGAAAGAAAATGGCGCAGCAATTCTCTGTCATCTCGGTGGACACCCGAACCGACCGCTAAGTGCGCCGCGCGCGGCAGGAGCGGGAGTTAGGCCGCGCTGGGTAGCTGCGGCCTCGCTACGCGACGGCGCGAGTTGGAGCCCCGCTCTTGGAACTGTGACGTCAGACCGGCGCGCCGCGAGTGGCAGGAGCAGGAGTTAGGCCGCACTTGGTAGCTACCGGCCTCGCTACGCGACGGGCTGAAAGTGCAAGCAGTATTGCTTTCGCAATAAAACAGAAAGATGTATGTAGCTTAAACTAGTGCTAAAGAATCATTGCTGGATTTAGCGACTAGGTCATACAGCTTCAGCCAGGATCCTTTCTCGAGAAGAACGACACGGCCTCTGACAGCTAAGTCGATAAGCTCAGCTATGTCTTCAACAATAGGAAAAAGACTGAGGTCACTTGGAACAAGAGATTCAATGTAATAAGCTTAGATAACTTAGAAATCTAAGAACCCCGTCTAAAAAGATTTATTCGATCAACGACTAGAAATAGGTAAAGGAGTGTTGCTATTTCATTCGTATATAACTCCGGAAAGTGCTGCAGTCTTTATGTAACTAACTTCTGGCATACGTTTAATACACGGCCACTGAAAAGGGCCCAACACGTCTAGCGCTGTGTGTGGATGGTATACTTAAAGAGTTGCGAGTTTGTCGTCCATGTATCGCCTAATTGTTCAGAGCGTCATTGCTTTGACTCTGTCTCTTTTTGGATGGCATACCTCTCTATACTTTGATATATTGTGTGGAGTTTGTTCTCTACTGCAGAGTTCCATTACTGTTTCCACTCTATAAGGGGACTGCCTTTAATGCGTGGCCTGAGATCCGGGTATTGAACTTGGTCTATGTCAATCAATCTGTTCTGCAGCTGACAAAGCGAGTCGATCAGCCGCCTCATTGGCAGCTGTGACGCGGGGACCTGGCACTCAGTATATGGTAGTTTAGAGCTTTGATGAGTGTGCATACACGAAAAATTTAAGCAGGGAATTCATTTATAGGCTTTCC
Organism: Amblyomma mixtum; assembly: GCF_055824585.1. Taxonomy (NCBI): domain Eukaryota; kingdom Metazoa; phylum Arthropoda; class Arachnida; order Ixodida; family Ixodidae; genus Amblyomma; species Amblyomma mixtum. The sequence goes on from NC_143020.1 coordinate 87,701,036, forward strand.
CAGAGGACAACGCTGTTATATACACTAAAGCAGTCTCTGTGTGTCTCAAAGGTGTCTCACAGACTATGGGATACAATGACATTCTGCACTCGACAAGCTCGTGTGGGCATTTGTTGTTTTCGATTCGGAGTATCGTGTGCCATTAGTTGTCCACGAGACTGAGGAAGATTTGGAGGTGTCCATTTAAAATTCAGTACTTCTATGCACTACTTGCAAAGATATGAAGAGGTGTTTTATGGCAGTCTGCAACCCACGCTCGCCAACATCTCGAAAAGATATGTTGCACTCGACTGGATGCAATCTACAGGGGGCGGTTGTGTGTTTATTGGAGGTCGTTAGAATGTTGGAGACTAGTATGTTGAATCGTTGAACGCTCTGGTGCGAAAAAGTGGTGTTCTGGCGCGTCGGTTTGAAAACAACCGTGTTCTATTTGTGTTATGCAAAAGTAAATTGCATAGGTGTTTCGCATGTGACAGTACGAGGTCTGTTAGAAAAATATCCGACCTTTGGCCGAAGAAAGAAAAACTGGCATAACTGGAGCGTTAGAAACCTAATCACCTTCAAAGTAGTCTCCTTGTGACTCCATTTACATCTCCCAGCGGTGCTGCCATTGTTGGAAGTATTCCGAAAAGGCCCTTTTCGGAATGGAATTTAGCTCTGCTGTCGTTGCAGCCATAATGTCCTTTCTTTTCTGAAATCGCGCTCCTTTCAATGGCCTCTTGATTTTAGGAAACAGCCAGAAGTCGTAGGGGGACATGTCAGGAGAGTAAGGAGCCTGTGGAACTACAGGAGTCTGGTTTTTCGCCAGAAAAGTCTGAATCAAATGCGAGGAATGTGCAGGAGCAATGCCGCGAGGGATGCGCCAATTTCTTGTTGACCTCAATTTCGGTCTCTTGCGCCGCACAGCACCACGTAGGCGATGGAGGACATCCCTGTAGTACTCTTTAGTCATTCTTTGATCCTGTGGGGTGCGTACTCGTGTAGTGCCACAAAGAGGGAGTCAAAAAAGCAGTCAGCATCACTTTGACATTGCTGCGCACTTGGCGGGCCTTCTTTGGTCTTGGTGACGTGGAATGCGTCCTCTGTGACGACTGGGATTTGGTTTCCGGGTCGTACCCGTACACCCAACGTCACTAGTGATTACGGCGTCGGTGAAGTCAGGGTAACTGTTTGTGGAATCCAGCATCTCCTGTGAGACTTCAACATGAAGCTCCTTTTTCTCCACCGTCAGCAGCTTCGGCACGAATTTCGCCGCAACTCTCTCCATGACCAAATCTTCGGTGATAATGGAATGTGCAGATAAGTTGCTGATGTCCACCTCTTCCGCAATTTCTCGGATAGTCACACAACAGTCCCGCATCACCACAGCGTTCACTTCGGCAATTACCTGGTCATTTCGGCATGTTGATGGCCGACCGGAGCGTGGCTCTCTCTCCACAGATGTGCGGCCGTCTTTAAACCAGTTGCACCACTGCTTAATCTATGTGCTGCTCATAGCATCATCACCGAAAGCCGTGTGAACATTTCGAATGGTTTCCACTTGGCTATCGCCAAGTTTCTGGCAAAATTTGAGGTAGTAGCGCTGCTCCTCTCGCTCCGCCATTTTCCTTGCAACAAAAAACCGACGAGAGCACTGCGCACTGCCCCACTCAAACGCTGCTTCCCAGCGACTGACGCTATCGGCAGGCGGGAGAAAATCCGCGCATGTCCACGAAGGTTCAAGGTCCGCTGGTGCAAGCGCGCTTGTTTCATATCCAACAGGTGTTCGCAAAAAAAAAAAATAAAGTAGGATACTTTTCTAACAGACCTCGTAGTTTAATGGCTCATAAAATGCTTGCAAACTTGAGCCACCGTTGAAGTGACCTTTGGTCCGCCTCAACAAGCAATCAGCTGTACTTGTACGAAAAGCGATGGGAACCAAACCGAGTGTCAGATGGCACATGGCGTCCGGCATTCTTAAGCCAGTTTTCTGGGCTGGCTTGTACGCTGCTGAGCCTTGGCCTATACAGAATACAACTGCATTATTAAGGATACGTAACTAGCAGTCTCGATGTATGCCACATGACGAGAAATTGCTTGGATGGTTCAGCCCTTTACACATTTTGACTTTAACCGCATGATGTGCGTAGTGACGGTGGGATTTTCGTCGACTCTGACACCAAGAAATTTGTGCTGTTTTTGGATAGCAATATTCTGACGTTCATTGTAAATGCAGGGTTTGGTTTAATTTCTTGCCGCTCAGAAGACCGTACACAAACACACAAAAGTTTAAATACCAAAGTTACGGGGATCGAAACCCCTAATCTCCACCACACTGTTACCGGTTGAATTTAAAAAGTCTATTTACACAGGCGGGTCGACCAGAGCTTGGAGCGTCAGCGCGAAAATGCTGAGCTTCTTCCGTATCCCCATTTCGTTATTCATTCAGCGTCCATAGGTAGTGCGTGGCGCTATATTTTTCTCTGATCTGTCCACTTTGATATATTGTTAACTGCCGAGTCAATTTGCCGGTCACAGTTTGAGAATTTGCATGACTTGAAGCTCAATTTCACATCATCGATATAAACAGAGTAAAAGATGAATTTAGGCAGTGCTTTTTTCAGTGAATTTATTCTAAGAATGAAAAGTGTGTAACTGAGAACTCCACCTTTACGAACACCATGACCCGTGTAATCTACTTGTATAAGAAATTTGCGACACGAACCTTTAAAAGTCCGTTGAGATAGGTAACTCTCAAAGTTATATAGCATATTCTCGCAGATTCATAGGGAGAAACTGTCTGAGAGAATGTCAGAGTCAAGTGAGGTCATGTGCTTTCTCGAGACCAAAGACAACAGGTAAAGATTGCTGTTTATGCAAAAAAAAAATAATCCATTACACCAGACTGAAAAGCAACGAAGTTGTCATTTGTTCCCCAGTTGGCCCTAAAATATGCTTCGTATTGGACAAGAAAGCCACTGAACTTTAGGAAATTTAGCAGGAAACCATTTATCTTTTTTTTAGAAGCGCTGACATGATAGATACCTATTTACAAGCTTGGGAAACACTGTCCAGCGGACTATATTGTACTGAACACAGAGCGGAAGGCCTGAAGGTGCTGGTGATTAAGATGTTTCAGCATGTCAGACTTAATCCTATCGGGCCTTGCCGCTGTGGTGCTACATGTACTATCGCGATGGAAAGAAACGACAACAGCGCGGCGCCTACACGCTGCGCTCTTCGAATTTCTGTTGATCGCGCTTTTACCGGAGTGGCACGAACGTTAGAGTCAGCCTGGAGTGTATCATGGACGACTTTATAGTGTTTTTTGCTGTCACCAAAGTTAAGAAATTGGAATAGTGGAGCATGTGTCGCTCCATCGCGATACTACCGAATGAAACATTCAGCTCCTACAGGGCAGGTGGGCTACTGTGCTTTTGTGCGGACGGCCTTTCATCAGGAAGATTTTGGGTTCTAGCTAGCTTCTGTCGCAGCAAGGAATCCCTATTATTGTACTAGGCTAAATACATATTGAAATTCTGCTCCAATGCGTCTGCTTGGCCTGCAGAAACCGCAGTTTTGTTATTTTGTCCCTCGTCTAGCAACGATCAAGAAACTTCTGATTGTTTCTATTTTGTCCAGTCTAGCAAGCCGCGTTGCTCTTTTCGAGACTCTTTGCCGTGCTAGATGCCGGCAGGATTGGTTTTGCCGCCTTCACCTCCGGTGAAGACCTCGAGACTGATGAATATGGGTTCCGAGATCCTGTGCCCCTAGGATTAATGTTATGGGATCCGGAGGCCGCAGAGAAGAGTCGCTCAGAAGCCCGCGAAATAAGAACAGCCTCAGGCCGCTCATCAGTGACGGAGATCAACATAGCCTCCTATGTACGAAGAAGTATAAAGATCTATGCCCATCCCACTTGCCTTGGTGGTTCCGGCCCTCGGGTGAATTTCGGGGGGGAGGGTAACAGACACATGTCAACAGTGCTGCACACTGTTACCAGAGGTTGCTCAGCCCCCCGGCGCTTGGAATGATTTAGGTGTCTCCTTTGGATACTTTATCCATGCCTCAAGGTAGGAATTGTTTTTATTCGTTTTTTATTTCTTGACCACTTCGCGTGACGACAGTGAAGCTGTATGTGTACCTTTGGGGTTGATATATTATGTGTGTACTGTTTTGCAGTTGTCACTATGATGGCCGTTTTCGGCGCATTTTGCACAAGACCTCTTGCTTGTTGTGCCAAGACCCTAGTTCTAGTCCTTGAAACGCTTGCTCGGTTTGAGTAAGTATAGGCGAACGGGGCACTTTATTATCGTGACACGGACACTCAGGCAAGCAACTCCTGCTGATATTCAACACATTGTGTGCTGTTGCAATCTATTTAACATTCCGCCCTATGGTGATACAGCGAAGAGAGGTCACATGTTGAACTTGTAAATGGTCAGGAACGCCTTCCATTTTCTGCAACAGTCGCTCCAATATTGCGCTCTAGGTTTTTTGTAGGCTTGTGTGTGAAGGAACCGAATTATGCAGGTCAGCCACGTTCTGTTGGTTTAGTAGGGCATCGAATTGCAGTGATGTCTTCACTTAGAAAGTTTCTTCAATTACTCTGTTGCTTTCGAACATTTTTCAATGAAGAAAACTTTTTCAAAGGCGAGCCTTTTGCTCAGCTGAGTGCACAGTTAATATCGAGGGAAGTTCACGTAATGCTGTACAGGTGATGCTTTCATCACTTCGGTGCGATGCCATTCCCGAGCCTGATAACTTTATTGTCGGGGGCGGGGTGAGTGAAGTGGCCAGTTGAATCCGTGCGGTATGTATGGACTAATCTCTCTTATTGTGTCACCTGTGCTTCACCCTTATCGACATGTGAAGGTCCTCGAGGCCCCCCGGGACCCGGTCGACAGAAGGAGAGGTCGTCAGGAGGCGTTTGACAAAAACCGCGACTTCCACATTCCCTAGTTTCTACACTTCACCTCTCAAATCCTCGCCACTGAGCGCTTAGGTCTGGAGACTCAGAATCAAAACTAAAATTCTAACCTTTTTTTTCGTGAATTTGGCTGACCGTACAGCAGTTCAGCAATTTTACAAAGGCTGGCCATTGTAACTTGTCTACTGAGCGATGAAACGGGCTCCTTTGACGTTACAACGCGGGCTGGAACGAGTGTTCATTAGTGATACATTTGCTCAAAAAATGCAGATTGTGTACTTACGAGCCAGGTACAGTGGCTAAAAATTTAAATAGTTGCCACGCAGTTTGCCTCCACCAACCTCCTTTGGTACTGTTTCATGTACTTCCATTCCCTGCAAATTGTGCCAGTTACTTTTCTGTTTCAATCATTGCTTACTTTACTCGCAGCACCTCTTGTAGATGGTGAAATATCAATTGAGGTTTTCTTCTTAAAGTTCTTATGTATTTCGGAGCTCCCATTTCAAGTCTTTCCCTTCGTTTTCACTGTTCATAGTTCGCCTTGTACTTATGCATTATCGAATGATCTCTCACAATTATATAAAAAAACACTTATTAATAGGTTTCATCACAGCAATTGCAGAACTCTCAATTTCATTTGTTATTTTCTCTAAATATTCCTCAGATACTGCAGTGGTGGCCCAGTGGTCTGTGCATCCCCTTAGTATGCGAGACATGCGGGAATTGATTTCCACTGCCTCCAGATAACCACTTGTTTTTAATAGGTACTACCTTTCCATTGATCTGATGCTCGGCTTCTCTGTTTGAAGACATGATTGTTAAACAGGTCTTCGATGCCACTCTATGTACACAAAAAAAATCTTGCGTCCTGATGCATTTTGACCAAAGCAGGCCTTGTGACATTAATCATAAACGTCATCAAAATCCTCGCGCACTCTTCGACAGGGTTTTAAACACGAAATATTTAAAATAGGCAGTCCGTGTCTCCTTTTAATAATACAGGCACATTTTCAATGCGTTGCTTATGCTAGTGTTCAAACGACACCTTCGGTTTAATTCTCGTTTATATTGCACTTAGGATTTGATGCAGAGAGCGACGTGGTCAAAACCAAATTCGAAAAGCTTCAGCCTTTTCACAAGGTTCGTGCAAATTCATACTTGCTACAAGAAATAGAGCCCCACTAATAAAAATTCACTACGCGCTTCGCCTGAAAGAAATGGAGTAGCTTCTGAACTTTGCGGCGCCTAGTGTAAGAAGTGGAAAGAGTCTAACAGGACCTCCATTCAGGACTAGACTTAGAGAGAAGGACGTGTAATTTAAAGCAAGTGCAAAATGTGGAAGGCCTCATGATGCAACCAGGGGCTCGTGCTTTCCGCTGTGAGTGACTAAGAAGCATTGCCTTTGACCTGCAATCTCGTCGAAAAGAGCATCAAAGCGCCGAACAGACCTTTGAAAAGTGTTTCAATATCCTAAAAAAGAACGTGACTTGACTTGCGAAAGGCGCCCAGAGAGTTGTGTTCTTTTTTGCGCGTATTCAATTTACAAGGCCGAGATTTAGACTGATCGTAAAGGGCTTAGGCAATTTAAAGAAACTTCTACCAGTTCATTGCACTACGTAAGCTGCGCAGCTCTCCAGCTCGCGTCACTTTAAAAGTCTCATCGGACCTAAATTTAGACGAGGAAAAAAAGTATGGAGCTCCGTTACACGTACGGAAGGTATAAATGCGAAATTTTCTGCAGTTATTACTCTCAAGTAATACCGTAGTGAGAAAAACGGAACAGTATGGAGCGGTGGTCGCATCGAGAGCTTTCTCCTGGGCAAATAACGGAGGCGTGGTGGTATGTCGAGGGAGATAACGCACTCGTTTACCTGCGGCTTTAAGTGGTAATCGTGTTCGAGCTTCAGCAAGAAGTCATATGTGGAACTAGAAAGCCTTACAAGCTGTGGTCGTCTAGTGGGAATGGGAATAAATGTTAATGCACTTACGGGGGCAAGAGACATGTCTGGTAAAACACGTCAATCATCATCATGATTATCCTCCCTGTCATCTATCATAATAATTGCCAGGTTGTGTCCCCTGTAGGAGAAATATGTCTTTCATTGACATCTAATTACCTTGGTCATGCACCAGCGGCTGCCCCGCTATCTCTATTTTCCCGTTTTTTTAAATCTAATCTTCGCTTTGACTCTCTACCACCATCCCAAATTCACCTTGTTTTGAAATTCATCTTGTCACTTTAAGCGACAATTGCTTATCTGCTGTCGGCAGTACGTGCTCTGCCCACCTCCATTTTCCCTCTTTGATTTCAGTTTAAGCTAGGATATTATTAGCGCGTCCTTGTTCCGTAACCTACTCTGCTCTCTAGGTATCTCTTAACGTGGCCTCTATAATTTGCCTTTCCGTAGCTGGCTGTGTCGTCCAATGACGTTACTTTGCCCAAAGAAGAGGGGGCTAGGGAGAGGAAAGATACTGATGAAAGCTGCGCCGCAGCTACCATAGAACTGAAGGTTTCGCGTGCAAGTTTCTGCCATCAGTTCAGATTTCCTTATGTCTGCTGTTATGCACCATACAGGCAGAGTTTTGTTTCTTTGGATTCGACCCTAGGGGGATGTGCTCTTACCTAACACAATCTTGTTATAGCCAACTACTTTCGCTGTGATTGTGGAGGGCAGCTGAGTTTGTGTGAGGCAAGACTGTTTCTCAAGCTGTATGTGCCGTTCGAGCTTCGTGCACTAATTGCATGATGCTCCTCACGCTGTACAATAATGAACATATTCCACGCTTTGCGACAACTGTTACCCAGCTCACCGGATACGGGCTCGGGTAATGTGCTTATTGTGTGTTGGTGGTGCTGATCAAATGTTCTACACTTCTGTCAGATGCAGGTCGTGCCTGTGTAGAGAGCATAGCAGAAGTAGGTAGGCCCTAGAGAAGAGAGAAACAAAGTCAGGTAGGAGGGGAGTGTGCATGGCCACCAGAGAGCCGCAGTATGATTGCGCCAAGAAAAAAAGACTTCCTTCACAACGTTTCCAGAGAGCAGAGAATGTCATGTGAAAAAAGAAGCTTCAGTATCAACGCTCGGCGTTTGCTGAATGCAGCCTTTGAACTTTTGCGGTCTTTGTTTTTGTGTAAGGGCAGCCAAGAGATGTGTTCCTTATGCGACGCCTCAAGATAGAAAGGAAAGCTTCGCCTTCTTGACGATATGCCGGCCGCTTGTGGGCCGCACTTGTGAAGAAGCCGACATCTTACGTATCGTTTGCCAGTTGAGTTTGGGAATCGTCGGCGTTTTGGTTGCTGTTTGTACAGAAACGCCAGTTTTCTTTCACAGAAAGCTGACTATCAGAATGAAGAGTAACCACGCTGAGGCACTTCAGAACGAGCGCATTTGGTTCAGAATAAGGAAGCTGTATAACGTTGTTCCACGACAATTATGGACGACGGAAAAACCAGGATTTCTTTGAGAAAACAATCGTGGCTTACAGTGGTGAATAACGTATTTTTGGTCGTAAATGAATTTTCATTGCAATGTTTTACCAAAAACAGACTCGAATAGGTTAACCTTAGAGTCACTGACGAGTGTCAACAGAAAACATGTTTTGTGGATTTGTGCAGATTTCCTGGATTTTGAAACTCTCTGATCACTTAGTAGGTCTCATTTAAGTCAGGTTATAATATTTCCGCAGTACAGTCATAATAGCAAGGGTCGTCTTAAACAGCATGCCGAATTCAAGGTGTAAGCGAGCCCATGCCAATGCTTTTCGGAAGAAACTGATTCTCATTGGAGCTTTCGCGATGATGAAGTTGCGATTCAAATTTAAAGAACATTGAAATCAGTTTAACACATTACAGTTACAAAGCCTGGAATTGTGCTGACTTGCCTTTCTAGGTTGCCTACATCTTCAGCGCAGCTGTCAATTTTCAGTGAGGCACGAAGTCAATACCAAAGGCTGTACGTTCCTCCTTTATTCAAAACGGACATGCAGGTGACGTAAGCATCGATCTTCGACGACTTCACAAAGAGCTTAGTTTGCTTTCGACCAAGCTACTTTGCAAATGTTCTCGCTACAAAGCTGCGCATACTGTTCATGCCAGGACAAAAATTTCCGATGATTACGTGACTTCCTAATGCGAAATTTGAGCTCAGCTCATCAGCTCTTTCAGCTTTTCAATAGATGGACGCGAAGAATTCGATGGCGGCGACGGTAAGCTTCTGCTTCGGCGGCACGCACCTCTGGATTCTGGCGGCGACGGCGCTGTGCCTCTGCTCTGGCAGCTCATTTAGCAGCAGCGGCAGACGAGGGACCTCCACCGGTTGCCTCGCTCGTGGCTCAGAAAGAACTGGCAGAGAATACACTATTCATATAGGCAGGCGGTTCGCAGTGGCGAACGGCGGCGGCTATGCCTTTCGGGTCGGGCGGCGCACATATCGAGATCCGCCGCCACTGATCCGGCGCTCGGATTGGCGCCGCACAGGGGTGGCATTGGAGGAGGAGCGAAGAGAGCAATTAAGTTATCGGGAGGTCGCGGGAGATGGCGCGAGGAGCGCGCGCAGCTAGAGCAGCGCGCTGCCCCGGCTGCGGAGCTGGTTACGAGGGACAACGGCGACGTCGACGCCGCGAAACGCAGGAACGGGCGCCAAATAGCTGCGCTTTAAAAGCGGTGCATATACGAGAGAAACTGGATAAAATGGGTTCAGGAGTAGTCTCACAGATTTCGGTGCTCTTGAGGGTAATATCATTTCTCACTACATGCAGTAAGCCTTTTGGTGCTCGTGAAAATATGACTTCACTAAGTAATTATGGTTACTGCTATTCACCATCTGAAAGAATTAAAAAAAGCCATTCTTTAGCTGAAAAATACGTTATGTTTCGTTTTGAGTAAAGCTCTTCGGCCTGCATCACTAATCGCATGTAACTCTCTTGGGCACAAAATGGGCAAGTATTTTGGTGCTCCATTTAGATGGGAGTACGCAATTGTATGGATTTTCTTTTTATTTTTGCTGTCAGCGCCGTACAGACGTTGCAGAGGGGAGTGGCCAGAAAAATTTACAGCAATGTTACAAAACAAAAAATACGCGCACACCGGTGTCAAAAGAGTAATAAATAATTCGGCAGACTTTTAGTCTTGGCGCCGATGCTGCATATTGAGCGGAATTGTGCGGATAGCAATGCCAATAGTACTGACAACCGGAGAATAAGTATTCTGCGCAGTTCAGCGGCACGATATTTTCGACGAGGCGAGGCAAGCCCCGCGGGGGCAGAAAATACCAGCCTCGCGTGGCTCGACTAAATATCGAAATGAAGTCAAGCCGGTAGTCGCGCATGATGCATTATTGAACCGTCGATAAAGGGATCGGAGCAAAACGCCTTATATCTTCTCCCCAGTTTCACTGTCGCTATCCTTTTCTCGTTTGTGTATTCCGCGAAGAGCTGGCGGGGTTCTTTCGAAAGCATATAGGCTAGTGACTAAAGAGCATGCATGAATCCATAGCCACACCATCTGAGGCATATTTCAACAGAGGTAATCACACCTACACGTTACGAAAACAGGAATATCTATGTATACCTGACTGGTTGCCTGGAGCAGTATTCTGCCGCAACCACAAACACACAGTGCCTTTAACACCCCGCCGCAATACATCGCAGGCGTGAACACAATACGGCTGAGAAATATGAAAAAGTTCCCATTTTGTGCCCCGTTTATACTGCGCTTGCCAGATATTCGCGTTCTGGTTGCAACATATCCTTTTGTTTTCTTATTTTTTTTCGCATCCCGTCGTTTCCGTTCACGACAAGACCACGACCTGTATGGCTTCTTAGGAATAGGGCCGCGGGCGGTTTCTTGCTTACGAAGCCCGCATGAAGTCCCCGCAACCTTTAGGTCGGGTATGTGATCAATATCGCGGTTTCTTTTAGAAGCGCCCACCAGTACATTCGTCTTGCTCAATGCTTTACGCTTCGGGTTTTGTGCATTATTTTTGCCACGCTCTCTTGCACACGCCTAGTGTTTTTTTTTTCTTGCGACTGCGTCTGAGCAAGGGGAGAAGCCTTTGCGAACCGATGCTTAGTGGAGCAAGTTTCCGGGAAGGCCTATGGTTTCTGTCGAGTGCGGGTCGCAACATGTCTTTACCCTATAACAGAGACCCGTGTTTGTGACTGTTTCTGTTCTTGTCAGTGGATGTTCTACTCACGTTTTACAGCCCAATTTTGGGTGAGCTTCGAATGAATTCAGAATGTCAGCCACAGTGGAACGGAAATGAACAGGACACAAAACAAAACAAGAAAACTCCCAGTTCACCCATTCCACCATTCTAGCTTGAGTATCGCTACAACCAGGAGCGTCTTGCTTTTAGTTTCGCACGTGCCTGTTTGTGGTGTGGGGATGGCTCGGAAGTTATAGTGGGTTACTCTAACCTAAACCCTGTCATTCTGCAGTGAGAGTATAGTTTAGTGTTAGATGCGGTTCGTAAAAGCCTTATCAGTGCAGTCCATTCTCTGCGGTTGTAAAATGTTTAAAACAACCCAGGATTAGAAGAGAGTTTGTTTATGCAGTTCTGGTTTCCTTTCATTACCTTTTTCAAATCATTACCTTTGTGCCTGTGTGGCATCATTACGTTCGTGCTTCAAGGTTAGTACGAATATCACTGCATTGTCTATTGGGCAGGTACAGGTGGAGTTGCATCTGAAGGATTTGATAGAATGGAAGGAATCAAACTGTATTAGCGTATCTGCGGTTACAAGATTATGCGAAAATGATTAGAATGAATACGACCTGAAAGCTTGGCCTTGGAAGGGACCTCAATGAGGTATTTATTTATTTATTTATTTACTCTCAGGGCCGAAGCATTACAGAGAGGAGTGGGTGGTACAAAACAAAAACAGTACAGGTAACGCAGCACTACAATGTAAAATCAATTACAGCGTTTTTAAAGAAGTCGGCGTTTGTAATGGAGGCGATGGAAGCGGGAAGGTGGTTCCATTCCTTAGCAGTCTTGGGGATAAAAGAGGCGAAGTGTAAGTTGGTGCGACTGCTGGGTACGCCAACTTTGAACTGGTGGTCGCTGCGGGATGAAATGTAAGATGGTGGTACAAGCAACGTATCTCTGAGATGATGGTTTGAATGGTAGATTTTGTGAAATAGGCATAGACGGGAAATTTTTCGACGAATTGAAAGATCCGGTAAGTTTAAATTTGCTTTCATTTGAGTTACACTTGCAGTTCTATGATAGTTAGAGAAAATGAAACGGACAGCCCGATTTTGAATGGCTTCGATTTTCAGAATTAGTGAGTTAAGAGGAGGGTCCCATACAGACGACGCATATTCAAGTTTTGGTCTGACTAATGTTTTGTACAGTATAAGTTTCAAGTTATACTGTACTATACTCATGAGGCACAAAATTAGTATTATACTCATGAGGCACAAAATTCTGACCATACACTTAATTATGCAGTGGCGCAGAGCTAAGTAATTTTAGAGCAAAGGAATAGAGTGGACAATAATTGCTTTCAGCGGGAATTTTATTTCATTTAATTTTTTTATTTCCTCAAAGACCCCCTTCTGGGGGTACTACAGAGGGGGAGGGGTTAACATAAGTCCATATAAAATATTTTCCACTTGACAAGTGCGATGTGACTTCGTCTAGGAAGGTGGATGGACAGGTGATGGCTGCAATTTCATGGGAAAGGTCGTACCAGTGACTTGCTGTTTGGAGGAAAAATGACTTCGAAAAAGTAGTGGTACGAGCCCGTTGGCGTGAAACTTTAAACGGATGACCATTTCATTTGACCGTTTGACCGGATGGCCTTTCATTTTCTATTGGCTTGAGAAAAGGCAGAAAAGTTTGACTGTATGTTTTAGGCGACAGATGTCGAGCTTACTAACGAAACGAACTGTTTTGCCGAAGTAGACAAAAATAATGCATGGACTAGCTCTCTGTCATCTTTTTCGTATTGAGCTCTACGAACTACGTTCACATTGTGTACCATTGGGAATCCAAGAATGAGAGGACGCAATATTTGAACGCGTCATTACATGCTCTCAAATATCAAATAGTTGTGTAAATCTTCGAAAGTATGTACTGGTACTGTGATGTGATGGTGTGGTGTGCGTTAAGAAGTCTTGTGAAAAGTTCTTTAAAACTGGCGCTCTCACGCTCAGCTTCTTTATGAGAAAGAGCTCCGGAAAAACATTCGGTGTTTACTTGTCTGGATTTGAGAAGACCTTTTAAAGCTTTTTTCTGTGGGGGTTGGTAAAGTTAAGCTGTAACTTTGCTACAAAACCTGTGCTGTCATCCCGACCTCCACTACTATCACCACCGCCAACATGTTTCTCCACTGTAACTATTTTTAAAACCAAGCACTTCCTGATCGTACGTTTGCGGTATATTTTAAAGTGTATTTTCAATTTTTCAGAAGCTGTTACTCGGTTTCTTTTCGCCTAGTTGGCGCTGCTGGCCAAACTTGATGTGATACCGACAAGCCTAAATCTTGAAAAGTATTTGCCCCCTTTTTGAGAATACCACATGGTTGTCATTATATTTTCAGGAAGAAGGAAAGAACTGGAAGGCCAAGACTTCTCAGGATGACGTAAGTCGGCGACCTCCTAAAATATCCATCGTACCACCTGCCTCCAAAGCAGTAGATATTGCGACGCAGCATTTCTTAGATATCCACATTTGTTACAAAGATTTCTTCAAGACTTCACCTGAAATTGAAGTTTGTGTGCACCCAGTCGGAGCCTCTGGTTCGCACGGGTGGCAGACGCCAAGCAAAGCACTCGTTGTTCACCAGCAGCGAATGTGCTCCTTCGTTTCCAGAAGAAAGCAAGAAAGCAACGAAGAAAAGGCATTCGATACACTGGCAAGAGTGCCAGAGCAATGCTGTCCTGATCTGGCGCGAGCAAATTGAGTTAAGGAAACTCTGTACGTCCCTGACCCTAAATTCTGCTGGGAACACAAAAACTTCTTTTGTTTCCATGGTTTCGACTCCCGGAAGTAAAAAAAAAAAATCCCGTGTGGCTCACCGTGTGTCGACGCCGAGGCCACTCGAGAACAGTTGTGGCAGACTGGTAATAGAAAAAGCGCTTAGGAACAAATAATGAGATCAGTACCTGCTGCAGGCTTGAAAACAAATTTCAGGGGTTTCTCGCGCAAGCTTTTGCCGCGAGGAATATTTTTAATGGATTCGAAGGATTTGGTAAAAGTTTGCTTTTCGTCTGTCCCTCATGTATATTCGCACTGTGCCTCCTGCAACCAACGTAGTGCTGTTATTCGTTGACAGGGTGGGCATATTCCGGATCCCATCACCGCTTGTCAATAATTCTATAATTAAGTTACAGACGCATAAATATCTTATGGTACTTTCGCTTTCCAGTGCTGCGCAACTCATTAGAAAACATGAGTCACTACGTGAAAGTCCGGTACGCTCAGTATCTTACTGATAATGGGATTTAGCCTTCTCTGCATTTCCGGTTTCAGTTTGAGCAATCAAACGACAACTGTAGCGTTCCAAGTCAGAGAAGATACAGTTAGACATACAAAAGCTGCAATACATTAGTTTTTGTTTCCTTGCTGCCATTCCGACTTTTGGAACAACCTAACGAATGAGTTAGAAGGAATTAAGACCACCAAGAAGCGGCTGCATTGCAGTTTGTGGATGCCTCACGTGACTTGATACGCACTTGTCGCGTCTGCAGGCATCGTCTACCAACTGAAACTGCAGAGGAAATGAATTCAATTAAAAATGATGTATTTAGCGCTGACCAGTTCCACGGGGTGACTTATGTCTACTAATGTCGTACGCATCATTCAAGAGCAAAAACACACTTCAAAAAGCTTTGTGACTCTAGTCCTTAAATGTTAACTCTCGCATGTCTGTGTTCCCTGGCGAAGCGCAACAGTGGAAATGTAAAATAACATGACAAAGCCAAGGTACATTTTGTACCAAGGTGTTGTAAAGGTTTCAACTGGTGGTGAAGAAAAATGTTTAAAGCAGTGTTGATGGTCCTTCCAACTAACGAAAGGTATGTGAGAATAGGCCGGCACTTCTGGCCACTGGATGTGCATGATTGTGACAGCTAAGTAAAGTCGGTAAGCCGCTGGGAACGCCATTACGGGAGCAATATTGAAGTACATAAAACGATATTAAAGTTCATTTCCAGGTAGACCATGTAGCACTGACACTTTAAATTCATTACACTGTGGCTAAGGTATTCGGTAAAGACAGGCCTGATCGGGGATTGTGAATGTTAACGGGTACACAGAATCTAAAACTTCACTTACAGAAGTCGTAAATGGGTGCCAGCGCTTCATAAGCGACCACAGGCTTTCATATTTGCGACATAATTAACGTCAAGAAAGCTGCGACACTGTGACGTCATTGGGCATTGACCATACTTAAACAGGCGCTGAGAGGCCAGGCATTGGTTGAAGCTTGCCCCACCGCACTAAACATAATGCTAGAATTGTGTCAAGTGGACCACAACGTTGTCATTGCAGTCTTCCTAGGGGACCGAAAGCGCTACTCAAGCAGCGCAAAGTTAGTCGAAATGTCCTAAAGAAGATATTTATGAACTACAAGCTTTTACTTTATTTTCTCACAGAATGAACAAAAGTTAAAAAAAAAACATCGATTTGAGATGCTGATAAGCAGTGGACAGAAAACAGCTTCACAATTTCGATACCTGTATGAACAAAAGAAGGATGATGAGGATGGTTTCAGCTACACTACTTATCAAAAGTGATCCCTGTAATAGTGTTCTTTTTTTATTAAGGGCATGGAGATAGCGGGCAGAATTTATCTGCCTTTAGCTCCGGGCTCCAATTTTTTTGTGATAATGCGAAATGAAAATTCAGTTCAAATCAGTCTGCGTAGAAAGCGGCAAGGCACTGAATAACGGTACACTGGAAGCATATTGGTGGCTCTAGAAAACAATCTGCCCTTGGAACACTTACGCTTGGATTACGGCTGCTGTCAGACCACAAACGATGCATCGTTTTGTTTATTGGGGAGGTTGAGGTGCAACTCCAACAAGCCTTGAGGTTTCACACTTTTTTAAGCAAAAAAAAAATGCAGTTGCAATATCAACCGATACATATCGGCTCATCGAATGAGCGATGATTTTGATTTACATTTCTATATAGGCTCAGAAGCTCCGGCATAATTTTTAGGCATGCATTTAAAGCTACTGGTTGGGAAAGCTTTATGCGACAAGGTCTCTGCTTCCAGTCGAGCACTATTGGCGGCTGGGAAACACGTGGAAAGCTCTAACTAAAAACCATTGACTGAGGTGTGCATCGCCAAAGTCCCATCAGTTCTTTTATGCAAGGGCCTAGTCATGTTGTCTCACAAACCAAGCACTAAATCTATACTTTTGTCTTAAAATTATAAAATGAGAAGCATAGATATATTTGTCGTTAAATGCAGGGCTAACAAAACGCCTCCCTGTATTCTGAGATTTCCCAGCCTGGCGTACCTGAATATGGTAAAATCTTTCTCTTTAAGCTAGTATTTGAGAGATAGGGCAGACAATCACCCTGCATAACAAAAGAATGCGGCAAAATTACGTACCAGATAAGCATAGCCTAAAGGGTTGAATGGTGTGCATTGGTTTAATTGCAGTAAAACTTTATTCGTGTCAAGAACTTTGACTTTAAAACTGCGTAAGCGTGTTCAACTGTTCTCTCACGTTGGTGCTTGCAGACACGAAGGGTGGTTTATTACAACTATCTACAATGCATAACAAAGAACAACACAAAACTTTGAGTTCGATTTGCAGTTCCCAACATTAGGTACGTGTGGGGAGACAGACAGGCGCACATCAAGCACAACGTTTCGTCGATATAGATGCTCTATAGATGCGCAGTTGATGAGCACACCAACAACATGTATTTTTTTTTTATCTCAATTTTCAAAAGTTTACTTTTCACAATGCAAAACGAGTTTGACATACACGCCTCGGCTTTTCGCCATAGCAGCATGCAAGAAACGACACACGTTCAATCGTACGCTTGCGAACAAGGAGCACAGTTGCGGCAACGTATACAAAAGCCACTCAATCTCGCCACGGCTTTGAGGAAGCGCACTTAAAGCGAAGTGCAGCGTTGAAGGCTTAGACAACCCTCGCCTCGGCGCTTACTCTCCTACTCCCCCAGACATGCTATACGGAGGTAGCAGCCATAACTTCTGGTTTCTCACAAATGACTAGAGCACAGGGTTGCTGCAATAAAAGAACTCATAGAAATTCAAAGGAAAATCATTTTGTATCACGAAGTCCTTCCCTCCTGAAAAATGCTGTGATGCAATGACTTCATTGGAGGTCTACCATAAATATCATACATATATCAATAAACGCCATACAAGTCGATACGTTGTAATTTAATTATAACATCTTTTGATAATTTATGACGTCTGCATTACAAGACATCTATAAGGTTATTGCATCACAGAACTGTTTTCAGTAGGGTCGGAACCTTACTCTTTTTAATCAAGAAGGTCATTAGCACTACAGGACATTAACTTAATTAGCACAACGCCAAATTAGAGTCCAATACTTTTTGGCTGGAGGTGAAACGGGATAAATGATGGGCGGAATTACTACGAACACCTGCGAGCAGTTATGAACGAAAAGGGGCAAAGCCGACAAACTGCAAACGAACGATTACTAGCATTGCTCTGTTAACGCGCACAGCGGCAACATCAATATCAAGGGTAATTTACAGATCGAGACGTCTAGACTTTCTTACAAGTATATACATGCATAACAACACGTGAACTTTTTTTTCTTCTTGGAATGAGAACACACATTCTTTCTAACATGTGCAAAGCATCGCGGCTCTGGCTTCAACAGCCAGAAGTCAGGTTGCCCAAGGCTACAAACGAACTGCCGCTGCTAGATATCTCTGAATGCTAGCGCGCTGCCCACTGGTGGTAATTACCAGAGGCCGCTGTTCATTTATTTCAAGCGCGATTAATTTATCATCTGTTGTTTCTTAATTTCAACCGTAATTCATTTACAGCGCAGTCTCGAGAAATTGGGCCTTCTAAAGCAGCAAAATTGATGTCTATAGTAGTTAGCTAATGCTCGTACTCAAGGCGAGTGGAAATGAGAAAAAATGGGGTCGACAACCTTTAGCTTCAAAATGGTCTGAGCAGGCTCTATGGCGAAATGCCCAGGAGAAGTGAATCGCTGAAATCAATCATCTTATTAAGTCTCTGACATGCACGGTGGGTAAGAAGGCATCAAAGTTTGTACGGAATTAGCGGCGAAGTTTTGCTTGTAAAATCTTGCTGTTGTAAGCTTTCCGTTGTAAAATCAGCACAGCTGCTTTTGGTCAAATTGTACCTTATATCTCTGGTTGGTTTATAAGAGTTGAACGTCCCAAACAAGTCACGCTATGAGGAACGCCGTAGTGAAGGTCTCCGGAAATTTCGACCACCTGGGGTTCTTTAACGTACACTGACATCGCACAGTATTACACGGACCACTAAAATTTCGCCTCACCTCCATCGATAGTCTAACTTGCCTGATTTGAGGTGAAGATAAACCCGTATCTTATTTGTGCAAAGTTATGAGAAATAAATCGTTTCATCCCTGTTTCAACTTCTAGCTGCGGCAGCTTGAAGCCTGGGGCAAAAGTTTCAACGTCATCACTATCAGTGCACTCCAAGGCAATAGAGAGGCGGCTGAAATGACAAAGCTGCCTTCAGTAAAGTCAAACTTACACCAAATCCTGAAGAACTCCACGTACGCTTCGGTATGTCGCACCGAGCACAAACAGTAGGGTACAGAGTAGAGTCGCGTTTACAGAGGTTGACACATACACTTTTCTCGCCAGTGATAAATGCAGTCGCCGGACACGCTGGGCATGCGTTTCAATTCACGTGCCGAAAAGGAACAAATTCACTGCCCACACTATATAGGATTTTTTACTTAGGTGAATCCGCTTGTTCATTGGCTCAGAGAGGCGAAGCGTACGCCAGGACTTAAAATTGTGACCAATACTATGCTCGCGTTTCAATAACTGGGGAGGAAGAGACACCTCGAGATATACAAACTTCGTTTGACACATCAGCACGTTTCTACAGCTTTCCTACGCAACAGCAGGAACTGCAAAAAGCTCAAACGTCAGCTGAATGCAAAAAACCTCGCGCACCAACACCACGCCACAAAGAAGGCGATGAAAAAGAGGCGAACAAAGCTCAGGTCAGGAAAAATGCTTTCGCGAATGCTTTTCGCTTTGACTTTCGTCAAACTTCGCATGTACTATCAGCGTCAATTGAAACGCGAACAAGCCAATTGAAACGCGAACAGCACAACTCGCAGATATTATACTAGGGAGGCAAAATACATGAGCAGTTGATTTTCCCACCGAAGCCGAAAAGACCGCTCTTCTGAAATGTTAATAGGCCACGCCTGTATTTCACCTCCAGCCTCTAATATGCTTGACTTTTTGTGCTCGCGTTTCAGGTGCTTTGTTCGCATTTCATTTGACGCTGATAGTACGTTGTTGATGAAGACAGGCCACGGTGGAACGCAGCGCCCACGTACATTTGAATAAACAGTGTGATACCCTCGGTTGGAGTCAGCGTCTTGTAACAAAACAACTAAACAGCTACCGCGAAGGAACTACGAGATACCACAGAGAGAGAGAGACATAGGCTGCTGCGGCTGTTTTTTTTTTTTGTGTGCCGTTTTTTCTTCATAATTTCATCTCTGCTTCCTCCTTCTTGAGAGTTGTTTTGTAGGCATGTCATTCTTTCCGGTGGTGATTGGAGGCTCTCCTTTGAGGGAGTGGGTTAAAGGGGAGAGAGG
The DNA here is from genome assembly GCF_055824585.1 of Amblyomma mixtum. Classification (NCBI taxonomy): domain Eukaryota; kingdom Metazoa; phylum Arthropoda; class Arachnida; order Ixodida; family Ixodidae; genus Amblyomma; species Amblyomma mixtum. Next base: position 87,720,759 of record NC_143020.1, read on the forward strand.
GTCTTCACTTTTTGCCCCACTTCTGGAACAGGCCCATCCTCTGGCAACGACAGTTGGTGCCCCACAGGTTACAACGGCACGATGAGTTGTAGCAGCAATCGTTGGGTCGGTGGTCGCAACTGCCTCCGCGACGAATGCAACTCCTCCTGCGAGAAAAAGAGACGGCAAAGACTTGTTATGAATTTATATATGCTAGGCGTCTGCATAAATTTTTATGGCGTTGCAGTTATAAGGGGTTCCTCAGTAAAACTTCAGAACAAGGCTGCCAGCGTTTTGGCTGCTCTGTAGGAACTAAACGGGCGAGTTAGATCAGTGTCGCACTGTTCTATGATGCCGACAACTGCCAAGCACATTTCGATGGCATGAGCAGAAATGAGGCATCCTGGGTAACGCATCCTTCGCGCCCCGCTTGGATCAGTCGAACACAAAGGCTGCATTTTTGAGAGCGTTCACTTCATGGCCCATAAAGGCCGCATCAAATGTCACGCAAAGGGGCCTCATAAGGCCACATAACAGCCATCTAGGCCTTATGAGACCTTCTATAACGCTTCTGTGGTCATCCTTTCGGTGCCCACATAAAAGCCACCTAGGCGTCATGGGGGCTTGCATAACGTTCCTGCGGTCGCTCTCTAGGGGGCCACTTAAGAGCCATGTAGGTGTTAGGCGACCATATATGTGCTCCGGTGGTCACACCAAGGGTGGTCGAAATTGGTTTGCGGAACGGAAGCTCCGGAAACCGGAACTCTCTTAGGATTAATTTCGCACCTTAAAAATGAAGGCTTAAAAAATAAATATTTGGCTAATAAGAAGCCTTATTAGGAGCAACAAAATTTATGGGACACCGTGTTGAAGAAAAAAAAACAAAGAAATACCTTATATATTGTTGTCTACAGTGTTATTATTTGATATTATTCAAGTTCCGCAGCCTTTCGACTTGTGCGTTTATTGCGAACTATAAGCTGTATACAGCCGTATACTATGCTTGTTCGTCTCGATCATTTAAGCTGTTATTGCGTGTATTGTTAAAATTTTATGGTCAGATAATCATTTTTGCTTGAGGGTCAGTTGGACGTGAAAGATGCCAAAAAATTTTGCTTGGTATAGGCAGAGTGTTTGTGCTCCGAAAAACTTGAAAATGAAGAATATTCTCCGTGACCGCGTCACCCGTATTGGCATTTACTAATGGGTATTTTTTAGATGTGTAAAATGCAATCGAACACGTACCCGAGTACCGCTTCTCGCCGCATCTGCGTCAAATCCATCGCGCACCATGCATGTATCAGTATTTCATGTCTTACTTAATACTGTCGTGGGTAAATTTTTGAAACCATGATGGACCAGAAGAGTGTAGCAAGGAGTGGCAGGGGTTGCAGGGGAGGCGCATATTTACTAGGCTTTCTTAGAAAGCGTTACAAAGTTTTCAGATGTAGCCCATGTTATAGACAGGTCTCTAAAACGGAAGACGTGAAGGAACACGTGCGTGTTCTCTGGCAACAAATTTAGAGGTGGATGCAGGGTCCATTGTTCTGACCTTGTTAAGACTTCCCCGTGGTCTCCGCGGTCTCCTGTAACTACCGCCAGCACTCTCCACAAATCAAGCATACAGACAGCAGTCAGAAGTGTTTATCTAGAACCACGTTCGCATCACTGTACGTGTCAGATCTCCAAGCCGAATACGATTCAGACTTCCGTGTTTTAAATCAACATCACTGCCTTGAGGATGCCTCACGGCAGTGTAATTACACTGTAATTACACGGTATTTAAGCCTAGTAATTACACTGCAGAGGCAAGCGTCGTAACGACGGTGGTAAGGCACGGGCTTGCAATAATCAGCTTAAGCATACCAACGGTACGGTTCTGCAAAACTCAAAAGATAAAGAGTCTGTGGAGGAGACGCAGACAAGGATTCAATCGGTGCATCTCGGAGTTGTGCGAGTTCAGAAATATGGAGACGGGTTTCAGAAGCAAAGGGAATTGAAAAAAAAAAAAGAAGCACCTGAAAAATCTCTCCATCGGGACAGAAAATACCGAGCATCACCTCTGGTTTCCCGAAACGGAAACTATTCCTAGGGGAAGCAATTGCAGCCTCGCTCTGGTACGAGGCTAGAGTATACTGTTCTTGATGCGATACGAAGGAGCCAATGAGAATGAGGAGATGGAAGCGGAGATAGATGGTGAAATAACTCCATGCTGCTTTTTCTTTATTCATGCTCGCCGAAGAAGAAAGGCGTTTGCTTTCGCTAAAATGATGGCTGTGCACTGTTTTCCTATGTTTTATCTTGTTTCCGTGCTCGCAGGCCACGGCTGTCACGCCTCAGTGGTTTCCACTGCGAGTAGGAGAGGAACTTCGCAGTATAGCCAGCATTTCGCAATGTTCGTCGCAGTGCGAGTCATTTCGAAGACCATAAAAGAGAAGGCTTTCATGTGACTCAGCGATAGCAGCCGACCCCTTTTATGCTGCTTATCTAGCGTTGTTCACGGAATAAAGTCATTTCATGTAAAGTTAGTTGCATGTGAATGAATAGTACATTCAATACGCGAGAGACCGAGCAACATGAAGCATGACTGAAAAATATATGTATGTGCAAGAAGATACGTATTTAAGGGAGAACGACGTGTCGGCACATTTATTTTTGCGCTCTGTGCTGGCATCCCGTGGCAAGCATAGGTTACCACAACTAGTCATTTCGAAAGCTTGCTTCCGAAACTGATGAGTTTTTGTGTTACGTATTGATGTCGCTGGGAATACTTTCTGTGATAACATACGCCGGAATCTTGGGAATATGGGTTTTAAAATCCTAAAACGAATTCCTTTCAGTCACAAATTTTGACATCTTTTTCATGTTTAAAGCTTAGTTATCGTCGAGCATTTTTTATAGACAAGTAGTGCTTGGAGCACATTTCGCAGCTTTCGTGGTGATAAGCTGTATACTTTCAAACATTTCAAAAAGCAGAGGTTGCACTAAAGGAATTATGTTGCGAATTTTCGGAACATAGTAATGTGATGCTGGAAACGTAGTAATGTTGACAGGATTTGGTTACACGGTAAGCAGGATGTTGAAAGCATGGTTGAGATCTTGTTTTGTTAATCGCTGAAAGTGTTATTGTAGATTAGGTTTTTTTGTTAGGTGTTATTTTAGTTCGTTGATATTTAATACTGCAGTAATAAGGCCCTACGTAGACATTCCCTGAATCTTTAGCGCTTGGTGCTATAATCATATAGGCTTTCAATTAAAAAAAATATTTTAAACTAAGAACACTTGAAGCCGCAACTTTTGACGAAACCGGAACTAAAAGCCAAGTTTTTGGTATTCACATCAGCGAGCGTATAACTTGGTTTTAACAGCCCACTTAGACGCGTCATATGTTAAAGAGCTATGTAGCCGAGTGCTGTATTAAAAGGGGTGTGGCATGGATCTATTTTGAAAGTCAGGAAACGAGACCGCGCTTGCAAAGAGTTCTGCCTTTAAGAATTTCCGGACTTTAGTTATCAGGGCCTCCACGAAATGAAAAAATAAAATAGCAGGCTAAATTAGCTACGGTGTAATGTATGAAAAAAAAAACATGTTTTTGAACACTTTTAGAAGCTACGGCAAGCATTAATCAAAGCCTCAGAACAAGGCAGTATTTTTCCGCCTATGAATTTCTTACCCGGAGAGCTGTTTCGTGAGCAGTCGTGCTTTTTAAACACATATTCATTTTTACTTTTGTGTTTAGAAATTGGAATTTCTCTGCTTTTTATTTGCGTTGCCGTTAGTTCTTGCGCTCAGCCTTCGCCTACGTGACAGCTCTGTCTTCCCACCGACAAGCATTTCTTTCCTTACATGAGAGAAGCCAACAGCCACAGAAACCAAGGGGCACAGGGGATTTTTAATTTGTTTACTTTTTTTGTGGTGTTGATCAATTTTTAATATTACTGAATATGTTATCGCTTAAAACTAATTGATTTGAAAAGCAGAAGCTTTTTACATGAGGCAGAGAACGTGTCGAGCAAGAAAAAAAACTTCCCACGAAAGCTATTACTTTTATTTACTTTCTACAAACCGAAAAAGCTATTGCTTCATATTGAGGATTGTCATGCGGAAGAGTATTGTAGCGCGTAAGAAATTATGTGTATGAACACACACGGCATCGTAAACGTGTTACAAAATATGTGCTTTCTGAAAAGATGTTGCGCAATATACAATGGGTGACTCGTGTAAGAAAAGGAACAGGACTGGAGGACGGGCTATTTGTGGGCGCAGAGGAATTACCAAAGGAACGGTATGTCGTTATCTTCAAGGGGAAAAACACGCTTCGGACAAAGAAATCGGACCGCACTGCCTCTCCTACAAATGAAATTTGCTCGCCGCATCACGCCCACACTTCATGCCCAGACCGTGGTTTCTCGCTGAAAGGCTTCTGGCTGTCCTGTTGTCGACGAGACGGGGAAGACGTCCCGCTTGCTTTTTCCATTTTGGTTCACTTTCACCTAGTTTGTTTCCCTTGCTCTTCTCACCGCTCCTCAATCTTGACGGGTCGGCATGCGACTCTCTCAATAGCCCGCCAACGCCTGTCTCCCGTGAGAGGGTCGCGATGCCGTAGAGTTAGCGACGAAGCGCAGAGTTCGACCGCTAGCCGTTGGCGTCGATGCGTCGGTCACGATGTCTTGTCCAAGAGAACCGCCGGCCGAACAAAAGTAAGGGCGTGACAATCAACCCTATCGAGAAAGAAATGAAACAAAAAGAAAAGTAGAACACCAAAGACGACGAGGGGCGTCACCAACCCGGATCAGCCAGCCGTGAGTCCGACAGTCACAGCGTCGAGTTTTGCCCACGCGTTCGTCAAGCCTTGGCTCCCTATCGCGTCCACTCCTGCGAAGGCGGTTTCCCCTTGCCTCTCCCGCATTCGCGAAGGCATCTCGGAACGTGTGGGGGAAAGGCGCACAAAGCCAAGGGCACCGCCGTCATTGTTCTTCGGTTCTGTATGCCCTGACTGTCTTGGGGACAATGAACAACATCGAACGCCATTGCGGAGGACAAGTGAAGGACCAGACCCGCAGGCAGTGGAGGGACAACGCGTCGATGGCTTGGACATCGCCAATGCCCACGCAGGAGTGGACGTGCCAGCTTTTTTTTTTTTACTACCACGATATTCAACGTACTACATACTGCCACGAATTCCCCCAAGGATCTATAGATAAAAGGACACGATAGCCACGAGATTCTGGGGCGTAGAACAAAGATAACGGTGCCTTTCGTTCCTGTCTCTCAACGACCGGATCTTTGTACGGGCGGTCGTATGAAAAAGCGGAGGCAATAGAGATCGAAGCGAAGAAAAAGAGAGCTTATTGCTTCCGGCTTGAAGAGCGCCACTTTTTTTGTCGTCCAGTGGAATAGTTCCCAGACCGAATGGAGGGTTTGGAGGAGCCGCATGTTTTGCTTGTTTTCTTTCAAAGTAAAAGTATCGACTTGTTTGCGCCCTTAGAATACACTGAAGCCTCGCGTGCTCTCAGAAGAAGGATGAGTGTTTTGATTCCTTATCGACCGCATAGAGGAAGGGCTGGTACACCATTTGATCCCGAGGTTGTTATTTTCTTATTGCAGGGTGAACGATAAAGAGATTGGAGGCAAAACAGCCCAAAGTTCGATATTGGGGAACCGCTCTAGTCCGTGGTTTTTGTTCGCCTATGAACTTAACGTAGGGCTCTGCAGCTATCAGAGTGAATGCAATCAAGTACTTGTCTAACGCCGTCAAACACGGAACGCTGAACATTTGCATGGACAGTGCGTAGCATCAGAAACTGAAGTCAGAAAGAGTGAGTTAATAGAAGAAAAAGTGCGGTCAAATGTGTTGTAGGCAAAGGTCGCTCTTGGAGTTACGAGCATGTCGTTAAAATTGTCATCATGCGCCTTTGTCTTCTTAGTGTTCTGCTAAGTTTTCGGTGCGAAACACCTCACCCGTATCAATCTGTTCGGGCAAAGATGCGTTGCTTTGTGGCACTGCTCCTTTCTACTTTGCTCCAGTTGCCCTAGGTGGCACATACTTGACTATCTGCTCTGCGTTCAGTTTACAGCTATTAAAAGTTGAGGGAACATTTATCTCCCGCGTAGTCTAGTGTTTAAGAGTGGGACACAAAGTGGAATCCTTAGGCATGGGTGTTAACTCTTTCATGTCCGCGCCTATTCCCATCGATAGCCCGCTATCGATGGTTTCAAGTTCGTATTTTCCCGCTTTTTGAAGCGTTCCTGCACAACTAGCGCTATCCAGTGTGAAATAAAGGAACTCTTCTTTCAGTTTCGCTTTTGGTTTGACTTTTTCCGCCAAGCGGTGATTTTTGAAGCCCCTCCGGAGTCAGCTGACTGGCGCTCCTTGTTTCCACCATGGCGTCGACGTCGCGCGCTGCTGCTGCGCCGAACCGCGCGTTTCCACAGAAATTGATGCTCCTGAGAGTTCGTTTTTGGACGAGAACAGCAGCAGTGAGGATTCAGAAGACGACTTCGGCTCTTCAGACTTCAGCACCGACAGCGAAACTGCGTCAGACCGAGCCGGAACGTCAACAGCCATGCCTCGGTAAGTTTCGCTTTCTCCCCCGAAATGTTCCGCTTTTGCTGCGCGCTTATCGGAAAAGATCAGAGTGTTCTGAAGGTCATAACTCTTATCTGCAGGGTGTCAACGTCTTTCGGGCGGGATTACTTGCCGCCGGCAGCGCAGAGAGTCGTGTTTTCGGCTCGAAGACAGCCAAGTGTCGACCTCGGCGTTGCGCGCCGGAGTGTCGCACGGCGCTCGGCGGCGCGGTCGTCAACAGCTTCATACTTTTTGACGCGCATCGCCAGCAGCATCCCGAAGCACCAGAATTGTCGAGGACATCAAGATTTGATCAGTTCACGTTCAGACTTTAATTGATCGAGCAACTCCTCGGATTTCATGAGCCACATCCTCAGGACCCCTATGTTCGCCCTCTGTTTCCGCCTCGTGATTCACCTCAGGGGCTGCAGCACAAGCCGCAGAAAATGCAAAGTACCGGAACTGCAAATTGTGCTACGAAGAAAAAAAGGTGGAACAAAAAACAAATGTTTTCTGTGAGACATGTGCGGCCAACCTCTGCTTCACGGCAACAAGGAACTGTTTCGCGCGGTGGCACAATAGTCACTAGGACTACTGTTTCCTTTCCTAGCCCAGCTAATACTGTTCGCAGCAAACTAAAATTTGCTGCAATGTTGCATCAATCCCTGTTGTAAAAAATGTACATTTTGAAATTTTTTATGTGTTATTTTTGTGACGGAACTTTGATGTTTTTGTGTGTTTTTCTTTGTAGCTACAATTTTCTTTCTGATAATTTTTTTTTCATCTCTTACTCAAAAAAGCATGTTTACTGTCACTAATAAAAATGTGAAGAGAGTTTCCTCCTCTACAATTCGGTACCATACACTCCTGTACCAAGCAAGTTTTGTTAAAGAAAAAAAATATTAATGATATGACATGAGAACCACCATTTTCCCCGCGGACAGGAAAGAGTTAAAAGAGCTCTGAAAGGGACTGTCAATAAAGTTGTGGTGTTCCTGCGGCCATGGTAGCTAATTAACGACCATATCTAGCCACCTGCGTAATGGCTATTTAACTAATATGCATCACGCAGCAGCTTGAGACGGAGCAGGGCGCCAGCACAAAAAAGTCGCTGGAAAGGACTCGCCTACTTTCGCGCGCGATTGTGGGTTCTCTGCTGCATGTAGAAGTGAATTATTTTGCTCAGGTCTTCATGAAGACAGGATCTAGAGATTGAGCGAGCTTATTTGCTCCCCTGAGGAGGTGATTCCGAGCTCGTTTAGCTAAAAATTATTCTTTTAATTCCACTTTCAATACTGAGCAGTCTGACACGAATCCGAACAAGAAAACAGATATTTGCTCACATCCTGGATTACCCATCTCCGTTCTCTCAGATAGACGGCAAAACAAACTGCCACCGAGAATCAAATAACATCGCCAGAAATGACAAGAATACAAATCGAGGAAGTTTAGAGAATACAGTTTCAGTACTGGCGCTGAACACAATCTGCTGGATTCGAAGGACTGCAACTTATTGCCTCCGGTGAAAAAAAAAATAGAACTAACACTTTGAGTTAATAAACTGATTGAATATATCCAAAGACTTCAAAGGTGGATAGTAGCTACACAGTAGGGTGAATTCGATAAGTGGCTTACCGGGTTAATATACTCGAAGCACTTCACAACGATCGCCGTAGCAGCGCAGTAAATTTAAGAGGCTAAATCTAATATCAACGCGAGGAGCGCGAACGTGGGTGATAGAAAAACAAATATCAACAAAAAAATTCGCGCAGGAAGATGAAGGTTGTTGGAATGAAATAGTCCAAGGTTAAGTGTGGGGATAAGCTCACAGTCAAAAGACTGAATGGGGGTAGCTATTGGCATAAGTATGTTTAGAGAAATACATGGAGGCTTCTTGCATTTCATTCCGGTCGAAAAGGTCAGCCTTTGCTTAAGACGCTGTGCACAAAAACATCAACAGCGAGAGAGCACCGACGTAAAAGAAGGTAGTACGGGTATAAAAAAAGCAAACGGGAGGTTCAAATTGACCCGTATCTGTGCAGCTTTCGCGTTCTCGCATAGTCTCCGAACATAGTAGCCGTTGTGAGTGGAAACGAGATTGGAAAAAAGGTGGAGGGATGAGGAGAAAAAAAAAACTGGCATTTATGTTTGCGAATGTTCGACGAGACTCCTGCACGGATGCATATTCCCTTTTATCTTCTTATAGACTCAAGCTTTTCCTCGTTCCATCGTGGCCCACCGCAGTGGCTGAAAGCCAATAGCGTTCGGCTGCTCTGTACGAGTTTTCGAGGGTTGTATCCACTTGTGCTACCACAGAATGATATCCATTCCATCGAGGCTATCTTCAGCTACTTCCTCTTTTTCAAAGCCCCATTCGAAAAATGCGTCAGAGACGTGATCAAAATATGACAGAGCATTTCCCCGTCCTGTAGTAGAGATACATGTCTTTTTTTGCACTATTTCCATCTGCCATGTTGTTACGATCGGTCACTGTGGCAAAAGACTGGGTAGTTTGACAGAAACCATGTTGTAACTATAAGGAATTTTGTTGTTACTGCAAGGTCATTTCCAAAATACTACAAAAGATGTATTGGGATGACAGAAATTTATTGTGTTGCTTTTTCATATAGCGCTGCTGTGAACTATCCCGTAAGTTCGAATTATTTTTTGGCCATATTCCCATAGAATTCAGGGTCAGTTATTAGGACAGAATACTTTAGGCTTAGGGAGTGCCACAGGTGCTCTGGGAAGCAGAAGTGTGTAGCAGAGAAACTTAGGTCATGCTATCCCAAAACGACAAGGATAAAAAGCTTGCCATTTGGAAAGCGGAGAGTTAATACCATAATATGAGCTTCACAATGCACGCATTGGTCTTTCAGCGAGTTCGTCACGCTGTAGCTAATAATAAACGTCATGGAGCTCGATATGGACAGTACCATTAATGGGGTGCATGAGCGGCTGTCGATATGCTAGTACGACTACGCCTGCAAGTTACGCCTGCAAAAAAAAATATACAGAGCTTTTGCTTGGTTTATAAATCACTAAATTCAGCGATAGCGAGCTTAAACGTTGACACTATTTTAAATCTCCTACCTTTTGTTCCTCTTAGTCACGTTCCTTCACGGTACGGTCTATGCATCCACTGACTGTGCGACGGCAACCACGCCTTCACTTTCCTTTAAGGTGCCCTAAAGAGAAATCTGAACTCGTCTTTTTACCGCGGGAACTCGATCTACACATTCCGAGCATTCTTAGAACCTTCGAATTATTTTCTTATGTGGCCGATTTCACTAAGTTAAATTAGATTAAACGCCCCGGCTCCCGCCTTTTTTTGAACTCACCGCTGTGCGGTAGGAGGCATCAACCAAGGCGTGGGTTGCCTTTCCTCTAGTCCCGTGTCGGCTTACCGCTTTGCCATCGGCGGAGTAATACGTAACGATTGGCGAAGGCAAAGAGTGCATGCGTATTTTTATTTCCGTGGGTCTAATTTGCAGCAATGTTGCTTCTGACTGGATCTATGTATTCACGGAAACATAAACAACAAATAAAAGCGAGGGCGAAGCCGTACGCGACAGCCTGAATGGCACTCCACGCGTTAGTTGAATCTTCCTACCTTCAGCGGTGACTAAAAAAAAAAAAAAGACGGGAGCCGCGACTTTTAATCATAATTGAATTAGAAAAATTGGCCGCACAGGACAATAATTCGAAGTTTCTAAGAATGCTCGGAACGTGTAGATAAAGTTCCTGCGTGAAAAAGACGACTTCCGATTCCGCTTTAGTCTACCTTTAAATTTACTTCTAAGCACCTACACACACGCGTAACTTATGTGTCGCCGGCTGAGCAAATACGCTCATACCACGAGCTGTGAAGTGTGGCAGCGCAATTGAACACCTTTCGAGGCAACACAAACAACTGTCGCCGTCAAAATTCGCATGAAAGTTACCCCTCTCGACAATTGTTGGGCTTCTTCAGGATTGGGGAACTAAAATTAAAGGGAGGCGATAACTAATCAGTAATGAAAACGCCTGAACTCGTGCAACGAAGTTATCCGTTTTTAAGTGGTGGTGCCTGGTGTATTTTTGTCTTTGAGCAAACTGGTCGTTTCTGAAATTTTTAAGAACTTTGGCGAACTTGGCTCAACGAAACATTTATATCGTTTTCTTATTCATCGTGCCCAGCAGATGAGACGACTCTATCTTATTCATCATTTTTTAGCTTGATGTTTAAGGTTCCGTGAATAGGGTACTGTTTTCGTGAACGCTGATAGCAGCTTTAAGGATTGCTGTCACGCTAACGGCTCGTTCTCTCCGCAAAAAAGCGATCGAACGTGTCATGATTTCGCTTGCAGTGTAAGCGAGTTGACTGGCGCCGAGACGGAGACCTTGATCGGCAGGCAAAAAGGCTATCATTATGCACGTGCCTCTGAAGGCAAACCTTCTAAGCGTACGTTGATGGTTCGTGCATTCTTTATCGCACCGAAAACCAAATTAGAATGTTGAAAGGTACCACGAGGCAAGAATTTCGAACGTTCATGTTTAATCTGCCATGTGAGGACTCCTTGCGTTAACGACATTATATCTAAAAGAAAATAAAAATTGAATGGCTTAATTCTCCAAAACTAAGCATGCAGTTCATGTATGACTGGTTTCCAAAGAGGATTGTCGAACGGATGTACAGAATTTTTAAAGTTGGCCAGTGTATATGCCGCGTTAGCAGACAATTTTTTGTGTCCCTATTAGAACAGCCTCATCAGACAAATAGTTGCAGTTTCTAATAACCTTCAATAGCATAAAACTGTGCAATGCTCCACAGAAAAAAGTAGAAATTATTGCTTGGTAAAAATGGGACGTCCATCATTCGTCGCACTTGTGATAAATGCTAGAATGCTTCTCTTGTAGGAGATAAGGTTTGTTTACAAAGCTGGCACTCAGTGGAATTCGAGCGCATTTATTACCTGTAGGTGTTAAATGACAACGTGCCAACGGATTAAAAATTATTTACGTCCATTTACTGATAATCCCGCACAGGATTATCGCAGGAAAGAACGGTACATGAAACCTTGACAGGTGTAAGATGTACTGTTCTGAACGACAGTGATGAATAGTGACGCATAACACTAGCGCATCCAGTTAGATTTGATTGTTGCACAACTTTCCAGCAGCTCCTGCTTTCTAGACAAATGAGAAATTGAAGTTTTTCATACAGTGATTTGTCAGTTCGTTCATTTCGATGCGTTGTGTTCCAGCTTGGCGTAAACGCCGAAAGCAGCGAGCCATGCAGCCGCAAGTGTTATATACCAACTTGCACCCGGCAGTACATATCCGTAAATATAATACTAATAATACAGAAAAAACTATGATGTCCCTATTACTTGATAACAGCAAACTTAAGCAGCATGCCAGTGTTATTGGCTAAGTGCTGCGAATTTGGTCACAGAACAATGAAGCACAAAAATAAAGAACACTGTGTTTCAAAGCTGCACGTTCATAAAAAAATGTGTTCCTAAATGCAAGTTCCGAGACTGCACTGCTAAAACTGAGAGAAAAACGAACACTGCTGCTTCATGGTAATGTTTGAAATTAGTGGCTTGTAAACACTGAAACAAAGTTTGTTAATGTGCTTGTAGCAATTCAAGATAGGTAGCTCCATATCATTATGGACAGTGATAAGAAAGAAAATTTCAGTCAGTATGAAATCGTTATTTGTTTAGCACTTGTGATTATTTCTGGCTTGTTGTACTTGGGGTAATCTACCTTTACCCTGGAACAGCAACGCGCACGGATTGCTTGTGGTTCTGTGATTGCTCATCGCTTGTTTTCCGAAGCTTGTTTGCTAGGGTTAAACAAAAATCGCTGCGAAGCGCTCCTATATTGAGACCAGTTCTGAGTGCGTGTGAACAAGCTCTGTGCCTACAATGAAAGTGAAAAATGTTCTATCGCCCAAAAGGAACAACTTGGTTTGTTTAGTGTCTGCTTCTTTCAGGGAGCCGAAGCAATACATGAATGTATAAGCCAGATTGTAAAGGATCATGTGATATTGATGCTTCCACGGGCACTACACCCGAACTGCGAGTGTCCCTGCGGTCCGGCTAGAAAAAAAGAGCTGTGTACGGAAAAGATGGAAAGGTTGTTTATCCGAGCGCGACACTACGGCGCACCAATTCTTTTCCCGCCCTGCTTCATCTTTTTTGTTGGAAGCTGTTTGTCCCCACGATGCAATCAATTCTTGCCACTGCTGGGCACCTTTTTGCACATTATTGTGGAACCAGCTACCCTAGCCACGACATTTGTGGATGGACATAAGAACAGGACCGCAGTTCCGAGTCAGGTTGTAGCCGGACGTCGGGCAAATCGACGAAGCCGAACCGTGTGGTCCTCAGTTGGAGAGCGTATGGTTGCAAAAGTGCATTTCGCTGCTGTGTTATGGCTATGCTATGGCGAAGTTGTTACGACACGAACTGAGGTTTTCTCGGGATCTCATAACGACGTTCAGCACGACGAAAGCAAGACTATTGCATTTGGGACAGGCTGAAATGCGAAAAGCATACAGCTTGCACTTATTGGAGAAGAGCATGTCAGCTGCCTTCTTGAAGCGACTGTAAACATCCATATTTTTGTGGACTTGGTACCTGCACTGAGGTGCAATAAAAATATTCCTTTCCTAGGTTCCAGCACACATTTTTTCTGGCCTGTAATAAGGTTTCTTTTAGGCTTCTACCATCTGCGCTCTCGACAATCACAGTGATACGAAACAGAAGAATATATTGTGACGAAGACGAAGCTGGCAGTGGCGCGGGACGGAGCGCCCGCGCTAGGCCAGCGGCCATTAAATCATCTCATAGCCATCGTTCACCACGCCTCATTCTTCGGCTGGCCGCCACGTTACATTTGGTGTGAGGTGCTGGGGTCCCTTCATCGCCATCCTGGTCACGGAGCTTCGGCGTCCTGGGCCTGCCGTGAACGTCGGCCGTGAGTACCTGGTCAGCGCCGCACGGCCGTGCCCCAGCCCGCCTGACCTGAACCGACCTCGCCGCTCACCCCAGCCCCGTCCCCCGCCGGACCAGACGACACGACGACCCAAGACCCGACGGACCCAAGACCCGACGGACCCAAGACCCGACGGACCCAAGACCCAACGGACCCAAGACCCGACGGACCCAAGACCCCACCGACCCAACATCCCACCGACCCAAGACCCCACCGACCACCGACCCCACCGACCCAAGACCCCACTGACCCAAGACCCAAACGTGAAGACACCGCCCCCCTGCCCCCGCCGTTCGGTGCGTCCAGAGACCTCGGCCGTCAGCTCCTGGCACCCTACGGCGCGGATGCTTCGTGGACCGGGACTCATTCTCTCATCTTTCTCATCGTGGCGGCCAGCACTGCACCATCTTCTACATATTGTTCGATCCTTCACTCAAGACCATCGCCATTTCGCCGTCTGTTCGTTACCGATCGGGACGATCGCTCGGAGGCCCCGGGTAGTGTGACGAATACGAAGCTGGCAGTGGCGCGGGACGGAGCGCCCGCTCTAGGCCAGCGGCCATTAAATCATCTCATAGCCATCGTTCACCACGCCTCATTCTTCGGCTGGCCGCCACGTTACAATATTTTGTCAATACACGTGTAATCATTTTCTTCTGTTGAGAATTAAGCTGTAGAGAATTCATCTTCTGTGGAGAATTAAACTAAGTGCCATTTATTATATTTAACAGTTTTCATGCCTATCATCGCCTAATCATATCTTCCACGTCACACGTCGTTCTTTTTATGAAATTTGAACCGAACTAGAATCAAGAAGACAGTCGAGTATAAATTATTGAGCGGCTATAGGTGAATATACAATGGTGATTTATGTAATTTATCGTCTTATGCATCATTACAGTGAAGAAAATATACAACTAATATGAGATGTCTATAGTTCCTAAAGCTAATATCTTAAAATATGAGCTTAAAAGGCAAATAATAGGTAATACAAGTAATTCAAATTGTTGCAAGGTTTACTCTTGAAATAGTTTCTGTTGTTGCCAGGAAATAAATCGTTTTTTTGTTACTTTAGGGGTACTATGAGTAAAGTATATATTTTTCTAGCTTATCTGCAGTTACTAGAAGATAAAGGTTTTCAAAATATCTCAAACAGGTGAAAAGCTGACACAAGCTTACTTTCGTGTGAAGAATAGAAGACGGGCCAGGTTGTCGTTGTAATCATCCAGGTCATCTCCTGAAAATAACAGAAAATGTTGAGCGACATTGCAGGGCACACCATGTTTTTCGTCTTATGAAAGACTACTTTTCATATTCGACTGGTCAGTTTACTTTGATGAAAGCAAGCAATTCTTCCCTTTTCACAGCAACTTTCGTTTTTTACCGCATTGCCACTTAAAATAATAGCATTACTACATTGAAAAAAATTGTCAACCACACGAGAGCACCAATTCCGCAAAAACTAATCTTTTATTGCATGAGGTCAGGAACAATAATGACTTCAGCACCACGCGATAACTCGTTAAGATAGCACAGCAAGGTATAACAATGGATAATTAGCTGCCCTTTTCGGCCTTGCCCACTACCCACAAAGCCGCAAAATTTCTCGCCAACGCTGGGGAAATGGCCCGAGAAAAAAATCTGCACTCAGATTGTCAAATTTACATTCGCGGCTTTCTACTCACCTTAATGTCTTCTGCCTCTTTTATAATGAAACACATGCTGTTGCATGCACTCGCGCAGACAGAAGCACACGGAACATGCTCCGGGCTTTTAAGCCTCATTATGTGTTGTGTAAAAGAAATTAAGATTCTTATTAAATTGCGTCAGCTCCAGAGGTCTTAGTACATTACAGTTGCTTAAAAACTAAGGTAGTAGCGCATTTGGAGTCGTTTTTCGAGTTACCCCCCGTGTATTTGTGTTTTGATTTATTACCACCTGCTTCTTTGCGTCGAGATAACATTAGTTTTTTTCAGTTTCCAAAATAGCAAATGCGTTTCCATTAACTGCTTTAGGCTCCAAATACTGGCCTCGAATTTATAAGACGATTTATTTTTCTTTGTGTCCTTTTTTGTTCTGTTTCTTTGTGCTCTTGTATTGTTGCCTGAAATGTATTGCCCCGTTCGTTTTGGTTATTAAATAATACGTGGTCTGCCTCACAGTTCTTGAATTTGAACCTGCCTTAATGTGCTGCCAACACACTCATAGAAATAAATTTCAAATATAAGAACTTTTTCACGAACACACAGTTTTGTACGATGACTACTAAGACACGATTTAATGCAATAAAAACAGCCGGCTCCTTTTGCTTATGTTAGCACGTGGACGCATTGTTTTTCATAGATGGCAAAATAATTAGATTAACTTCTTTTGTATTCCTTAACTATATTCTCCACCCTAGATGATTGGTCCAATCGACGACACCGCTCCTTCATCAAACAGATCAGGCAGTCGTGTTGGGGGAAGGTGAAACTGTAATGGGAAATAATGGGACCGAAATCTTATTACGTAAGGAGCCGCGTCTGAGTGTCAGTTGACTTGAAGAGTTGAGCAACTAGCTTTTGTAGTGTTTCTTTGCTCCACTCATTTTGTGTTAAAGTTCCCAAATCACAATACCATTTCAGACAATCATTGCTCTACTATTGGGAAGAATCTTAAAATTTGTGTCTGGATATTCGGTACCCCTTATTTTACAAAAATAACATGAATGGTTCGAAGTCTTAAGGAATTCCTAGCCGCCGCGGTGGATGAGTGGTTATGGTGCTCGGCTGCTGACCCGAAAGACGCGGGTTCGATCCCGGCCACGGCGGTTGAATTTCTTTGGAGGAGACATTCTACAGACCCATGTACTGTGCGATGTCAGTGCACGTTAAAGAACCCCGGGTGGTCGAAATTTCCGGAGCCCTCCACTACGGCTTCTCTCATAGCCTTAGTCGCTTTGGGACGTTAAACCCCATAAACCAAGCCAATCTTAAGGAATTCCTGCTCGCCTCACACCTTCACGTTCGTGGAATAGCAGTCCTGTTCTTTAAAAAGTAGCATTGTGCTTAGTCAGTTTTCTTTATAATTCGAACCTGCTTCTGCAACGAAATTTCAACTGGTGTGTCCTCCACAGTATGAGAGGTGAAAAAAGTTGCCGCATCATGCAAGTCTCTCTAGGCCGACCGTAGAACTTCGCGATGCTCATCTTTATTTCTTGTTTTTGAAAAAGGTTCCTTCTTTGTAGACACAAAATGGACCTACCATATGGATTTCAAATATAGGCGGCTGCACTTACTTCGTCAAAACTCCGGACGCTTTAAAAAACAAAAGAAATTAATATTCTCCCTCGCACAACCATTGACCCCGTCCCGCGAAGGGATAAAGAAAGCTATGGGCACTTTATCGCTTGAAGTTAAGTAGCCTTTGCAAAGCCGTTGTAGGTATAGGTGGTTGCTAAATATCAGTGCTTCGTGAGAGATTCAAATTCAAAGATCGCCGCAAGAACCGCACAAAAGTGAACACAATTTAACTTAACTTGCTTTTTTAATCCACTACTCTTATTGAGTATGCAATATAAATCATATGCAAGGTTAAATGAACAGGCAAAAAGAATAGAAAGCGATCAAGCGAGGGTAGCTAACAGCTGTTACCGTCGCGCTAACGGGCGCAAATAATGCTCTGGAAAAATATTTTATGCGCACATTTTCGATTTAAGTCGCCCTAAAGGAACTACTACGCGTCGCCACAACGACCAGCTGATTAGTTGGGGCACGCTAACCAAGTTGCTAAGCTTTTTCTATTACCAAGTCACCAGACGATAAATCAACAGAAACATATAGCGTCCTTCACCAATTTTCCCAAAGTCGTTTCGCGAATGCACTGTGTCGGTCTGCACGTAGGTGTTACAAACCAGCTAGAGGTGCTTAATTATTCTGTATTGACTTGAGGTGTTTTGGTGGAACGTAGTAAAAATAGGTGAATCAAATGTGTGTGCAATTTGCGAATTTCCTGCAGCGATTTTTTTCTCGCGAAACCAATCGCTCTAAAATAGTCATTGCTACGTGCAAGGGATTACTTGGCCCCTTGTAATGAACAAGGCAGTCGTATTGCATAGAAGTATAGCATAAAAGATAACTTACGGTATGCGTGTTTGGGTATGTTAACATTTATGTGTGGACGTGGCCAGAGAGAGAGAAAAGAAAAATGAGAGTTAACTATATTATTTAAAAAATATTTAGTGTAAACATGGTGATAATTCGAAATAACCTTTTTTATACTTCTACGGTGAAAAATTTCAGCTACTCAACACTAGAATTCCGGTTTCATGGCAGGAGAAGAAAGGTCACATCAAGGACTACTGGAAATGCTTGCTACCTGAGAAGCTACTCCAGATGAAGGTGAAATGTGATGAAGCGAAACATATGCACACAAAACACCTGTGCATTCACAGGCACACACATGATTTTCGGTCTTTGACTAATTCTAGTCACCTTGAGATAATTTAATCACAGGTTTCATTGGGTTTCACTAAGCAATAAGCGGGTAATTTATATCATGTGCACTGCACGTAGTATGTTAGTGTAAGGAAACCCAGTGTTAAAAAAAAAGATGTAGCTGACAGATATAGCGAGCACGAGAGGACAACGCAACTAATCCACATATCTTGTTTCTTAGTAACTGCTAGTAACAGTAATAACCTGCTGACCAACCCCGCTCGAAGGCGCAGAAAAATCGTTAATAAAAACCACTACAAAATTTTATTACTTGGCTACTTACGATGTTCTCTACACCAGGTACGTTTCGTTAATGTAGGGACAAAGTTTCGAATAGCGCACCGAAAAATGTGGTTCCTAAATATTCACAATATGCGGATGAAGCTCGAGTTACACATAAAACCTCAGGAATTATTTGAAAAAATAGTTCGCACAAACCGGCATTACTAGGAAGCGATAGCATGTAGATAAAGTGACAGCCTTTCCTTCTGAACAGCGAGATGACGACCAGGAAGCTTTATTTTCTTATTATTTATGCCTGCATTTACTTCTTCAAACGCTCGTGGTACAGGCAGTTACAAGAGGTGGGTGTACAATATGTGAAAATGATGATGTACACGCGCTTCTTCGCATGGAGATCATCATTTTTACACCTTGTACACCCACCTATCGCTTCCTGGTAATGCCGGTTTATGTATTTTTTCGAGTAATTCCTGAGGTTTTCTGTATAACTCGAGCTTCATCCGCATATTGTGAATATTTAGGAGCCACAGTTTTCGGTGCGCTATTCGAAAGTTTGTCCCTACGTTAACGAAGTGTACTTGGTGTAGAGAACATCGTAAGTAGCCAAGTAAGAAAATTTTGTAGTGGTTTTTATTAACGATTCTGCTGCGCCTTACTTTATGCCATCTTGTTAAATTCGAGAAAAAAAAAGAAAAACAGAAAAAGGTAACCGCATTTATCGACTTTAATCCTGATATATCATAAAAGACGTACGAAGGCACTATTTTTATGTGTTGCGACGAAGTCTTCGCTAAATGGAAAGTTTATTTGGCATTCCAGGTTGCGAGCTTATAGTTCGGGACGGAGAACCGAGGCAACGTTGAAATTTCACCAGACCACTATGTGTGCTTCTGCGACTTAAGTCTGTTGTCATTCGTTGCCTTTTAGACGCATTACTATTCAGCACTGCTGTGGTAATCCCTGCATTCGAACTCATGAATGTCGAGAGAGGCACATAGCTTTACCAGACAGTTCGGCGACTGCTGAATGCACGTCGCAGTAACGGGTGCAGACCAGGAAGTTATCACCCCCTTAATAATAATGCAAATGCATGCATAATTTATATGCCCCGTGCGAACGAAACAGGAACGTTTGTCCCCGCAACCTCCATGTGCCCACATCTATACAGCAGGTCATCAAAAATAGAAAAAATAGAACGAGCCAAAAAAGCAGACGTCGACTGAACGGATGCGTGCACGACGAAGCCATTACATGCCTTGCTTTAACTGTCACGCTATACTTCGATCTGGATGTGGGACGTGGTCCCTTGGGAATGGGCGGAAGGGAAGAAGCGGAAAAAAATTTAGCAGGAAGTCTTTACATGAGGAAAACAAACCACCAGAGAAAAGAAGACAAGGAAACGACACCGTTCCACGCACTCCTTATCAGCGCTCGCAAGCAGCATGACCGACTTGCACAAGAGCGTGCATCCGAACCGATAGGAGAGAAATAAAACTTTTCGCCTCGTTAGTTTACCGGGCTCTCATTAACGTTATGTTGCGAAAAACGAAAGAGGAATTCAAAGATAAGTAAAAAATAAGTTCCGTGCGTTCTAACGACAGTATAGAGGACGCTGTTCGAGCATGACGTCACACGTACTAAATTATAGCACCAAGAGACCACTCTGTGTTTTACAGCGTAGCTGCAAGTTCAAACATGTCCGAGATAGGTCACGGTCTTGAACGAATGTTGTGGCTTCTGTTACGCCAAAATTAAACATCGTCAGCGAAGTTGGATGCACACGCCCCGCCCGGCATTCAACTCGGCAATGTGGTAACTTGTCAGGCAGGAAAATAATGACGTTTGCAGTTTCGAAAGAAATTACGCCGAGACAGTTTGGACTTCGCGATTTGCTCTTGCCCACATATTTGTATTTACTTTCATTGTAGAGAAGGAGGGATCTGAATCTTCATGTGGGTGACGCAATTGCGCTGAATCGGAGAGCCTCTAGATGAATGCAAAGCAGGCACGTCCGTCGTCTGCACTTTTTTTTCTTATGCCTTCGCCGTTTATCTGAATCCGCGCGGAACGATTGAATGTCTCGGCAATGAATGTGTCGAAAAAGGTTATGGACTTCCGACATATCTGTTATACATTTAATACCCCAGAAAGGTGAAAATCTTGAACACTTTTTTTACAAAATTTTAGTTCTGCAAAATTAATATAGGGGACAACAGGATACCATATGACCACCAAACAATGACAAAATTTTGCACAGGTACTGAGGTGCGCACCTTCAATAAAGGGGAAATATCAAAATCATTATGTTGTCGTCCTATTTATCCGTTGGCCCGTCGAAACTGGAAGTCTTATGTCCCACTGACGGCATAGTTACTTTTGTCTCATAAATATCTTGAATGAGCGGTTTGCACAATACCGTGCGCAGTCTATGTACTTACGCATCTGTAAACGAAGTGTAGAGATATTTTTTCAGCCCGCATTGTACGTGGTTCTCCGACCATTACAGGCTTAACCAGCTGGCGCTACCTCTTTAAAAAAGAACCAAAAAGGGCCTGAAGAGTTCCGGTCTGCACGCTTTGTAGGATAATAATTATTGCGGCTGACGCACACATGGCATGCCAATCAGGACCGTGTCTGAAGTTAATCGCGCGAGCCCCTTCTAAACTTTCCAAGGGTGGGAATCTGGTCTCTAATGTAGCTGTCAGTCGTCCTGACAGCAAATGACAAAGTAAAGTCATTCATGGATTTACGAGGGGAGGAACAGAATGCCTAACAAAACGCGTTCAGGTTTATTACGCTGGTGAACCAGAGGCGCACAACAGCGAACTACCGCAGATGATGTACGAGGGACAGACAGCGGGAAAGGAGAAGTAAAGAAAAAGAGGGCGTCCCCGAGAAGGGCCTGTTCGGTAGACGCGACATGCGTGAGCGCACCCTGGCGGCTGACAGCACACACACTGCCCTCGCAGGGCATGTAGGCGCTCCGATCGATTCTTTCCGCATTTGGGACGCTGAGCAGCTTCTGTCTGTTCGAGGGTGGATCACTGGCTTCGGTGGTCGGTTATGCGTTGGCACATGGTTGGGCCAACGGACGGAGCGTGCGCTTAAGACTTGGTGCTGCCGTGTCATCGCCACCACCACCACAACCCCCACCAGAGCACTTCCTCTACGGTAATCATCACCATAATCACGCTCACAACGGTCTAATGCAGGACAGTACTTCCGCCAGTGACTACAAAATACTCCTTTGCAGCGGCCGCGCCCGCGTCACTCCAACAATACTCCACGATCATTCCTCCAACTGTATAGTTTAGTTCAGTTTATAGATTTGAATGGCCAAAAGCGACTGAATCTCCCCATGAAGATTCCTATTTCACTTTGGGTAGGGTTATATTGAACATAGGCAGAGGAGGATGGTGCATACTACTGGACGAAGAGAAGAGCTTGTTATGGCCGCGTACACTTGGACACGGCCACGTTACCGTCCGGGATCCGGCTGATCGCTCTGCTCGGTTACCACTGGCCGCCACAAGAATTTAGGACAGCATCGTAGAAGTAGTAGTGGTAGTAGTAGCAGTAGTATTATTAGTAGTGGTAGTAGCTGTAGCAGTGGAACCGGTTGTAGTTGTAGTAGTAGCAGTAGTGCTAATAGTTGCTGTAGTGGAAGTAGTGGAAATATTAGTAGCAGTGGTAGCAGCTGCAGTAGTGGTGGTAGTAGTAGTAGTGGAGGTAGTTGTATTGGTAGCAGCGGTAGTAGTCGCAGTAGTTGTAGTAGAAGTAGTAGTGGAAAGGGCATACGTAGTGTTCGGGTACTACTGTTCGAAAGGGCGGTCACTAAGGGAGCGACGTATCCTCTTAATTAATTAGATTTTTGTGATCAACAAAGTAAAAAGCGGTGTTGAAGGAGCTCACCTTCTAAAATAATCACCAAACGAAAGCTAGAGAGATGTTAGCGACCTCAGACTTTAAGTTAACAGCCACTGCAAGAAAGCTTGGTATTAAGTTGCTGCTGGAATTTGATGGCCTGGGTCAAAGGCAGGGAAGCGTAAATTACGCGCGGAACGAAAACGAAACATTGTTCCTGCTGAGAGAAAGCGGTATGTTGTAGCAGGGTGAAAGCATTCTTGCCAAACCAAAAGAAATAAAATTTTTTACCAGTAGAGCCGGTGGGCTAAGTTGCCATCGTATATAAGGCAAGCAACCTGGATAGGCAGGAACTGCATTAAAAAACTTTGAAGGCTTACCTCTCAAAATTTGGTCAACACTGTTCCCACTTCGAGTTATCGATCAATTCCCTCTCGCCCTACCACAAGCTTGCCGTCCCGGTTAGCTCATTTAGTAGAGCGACTGCTCCGGTGAAGCGGTGGCCCTGATTCGAACCCCGGAACAGGGCGAATTTTTCTTTAACTGCGAAGTTTCTGAGAAAGCTGTATAGCTTTCCTTTGTAGCCGTATGGCTGCGCTTGGCGTCAATGAGTAATTAACTCCCTTATTACAAATCTACTCCACCTTGGGGGATTCCCTTAAACAGTTGGTCTCGTAGTAATAAGAAAAGGAATATGCTATATCTATCTTGGTATCTTGTTATTGAATCCAGGGAGTAATAAGTATTGTTACAAGAAACAATGAAGCCACTAATGACCATTACCTTAATGCAGACTTACACACTCCTATGCCCTGCAGCGGAGCAAAGTTCTGCAAGCGTCTTTAAGGTTAGTCTACTTAATCTTCCAAATGTTTTTAAACTATGTGGAATGGGCTAGCTGAATAAAAGTTTGGAGAAGAGCCGCTAGTTTTCCAATAAGCTTCCCAGCTGTGGCAGTTTTAATGTTTTCGAAATCGATTGTTGAGAACCTTAAGGGCAAGTACTGGGTTCTTACATTAGTTCCAAAACGTACGCAGTGACACTTCTGGTTAGTTAATCCTGACTTCTCTGGAAATGCTTTTAATCCCGTCCGCACGAGCAGCCATGGTAACGACTGCCCAGAACTTGGAAATGCCCGCGGCACATTACCGTCTATAGATCTTTAAATGTGATCTCTTCGCTGTAGTCGGAAAAACGATCGTTTATTACGCAGTCCTCCTAGAAGCTTCGATAAAGGCCACTTAGCGGGCCTCTGATTGATCGTTCCACCGAAGCACGCTAAAGCGGGGGATCAGCATTTCTGTTTTTGGATGGCCTTTAAGGCACATTTGCTGTCAGTCCACAGTGTTGACTGTATAGATCGAAGTCCATACACTATGCAATCTGCCGTCCTACAAGCAGTGCCCCCTGCCTGCGGAGACTTTCTTAGAAGGCGCCTGGTTGCTTGGGTGCAGGACGCGGTCTTGTGTCACAGGAGTTTTACTCCACCCTATGCATGACGCGTGTGTAGAGAAACGGACACTTACGAAGAGCTTTGGCTAGAGTAGAAGATTAATACTTGTTCGCTGCTTTCTGATAGCCGACTAAGTCACAGCAAAGTGACAATAATTTTAATGAAAAGGAACTTAACGCATCATTGTCAGTGAAGGCAAAATACTTGGACTAATCCCTTTGCCTCGGGACCTAGTGTGGTAACATTATCCGTACCTGTTACCTCGCCTCCCATTTCCTATTCTCCGCCCGCAAGCACTTAATGGTCTACTACTTTCTGCATGGCTTTCTGTTTCCCTAGTAAAGGGCAGTTTGTACTTTGTACACTACGCTGACACCCAGAAAAGGCCCTCTCATGCAAGTGGCACACTCAAGATCACCTGGACATCTGATTCGATTGTGAGGTGTTCAAGTTATAACTACAACACCGCCTATACCGTTCCTCTTACCGCACGGTGGAGATGGATGTGCTGCAGAGTCAGAAGTTTGAGGACAGCTATGTCTGTGTACTTTTCGCTATTTCGCTATAGCTTTTCGATGCTCATTGTTGTCGAATATGGAGCCCGAAGGAGTCCGACCATATAGCGACGCAGTCGTAGGGTGATCGCGCACGGTAAAGCAGTTGCTTACTTACATTCTCTGAGCGTTGTAGTGCATGAATATGTATTCCGGAAATTTGCCGGGCCAGTTGATGCATGATTTCAATGAAAGGAGCGCAAGAACGGACCGAAAAAAAAGAGACACACATACACACACCTCTGTGTGTGTGCGCGTCTCCATTTCTCGGTCCTGGCTTTCGGGCACTGTTTTCGTTGAAACATGTATTCAAAGATTAAATAATTTGGAGAAACACCACAAGAACCCACAAAAGAAGTTAAGAGGCGAGGGAACTTTAGGTGCGCTGAAAAAGTTGTCTCGTTCGATGCACTGTACATTGAAAGGCTGCGATGGCGTAGGTTCGAAACCGAGCATTTCTGCTCTTCAGGAATCATCAGGTTGATGTCGCTTCTAATGGACTGAAATTTGCCACTGCAAAATTACCACGTAGCGCATCATTTGCGTCTTACGTAGAGGAACGATAAAGACAGCGGAGTTGGAAAAGTCATGCGTTTATTCCCATCGTGGCCGGACACCCTTGATATGGTGGCAAGGATGAAGTGGGGGCGTAGTATTTAGGAAATTTCAAGTTAAGGTGCTCCCAGCAAGTAGATATAAGAGTAGGCACTCCAGGGAGGATTCTCGATTGCACGTGAGCACGGCTGTTTTTAGGCGGAAATGACGTCACTATTTCACTTACAGGAAGAAAAGAAATTATACTGTCGGGCTTTTCTTCTTAACACCGGTACGACATGATGCCGGCTGATAGTTCGCCAGCTACAGTTGTGTTTCTAAACGAAGTTGCCAGGCTATAGTCCATTGCAGAGAGATGCTAGTCAGATGGTTCTTGATAACAAGAAAGTGAACAAGGGAAGAAAAATTTCAGGGTGCTTGCCGACGTTTGGACAACTTGACTTGAAAGGAGTGCGTACTTGCGCGAAAGACGGGACGAAAACAAGGAAAGACAAACGACACGTACAATGCGCCTTCCTTGTTGTCGTCCCGTCTTTCGCGCAAGTGCGTACCCCTTTCAAGCTATGAACCAACTCGCCCAGATTAAAGTTTTAATTGAGTTGTCGAAACGTTGCAAGCACCCTGAGATTTTCCCTCCCTTGCTCACTTTTTTATTGGCAGGCTATAGATATTGAAGTTCAAACAATCGCGTATGACTTTTTTTGTAGCATAAAGAATGTTATCTCAGTTTGCATGTATTTTACGCGATGAGGGGTATGAGAGGTTGTAAACGAGGGGGATAGGTTGGCTGTTATTGCAGGAAGCATTACCCCTCCCTCCCCCCTCTCCCCTCCCCCCACCCCCGCCCACCCCAAACATACAATACACTGGGAACAGTAGGAACAAAAGAGGGAAAAGCAAATGGTGAAACGGAAGCAGGCACAGCCGCGCGTGTGCTAACTAATGCTGCGTGGTTTGCGCTAGCAAGAAAAAAGAGCAGGATCGAAGACAGAGCCAAGGCAAAAGTCACTGCACGAGCCAAGCCTAGTCTACGAAGTGCACGGTGCAAGAGGTAAAGGTGAAAAGCGGCACATACTCGAGCATGGGATCCAGTAGAGGAAAAGGGAACTACGGCGGGCTTGGGAAGGCATGTGGGAAACCGGAAGCGGTTAGGAGAGTAGGAGGGGCTTACTTGGCTCGTGAGGTTTCTCGACAGAATTGGCGGCGCGTCGGACTTCGCGGTTCAGAGCGAAGTCCGTGCCGAAGTGAGCTCGACAGAATTCGTAGGGGTCCGCCTCGGCGGACAATGCCCCGACGGTCTCCTCACCTGCCGGGAGGGGGGGAGACCGAGAACTCTCAGAACGCGGCTCCGAATCGGGTAATAGCGTGAATGAATAATTTTAGCGAAAAGATAACAGTGACTACGAGAAAATCACATCTCAATCTTTGGTTCGCTCACGCATCGTTTGTGGTTTCGAGACTTTGCGGCGGTAAAAGAAGGTTTAGAAGCCGACTAAAAGCTCCACTCTCAAGGTATTTATGCGCAAGCTCATGCGTCAACAAAGGTCGGCTTCAGAAGAAACAGACGAGCTTGAATATAATACGTACGGAAATAAAACGATGACTTAAAAAGAAAGCAAGCTTCGTATGCGCAAAACCTCGACCAGGAAGAATTATTTCACAAAATATGTAATTATATTCTACCAAACAACGCTAATTAACTCTGCTATTTGCTAGTGTTTACAAGACGTTGATATAACCTTTGCTGTCAGGCAAACTGAAAAATAAACAGTGTGTCTAAAAGTGTCTTGAAGAAACCATAAGAGTCCTACTTTCAGTTGCCATGAAAGCCAACTCGAAGGCGAGTTTTACAAGCGGGTTTCCGGCCTAATTAGGCCACCATTTGTGACCTTCCTTAATGTCTTAAATAATTTCAACAATGTCACGAAAACATCCCTAACAAAATGTGATATCATTATAGTAAGGGCGACTAACGTTAAAAGCGCGTTAAACCCGTGAGGAGCCTATGAAATTAGTAATCTCTTATTCGTCTTCAGGCCGACCTGTTTAAAACTAAGACGGTGAAGAGTGTCCACCTCCATCTATGTAACTGTCTTGCAGCATGCTTTGCAGCATAGGGTCGATCCTTTTAAGAAGCCGAAGACCATCTGCCTGATTGTGACAATGGAAGTACGGAGTGCTAATCCATGCATACATGGCAACCAAGGTCATGCAGAAAAAGAAATGACTGGTCTAGAGATTAAGCTCTTTGTGCTGACAGGGCGGACCACTTTTCTTGTCCTTATTCAGGTCCATCCTAATTAAAGGCACGCAAATTATCGCCATGCATAGCTAGCAAGCACATTCTACTTTCAGTGCAACTATTGGCTATTGAACTTTCTGTGTGCTGTTGGCGGGCCTGGTGTTGCACCATATGAAACTGGGCGTAGCATTTGGATTTGGATTTTATCGGTGTACTAACGGTAACCGGGAGGAGCATTTGACTTCAAATATATAGGTCATTAAAAAGAAGCCTGCTCGTGGCAGGTGGCGCTAGATGCATTAGTGGCCATCAGACATGCTACTGCGAACGGAGCATACCACCGACAAGAAATGATTATTGGTCAAATTTTTAGGGGAATCCCCCAAGGTGGAGTAGATTCGTAATAAGGGAGTAATTACTCATTGACATCCACCCAAGCGCAGCCAGATTTCTACAAAGGAAAGCTGTAGCCCTCTGGCTGAGCTTGGGTCAATGATATCAATGCCAATGTTGATGTCAATGAGTAATTACTCCCTTATTACAAATCTACTCCACCTTGGGGGATTCCCCTAAAAATGTGACCAACACTGTTCCCGTTTTGAGTTATTGATCAATTCGCTCTCGGCCAACCATAAGCGTGCCGTCCCGGTTAGCTCAGTTGGTAGAGCGACTGCTTCGGTGAAGCAGTAGTCCCGGGCTCGAACCCGGACCAGGACGAATTTTTCGTAAACTACGAAGTTTCTGAAAAAGCTGTACAGCTTTCCTTTGTAGCTGTCTGGCTACGCTTGGGTGGATGTCAATGAGTAATTACTTCCTTATTAAGAAATGATTATTAACGCGTTTTTTAAGCTATCATGAGCGTGAAAGTATTCGACTGAATCGCTGAGCTGAGAGGTACTGCAGAATTTTGGCAGGCAGAAACGGTCGTTTATTATAAGTATAAGGTCGTTCATTATAAGTATTATAAGTTTATTATAAGTAACATCGCCTTTGTAGAGGCGATTTTGAGAGTTATCTGAGCACAGAACTCATTTGAGAAAACTAAATCTTTCGCGTGAATTTAAGGACTCTAAAGTATGTTATCTAACGTTTTCCGTTCCGTGAATTTCCGCCGTTCAATAGTTGCTTAAATCGCAGACGGCTGAGCGCCCTTTTCAAAGAGGCCGGGAAAATTCTATATCCTCTCACAACCATACGCTGAGGCCATGACGATCGAAGCGGTGTGTAATTGGAAGCGGCTTCACACTGGCGCCTTATCAGCGGCGAGTTTGAAAGTTCGATCGTTTCTGGTAATGCCGACTGAGCCTCCTATTCTGTGTTTATCTGAAATGCCGACTGAAGCTTCTCTTCTGTGTTTATTTGTAAATTGACCGACAGTTTGTTCACAAAGGACTGTGGACTGTTTCGCGATAGAAAAATGGCACTTGTTGACTGTCGTACATTCGCAAGAGAAAAAAATAAATGACTGAGTTACCTGCTCACAGCTGAAGATTTTTTATGAACTTTGATGCTGTCACTAAACCTTTGCAGTTGCCAAAAAATTATGAATACTGTAATACAATCTGCAGGAAACTCCGGAGGTAACTATCAGACCTCTTTAACGTTAACCCGTGCGGAAGTAAAACAATTATATTATTATACGCCAACACCAGTAACAATAAGTCCAATAATAACAGGTTTTATAATGTCTTCAATATTTCAAAGGTAGCAAAACGTTGTATAGGTCCCGCTTTAGCCAATGGGGTAACCACCAGACCAGGCACAGTGGTTATAGATGAGCAAGGAGGGTGTTCATTGAATGCATTATAATACTTTATGAATAAACCGAAAGATCATTGGCGTAAGTGCGATTGATGCAGTGCAATTTGAAATGGCACATGAGAATTTCTGCTGTTTTCGCATCGTGTGCCATTCTGGTAAGGTCTTCAATGAGTTCGTTTCAATTAACGGTATTGTATAGTTTAGTTTGTCTGAATGCGGCATGACATTTATTTTCTCGCTATTTAGTGAAAAGCTAGTCTCTGGTCTTTGACAATAAAGTCTCAATTAAGAAAAAATAGTTTTTAGCTAGAACTGAAGGCAAGAGATGGTCTTTCACAATAAAGTCTCAATTAAGAAAAATAGTTTTTAGCTAAAACTGAAGGCACGAGAAAATGTAGTGCCTTTGATGCAATTATTACAACACACTGCAGGCAACTGTAGCTGTCTCTGCTGTTTTCTAAAACGCACCCGGCTGCATGAACCTTAAGTTCCCTCATTAAGACGGGCTTTTTACGTGCAGCAGGCAAATGGAAGGAACACCAGATCCTGTGCATGTGTCTTCAAAGACCCATCCTAAAGAAAGAACACAACATAATCCATCTGAAAACGCAACTTGCTTTTGTCAACAAGAAAACCGTCATTACAGGTTGAAAAAAATGAAAGAAAAAGAAAATTTACTTTCACCGCGGAGCAAACAAAAATATTGGCCGTTCTCCTACTGCGCACTTCATGTTGGGGGCTGTCTTGGTTGGACGGCACTAATCTAAAGCGAACGGGATCAAAGGGACGACTCCTTGCGGCCGACAGAGAAAGAGATAAGTATAAAAAGAGTGACGTGATTTGAAACTTGAGTTAGCGGGCGGCTGCCTTTGACGTCTGCTCTTTTAACCCTAACGCTCTAGTCCGGGCTCCTTGCACCGCCTTTCGAGGTCCTTTGCTCGTGTTGCAACCGACAACAAACAGGCCGCCACACAAGAGAGATATACAGCTCGGTGTTTTTCTCACTTAAAACAAACGCGGGACCTTCGCTGATAGCTGAGCGTCGACGTGTGGAGGAAATGATAAGTTTGTCTCGAGAGAGAAGTGGACCGGTGAAATGCGTCGTGGAAAAGGAAACACCGCACTGCGGGCTCGCAAAGTTTTGGGCTGTTGGGGCGCAATTTGTCTCAATAAAAATCGAATCACGGGTCTTCTTTTCCTACTCGCCGAAAGTGAAGCCATCGGCGAGCCGAGAATGCGCCGGAAAGACTCTGTTTATCTCCTTCCAGCATCAGGAGTTATCGGTCCGTGCAAGGTCGCGAGGCTAACGGTTCATTTTTAAACGTGTCTCCTTCGGTTCCGCTGGAACGTAACATAAAGCTGTGTTTATCAGCGTGAACGGGAGGCTCTAGCGGCTATTTTGATGCGTTGCGACTGGTGTGTTTGCAGCTGACGAGCGATATTATTTTTGCTACTCTACGACTACTACCTTCACGCTTAATACCACGAACAATGCCACTACAACTGATAATAATACGAGGATCCAACAACAGGTGCCCTACCAGGTCCACAATGACTTCGACTTCCCTCACTAGTGGGGTTACTTCTACTCCATATAATAATTGGCATATATACTCAAATAGACAAGGGATTGAAGAAACAATCCCGCGAGCGTATTATCCGTGCCCATTTAAGCCCATGGAGTGTAGACCACAGATATGCCGGCAGTCTCTGCACAGGATTACTGGGCTTTGTCGTGCAGAAGATATCTTTATGTCTATTGCAGCCAACCGCCAAAAGTTCATTTGAAAATTTTCCCGAAGATAACTTCAAGAAAATAATGACCGTCGATGCACAAAGAAAATTTACCATCACGTTTATGCCTTCTGAACCCTCGCGACGCACAAGAGCCTCAAACTTTGACCAATTTTTGGAGTCTCCTTAACGCACAACGTTTCCATTTAAGGTGCTAGTACTGCTACGGCTACTCATTCTACAGCAGATATCATCGCCGGACTAGGCACTTGAACACCATCTGCAAATGTTACTGTAAAAAGATGTGCACATTGGAGCTAATCCAGAAGACCCGTTTGCTCATTACTTCGTAACGTCACAAAAGGTGAACAGAACTCTGGACGGCAATTCACAAACATAAGGGAATGAAATATCACTGCAAGGCCTGTACCGAAGGAGGTCACTCAGTGGCATTGGCAGCTGCGACAAAAATATCTCCTGCGTCACCATTTTAATACCACCCCATGTTTAACAGATCTTTAGGGCTGATTTGAACACATAAAAATTGCAGAAAAGTCTACCTTGGCAATCATTTCGCGTTTACTGCTTACGCAGACTGTAAGTAGTGGCGTCTTTGATGACGGTTGAGAAATGTCATGTTACTGATGTAGGGAGCGAAGACGTCGTATTTTCCGCTGACTGACTTCAATTTTGAGTGTAGTTATATGGCTGTCTCTTCCCTTCTACTTGATCATCGTCTGGCTGAGCTACAGAGATACCTCGGCACCGAACCAACTATCGCAACGGTTACTTATACTCATCAGAAATGGTTATCAGAGCCCGAGAGTTATAACAACTAGCGACGCTATGCAACACAAGTGTACTTTGTTAAATTGTGAGAGGCCGGTACCGCACTTGGCCCAAAATTCTCAAGAAAATGGAAGCGTCACCGCAGCACAGAGTAAGGTGCTCTAGGATAGTTACTAGTGCTGCGGAAGCAGTCGAGTGAACAAGAAACAATCATGCCTCATTAAATATGGGCGATATTTGGGTGTCAGGGTTGCCTTGAGGGCCCTACCACACGGTGAGGTCGAAGTAAGATAGCAAAAATTCGGACAGAGATCATCTGCCGTAGATGTGGTTAGGATAAACAACCTAAACAGAACACGTTTTTGTCTGTGAGCTACTGCTGACGTTTCTTGATTCTACGATCCCGGGAAGAGATATTCGTAGGGTGGGATTACAGAAAAAGAAGATCCGACTACAGACACCGAACATTCAGGAAAAACGAAAAGCCATAAAAGATTAATGAAGAAACAAAACACGCCGGCAGCAAAGAAAGGTATTTAGAAAGGCATGCACAGTAAAGATGTAGTCACCGAAATAGACGAAGCTTTACGGCAAATTAAAAAGCACACTTATGAACTCTTCAGCGAATAAATTGCTATTCGCAAAGAACGTCGAGTCGGTAGTAGTAATAAATTCATAACTCCATGGAAGCCTTGAATACAAAAAAAAACATATGTAATCATTAATGAAAAACGCTTTTATGTACGCAGTGTCATAATCCTGTGCAGTATATGGCCTAAATTTCTGATTATCCCACGCGATGGCAAACAATATGTTAGAATTAACAAATGCTTATTTTGTGCTTGACAGCTCATAACGCTGTCGTAGACAAATTACAGCAGCTCGAGGTTATCATCCGCTCAGAAAGAAGTGTTTTCTATGTCCCTATCTTTTCTAATTCCCGTTCGTTGTACGAACTTAGCTTCAAAGCCATTTCTCTTTAGCAAACACCGTATCTCTCGTGTCATTATAACTGTCCAGCGCTGCAGATTGACTTTTGCACAGTGCAGGCGAAGGCAGAGAAAACAAATGACTATTGCAGAGCGCTGACACCGCAAAGGGCAGCGAACACCCCCTCGCTTCTATCCTAAGAGAAAAATATGACTTCATAGCCCGCCTCCTCCATGCAAGTGGTGAGAAGAGCGGCATTTGTCTCCAAGCTCTTGCAAAAACTAGCATCTTCAGAGCTCGGAATCAACCACACGAGCAACCATTCACCAAAAACGGAGCGAACAGTGAGAGATAAGCCAGCAGGTCTCATAAAGAAGGCACTGACGTGAGCGATGATCAGACCACAGAGTCCATTTGTGGACTGGTGCTCCAAAATACCGCCCTCTCACGTTCGTTGAACGCCCCAGGAGACCACCTCTGGGCCTGTTGCCCGCGGCGGTCCACTCGTCTTGCCTACTGGATAATTCATCAGTCTGCGAAAGATTACGTCACTATACCTGGGAGACAGGAAGACGGTTCGTTATTTAGTGACAGGTGACAAAGAAAAAAGAAAAACTAAAGAAACCATAGCTGGGTTCGTCCCAAGGTCTTTCTTTTTCTTTTGCTGTATGGTTTCCATTTCATCTCCTTTCGTCGATGGAGTGTTATTAATCACAGCTTAAAGGAAAGCTGCTTATTGTACTGTATAAGGGGGGCTGTACAGTGCGGTGAATGGACGCAGTTGTAGCCATGTTTGGACGCAGACACATCTTTCAGACGCTCGCCCGTGGAAGACACACTATAGGAGTCCCTCGAGGCCTGGTGTCTCTGACTGCTGCCTCCGGCCTTTTTGGACCATGCATCAAGCGCTGGTAAAGTAAGCCATTCCTCCTGGAAAGCGATACCCAGATGCACCCTTTTTCGCGGTGATCTTTGTAAGCTGGCTCTTTCTGCCCAGTTACTCTTTCTCTGTAGTGTTAAAACAGATGGCTTTAACGCAGAGCTCCTTTCCTGGGATGTCATGTGGAAGGACATTGGGTGGTTGTGGCTGGCTGTGGCCAACTGCGCATTGAGGTATACCGCTTCAATCAGCGCATACGATACCCTTCATTTTACACCCGCGGCACTTACATCTTGAGGGAGAAGAGACGACACTACGACGAGGCGAAATCCAGCCAATCTGCGACTGTCTAGAGTGCGGGTTTGCATCCACCCACATTCCTCGTGGTGCTATGATAATAGACCTCCCAGACAGAGCGTCGTTCGTGCTAGAGGAAGAAGTCAGTCTGTGTTCCAAGCCCATCAATCAGTGGACAGAACCGGTAGGCGTCTTGGTCTCTTTAGCGGATCAATTGCGAAGAGATAAAACCACATTGGTCATTCTCTTGTGTACAAGTATTAGTATTCTTCAAAAACTATAAATTATTATTAAGACGGCGTTTGACAACTAGGTTGGTCGAACGTCAGCCGGTAAAGCTGATTCTGGGTTTGATTCTTAAAAGAAAAGTTGTGTAGTGTCATTAGATTAGAGGTGAAAATGAAATTGAAGGCGAACGAATATCGCTGACGCTGTGTAAAGGAAAGTAAAATATTTTCCCAAGATTGCACATTCCTTCTTCATTCATTCTTTGGAGGAGAAATTCGAGAGGCCCGTGTACTGTGCGATGTCAGTGCACGTTAAAGAACCCCAGGTGGTCGAAATTTCCGGAGCCCTCCACTACGGCGTCTCTCATAGCCTTAGTCGCTTTGGGACGTTAAACCCCATAAACCAACCAACCAACCCCACATTCCTTACCCTTATTTGTTAAGCTCGAACAGCTTTCCATTCGAGGTACAAGGCGTATTATTTGTCTGAAGAAAAGGGTTAGGCTGTGTTTGTCTGAAGAAAAGGGTTAGACAAGCAAGATTACGCCTTGTGTGTACCATGAAACAGCGTAATTGCTGATATATCCTGTTCTTGATTCTTGTGCAAGGTTGGAAGCTGGCTTCTCTGCGAGCTCCTGAGAACCAGGTGCGTTGTGGAGATTAGGCAAGCCTCTGGGTTATAGAGGCCTCTGGTGTTGCAAGGCACGAGTAATAGGAAATCCCTAGGAAAAGCTTTTGTTCTGCTGAGAACACGAATTGTAGATAACAATCATAGCAATGTTATTAACTTGACTTTATCTGCATGCAGTGTGGCGTCTTACAGTCCGTACTCTAAATAACGTCACCGCCATCATTGCCACCACATTTAAGTGTACTGCGCAATAAA
Source organism: Amblyomma mixtum (assembly GCF_055824585.1). Classification (NCBI taxonomy): domain Eukaryota; kingdom Metazoa; phylum Arthropoda; class Arachnida; order Ixodida; family Ixodidae; genus Amblyomma; species Amblyomma mixtum. The sequence goes on from NC_143020.1 coordinate 87,755,183, forward strand.
GACCTTGCCCTACGCGCTTAAATTGTCTAGAATCTTCAGCCAGGAATATTCACCTAAAATTTTGGCAGAACACAACTTGACACCACGGTTTGTTGTTTGATCGCCACTGCCTATTGGGATCTCATAAATGAACCTTTGGTTAGAGGGCACGCGGCATTTAGAGGCACACGGCAATGGCGGAATTTTGTAGTCAACGTGTAAGTGGCTTACGGTCGTCCGGGCCGTATTTTATGTAAAGCATAACCTTGCTTCTCGCAGATAGTTGTGTAGTAGTAGTGCAGAAAGGCCTTAGAAAAAAATCGTTTACTCTAATGGAGCAGTCGCTTCCTCGGCATTTTCGAAAACTCCAACAGTAAGTACATCCACTCTTAACGACGGCGGCGGGTAAAATCTCAGCACAGTTTCTCAGCAGTTGGCACAAGACCAAACAGGGCACTTCGGAACCGAAAAGCGCTTTCATGTCACTGGCAGTTTTCTGTTCTTTTCGCTTACTTTTATGTTTCTGCCGTCGAGTCTGCTTTTCTATTAATTTTACGGGCCTCTTCGCGACGGAAGACATCCCTTAGCACAAGCTTTCATAGCAAAAGTTGTCGTGAACTGTCGCAGATTCATGAATATGAATGAGGCATTCGTTTTAGTTATATCAGTGCGGTAAAAAAAAAATAGACAAATTTCGCTGTTCTACAGCTTTAACTATTAACTATACGCGATGTACGGTGTATTTCTGACGCGTTATTACCGCATAATAGATTGTAAGCTTGTACGTTGTGGGCACCCGAATGCGGAAATTGATGAAGGCGTTGATAGTTCTGCGTTTATGGGGCCGCATTCACGACTGCATAAAAGTGAAGTGACCTATTCAGAGGAAATGAAGTTCGGGAAGACGAGTTTTTTCTTTTCGTTTTTTTCATGGCATTTTCACAATAAAACCCCGAAAGAAATTCATTTTGCCTTTAGTATGATTGTAAGGGCCAGTGCATATATCAGGGTCTAGAATTGTAAGTTCTGTTTTTGAAAAGTGATGTTTCCTGCATATGAGATTTTAACGACCTCATAGATAATGAACACTACATTAGTATTTGATCTAAGACGACAGAGGAAGGAAAGCTGTTATTGAGTCCTCCAATTCACGTGGGAGTACAGGCTGTGGCTTGGTGTACACAGGAACATGAGAAACGATTTCTTTTCCCACTACATTCATCTTTCTCTCTTTGTTATCAGTAAGAACGACCCAATTATCTTCACGGATATTTTCTTTCTTTATATTTTTGCCTATCCCCATTGGCCAGCGTTGTTTTCTTTATCGAACGGGCTACGGATGTCGTTTAGTAGCCGTGAGTGTGTTGTCTTGTGCTGCAGATGCTCTTAATAAAAAGAGGAAATAACGAGTCATGAAGAACATGAAGAAGAGTCGGCTCTAAATATTGCTCCTAGTGTTGTGCTTGTCGCAAAACACACTTTTATTATAGGCAACTTTTTCTCTGGTTAAATACTTTGTAACCTGGAACCGACATGCTTAATGCTGGGAAAATAGTTTTCGGCTTTATGACAGCAAATAAATTTCCTTTCAGCTTAAGAACTTTTCTCTTGGTTAAGTTAGTTAAAGCAAAACAGGATGTTGCCAAGGTCTCTCAATCAAACCGTTTAACACGATTCGGAAAATCTTGTGAGCAACCGTCACCAATCAAGGGGGAGCCGACATGGTTTAACTGATCACATAATACGCAATTTAAAATGTGTGATCTCTACATCCTTCTTTAAAAAGTTTGTCGTGTGTGCAGCACCTGTGAGCACTTGACGTCTGCTCGGGCGTAAAGGGCTTATTATTATTTCACCAGTATTAAAGTCGAATGATTGGACCGGTGCGCTGATTTAACGTTGTAACACGAAAAATTGTAAGCAAAAAAGCATTGAAGCAGCAATCAGCTTATTTATTTATTCTATCTGTTATTTGTCAAAAAAATTCTACTTCTCAGTACAGTTCAAGCAAGAAGGGCTTAGAAATATTAATTAAGCACAACAACCCTAGCATAAACAAAATAATACAAAGCACATTGTCCAGAGATATTGAAAAAACGGTGAATAAATTAACAGTGCACAACACAGTAATACGATACGCAATCCGCGTTACAAAAGAAGTAAAAATAATGAAAACTACCGTCACTGAAAACACAGCGCCCATTGCAAGTCACAGAAGAACACCCATTTGTTCTTCAGGTGATACCGTATTTTTCCTTCCTGGCATCTCATCCCCCCGGTTTGTTTTTCATTGCTCGTGTTTTCTCCCATCTTACCGCAAATTTTCTGCCGGCATAACCAGAAACTTAATCAATAAATAGCTCGCCAACTGGATGAATAACTACCTACCTAACTAACTATTCACCTAACTAGCAAATTGAATGACTAACGAACTGGATGGCTTGACCGGCTAGCAAGCGACTTCGGTAAAAAACTGGCTGATTGCCCATGTGGTTTACTGAGTTAATATATGGCTAACTGTTTGACTAACTGACTGTGCAAAAAAGAAACCAGATAAATAAGTTACACTCTCTAACTGGTAAATGAACAATCCAAATGATTAACTAAATGACTTATTAAGAAGCTGACTCAGCAATTGATTTGGCAGCTAACCAGCTTTAACTCTTCACGTTAACTGGTTGAATGAGAAAGAAGCCAGATAAATAATTTACACTTTCTGACTGGTAAATGAACAATCCAAATGATTAGCTGAATGACGCAGTTACAAGTTGGCTGAGCAATTGATTTATCAGCTAACCAGCTTTAACTCTTTACGTCTAGTTGTAACCAGCAGCAAGCAGTCCAGTTGGTATTTGAGTACTCACCAGCGACACTGTAAGGCGACGCCTCAGCCATGGCCTCGACGAGCAGGAGTAGACAGAGGAAAGTGGCAATCCACGCTAGACACTTGTCCATGCTGGTGGCGGTGCGGCCGAAACTCCCGACACTTTGAGCCTGCGACAAAAAGCACAAAGAGAGAGAGGGCGACTGAGAAGACTGCCGAGACCCCGAAGGCGTGGTCGACACGTCGCGCCTACGCACGGCCGGAAGAGTTGCGAGCAGCCTGGCAATCGCCAGAGGCGGGCCTTAGAAGAATCGGAGCAGTCAGACAGATGAGGTAGAACTCAGAATTCTCGCAATGGTCGGGAGTACATATCTTTAGTTTCTTTCCTTACCGTGCACTCGGTCAAACGTGTAGCAACTTGTTCCGCCGCGTCTAGTTTCTCTGTTAGCACGGTTCACAAAAGGCGGTTTCTAAAACACTTCTAGGAAGATTTCAAAATAGCCCTCGCGTTAAACATACTAAGACAAGCATGCAGAGGGACGTTTATCAGAGACAGATAATCGCTATCAATGCTCCAACTTCATTAACAACCGGATATCGTTATAGCCTAGCCCTTCTCCTTCCGAAGTCAAAAAGCACAATTACGGATGTTCTTAGCGCCGTAGATTAGTAAGAAATTATGGGTGTTTATATGTAAAAACGCCGAGACCTAATGAACTCATATAGAATTGGTCAAGACCTAAAAAAAACTCTCATCTGCCGCATTACTTTTAACCTAATCAGTTCCACTATTTTCATTTTCAAACTACTTAACCTCCTGAGGGAGGGGTGATTACCCCTAGATAAACAAGTGGATCTGATGCGCGCACGTAGTATGCTCCTAATTTCTATCCCAAGAATGTACCTACCCTCATCTTATCTCCAACAGCTCCAACGCACTGCCTGCCAACAAAAGCGACCATTCATTACTCTAGATAACTTAACGACGCTAGCTGCTTTGAAGGCAGTATACGCTAACAGACAAGCATAAAAAGACTAGAGAGATTTCTGCGGAGCTCTGTGCTCATTGAAACATGTGAAAGAATAGACTTATTTCATTGATTCAAGCGAATTATTATCCGCAGTACAAGCTCACCCAGACCTGTCGTCACCAGCAAAACTGCAGCGATGGAGTGAATGAGGAACGCAAAATGGCCCTAACGCGGTGTGCACCCTGTATATATCTCGACCCTTTCTGATGTAGTCATACAATGTTGCTCGTTACACGTGCAACGAGCATACAACGCTGCATATAACTTGGGGTAGACAGAAGATCAGAAGACAGACACGACGTCACTGGGCGCTCCCTCAAGAGCGGAAAACTTGACGCGAGCAACCTAAGGGTTTCACGAAGACTCGGGGCTCTCCGAGGGGGTAGTGCGGGGGTGTCGGCCCACGGTTGCAACACCTGAGCTCAAGACGCAGGGAAAGGAGAAAGACGTCACTCCGAGAGACGCTGATGGGTAACTGGTTGGTCGCCCTATTGCGCTTCGTCAAGGCAACGTCAATCGGTAGGTTTAGTTCAACCATTTTTTCATCCCGCATATGTTTCTATCCTTTTTGCTTACTTTTTTATCGGTCTTCCTCTTTCCTTCCCTTGCGTCTCCGCAGATCGAATCCAGCCTTCCTTTTCGCTTGGGGTATTTCAACCCACAGCTACTTTTCGGGGCTACACCGCGCTCGACGCTGTCATTGATGGATGGCGCGGAGCTGGCCTGACATCGCCTTTTCGCGGTGAATACGTTTCCAGCGCAGAAAGGGAACTCGTTCTCGGTTTTATTCAATCTCTTTCCTAATCTCTTCGGAAGCCTTGCTTTTCGAACAACTCGCTGAGCTGCCGTCAACGCAGGCACTCCGTCTGTTCGAGGTAACTCAAAGGGACACTGTATTTCACCGAGACACCTTGGTTTTCAACTTTTTTCTTGACCTTTAAAATTGCAGAACGCCGTCTGAAAGCCGGTAGCAACTAGTTGTGTGGCGAGAGAAAGAAGTGAAGAAAATTTCCCGAGTTTTTTTCTTTTTAGCGGACGGCAGAAACTTTGTCGCAATAGAGGTTGATGCTTTCCAGTTAAACAAAGAGAGTAGCTGCGTGTAGGTTGAGTGAATTGGCAGTGACAGCCAGAAGTCACGTTGCGCAAATGTTTGGGTGGCCCGTGCGGTTTGAACAAACATTTCGCGAGGCGCATGTACAGTCTAAAATGTAAAGTGCACCTGCAGCCATGGGCGGTGTCGTGAAGTAATTTGCTTAGAGGGTTGATTGAGCAGAGCCCGAAACTTGCTCCTTTTGACTCATGCTAAGTGACGAAATATTCGGCTGTACTGTCTCTGTGTCGTTATACGTTACCTTTACGCGACACGAAGTGCCGTGTTAAAGTGAACGTAATTTGTATTTCACAACTTTGTGGAAACTAAGATGATTCGGAGATTCTGGGATTACGGCTTTAGTGCAGGGTACATGCAGGAGATGAACACTGAAACGAGATGGCTATAATAGGTAGCAACAAGAGAGAATTTGTCTGAAATTTCGGCGCCTCGCTCAAGAAGACCGCACTCGGAATTGTGGTCTTCGTCTCTGAAAATACCACAGCGGAACAGATTATTTTTTTTTATACTTCTTAAGAAAGTGGAAGTGTAGTGCTCTGTGTCTAACATAGTAAGCTTGAGACGTTGAAGAATTTACGGCAGCCATAATTTTGCGTACAAAATTGAATTCGGTAATAGAAGCAACTTTGTCATGTCTGAGGAAATCACTGGTTTGAGTGTCGACTTGCCGTAGAGAAAGAGAAAATATGATAAGGTTAGTATAAAAATTTTATACTACTAAGAGATGATCATTCAGAACATGTTTTATGTTAGCGTAAGAGATTCTGCTAAGAATATTCGTTAAAGCATTTAAATGGCACACGTATGCATGATGCATGCATTTGAAAGTCATTCTAACTGGAGAACGGTCATGACGCCCGTTAGGTGACTGTTAGGAATTTTTATGGCGCATGGGCATCTGTGGCCAAAGAGCGCCATGACGCAAAGTTTCTTCTACTCATCATCATCATCATCATCAGCCTGACTACACCCACTGCAGGGCAAAGGCCTCTCCCATGTCTCACCAATTAACCCTGTTCTTCTTTGCCAGTTTCGGCCACCGCATTCCAGCAAATTTCTTTATCTCGTCCGCCCACCTAACTTTCTGCCGCCCCCTGCTACGCTTGCCTTCTCTTGGAATCCACTCCGTTACCCTTAAGGACCAGCGGTTATCTTGCCTTCGCATTACATGCCCTGCCCAAGCCCACTTCTTCCGCTTGATTTCAACTAGGATATCATTAACGCGCGTTTGTTCTCTCACCCACTCCGCCCAATTCCGATCGCTTAACGTCACACCTATCATATTTCTTTCCATAGTACGCTGCGTTGTCCTTAGCTCAAGCTCAAGGTAGAGTCAAAGGTTGATCTCCCAAGCATTTCACCCTAAAGAAGCGGAGTACCAGGCAGGGGAAAGCTTGTACTCATTGTATAACAGGTGGATATCCAGCGGCACTGGGGATTGAACCCTGCGCCTCCCGCATGTGATACCGATACTCAAACGACTAGGCCACCGCTGAGTTAGCACGTATTTTTTTTCTTTCTTCTGCTCCTCACATGCAGCCTTAAGCTTTTCCTGCTTCTCGCGAGTAAAGAACGAACTGACATCCGCTACCACAAAAGCGAATTTTTTATTGCGAAAGCAATACTACTTGCACTTTCACGCCTTTGCCTTGCCGCGGCGGTGACCACCATTGACCTTCATTTGACCTTGATTGCATTAGATTGGATTAGATTAGATTGGATTAGACTGGATTGGACTGGACTGGGCTGGACTGGACTGGATTGGATTGGATTGGATTGGATTAGATTAGAATAGATTAGATTAGATTAGATTACATTGGATTGGATAGGAGTGGAGTGGATTGGATTGGATTGTATAACCGATGCATCACCACAAGTCTAACCACAAGCACCACCACCAGCTACACTACCAGCTGTACCATGGCGTAGGTACGGATATTGCTTTCGCAATTACCGGGCTTAACCAAGCTAAGCCAGAGCGAATTTTTTTCTTCATATCTTTTGCTATGCTGTAATAAATTTTTCAGACAAATGCACTAGTCCAACCTACTCACTAAACCTTGCGCTGTTTGTATTCAAGGTGTCAGCAACATGGCCCGCGACGCTGGTTACCGCAAATTTAGCTTCCGTTAAGATTCGCCCACCATTTTTACTCTGCCGCTAAGGCTCACTGCAGTATCGTCTGAAACATTTCTCTATTTTCTCGAGCAGAAAGCGGCACTGCTAACCTCGGGAGTTAACTATAAGTAGTTCTTACCGGTTCTAAATGTATCGCAGACAACAGCTGCTTATGCCACCAGTGTGATTAATTTTCCTCCCGCGATACAATTCATTATCCTCGTAACTCAAGCAGTTAATCATGCTGGCGCCCAAACATCCTAACGTTGCGAAGTCTAACCCGACCACAAGGCAGCGCTTTCTCTCACACGTACGTTGCGACAAAAAGTTTCGTCATATTTACCTGTCTGGTTGAGAATAACTTCTAACAAATTGTCAGAGATTTCTCCGACCGAAAGTTTTGAAATTGAAACATGCTCCGTACGTTGGGCAACCGATGCGACTCCTTTTCCAGGTGCTACAGCGAGCAGTTACGCCTGAAAAAGAAGCCGAACTGGGTGCGAAATGTCCCATTAATTTCTAAAATAAAAAATTTCTTGAGAGGAACATCCCACAATTTGCTGCAGTTTGTACCATGAGGAACTTTTATCTTTTTTTATTAGGCACAGACGGAAGCACTAGAATGACAACAAACACAAAAATGCACCCGCAGTTGGTTTCAAAGCATACGCGGTTCGTTTTCGCAGATATCGGTAAGGCAGTTTTTGTGCCATACCCAACAATTATGGAGAAAAGCATTTTTGAACGGGAAACCGTTTATGAACGCATTTTTTCATATAATGAAGATTTCACTACAAAAATCAATATACCCGCAGATCACCCGACGACGTTTGTGTATTTTTTCTATTAACTTTTATGCTATCGTCAGAAGTGTTCCTGATTGGTTTCTTACGGCAGTCTTAACTTTTCTATGCGATCAATGGAAACACTTCAAAGGAAAGATTTTGCTACATGTCACAAGAATAGTCCATTAACTTCAATATTCGCAACAGTATCTTACAATTTTCCAGTTTTCAAAATTTTCCTCCGAGATCGTTGGACATAGTCGGAAAAAGTGATTCTGCAGATTTAGAGTTTGTGTGTTGCTGATGATACGTACTATCCGGCGTATTTTATCTTGATACGGTTCGCGTAAAGGAGGAAAGGAAAATGATAGGTGTAACGCTAAGAGATCGGAAGAGGGCGGAGTGGGTGAGGGAACAAATGCGGGTTAGTGACATCCTAGTCGAAATCAAGAGGAAGAAATGGGCTTGGACAGGGCATGTAATGCGAAGGCAAGATAACCGCTGGTCCTTAAGGGTAACGGAGTGGATTCCAAGAGAAGGCAAGCGTAGCAGGGGGCGGCAGAAAATTAGGTGAGGGGATGAGATTAAGAAGTTTGCGGGGACACAGTGGCCGCAACTGGCGAAGGACAGGGTTAATTGAGAGACATGGGAGAGGCCTTTGCCCTGCAGTGCGAATAGTAAGGCTGATGATGATGATGATGAAAGGAGGACCCGATAATGGTTCCATTGCAATCGTGTCTCTCTTGCGTAGATGTTCCTTTGTCGATGTTTTAGATGCTAGCATCCCTTCAGGTGGAAATTTGCAGACTGGCCAGAGCGTCGTTACACAGGGGCAGCAGAAACCGCTCCGATAAAAGGACATCGATAGGTTTGGGTACGCCTCTTCTTCTTTTGAAAATCTGTAATTCCTTTAATTCTCGCTTATCACTCCTTTTGAACGGTATTAAGATTGAGATATGCGGGCGCAAGAAATTTATACCGCTCGAAGCTTCCATTACACCATGGTATGTCCATGTAAGGTATTGTCAGGTGCACTAAGAGAGGTAGAAAGTTATTACTTTTGAATCAACCGTACAGTTCGTGCTCGATTGTAAAGGGCGAAATTTTTTCTTTTAGCCTGAGCTGTTTCGTTGATGAAAGACACTGGTATTACTAACCCGACTTTGGTCAGGAAAATTTAATTTGAATTCCCAACACTGTAGCTTCTATGAGATAACAATGGTACCGAATCAATTTGAGCGCTCTCCCGCCAGTTGGTTCAATTATGCCCCTCTTTACCGCTGTGTGGCGTTACGTCATCGACCTTAAAGCAGTCGCGTGAGTGTGCAAGGTATCAACGAGGCGTGCAGCTTATGCCAGATATGCGCGATCAGCGCGGCAAAAGTGTGCTCATTATTCCAGCAACGCAGTTGGGCTTTTAATGGCGGCTCGATATACTTAAATTTATCTTTGCAAGAATGGTTGTCTGTGCGCTGCTATGTGCCTTCCAGGGATGTGTGTGTGGCCAACACGGGGACTTCCTCGCAACGGGCCGAAGTTCATGCGCTTTCACCCCTGTGTTTGCAAGCAACAAAAAAATATTAGCCGCTCAGTCGACACCGCACCTTCGCGCTGCCTTATAGCCCAGACTGCAGATTTAGTACGCGAGAGATAATTGATAATGCCTGGAAAACAATTTGCGAATCTGAAACACCTTCAGCACACGTTTATAAACTGTTCACGCGCGACATTTTAACGGGTATAGAAACTTCTCTCAGCAGCTTTGTGGGCTGGTTTTTGGGAAGGAAAATTAGCCCATCTTCGCCACGCAACTCCATATTTTGGAGAGAGAAATTAGAACTTTTAAATCTGGTGGATTACGGCCTCGCAAAGGTAATGGCAATGCCTGTTTTCATCCACCTTATTAATGAACAGAGAACGGCAAAGTTCTAGTGAAAAAAAAGAAGCGATTGGACTTAAGCAAGCCTGCACCCACTGACCGTGCCTAAACTAGGCTCCACCGCCGTTTCGCGCCACTTGTGATTAATGACCGTAAATGAAGCGATGGTGGGGGCGAACGCGGGGATTAAGGCCCTGGCTTTTGCATCACTTTTAACGTGGGAGTCGATGTATGTGGCCAACCAACCACCCGTTAGAAAAATAGAAATAATTTTTTTTTCTCTTGTGCTGCCGCTTTCTGCAGCTTCATTTCTCCCATTCTCTTCCTTTTGCCCATTAGCCGGAAAGAAAGACCACTGAAAAAAAAAGGCGAACATTTTCAGCGAAGGGCTTCAGACTAAACCCCTAGATTAACGCTACCTCTCTTGAATTGGAAGGGGGGAAAAAAGATGCGTAGGGGCGGAAAATTGAAAGCTTGGTTCGTTACAAAAGAACTTCGATTAGGCAACCTCATCTGAATGATTAGTTACCCAATTAACATATACCGCTAATCACCGTTTCCGCTGAGAGTTCCGCTGAGGCTGTTCATTCAGCTTTTTTGGCCTGCTTTTTGCCATCGATTCTTGCAGCTAACGTGGGTACTGGAATAATAAAGTTTGTATTTCTGCCCAAGAGTCAAAGAAGCGTGATCGGCTGGCTTTGACTTTTCGTTCAGCGCTGAAAGCGGGGTGGTGTGGTGGTGGCTGCAATTTCAATTTATGTGGCCATGAGGTTTTGTTATTGAAAGGTATATTTCCATTCGCGCATCTGCTCCGGGGTAAATCTTTCAGGCTGTTTCTTAACATTTTTAATGCTAGTTCTCCTGAAAATACAAGGAACCAATAATTAGTTCGTGCGAGTTACTACTTCGCACAGCTGAGTGGCGCTGATTAGCCAGATCTTAGTGTAGGGTTTGGTACGCCGCAAGCCGCACAGGCAATCAGCCCGATATTGCAAATGGATGGTTTGACACTGGTCCCTTGTAGGGCCATCCCGCCGTGGTGGCTCAGTGTTTACGGCGCTCGTCTGCTGACCCGAAAGACGCGGGTTCGATCCCAGCCGCGGCGACCGAATTTCGATGGAGGCGAAATTCTAGAGGCCGGTGTACTGTGCGATGTCAGTGCACGTTAAAGAACCCCGGGTGGTTGAAAATTCCGGAGCCCTTCACTACAGCGTCCCTAATAGCCTGAATCGCTTTGGGGCGTTAAACCCCAATAAACCAATAAACCAACCTTTACAGGGCCGAACTTTGCCCTACGTTTCCAATATTGGGCCGATAAGTTGCGCAGCTTGGGACGTGGTACATGCAACGAGAGACGCTTTAGTGGAGGGCTCAGGATTGATTTCGGTGACACAGTGCTTTTTAGCTTGCGCTCACGTCGCAGTCTTTTCCTTTTCGAACTCCACTGAAGCGCGGTCTCTGAGGTCAGGATTCAGTCCCTCGCCTTTGGGCTTGGCACCAGAACCCCACAATCACTAAGACACCACGTAGGGTCATCTTAATGTACTGAAATTCCTCGATATAAGGGCTTCACTGTAGAAAACCTTATGAAAGGTGCCACTGGAGCCAGCTCCTGTACTTAAGGAAAGCTGATAAAAGTAACAAAATTATAAATTTGCTGTTATCAAAGTTACTGTATCAAAGAATCATTATTACCTCACACGACTTGGTGATTAGGCAGAAAAAAATACAAGGAAGAAGGCAGTTTACCGCGGGTTACCGAGCACAAGATACTGCTGATAAGAAAGCCAACAACACCATATATAAAATAGACACCGACTACTCGTATCAAATTAGATATATTTTCTAGAAACCGGGAATCTTTCAAGAAAAGGAGAGCTTCTAGCTTGAAACCAGTAGGCCGCTTTTTCAAACCTGCTGTAGCTTTCTTTATTTCGCCATAAAGGGGAAGTAAACCTTTCAATTTTTTGCACCACAGCGGAACAAAAAACAAAAAGAAACCACAAGCAGCTTTTGAACTCCAGGAAAACTTCCGGTTCCCTCAAAGGAGTTCTTTTCCGCTCGATATAACTTACGAGCCAACATAAATCCTGAAAAAATTCCCGCTCTTCCCTCCGCGATCTGAGCAGCCCTCATGGTTTACTTAAGGAAGGGCAATAAAGTCAACTTAAGCAGCTTGATTCATTGATAACGGCGGAAGGGATCTGCGATGCTGGGGTTATAAAACCTTCAAAGCTGTTTTTCAACTCGGCCTGAACTGTGGTAAAATATTAACTAAGAATGAAAAATGAAATGTCTATTTGGTTGTTGGCTGGCCTATTTGGACCCGGTGAGACTATTTGGATCCGGTGAAGCCTGTTCTCGCCTTTCAAGGCAAGAGGTATTTAGGTTCTTATTTACTGCAGGTGCTTGCGGGCAGGTACTCCAAGCGTACTCTTGTGAAAGCCTATTAGCCATAATGTTCAGCTAAGTGCCACAGGAAAAAAGCTTGATTTTCTTTCAGTGCATTGTCTTTTAACAATAATTTTATAAAGCTTTCGCATAAAGTTTATATTTTAATGGGGTGGTTGTGTACAGAAAAGTATGCTGCCGTATTATTTCCGCATAGCATGACTTGGAAATCGTTTTAAACATAGTGTCTGTTTTCATGCGGGCTTACTTGGATTATTTCACATTGGAACCGTGTCATGACCAACCATAGTTGCTACCAAATATGAAATGTTTCCACTCCTATACCCTCGTATAACTAGGAATGATAGAGGGGTACTCTATTTGCCTCTTTGAACCAGGTGTGGTGGCATGAAAAACAGTTGAAATACTATTACACAGCAGTAGAACTTATATAACTTTAACCAGTGAAATCACACCTAGCCTTAGTTTTTTGTTCGAATGAGGCTAATCAGCAAGCTTCATATGGCCGAAAAAGCACAACAGGTGCAAGCATGCGACAAGCGAGATAGCACCATTTTTGGTTACACTTATAGAGCTTGAGGGATTTACCTGCCTACTTGATCGAACTCTGAAAAAAAAAAAACGAAATTGCACAAAAGATAGAAAAGCATTTGGATAAGAGCAGTGAACCTGCACACAAATTTGCATTTGTGTTGAATGTAGAACTTTGAAAAGTGTAACGTTGAAAATCTTGTTTTTTGTTCCAACGCCTCACAGAGCGCGATCATGCAAATGTAACTTCCTTTCCTCAATAAAGGCTTGTACGAAATTTCTTCACGGCTAAAACTTACTTGCTACCGCTTCTGTTTAGCGTTTCATAACTAGGACTGTGTTGTTCCAGACCAATGTCTCAAGGCGTGTTTCGTAACACTTTTGTATCCTGAAGCAGCTACAGGGAGCCGTCAACTTCACCAAGGGGGTTCTTGCGCTTTTCTTCCTTTTTCTGCAGCCAGCCTCTTTGTTGAAACGACGGCAAGGAGAAGTAATCCGCTTTACAAGTCCGCCAGCTTTCAAAACATCTCATTCCAGACTCAGATATATTGAAGCGTCTCGTACATTTTCTGTTTACCATTCACAGTTCTCAGTATTTTGACGCATTTGACAAACCAAATCGTGGCTAAAGATTCCCATAAGAAAATCGAGTGATGAGAAGCTTATGAGCATGGTCATACGAAAAACTGACAAAAGGCTGTCACTTTTCTGCCTCAATACACAACGATTACACTGGAGTATGCTTGAGGGTAATTTTTATTCCCTTGCGCTCTTATTAGCGCATAAAAATACAAAAGTATGAAATTAGAAAAATAAAAGTTAAAAGCGTGCGCGGATCAAGCTTTCAAGGTGCTCTGGCTTCCTGACACTTCGTTGTTTGCATGTTCTCATCAATTGCATAAGCTTTCACTTCAGCCTTACAAAATATAACTTCGGATAGTTCGAAAACCAAATTGAACGCGATGCATGTCGGATTAGAAAGTCGAGCTTACCGGACAGATAAAAAGTCGCAGTGAACCGGTGTCGCCTCAGGCACTTTTCGAAGCAAAGTTCAGTCTGCAAGTGTCCACGGCACAAAATATTCTTGCTGAGACGTGCAAAAACAATGCCTTTTAGAGCGTTGACCCTCGGGAACGAGTAATCATGAATACGTAGCGGCAGCTGGCGACGAAGGTAATCCAAGGGCGCGAGCGGAATTCAGCGAATATTGCTAATATTTAATCAACGGATTGGGAAAATCCGATTTCGATGAAATCCCCGCCAAGTCTAGAAGGCGTCGTCGCGGAAAGGGGGAAATATGAATAAAGCTTTCCTCCAGCAAAACTAAAAAAAAAAAAACAGTGATGTCGTCGTACTTTTCTTCTCAGATCTTGGGCTCAAGTTTTCGTGATTGCTGAGGAAAGGTGAGATTCACAACAATCTTTCACGTAGTTTTGGACGGCGAGTTGAATGCTGTCCTTCACCAGGTTCAGGGACACGATGACTACTACCGAAATGCGGGCATCTAACGAGTGGTAGCAACTGCCTTAATACCACTGTCGCAGTACCACAAACAGTAAGTAGGGTAGGAAGTGCACGCTGAATACAGGCGAAGACGTCAGGTCAAATTACGGCAATGTAGTCGCAGATGATCTTTGCCGTAGCGAGAACGTTAGTGTCCTCCAGGGACGCACACCGATAACACTGCACTCCTCACGTGCTGTCAACAAAAGTGTCGACAGTTGTCTTCGCGCAGGTCGCAGGCTCCTGGAGTTGTTCACCTTTACGGTATACAATCCGAGTACTCGAGCACAATTCACAATGAGCTCTCGTCACTTACAAAAGAAGAAAGCGCATGTGCTTCCTCCTCTTCTAGACAACTCCAACGTACCGTTGACAAGCAGCCTGCAGGGTCGTTTGCTCTAGGGTCATCTAACTCGAGATCCGAGTAGAGCGTAGAATGTCCTCACTGCTCTTCCGCCAGTGGTCCGATACTCAGTGGCTCTCGGCCGGAGGTCATCGAACAACCTCGCTTCTTTTCTCTCCAAGATCAACTGCAGCACGCAACACACTCTAGGCCAAGTAAGCAGCCGGGAAGCGCTGGATCCCTCTTGAGTAGACAAGCTGGCGTCTGCCGCTCAAGACGAGAGCGGGAACAAGACCTTCACACGCACGCACACACGCTCTTTCTCTCTTCCTCTCTTTTCGAGTTTGGCCCCGCCGCCAAGCCCGTTCACACTCTCCCTAGGTCTCGAAACTCGCTCTCCGCGCCGAGGACAGCCAGACGTGCTCTCTGTAATACCCGATTTACTCGCACACAAGCCGAATCCTTTACAACATAGGGAAATGACACCTTGGTGGTTGACTTTCTCTTATAACCAAATAGCCCGGTGCATTTTCAGTACTCCCATTACATGCAGCCCATTGAGGAGGATCTGATTGGCGTTTACGTTTTTTTTTCCGCTATCCGAAATCTTCGGACCATATTGTGCAAATTTCTCATGTTAGTCGGCAGATAAAGAAAGACAGTTAACATTTCACTTAGCTAACTTTACGGCCTCGACGGTGAATATACAAGGCGGGAAGTTATACATGAGTAAATACGATACGCGTGAGATGAGCGCGGGTAGGGGTCGCGGAAGAGATCCTAGTGCGGAGAGGAGGGAAGTGTTGTTTTGGCGCCGTTCGCGACGGCGATACGGCGGCGCTAAGGGACTGGGAGAAAGGAGGAAACAACTTCGAAATCAACAAGCAAACACAGCGAGGTTTCACGCCCTGGCACTCGTCCCGGGTGCGAACGGATGGCTTCGCGTGGTCGTTTGCGCCTCACTTCACGTGACCTGACCTCTTCCACTGTGCGCGTCCTGGCCTGCAAATCATTGTCGGCGTTTTGCCCGACACCGTTCTCTCAGTAGCACCGGGGCTGGGGAGGGGAACTTGTGCCTGGCCCGACCGCAGAGGGCTGGGTCAGCAATGGACTGCTTTGAACTTTACGAAGAACACAAAATGCTAAAGAAACAAGCGTCGCTGTTCGAAAGCAGAGCTCTTCTTTTTCCGTCGTACCGTTGAAGACCAATAGGGTTAACGTGAGGACGTCACTAGTGGAGCAGGAAGTTAAAGAGTTAACCAAGAGAGTATTAGCGACGGTGTGTGGTTGAGGGAGTATGTTTGGGAGAGTTGAGTGAAAGCTAACACAACCATCGCCTTGGCCACGTACGCACTGTTGCATCACGTCTTGCTGACGCAGTACTAGAAAAAAAGAATTTGGTGACAGAAAATCGAATGACCCCCTCCTCTCTTCCCTCCACGATACGTGGGGCTCCTAGTCTAGGCCGTGACGAAGTGCTTCAAAGCACGTCGCCTTCGTCTTTTTTTTATAAGTGTTACGCAACACTATTCTCCTTTTCACCTGTACCATGTCGCACATGGGAAGGTGCAGCACCAAAACAGCGCTGGGATTCGGAAGACTCTCTGCCTGCACACACGGTTAGTTACTGGATCACATATTGGCCGCACAATGGCCGTATGCTGGCCGCATATTGGCTGCAGATTGATATATATTTCTATCTGAGAGAGAGCAGATAAGTACATGGCTCCAAGAACTACGCATCTCATTACCCCCTTCCTTTTCTCTTTAAAAAGAAGCAACTCTGTACTGCATTACTGCGGCATACTATTGCTTCCATGGCGTATATTAAACTGCAGGCACACACTACTGCGTGACTGCATATGTTATTACGCTCGCAGCGAAGACGAGGTAATCATGGAAAACGCGGAAGCAGTGAAGTAACATGAGAGGGCGAGCTCTGTCGATATACCCCGGAGGTGCGTCCAAGGCCAGACGGGATGTAGTCGTTAAGCTGAAAACGGGATGTTCCCTACCTGCTTCTTTTTTGTCCATGAGATGCTCTGAGTACTGATTAGGTCGGTGAGTTTGGCCGTTAGCGATAATGAAAGCATGAATCGATCCGCGTTTAATTTATCCCTTCTTGCTTGAGCTCATGTTAGCTGAAATAAAAAAAAAAAACATTGGATTGGATGGCTCATATAGGTCGCTCCGCACGTGCGGAAACTGGCGTGTTCGTTTTTGAAACGAGAATTGTGTACTGTTTTTTCAATCGTAGGAATCTGTGCAAATCTAAGCAGCGTGCACCCAGCGCCTAAAAGAAACACTCAGATGGACTCAATCTATAGAATATTTCAGACGCGTACACCACATTTGCACTTTATCTTCAATGCAAAAAATAATGATCATACAAGAAAAAGCAGGGCATCTTTACGTTTTAAACTGATCCTAAAGAAAGGGAAGTAAAAAATTGCTAAAAAGACAATTCCATAATTAAAGTACTACATTCTAACGTACCAAAAGCAAAAACATGTCTTTCTCGACTGCTGAATCATTCACCACTTATATGATTGGTCTTTATGCAAATTTTTGCGTGGTGCTCGTTAACCTACTGAGGACATTATGTAAACTGAATATGAGCCCTTTCAGAGCAGCTAATGCACTTGTAACGTGAACTCATCGTTTTATGCCGAACGCATGACAACAGATCTCGGGGACTGTGTATAGATCTTTGTTCTTTGATGAATACTCGCGTTGGTTGTAGTCCTCACTTGTAGCTGTTCTCGCCATCTCTACCTGCTTTTTGTGACTAGCTGGTGCGAGTAATGAAACATACAGGAGCACCACCGGCAGCAAAGACCTTTTTAAACCATGGTGGCGCGATTGAAAAAAAAAAAAAGGTGAGAAGTAGGGGGCGCTGTTTACAGGAGCTAGCTTTGCTCTATGGCTCGAGATTATTTCGGGACGACCCGTTTTCGAAGCAGTTCGTCTCTTTTTACCGCTGATTTGTGGGTGTCGTCGTCTGTGTTCAAACGAAAGCGCGTGGTGAGGCTTCTTTTTCTGGCCCCGACACCCAGCCAGCGAACATTCGAGCCCACACTGATCGCCAGACCCCTTCTGTTGTGCCCCCGCGGGGCTAGTTTTGGTTGGCGCCCCATGAGCGGCGCTGGCTGTAAAAAAACCTTGGTCGGAAATACTATACGGTCACGGAGGAAAGCCACTCTTTGTGGTTGTTGCAAAATCGGCTGTTTTCGTGTTTGTGTGTTTTTGTGTGAATGACCTTTATTAAAAGAGCAAGTCAGACGCTTTGAAGATGTGTCCATTTCAACATCATCGTAAAAACGGTGGGTTGTTTTCTATCTGTTGCCTCAATAACAACAAGTAAACCTTGACGAACAAACAGGAATTAAGAAGAAACGTGCTATCCTGCGACGTGCGGCCTTTTCTAAAAGTTATCGGGAGACATCTAGTGTGGCCAAAACAGTCGCAGGCCGCTACTATGGCTCAGTGGTTATGGCGCTCGGCTGCTGACCCGAAAGACGCCGGTTCGATCCCGGCCGCGGCGGCCGAATTTCTTTGGAGGAGAAATTCTAGAGGCCCGTGTACTGCGTGATGTCAGTGCACGTTAAGAAACCGCAGGTGGTGGACATTTCTGGACCTTCATTACCGCGTTCCTTATAGCCTGAGTCAATTTATGTAATGCCCCCTTATGTAATGCCTCAACAGAGGCCTTTAAGGGTAAAATAAATGATGATGATGATGAATTTGGGAGGTTAAACCCCATATAAACTGTGAACCAAACCAGAACAGTCATATAGACGCAGAGTCCAAGAGCGCCTCGACCTTAAGCGAGTGCCAACGCCTGAAGTGACCCCGAAAGAGCACTGTACAATCTTTTTTTTTTATTCGATATGTTTGCCATTAGGCATAATGTAAAAGGAAAAGAAAGTTATAAGAAGGAGTGTAAACAAGCCTTGCTTAAAAAGTGGCAAAAGTTCACGATAAACCGATTACCATGAGTCCACTTGCGATAGTCGCCTGCAACGTCCCATCGCAGGCCTACCTTTCTTTAGGAAACGTCGTCTCACGGAATCTGTAGCCAGGCAAGTCCACAGCAAGTGTTCTGCTTTTATACCTGCTCTGTGCGGGAGCTCCATTTTTACACGTGCCAGTCGTAAAGATGTCGAAGATTAGTCTCTCATCCTCGCCAATGGAATCCCATGTGGTCCTTGGAACTTCAGTGCGCGCGAATGCGGTAAGCAGAAGCTTGTGCTACGGTCGAAGAAACCGTCGTGCCATTTCCAGCAAGGTGGTGATCTCGTCCGGGATGCTGAATGTAAAGTCTTCAAGAAGTGATGTCCCACATCCCTATGTCGTTCCTGATTGCAGTTCTTACATTCCTGTTCTCTCAGAGATGGCTGAATGGCCGGCGCTCTGAATAGCCAAGCGCAATGGTGCTCACACTCGCTTGCTACTTTTTCCTACCCATAGCTCACTCTGGTGAGGTCAAAAATAATAGCTTATTTGCCGCTATTTTATCTACCCAAGGGAAATGGCTTCTCTAATGGCGCCGACATTTTCAGCCCAGGTGTCACTGTACGCCGCGCAAAAATTAATTAAGAAAACAGCTCTACATAGTTCGCAGGGCAATTTCACTTTGAAACTAGAACGAGCAGCGCAGCCCTCAAGCTTGCGGCTTCTCTGCAGCGCTCCCTGTGTCCTAATGTGGCGCAGATTAATCCCATAGCCCAGAGTTAATGTCCCGAGAATTCCCAACAGCTATAAAGTACAATTTGCCAAAGTAAGAGCAAGAAAGTATATGCACGTTAATGCCCAGAGCTTGCAAATGAAGTTTGAGGTATACATTGCTGTTATGCCTAGCGCCATCAAGGTTCATGAATGAATATGTATGATGACGAACACGACTTCTTGGCGTTGCTACTTTCATGTATAACAGGGGACAACAAGTTTAGAATTGGCCTAAAGGACGTACGGACATTATCATTAGGCAAATGTTATTCATAATTATCACTTTGAGTGTTCATTTATTTCCGAAAGATGAATTTGATAGATTTTTATCTTGCGCACAATTGTCGCTTTCTGGCTGGTCGAAGCGTTTTGTTCTGCTGCCTGTCCTCGCAGAAGGGGGTACATCGTGAGTGATATCGGCGAAGTGATGAAAGGCAACTCCATGCAGATAAATATATTGAATGCAGTCCGAAAAGAAATAAATGTGAGAAAAAATGCGAAAACAGAAAGTAATACTTTAGCAGCCCACAAAAATAAACTTCAAGAAACGGTAGTGCAAAAAGAAAATCTTATGTGAATTAATTGTTGCTGAGCACCGCTTTTGCAATTTTCCTCCCTGTTTTCGTTTTGCAACACTACATAATTCAGCACTAAGACAGGTAAATACAGCTGAAAATACTATTTTTTTACTTTTCACCGTAAAATGCACGGCCACTTACGCTCCCCTGTTTATCTTTGCAGAAATTCTTATCAAATAGGTGCGTGAAAAACATTTCACGTTTCAATTATTCACATAAATCTTCCATTTCTAGTGTAGGACAGAGAATTTGTGTAGATCAGTAGATGCTGGATGCTGCTTGGAAAGGCAGAATGCATGCCTTTGCACTTCTACTCTGCATTGCTATTGACAGGTTCCTTCAGCACGAGCACGTCTTTCGTACCAAGGTGTGCATTAAAATGCATAAACATCCAGGCGCTAGATGTTTTATCTTAGCATAATTTTTGTGTACTTTTATGTACTTTTAATACGTGTAATTAACGGTCACTTAGGCTGCGACAAGCCATAATGGAGTTGCTATGGCTTAATCAATCCCCAACGATTTTAAGCGCATTATAAACAAATTTGTCATTATTTGCCTACGGATTCAGTTCCTATCAATTGTGGGGGTATTGAGAAAATAGTTGAACATTTCAAGGTGTCTCCAAGTCCAGGTGTCGAGGTTGTTATTGCAAAGTTTCTGAAAAGGACTCGTCAATGCTTTTGTTGTAAAGTTTTCAACCATACATTGATACAGGTGAAAATTCTGACGACTGGCGAGTTGTGACGGTGGTTTTAGTCCTTAAATCAGGTAGTACCGCTTCCCGCTAAAACTACCGCACAATATCATAACTAGTATGCCTGCAGAATCATAGAGCACGTTCATTACTGTGAAATTTTTTACTTTTTTGAATCGAATTCGTTTTTCTCACACGCACAACGCGACTTCCGAAAAAACACTATCCTGTGAAACACATCTAATTACCTTTACGCACAAGCTCCACCTATTCCTTGACCTCCGCTCTCTCACCGATTGCCTTTTCTTAGTTTTTGCTTTGCCAAGGCATTCGACAAAGTTTTACACAGGCTGCTACTTTTAAACTTAGCGCAGCTTAACCTTGACTTCAAAATTATAGCAAGGCTAAAACACTTCTTCTGCCACCGTTCTGAGTTTGCAACTTGTAAGAATCATGCTTCACCCGGTAGCTCGGTCAACTCAGGAGTACCTCAGCCTCGGTTTTAGCTCCCCGCCATTTCTTAATCGATATTAACGACCTAGTCCTGTACGTTACTTCTGACAGGTATCTCTTCGCATGTGACTGCGTTGTGCTCCGAGAAATAATTAATGACGAGGAAGCTAACAGGATACGAACAAATCTTAACACTATTTTTGACTGCCACAGCCACTGGCTTGAGTCACTTAAAAGCAACAAATTCAGTGTCTTGCGTGCATCTCGTACTGAGTCACGTCCAGCTGTCTACCATCTCAGTAATACTTTCCCCGAGGCAGAAACATCTTTCCGCTACCTTGGAGTACCTATCTCGCCACATCTAACAAAATCTCTTCATATTAACCATACAAGGTCCAACGCTTATCGACTGCTCAACTACCTACGAGGTAATTTTTCTTCTGCGCCGGTATCACTAATATTGCTTCTTTACAAAGCATTACTCCACTATAAACTGAGTACGCCTCCTCTGTATGACACTCGAGCTCTGCTAAGCTAACTCACCAAAAAACTTCTTCACAAAAATTCTACTCGGTTCATTATGCACAACAACAATCGAACTGCCAGTATCTCTACCGTGAAGTAAATAATGTCTACCGCCTTTTATATCTCACATCTATCGTTCTCGCTTCTTTTTTCACAAAAAAATATACTTCCACAACATCCACCTGTGCAATAAACTAGTTCGTAAATCATCCTATCGTCCTGTCCGCGTATATCACCAAGATTTCTCTTCACGAGGCACACTCAGCTGCCATTTACAGCAGAAGGCCTTACCAGAGTTTTTCTTGGTTAACGACGACCGCATCTAGGGACTATTAAAAGACACAATGACTGCACTTTGAAATTTCTGCGCGACGAGGTAGTTTCTTTGTTTCGCAAAAGGATATTGTTGCAAACTGCTGGGAACAGCCCATCATGTCTTGTGTGTTTTCAGGAGGCCCGTAATTGTATTTTATGCTGAGTAAATACAGAGGTAATCATGGTGAAAAAAGCGTAGAGAGTACGTGTTTTCGGCTCTCAAAAAGCTTCATTTGCCTAAGTGGTCTTTTTAGGTTTGCGGCTCTCTTTTGCAAAATTCTATTAATACTGGACGTGCAGAGCTGCGGCCACTGCTACAGTAACTGATAACAAGAATCAAAGTGAAAAATACTGTAAACAAATGTCGACTAATGTTTGCACCGAAGCGAAAAAGCGTGATTCGTGTTAATTTTTCAGCAGTCTCAATTTACTCTCGGCTGGTTCCTCTTCTGGCATGGATGCGAAAAAGTCCATTTGCCGGAGTAATCTCGTATCAATGTACTTTCCCAAACTACTGGAAGAGCGAAACAAAACTGCGCGAAGACGACGGGACAAAAGAAAGGCACGAATACACACACACTAAGCGCAGATACACACACACACAATGCGCTTTGTGTGTGTGTATTCGTGCCTTTCTTTTGTCCCGTCGTCTTCACGCAGTTTTGTTTCGCTCTAACCATGAACCGACTAGCCCAACATCACGTCTTACTGGAAGAGTACGGAGCTTTCTCCTAACAGAAGAAAGCTTCGCTTCCCCTTAAAAGTTTCATTGCAGTTTTGGGCCTTCATGAATTTGTCTAAATATTTCCAATGCTAAGGTATCAAGCGTTTTTGTATACTGATACCCTGCGGAGGCTACTTGGTAATTTTTTTCGATGTAGATCACTTCTGTGGCAACGGTCTGTTGATTCTCTATTTGTCAGGACGAAACAGTCTCGAAACACTGGAATTTCCGGTCGGTCGGTCGGTCGGTCGCTCTAATGTTAATAACAAAGCAACTCGTTAACTACCTAACATATTCCGTTGCGGTGTCCGCCTCAACTGTATCGTAGTAATAATGCCACTGAAAAATGCTCAGACAAGGCGTTTTTTTTTCTTATTATTCTTCGCCGGCCACACAATTCCCAGGATAGGAAGTTGCATCACCAGATCGTGAGGGACAACCGCCAGTTTCGTTATACCTTCAATGCGTCCGTGTTGCCACCTCGAAACACCTTCAGGGAAGCATCTGGTTGTGCGCAGACAGACACGCAGTGGTCCGCAAAAAACACCTATGAAAGAATAACGCAAAACTTGTTGTAAAGGCGTCAACGGCTTCGAATGTTCTCGCATTGACAGCGCATAATATAAATAGGTGTCCACGCGAATTTTTTTCCCAAGCTCCTCGAGTCTGCCCTACTATATTGCGAAGAAAATCCGAGATACGCAGTCATGAAGTGAACGCAGTAAGCATAAAAAAAAAAACCTTCTACAAGAAACTTCAGTTTTCTGAACGATCCACTAAAACTTGTTCACCTCTCGAGTTTAACTCTTAAAGCGCCGATATCTTCGCTGGAATTCCTCGTCCCGTTCGTGCGAAGTATAGACTTTTCGAGTTCAACGATGAATGTAGAACGAAAAGCGTGGAGCATTTGCGGAGAGGCCTAGATTACGCTTCCGTGGAGCACGATTTCAATCTTGCGATTTCGGCGCTTAGAGACTCGGAACTTTTCAGCACAGAGAACGCCTCAGCACGCCCTCTATGGCTTGAAGTGGCTGCTGGCCGGTTGTGCGAGAAATTCCGCCAGAGAAGCGCGCATCTCTTTCACGGAAGTACGGTTTCGAATGGCCGACGTATATAGAAAAGCAATACCTCTCTCTCTAAATGCAAATGGGATGATTCGGGCGCTTTCTGAAAGGGGAAATCTATAGCAAATGCGAAAAAGGAAGGAGAAGGAAAAGTTCTCTAGAGAATTCTGAGACCTGAAGGGAATTCTGGACGCTGCTCACTCCAGTATCAGGTAACGATGCATGTTTTATCTCAACGCCAACGCTTATCGGCTGAAAGCAGGTGAGCTGTGAGTGCATTTTTGTGCTAAAAAACAAGTTGCTAAAAAATAGATTAGATTAAACTTCGCCAAATGTTGCTGTATATGTTACCAGAAGGCAGATGGATTCTGTAAGGAACATTGTAGGTGCAAGTTGAAGCTGCAGGAAAAAGATTCAATTGGATTTTCATACTTTTCCATCGCTCAATTCAAACATGTGACGTCAGCACCGAAAAGGGCTCGGGGTCACCATTTTACCGGATAGCATAGTCTCTTGGTTAAGCGCCAAAAAGTTGTGCCGACGTATGAAGTGATGGGGACAACTTGACATTAATTTTAGACTTTTTATAAGTTATGAAACATGTAGTTTCTATGAAACCATCGGCTTTTATGTTAAAATGCTCCAATCTACCAACATAGGTAGCTCCTAACTATTCGTTGAAGTTACTTCATGTGCGCCCTTATCATAAATATGTTCCCTGCCTGCTAATCGGATTCAAATTGTAGAATTTAAGCTTCAAAATTTGTATTTGTATATAAAAAGAAAATACGACCCTAGACACAAATAAAAAAAACCGAGTAATTACTAACTAGCATCCACCGAAGCCCTGCCATACATCTCAGAAAGGAGCTAATTTGTAAGCTTATGTGTCCACGCTTATTTCGAACCGTACATCACCTTGCGGATTCATTTTAAACATATCGAACTCCTCACCTTACTTTTCATGTAAAAGCACTTTGGATTGTATTTCTTTCTTTTTCGTCAGTAGAAAGTTTAAAGAAACATTGTGCAAATAAAACTGTACTCAAATTGCGATTCATTCGTGTCTATAATCCGTTGGCGTTAGATTTACGTGGTGGTGACCAATTAGCAGGCGGAAAGGACAGCATTGTTAAGAAAACTGTCGATTTAGAGCGGAAAAAGATAAGAGCTTTCAAATCTGGTAGCATGCAGGTATTTTCCAGCAGCAGAACAATCTCCCTGAGACCAAATTGATGTCAATTCCTGGAGCAATTCATTTTCATGATCACCAGAGTTTTCCTCGAGTCCAGCAAAGTCCTGAGTAACATTCGGCATGGCTTTTGTCATTGATTCAACCTCATCTTACACTCAGCTGAATTCTATCCTGACAACTCTTCCTTAGATAGGAGAGGCTTGCTCCATATTTATAGACATATTGCTGTGTTTTATACGGAACTTCATTGGAGACTCTCTCAAAGTATTAAATAAATAGTAAATAAAACCTGTCAATCCGATAGCTAGATTCCTTTTCCAGCGCTCGCAATATGTATCTTTGAATTCCACCATATCATCACTCATTGACTGACTTTTCATCTGGCGTCCCACAGGGTTTCATTGTGGGTCCAATTTTCGTGTTATTCATAAATGCCAAACATGCACATGTAGGCGGACAATTGTGAGCTTTAGTGTAAAATAAATCTCTCTTGAGCCAAAGCTACTTTCTCGTCATTCTCCACGCGCAAATGTAATTCTTTGTTCGCACATCTGTACAAAGACCGTCATTTACAAGAAGTTCCAGATTACAGCTACTCCGGCCTTGCATTCGCCGAAGGTGTATCATGGTCTGAGCACACCCATCAAATTTCTGACGAAGCACTCCAAAGGCTCGGAGGCCTGCGCCACTTCTTGCATGTTGCTCTACTAGTTAATGGGTTGCTTACATACAGAACCCCGATTCTCTTAGAATGTAGCTGCGGCGTTTAAGAGACAGAGAGAGAGAGAAAAGGACGGAAAGGCAGGGAGGTTAACCAGGGGATGCCCAGTAGTCTACCCTACTGTTTGAAATTCCCCATAAGCTTGAGGGTATAAACGAACCGGGATCGATAAAAAAAAAGGTTGCTCGTTTCACATTTGCTTGGTATGACTTCGATTGTCCGCCTTCATCTCACCTGTTTCTTCTGGGGCTGACTACACTTTCCTGACTTCGTCGTATTTAACGTTTGAAGTTCTCGTATACGTTACTCTCCGAGACTTGAGTTACTGAACATCTCTTTAAATTTTTCCAAGCCTTCTTCATTAACAACTATCACGAACTAGACAGTTTCACTTTCAGTCCTGGTAGTAGCGTCTCAAAATTAAGTTTTTTTCAGCGCGCGATATAAATTTAAAACTCCCTACCTGCGTCTACTCGTGCTCGGCATTTGAATCAATTTTTGTATTCTGTGATTTGAAGTTTACTTGTTTTCACTCTGCCCTTCCCAAGTGTGCCTTACGTCGCTGACTGTTATCGTTTGTTTGTGCATTTACATTTCCTCCTGCTGAAGCTTCGGGCCAGGCTCAAGTATGCGAAAAGAAATGTATAAATTAAAACAAAGCCCATAAATGTTTGCAAATATGAAACTTAGAAGAATAAAAACAAATACCAACCGCACTGGTAGAGGCTGTTAGGAACTCGTTACGGTGAAAGAGGGAGTGGCAGAAAAAATAATAATCTAAACGGCAAAAACCTGATATTAACAGTCCATCATTCTCCTTCCATACCCGCTACAAGAACTCAACGTCTAATGAAAAACGTAAAAATATAAGCGGAAACTGCGTTCTCACATGGTAGTTTCTATATACCGAGCAATATGAAACTGGAGAAACTGAAAACCGATTCTGTGTCTCTGTGTGCTTCCGCCCCACAGAAATGAACACAATTTTTCAAATGTGCCTGTTGAACTAGGTTCATAAAATCCCACTTTTTTCTCCGTTCTGAGAACTCAATCTTCGTTTTCACCGATTTGAAAAATTTTAAGGCTGGCGAAATAGTTTTTTTAACTGTTATAAAATGTGAAAGCTCATTATAGAAGTAGAAAAATAGCGTAATATATCAACAACGAAATCATTTCTTCTATTACTAATTAATTTTTCTTTTTAGTTGTCCACTCACTGTGGCCTGAAGTAAAAAAAGAAGCTGGACACTATACTTTTCTCACTGTGGACAACTTCATCACGTTGATTTCTAAAATGAACTTGGAATTGCTTGCTATAGCTGGAAAAGGAAAGCAGTTTCTTGCGAATGCACCTAATCAAAAGGAAATAACTTTCTGAGACTTGTACCGCATGTCATCTTTTTGCTAGATCTTGCTCTGGGGGTTGTCAGAAGCAAGTTTATTGGAGAAACTGAAAACTGAGGCTTAAACACACGGGCATATTTTCTTTGCCTTGTAACCCAGCCCTGAGTGCCACCGAAAGTAAAGAGGAAAAAAATAACAGCGCCTCGGAAGTCATTACTTCCTTAGCAGCAACTAGACCAGGAAAGCTGTGTCATCATGTTGCCCTAGCCGAACGAAACCACGGAGAGAAAATTAGGAAACATCGATTTCTCTCGGGTTTTTTCTTGTCTGTTTTTGCGTTTTTCCGTTCTTCGCTGGCGGAGTAGCAGTTCCACCGCTGCCTCGCTGACCTCCCTCAGTAGCTCTCACATTTCATTCCGTGCACCGCAGTCGTCAACTGCACGCTGTGTCACCGGATCTTTGAAAAGCTCACAAGCAAAGTAGGGTCACGTGACCTTTGACTGCGGACCACTCCGGTTCCGGGAGGCCCCGGGGGTGCGAGCGTTACGGGACACCAAGGCGGGCGTCAAGAGCGGAGCGCGCGAAGATTGTGGGATTTTGGCGCTAGTACCGAAAGGAAGGGCAAGAGGCGAAGTAGGAAACGAAGGGCGAAGGGAACGGAAGACAAACAACCTGACAAGAAGAACTGCGCAACAAAAACTAGAAAAACAAAAAAGCTGAGAGTGGGGCGCTGCAAATGAAACCGTCGGCAAAGGAAAGGCGAAAACGATGAAAGAGAAAAATAGGGATGACCAGTGAAGTGGACGCGACGAAACAACTGGCGAACGCAAACGCCTGACTGGAGGAAGGAGAAAGACTACGTAACACGAAATGGAAGAATCGAGATAGGTGCGCTACAGTTCAAACGGGGCCGAAAGAAACAAGCACCAGAAAGCAAGAACAAGCAGTGCAGAGGAAAATACGCCTCTTTGGATATTCAAGTACACAAGGGAAACAAAGCGGGGGGGGGGGGGGGAGAGGGGGGTGTCAGCGGTGGTTTGCGGAGGCAGGGGGACGTCAACCCATTTGAAGCTCAGGGAATGGACAGGAAGAGTGATAGGGAAATAAGAGCGGGAAAATGGGGAAAAGTGGGTGGCCGATAGGTGGTCAGAAAGCAACGCGTACACAAAGATAAAAAAGGCAGCCTTCGCTTTCCCGAACGGAGGACAAAGAGGAAGAAAAAAGGAGAGATGACGTCGGGACGTTTGAAGGCATCGCCAAACAGGGAGATCAAAGGGTGCTCAAGAAAAGCTGCGTGGAAGCGAATGTACTTGGGAGAGCTAGAGGAGCTGTCAGCTCGAAAAAGCGATACAAGGAAAGGGAAGAAATAAGAACAAAAGGAAATAAAGGGAAGAAAAGAAAGAACACGGACGCGTTAAAGCAGACCGCGTGAACAGGGCGGCTCCTGGAGGGGTCTAGCTGGGAATCCGAAGCCGTCCGTGGAAGAAGGCGGCTGCTTGCCTCCAATCCACGGCAGGAAATGAAGGCCCAGAGAAAAGGTGGGGATATAGGAGGACATCGTTGAAGAGGAGGAAGAGTTTGGAGAGGAGAGGAATGCTTTTTGGGAAGGCAGTGTTTGCGGATCCCTTTCTGGAGTCTACCGAGCTCCAGTGTGATCTCACCTGTCTGTGGTTTTAAGCGCGTATGACGGAGAGGACCTCTTCGTCCTGCTCTGCTTTGGGACAGGTAAGGGCGCGAACAGCTAAGAGGAAAGTAAAAAAAAAAGCGGAGTAGCGTTAGATGCGGGCATGGAACACATTGTATAAAAGAGACGTTTGATGTTTTATGCCACATCGGCTACTGTGACTTTCTTGCGCCAAGTTGGGTGGTGAACTTGAAATTTTTTTTCGAAAAACTGTGCCCTTTTCAAAGCATTCCAACCTGTATAAATATACTGAACAACCTGAAAATTTTGAGAAACCTGTGCTTAAGCAGCGAATCTACGTGCGAGAAGCGCATGGGATCCAGCGGAATATAGAATCTGTACAAATATTTAAAATATTGTCGCCTCTTCTATTCTAGGTAATGAAATATTTAAAGTCATTAATATTGACCGCTTCTCCGCGAAGGTTGTTTTACTGTCAATGTATTCTAACTTGTCGAAGAAGCGATAATATGTTTTTTCTGTCAGCATGTTTAAATTAATGTGATATGAGGCCTGGAGTTGAATATTTCCTTGAACTGAGGGATAACTCCGGCATGGAGAGCTCCTCTAGCACACGGCCAGTTGCGAATTTTCAACCAACAAAAGAGGGCGGAAAGACAGGTTAGTTGTCAACTGGCTCTGCACAAAAAGTGATGTTTAGAAGCATGCTTTACAAATAATTTTAGGTCACCTTGCAAACACTAGCCAGGCATTTCATTTGCGATGTACTTTTCCTTTGATAGCTTGGAGCGCAAGAGCTATTCTAGATGCAGATGCCCTGGTTATTGTTACAAAATACTCACTCAGCTATCAATACTCGGTAATGCGTTATTGCGGCGTAGTTGTAGTGTCTGATTTCTGAGATGAAATGGACTATTTTTGTTTAAAACGGTAATTTAAATAATAATAAATAAATGTTATCCATAAGTTGCTTACGCTTTCAAGGCTCATTTTGATGTTTCATCGAAAGTTTTTTTTTTACAGAAGTACGCTTTGTAAGATTTCATACAGGTCATCTTATAGAGAAACATTTTTCAGAGGTATGAAGCTCCTTGAACTCTGTGAAATGAATACTTATATTCAATGTGTGTATAAAGATGACTGGCATGTCAATGGCAATGCCTGCATAGCTCGTCTCATACATTCGATGATGACGTCACAGAAATCCGCGAAGTCGGGGAGGTTATGTAAGTGATCACATCTCAATTCTAGGAACCAATCAGAAGAGTTCTATGAGTCATGTGAGGAATGACGTCATGATTACAAGGATCCATGGGGCATGAAAGAGGTCACGTCATTTGTGATTACGCAATCTGTGATCACGTCTGTGATTTGTCTGTGATCACGTCTGTCGTCTACGTCATCTGTGATTACGTGATCACGTCATCTGTGACACGTCATCTGTGTCAACTCGGAAAAATTTGCGGCAGAGCATCACGGCAAAACGCAAGAAAAACGGCCACACCACCCCTGATGATCAATCGGCAACGAGCCCTTACCAGCTGCACTGTAAGGTTACGCATTTATCTGGGAGTAGCAAACACTTGATGAAATCACAAAGCGCCATTTTTACCGAAGTTTCGTAATAAATGTTTTTCTCACCAGAATTCACTAAGCTTGTAGTATAAAGCAGGGATCTCACGAAGTAAGATGCTAGAAATACGGCTTCCATTCACCAGTTCCTATAGTCCTGTGCACTATTTATTTATTTATTTATTTATTTACCCTCAGGGCCGTTAGGCGTTACAGAGGGAAGTGGGAATAAGATGCAAGTACAAAGAACAAAACAGCAGCTAGAAAAATTGAATATAGTTACAGCACACATTGGTATAAAATCAATAAGCAGAATTAACAAAAGGCAGCATTGCACAAAAGAAAACACAAAAGAAAACAGCAGCTAATAAATTAACAAAGTTATAGACACGTACTTCAATAAAATTAATAACAGCGTTACGAAATGCAGCAGTATCAGTAATTACAGAAATATTGTGGGGAAGGTGATTCCAGCTGACACAAGCTCTGGGTATGAATGAATCGTGAAAACATCTTGTACGACAAGAAGGGATCCAAACTTTGTGACGGTGATCAATGCGTGCTGAAATATAGGGTGGTCTTTTTAGTAACTTCTCTTTAAGATAAAGATTATGATAAATTTTGTGAAAAGTACATAATGAAGCTATTGACCTGCGATGGGAAAGAAGCTGTAGGGAAAGGTTAGCTTTCATGGCAGTTACACTACTAGTACGATGATAGTTGGAAAGTATGAAGCGACAACCGCGGTTTTGAATTGATTCTAAGTCAGAAATGAGAGATTCGACCCCAGGGTTCCACACCGATGAAGCATATTCCAATTTAGAGCGGACCAATGTTTTGTAAAGTAATAGTTTTAATGAACTCGGTGCACATGAAAAATTTCTGCGAAGGTATCCAAGCATGGGATTGGCGTTATTTGTAATGTAGTCAACATGAGTTTTCCAAGACAGGTTAGGAGAGACGTGAACACCCAGATATTTATAAGAGGACAGTTTCAAGAGTGATGCCATTAATGCAGTAGGTAGAGGGTGTATTAGATAGACGAGCAATGGGCAAATGCTTGCATTTAGTAATGTTTAGCTTCATATTCCACAGGTTACACCAATCCAGTACCTTGTTAATATCTGACTGAAGAACACATACATCATTATCATCATTAATTTTGCGGTAAATGACACAATCATCGGCAAAAAGACAAATGGAAGACGATATATTAGTTGGTAAGTCGTTTATATAAATGAGAAAGAGGAGGGGCCCAAGAACGGACCCCTGAGGCACGCCAGAGCAAACAGGAGAGGAATCTGAATTGACGTTATTTGCTGTTACGAACTGACTTCGGTTTGAAAGGAAACAATGCAACCATGCAAGCACTGTGGAATCAATGTTAAGGCTGTTTAGTTTAAGAAAAAGAAGCTCATGTGAAACCTTGTCAAATGCTTTAGAAAAATCCATAAATATAGAATCAGCATGGGACCCACGATCCAGAATGCAATGCAAGTCATTTGTGAAACATATGAGTTGCGTTTCGCATGAAAATGATTTACGGAAGCCGTGTTGGGCATTAGTGAAAAAGCAATTGGATTCTAAAAAGTTGGCAAGATGAGAGTAGATGACATGTTCCACGATTTTACATGGAATGCTGGTGAGCGACACAGGGCGAAAGTTATCAGGGCAATGTTTATCGCCAGACTTATGCAGCGGAATCACCCTCCCAACCTTCCAGTCATTGGGAATACAGCCTGTTTCCAGAGACTGGTCAAACAGTTTGGTGAGGATCATTGAACTGTATATCTTTGTGTTAACCAGAAATTTCGAATTAATGTTATCGACGCCACAGGAGGAAGATATCTTAAGGTTTTCAATTATCCTCAGGATGCCAGTTGTGTCAAAAAGAATTGGATCCATGGGAAAAGCATCCAAGACCGGACACTCCTGATTGGTAAGGGAAACATTGCCAGAAAAAGCAGCAACAAAAACACTGTTAAGAACACTAGCGCATTCATTAGGTGAAAATGCAACGCCGTCAGAAGATGTAAGTAGTATTGACGAACTACCTTTCTTGTTCACAGTGTTCCAAACTGTCTAGGGTTATTAATCAGCAAAGCAGGCAAAGTACTGTTAAAGAAGGTGTCCTTAGCATTTTTCATAGCTAATTTGTACTCAGCGGCCGCAGAAAGGTAACAGTCCCATCGTTGTTGCGAATTCGACGATTTCGCCGAGCGAAACAAACGTTTTTTCTTATTGGATAGCCTTTTTAAAACGTTGTTAAACCACGGTGATTGGCTATTACACCGTAAAATTCTTAGCGGCACAAATGTATTAGTGAGACGTTCAACAGTGTCCCTAAACATTTCCCAGTTAGTGTGGACAGAACGCTGTGGAAAATCTGGTAAATAATTGTTTAAGAAAATAGCTAATTCACGATTTACAGCATCATAGTCCGCCCGCTTGTAATCTCTAATTGACTTGAAGATGTTCCGGCGATTAGGAATATTAATTTTTACATCAAAATGAAGCAAGGTGTGATCACTAAGAGCACGTAAGTACGAGATTGAAGGGATAAGATCCGGCGCGTTGGTTAGCACAAGGTCTAAAACATTGGAAGATGATGGCGTGATTCGAGTTGGCTTAGTAACTAGCTGCGAAAGGTTAAAGTCCAAACAGGTTCGCAAAAAGTTATTGCATTCGGTAGAAAAGGGGCGAGGATAAGGCGACGTATTAACCCACACGATACTGGGATAATTGAAGTCACCAGCAAGAAGGATTGCCGCACCCGGATAAAGTACTGAGATCATGTTAAGAGCATCATGCAAATCTTCAACGAAAGTTGCACACGAAGACGGGGGACGGTAGCATATGCCCAGACTCAGTTTCCTGAAATGAACACGAAGTTCAACCCAAACCAACTC
The DNA here is from genome assembly GCF_055824585.1 of Amblyomma mixtum. Taxonomy (NCBI): domain Eukaryota; kingdom Metazoa; phylum Arthropoda; class Arachnida; order Ixodida; family Ixodidae; genus Amblyomma; species Amblyomma mixtum. The sequence goes on from NC_143020.1 coordinate 87,788,169, forward strand.
TAAAGTACTAGAAAGACTAATCGGTGAAGACACAATATTATCGGCGATGGCTATTAAAATACCTCCTCCACTTCTGTGACCTCTATCAGAACGATAAACATTGTAGCGCTTCTTTCAATCAAACAGTTCCTTGCTCTCTATCTTTGCAGAGAGCCACGTATCTGTCAGCAATACAACATCGGCATCACATGAGTCGATGACAGAGTTTAGATCTTCCCGCTTTGGTATTATGCCTCTTATGCTTGTGAAAAGAATTGAAAGCGCTGTCTTATCTCCAGTCGCCCGTCCACTGCCCCTCCCGCACCTCTATGGCGAAGCGTGTGGCGAGCCAGAAGCAGCGCGACAAGGGGCCACTAAAGATCCCGGTGGGCCAGCTAGCTCGAAAACGCTATCGTGAATAGGGTCATAGCCGTAGCATTTATTGTTACAATACAGTTTGTTATACCTCTGCTTATACTTAAAGTCAGAAAAAGAAAGCCGTCAACGACTCCTCGAACGAACAAAGAGGAAAGACTTGAGCGCTATTGTTATGGAACAATTTCGACACGTATTTCATGATAGGTGCATTGAAATTAAAGACACTTATGACGACCAAAATGCAAAACAGAACAAAGCGTGGCAGCAGCGAGTGCAGTACAGTGTTCAGGCTTTCACTCAGCAAAAAGCAAAAGGACTTGGGAAAACTGGCTCTACGTCAAGACAAGGACCTGACCTCTTTTGGAGGTTTCTCAGCTCAGATATCGATGACGCAGATGATCTGCGATCACCAAAGAAGGAGGCCAAGAAGGTATATAAAAATGAAATAGGGCAAGAAAGGTTTTCTGAAAGGAAGGCGCTGAAGTTAAGACTTGTGGCACATTATCACACAGCTTGGGTCCAAGCATACCATTTGCAAAACAGCAACAAGTGCTCATAAAACCGTAACTTTCACTGGCTGCCCTAGCTTCGTACTTAATAACAAAACGAGAGAAGTGTGTGCGTGTTGAAAGTTACGTTGTTTTAGTGTGGTGGTAGCAGCCGAAATGCAGATGTTGCCAAGTCATTTTTCATTGCCTGTATACCCGTAGTGGTGGCAGGATCCCCGGCGTTGTGCTGAGAGCCACGGCTTTAACAGTAGAGAGAAGTGCGACAATTTGAAAGCAGCGAAGGCTTTTGGGCAAAAACTTGCCACGGGGGAAGCGCGCAAGTTTCCTTTGAAGTTATATTTTCTTTTGCTGCTTGAAGCTACTCGCTGTAAGGCTTCCTTCATGCGTCATAGTTCCCTTTGCTTGTAGCTCTCTGGGTTCAAGCTCTCGCCACGGAGAAGTTCCTGTTTTTGTTATGACACGCCGAGAGCAATCAAGAAAGCTGCCTCATCTTCTGAAGCCCGCTCTGTGTCAACCCGAAAAACTTCGCGGAAGAGCATCTCGGAAGAACGCAAGAAAAACAAAAGGGAGGAAGAACCCTGGAAGAAAGGCCAACGGGATTCACGGTCCACCGAAATGAAGCGCTTTCTAAATGTGCCATCCCGGAAGACGGTGTCACGCTCTAAAGCTTCCCGCGAAGACCTCCTCGACTCTTCTCCGCCGCTTTGTATGAGTGGCTGCCCTGACATTTTCGCTGTTGACAAGCCCCGCCAGTGCTTATTTTGAGACAAAGACTGGCTATGCTTGTAAAGAGGAAAGGGAGAGTTAGAAGAAAAGGCAAGAGACGGCGCGGTTACGACTGCGCTCTCAGACAATGACGTCATCGCTGTTCTGGTTTGATTTCCGAGTGAGGCTGCGACCCAGGTCGCGTCCGAGTCTTCTGGGCCGCCCTCGGAAGCAAACAAGGCCCAGTCTCTGTTCGTGTCCCTCCCGGACGCCAAGGTCGTCAATTCCACGCCTGTGTAAAACGGGAGTGCCGTGAGATTTTGACTGTTACATAATGACGCCCGGTAAGAGATTGCGCCGTCATACCTGCAGTTACTTGAGAACGCTTCGGTAAAAATTACGAGCACGGGAAACACCATATCGCTGCTAATTACTTTCGGTAGCTTTAGATACTGTCTTTGTCAGACCCCAAAAGTCCACAAGCAATGTTGAGTAGTTCCTCAATCAGTGTTTACGTGCGAGACGCATGTCTAAGAAGAAACTCGGCTTTACCTTTTAGAACCTCCAGCGCTTAAAGAATGACGAGAGCTCAATCCCACGGAAGTATTTGAAGAAATGTGAATGGATTAGGTTTGGTTTATGGGGTTTAACGACCCTAAGTGACTGAGGCTATGAGGATTGCCGTAGTAAAGGGCTCCGGAAATTTAGGCCAATTGGGGTTCTTTAAAGTGCACTAACATTGCAGAGTTAAAGGAACGTAATAGAATACTTCATTGCACATAAACGCTAAACAATGCTAAAACAGGCGTCAGAAGGAAGCATGTGGGGAAATATTTGCCACCTATTTGTTTCGAGGCGCTTGTTAAGCTTGAAACCCGTGGCACGCTCTAGCCGTGCAGAAACTACGATCTTAAGTGCTGAATGGAGGACAATGGCCGTTACAGCCAGTCACTTCTTCTTTGCACTACATATTGTTAACCTTTTTTTCTGACTGTTCCTAAGCACAAACCTCCTTTTAGCATTTTCTTTGCTTCCCTTCAATGTCTAAGCTTCATTTGCTGTCTTTTTGTCTATGTGCTGTTTCAGTTACTTATTTTTATGTGATTGTCGACTTCTGGTCTTCGTTTCTATATTAGCTACCTCAGTGACCTTCTATTTCCTTTGTTTATGCTTTTCTTGGTTCTTGAGGGTTCTTTCTCTCATAATTTATTATTGCTTCTTAATACTAAAATAAATTTCGCATTATACTGTCCATGTTGGCTCCCTTATTTTGCTTGATTTTTTTTTTGTAGACGCGTTTGCTTTTAACATTCGAACACGAAAACAAGCTTTCCTTTCCTGATTTCTTTATTCACTGGAATGCTAAGCTGGGTAAGCTAAGGAAAAGGCTAGACAGTGATTTTTTCAAAATGTAAGAAGATATCGAAGAGATATCCCTATAAAAGCAGATACTAAAGCGTAAAAATTCTGCTCACAATTTTTCTGATTTCTTTAGACGGTCTGTGAACAGACTGCTCAAATTATGGAACTACGCCTATGTTCCTCATCGTGTAAATGTTTGTCTTTCGCAAAAGAAAAAAGGAACAGTAGAAGTGAGGCTCGCATTATGATCCAAGGATGCAACGCAAATACTTCGCAATCCCTTGAATTTAACGCCTTCAGACAATAAACCCGCAGTTTTGCATATGAAAAACTCGCAAATTTTTCTCATTGTGTGTTACTTCTATCACTGATTTTTTCGTTTGAGGTGAATTCAGCATCCTTAATATCGCACAAAGGCCTGTTTTTGATGATATCACAAAAAATGTTTTGTACAACATTGATGAAAATAGCGGGTTATGTTCTACGTCCTCTCTCATTTTCATCCAGACAGATTGTGCCACTAGTAAAACTACTTCTTTTTCTTATGCCTACATAGTTTCCTGCATCCTCGAAACAAGGAGATTCCGCAATCGCTCGGGTGCTTATTTGGCAAATCCTCACATTTAGAAGATAAACATTCCAAGTGTTGTGATATTTTGTACAAAATTTTGCGTTTCTCTGGAAACAAATTCGGGTTCGTGTTTTGGTTTTTAGAACGAAAAAATGTGCTTTCTTGACGCCTGAATAAGCTAGTCAGTGAAAAAAATGGATTGTTTTCAATCAACATTCCGGGTGATACCTGGGGGAGGTTACAAGATTTAAATTAGCTACAAAAAAATAATGAGGCACAATAATTTAACCAAAAAATTTGACTTCCTCATGACGCTTCATTTCTTCTATAGGCACAGCCCTACACAAGCCAATATATAGGCACACACAGAACAATTAAGGGCTGAGAATGTACCACCGCGAAAAAATATTGCAGAACGCTAATATCCTGATTTTTTTTTATTATAGCGTACTCACTTAGACAAGGCGCCTGTAATGCGTCACGAGATGAGACGGCGTCCATGCTCTTTCAGCTTATCGCAATACCACGTGGCTGGGTTACGAGGAATCGCTATAATACACTTATTTCCGAGGACTTGTGTCCCGTAAACTTTTCGCCATTACAGGTGCCTTTTTCGTCTCAGGTTATAGCATGAATGCATTTTTTCCTGCTGGTATTTGTAACGCTCAAATCAGGGCCATGGATATGCCCTAGCCCTGTACAAATCATTATTTGTTTCAAGGAAGCCCATTCTAAAATAATGCGAACTTTTTGTTTCTTTGCTGAACTGGTACCCTTGAACATTCGCTCTTTTAAAGAATCCACAATTGATAGCCTATTGCTTCTCATTTTTTTGTTCGATTTCTTCTTTGATTTCTATCTCCTTTTCATTGTTTGCCTCACGTTCTTCCCTGCCTATCTTCCACATTTATCTTTTTCTTTCCTTCATGCCTTACTCGCTGTCGCTCACTATTTTTCCAATAGCTTGCATTTCGTTTATTCTTAACGACATGCCTTTCTTATTGGCTTCGCCTCTTCGCTCTTGCGTTTCCTCCGACCTTCCCTTCCTTCTTTTCCCTTCTTTTCGCCCTTTTCTGCGCTCGGTCCTTCCTCTTCCTACTATTGGTCTAAACTTTACCCACTGCCTCGCTTTACATTCAGATGCACTTCAGCCACCTTCTCATTCCCGACAAGACTACTGAAGTTTTTATTTGTTTGGTATTTAGGCTCAACATCCTTGCCCAGCCAAAGATGGCCACTTAGTCTACTTGACCTTCTTTAAAGATTTTATTATTAGCCATCAACAAAATTTCTTTCCTTTGCCATCGCTGGATAATACAAACCAATGTTCTAGGCTCTCTACACCGACAATGATTTTAATATTCGTATAATACTCTCACTCAGGACATGCACTGCCCGGCATGATCAAAGAATTAGACAGGTAGAGCCGAACGGTGGGGCTAAAAATGAACATGCAGAAAACCGAAGTAATGTTCAACAGCCTAGCAAGGGAACAGCAATTCGCAGTTGGTAGCCAGGTGCTGGAAGTAGTAAGACAATATGTCTATTTAGGGCAGGTAGTGACAGCTGATCCAGATCATGAGAGGGAAATAACTAGAAGACTAAGAATGGGGTGGAGCGCATATGGCAGGTTCTCTCACACCATGAATGGCAGTTTGCCAATATCCCTCAAGAGAAAAGTATACAACAGCTGTATCTTACCGGTACTCACCTATGGCGCAGAAACGTGGAGGCTAACAAGGGTTCAGCTTAAGTTAAGGACAACGCAGCCAGCTATGGAAAGAAAAATGATAGGTGTAACGTTAAGAGATCGGAAGCGGGCGGAGGGGGTGAGAGAACAAACGCGCGTTAATGATATCCTAGTTGAAATCAAGAGGAAGAAGTGGGCTTGGGCAGGGCATGTAATGCGACGGCAAGATAACCGCTGGTCCTTAAGGCTAGCTGAGTGGATTCCAAGAGAAGGCAAGCGTAGCAGGGGGCGGCAGAAAATTAGGTGGGCGGAGGAGATTAAGAAATTTGCGGGAATACGGTGCCCGCAACTGTGCACAGGACAGGGTTGATTGGAGAGACATGGGAGAGGCCTTTGCCCTGCAGTGGGCGTAGTCAGGCTGATGATGATGATGATGATGATGATGATACTTTACACAAGACAACTTCCTTATACCTTGAGCTTGGCACATGATGGCCTTAGTTGCCTATGTGCCATACAACTCAACAAACACGACACAACTATTACTGTTTTCTTCCCTGCAACGTTCCTCTTCCATTTCACCTCCGTTAATATTCTTTGCTATAATCAGGAATGCTACGACAATACATGCCTAACAGCTAGGCCGCCGACAGTCGCGCACACTACCACAGACACGATGTGCGTCGCACCAACGGCAGCCGGACTTGAATTGCACAACGGACACATACGTCACCACCAACGACCGTGTCCGCCGCGAGGCAACCATTGCGCCCGAGCGAAATGCCAACGCGCAATCTCTCTCTAACCGCAATGGGGCGGCGCCCGGGCCGCGTCTGTCTGACGGCGAAGACTCGCGGTTCCCCCCCTCTTCAACGCTTAGTTGGGGCGGATGGCAACGTTTCTAGGTGACGTTTAATTCGGGCGTCGCAGAGACGCGAATCTCCGGACACCCCCTCCCCCCCCCCCCTCCCCCGCCATCTAAAGAAGGAAAGGGGTGTGGTAGGATACGAGGCTTTTACTGCCGCTTTCGCTAGCACGACTGTCGCTCCAGTTCCGTGCCTAACTTGCGGCGTACAACTCTTTTATAGCGGGCAATAACAACGTGGCGTCCGAGCACGGACAATTTTGTTGCTCCGAGATGTGTGTAATGCCACGTAACGCGATCCGGGTTACGTGTCCTTGCGCTGACTGTCAGTTGGGGTACAGCGTTTATTTGCTAATGCTCCTTATCTTGGTAACTTCATCGGGAAAGTATAACAGCTTGGAACACGATGCGCGAAGAAAAGTTTCAGGGGCCTAGGCAGCCAACAAAAGTGCGTAGGAAGAACTTGTTTCCATCTTGATTCTTTCCCTTTTTCGAAGTATTTTGTCCTCTCTCTGCAAGAGTTTCGTGGGCGTTATGGCTATTTTTGAGAGAAATAGTCGTGAGTTTTGTCCCAGCTTCTAGTTGTTTTCCTTATTTCACGCGTTTCGCTAAAATTAGAAATTTTGCACACGAGACAAAAAAACAAATCCTCATTGTAGGACTTTAACATTCATTCATTCATTAGTTCTCACCTTTCATTACTTTTTCACCATGTTGTTCTTGCCTCATGTCCGTGTCCTAGGGGGTTTAACGCGGCTCAGCATTGCGAGACATCTTCTACGTGCTATACTCAACGGCAGGGTTTCGTACGGGATAATGTGAACATTAAATAAAGCAACAGTTCAAATCCCCCCCCTCTCGTAATATTCTCCGGCTATGAAGGGCATTGTGGGAGACATTACCTAAGGTGCACGGCACGCAAGGTTCCCTTTTTTCACGCGGTGGTTTTTATTACTTCTTTTACGACTATGGCGGAGTGACGGAATCGATGCTTTTCCTTCAAGCCTGCATTCGCGAGAAAGACAGCAGACATTCTGTGGCTTCACTGGCCGAGAAATAGCTTGTTACCTATGTTTCCGGCGTCAATAGGAACCGGATTAAGGAAAAAAACAACGACCTCTAAGCCTACTTACTTGCCGGTGGGCTCGGAGATGATTGATCCGCTGTCTTTAAGCAATGGTCAGTGAACGCTGCGGCTACCCGAACGGTATGACGCTCGCTTCTCCTATGAAACAGCAAAATAAATTGCCTGCATATTCTTTGTATAGAATAAGAAGTGCCACAACAAAAATGTACGTAGTCTGCAAAGTGTATCCAGCACGAGTGGAACTAATGAAGACAGATCTCCAAATTGCGCTTTTTTTTTCTTTGGAGTCCCTTCCTCCCCCACACCCCCCAAAAGAAAGAAAGCGCTGACAACACAATCTTTTTAATCAAGTCGACCGAACCTGGAATAGCAGCAAGAATACAGCTAGGAGAAATTGGTATTCACTCATGCCCACTGAAGCTAGCCAATGAAGCCAGCAAAATGTCCGCGCTCCAACAGCGCAGCTACTAGGTTCGACCCACGACATTTCCGCCTGGGAGACGTAAGAGTGTAATTGGATTTGTGGGCACGCGACACCATGTCACTGAACCTTTGGGAGAAGAAAAAAAGACCGTGGTATCTATAGCTATTCCCTCAAGTAGCAGCGACAGGAAATAAGTACACAGGGTTCTTCTGATCGAGCGGTTTGCGTCAAGCAGAGACTTGTCTTAAAAGAGCACTTGCATACTTGTCTTCTTCACATTTATGCTTTCCTTGTATGCCTTTTCCTGTTGTCCAAATCCGATGCAAGTTTTCTCAAAAAATAGTAACAAAGAAAGCTCGGATAAGTTTGCTCGATACGGAATATTCATCATCAAGATATCGTCGTCTCACAGAAATAGATTCTCTTTTTCTCAATTAACTCCTCTTTTCATTCCAGATACTCCAAGGCGGAAAAGGCCCTCACCTTGCGAGGCCTTTCAAATCACCGTAAATGCCTTCACACCGTACTTTAAAAAAACTTTTCATTATTATAAGACTAAAAAAGCAGGATCTTACTCGTTCTTGTTCCATTTATCTCTTTCGTACCGATGATTTCTAGTAGGTGTGCTGTGTCTTGTAAAAGCAACCAGCGACATGATCCTTACTCTACGAACAGGCAGACTGAAAGCACCCTGCCGCCATTATCAGAGTCATCAACGACGACATTCATTTCAGGCCAGTGTATTCTGCGATTCTTAAATTGTGCTTTTTAATACTATGGTTTGGTTTATAGGGTTTAACGTCCCAAAGCGACTAAGGCCGCCGCGGTGGCTCAGTGGTTATGGTGCTCGGCTGCTGACCCGAAAGACGCGGGTTCGATCCCGGCCGCGGCGGTTAAATTTCTTTGGAGGACAAATTCTAGAGGCCCGTGTACTGTGCGATGTCAGTGCACGTTAAAGAACCCCAAATGGTCGAAAATTCCGGAGCCCTCCACTACGGCGTCTTTCATAGCCTTAGTCGCTTTGGGACGTTAAACCCTATAAACCAAACCATAGTATTAAAAAGCACAATTTTTAATACTATGACATGCTTTTAATTTTAATGCTCTATCGGACAAACGGGGAATTGAAGCGTAAAAAGTAGAAAAAAAGCTTCGTTTCAATCTTTACTCTTCATGGATTTTAGCATTCGCCGTTTGATTATTGGTTAATCTTTCAGGCTAATGAATATTCTTGTGAGGAGCAATTTTGCTTTTCAGGCACTCAGGTATGCTAGAATTTTTGTATATAGATAGTAACTTATTTTCTCACGCCAAAAATCACTGCACTATATACCTTTTGGGACAAAAGAATACATAAAATTTTAAGCCGCAATATAAATATTACGGCTTACGGCGTAAGATCAATGTTTTTATTAGGCATGATTACTGTCGCGAATTAAAGCTGGCGTGAACTCAAGAGTATATGGCCAGGTGTCTAGATGAAAATCTGAGCGAGAATGCGATAGCTATGATTTTTCAGAGTTGGCCGGAATTCCAGCATTAGCAGCTCTCTGCTCGGTGAAACCAAAGGAATAATTTATGTATAAATAAGTCTATTATATACATTAGGCCTTTATTATTGAGTCTGCACTGTCGCAGAAAAATTCCCGGTCATGGCGTACTGAGTATGCTAGTACTCGCTTTGGCGTACTAAATTAGTTCCGGTTTCTGCGTTTTCCACTTCATCTCCCATTGATGTTTCCATTATTATTGTTCAGAATTTCATGGAGTCTTTTGTTTCTAGCAATGAATTTCGTTTAAGTCTCTTTCTAGACATTTCTCTCCGCTGTTATTTAAGGCCTGTATGTCCTTGATGGTTCTATGAGAGCCCTTAAACGTCTTTGACATTTCAATGTGCTGATAGGTTGAGTTTCTTTGTTCCTACTCTTTCCAAGTATTAGAAAAAAAAGGTAACACTTGGACGCTTTGATGATATCTTGTCTGGTACCGCTAATGTTGCCATCACCCGTTTTGTTCCTCACGTCTTGTAAATTGAGGGAAGTTAAAATACGGAAATAACTAAACAACAAAGATATCCAGAAAAAGTTGCGACAAATCATAATATATGACGCAAACAAAACATTCACGACGTAGGTAGGGGTGCACTGCACGTCACTAGAGCAAAACGCCAAACAGTGCGTCGAAAACAGGGACTGTAACGCAGTTTGGGCACCACACGACACGAATCGCTGACTCGGTGTTAGAGGAAAAACTAACTTTCTGAGAGGGACGTGCGCTTTAATCATTACTGTTCGACATCACTTCTATGACGTGTCATGACAGCATGAGAATGGTGCTGCTAGGCCCCTTCCGTCGGTTCCTGGCTTCAAGGCCAAGTACAGTTCTCGCCAACATTCCTTTGACCAGCACGGTTGCTGCTGCGTCACCCTTTGAGGCTGATACCGTTAGAGCTGCGATCCCTTCAGAGTAACAACTGTCCATCTCAACACTCTCAAGCTTTGTGGTGTTCAGACTCTCAACAGGAAACTGTTCAAATGGAAACCGTGCTGACTGCAAACCATGTCTGACCATGTATCTACACCATTCGTTATGTAATCCAGTGACTGCATTTTATGAACGACCCACGTAGCTCAAGTTATTTAGGCAGCGGAGGAATAGAGCTTGAAATATCACTCCTCTCCTCCGGTGCGTATGTGTCGTCACTCCTCTTTCATTCTCAAGGCTGTTATATTTCTGTGAACACTAATGATTATTTACTAATTCAGAGTTAATTTGTGCAAACTTCTGCACGCAAACTCCTGCATGATTAATTTTGTCCTCCGTAAGGCATCTCTTTGCATAGGGTGGTTTTGGTTGGCACTTTGATCAATGTTCAGGCAGCTATCACGAGTTTGAAAGCTATAGACATTGAAAGCGCACCTTTTAGATTACTCGTAGTCCTTGTGATGGTGTGAGCAATGAGCATGACTACATCACAGAAAGGCCGGTGGTTTTCAGATGCGTTCGCCGAATATGAATTCGCACGGAACGCTAATTACAACCACGTATATTCTGCAACTGTAAATGCTCCACGCCGCAGCGGTGACCTAGTGGTTAGAGAATCCGCCCAGTACACCGCAGAGAACGCTTCGGTCATACAATCGGCACAAGCTTCCTTCCGGCCTGGTTCTCGCTTAATTGGGGTGAAATGCTTGGGAAATGAATCTATTACCATCCCCTTGTGTAGGCGAACATACCTTGTGTCATAATGGTGCTTGGCTGAAGAGCTGCCCTTGCGCCACGGAAGTTCATCACAATTATCATCATTATGCAAAGCTGCATGACTGAGCAATGTCGTCGTAATAAGCCAGTCGAATACAATAGGAGTCGTTGCGGATGACTTCGGATGGAACCTCTTGTTCAACTTCAAACGCGGAAGATAAAAGACAACCTATGTAGGAGCGCCATGCAATAATTTTTGCAGAGATCAGTTTTTGCTAAATTGTGCACAGTTACACCAAAATGCAAAATGACAACGCATAAATCTTTGGTTAGACGACTTCTTGGATATGCTTCTTCCATTTGGTCTCCCTATCATCTATGCGATGTGAAGCTCCTTCAGTCTGTTAAAAAAAGCAATCAGAATTATTTATCCCCGTTATGATCCCAATTTCTCGCCCTCAACACATACCGCTATCTTACCGCTTCCCTCTCTCGCTTACAGGTGCGTGATGACCGCATAATTTTCTTCCACACGGCTATACTTGGCACTTTACCTCTGCAAGCACAAGTTCAGTTCTCCAATCTTTCTGCGGCACGCACGCGACGCAGTAGTCCGCTCATCCTAGTTCCATTACAGGCATCAATTGATTCCTACAAATACTCTTTTTTCCACGCACTATAGAAAGGCGGAATTCACTGGGTGGTTCCTTTCCTGCATTGTCGCATGACGAATTTGCCAGTCAGCTACAAAATCATATGTGATAGTGTGTTTATTTTCTTTGCTTTCCGTTGAACACCTGTTCCTATATTGTGATTGTTGTTTGTGTATGCACCCACTCCTGTAATGTCTTGCTCTGCGAGACAACAGTATATGCATAGTCCTTCAATGCTTTTATGGTCATGAAACTCCTCCGTAACGCTATGGGAGAGCTTCATATGTTGACCGCGCCTTCAGCGAGGCGGCGCTAAGAGTCGTGTGGGGGCAACGACGCGAGGAAGCGAGCGTCTCTACGGCCGCGAGTCTACGGGCGGAATGGGCCTTCGGCAGTGCGTCAGCAACTATTTTCTCTTTTCACTTTCCCTTCGTTTGCAAAACAAGTACAGTGCACGTGACGCGCTAGCCTGTGATGCTGAATACTTTCTGCGTGACGGGTTGCCGCTCCGGCAACGGAGGTACGCAGGAAAAGGCCTCGCTGTTCTGTCTGCCGCGCAGCGTAAAATATGGAAGCGGGCGATAGCCCGAAAGGAAAGCGGTGGATTTAGCTTCGACTGCAAGCATGTCCGTGCCTGCGAGAGGCATTTTGCCCCGCGGATTTATTTCGGCCTCACGACTTTGTGATCAACGAAGAAGCAGTGTCGCCGCAAACGCGATAAGCTGAAACTCATGCCCGGCGCCATTCCACGGATATTCGAAGGCCTACCAGCGTACTTGAGCACGAATCTGTGACGATGTTTCATTTCAGGCAGGCAGCTGTACTCCTCAATGTGTTTACGGCTTTTGGTGCGAAAGCACTACGTCACGGGGTCAAACCCAACCAAGAATCTTGTGGCGTCCCTGAATTTAAGGGTGCAGAAATAAAATAAATATTGCCGCGATTGGAAATTTCGAACTCCCCTGTGGCGCGAACGGATCAGCTTTGCTGGCCACGGCACGAGAGCACTGTGCTATCGCCGCAGCCGATCACGCCTCGTGTTGCTGTTGTTGTTGTTGCCTCAAAAACGATGGCGCATAACCCACGGTAGGAGATTGGCCAGGGTTAGGTGCACACCGAAACAGGAAAAAACTAAATGCAACACACTCTCGCGCGGCGCGCATTGTACACTGTCGTCTTCATCAACGTCCACCTTCGGAACGAACACATCAGACCAGCTTAATCTCGATCAGAGCTTAACTTCACTCTAATATCGTCGCCAGACGTGCAAAAGACCCAGCAAAGCAAAACCACGAGTCAAACAGGCTAAACACATGCGTTCGCACGTCTGGTCGGTTAGACCACGTTGAGCCCCGAGCGCTTTTTGCTTTTTGTACATGTGTCTCCGTGATTTATATCATTGCTCATTTGTAGTTTATTGCGTGGCCGCTCACAGCTTGTCTCTTATTTTGGTAGCGCGAAGGCAGCACATGAGCAATGAACAACAAAAATTCACAATTTCCTTGCACTCGCCAGCGCCTCCGTAGTCACAGCGTGATAAAGTGTAAATAAATAGCTTATGTAGCAAGTGTGTTCAGCAGCTGGCTTGGCTACCTCCGAAAGTGTTAGCAAAGAAAAAAAAGAGATAGCACCATTAAACTACCTGTGCATTCGTCATGTGATCGCTTTTGTAGCGCTCACTCCAGCTCTTAAAATGCCGCCATAACATCTTCTTTTCAGCATCATTGAGACTGCAATATTTCTCACAAGGTAAACGCCAGCCTTAAGCAGCCTTATGCACTTAAATGAAAGCGAGGACTCGGCCGAGACAGGCGCAACCCAGACACATGTACTACATATGTTATTGGTCACTACGCTAGATCTCCCAGACAGACATTGCAGGCACGTTGCGGTGAAAATGAATGCGCAGGCTGGACCAATGTACCAAAATCGCTTTTTTTTTTTGTGAAAAGCAACTAGAGAAAGTAAGCGCATTAATTGCTTCCCAGTAAACAGCCGCTAACAAGGTTTACTAGCGGCCGTCGTCGATCGCACAGGGCTTTTAGTGTCTTGATGTTGCAGCCAAGCTTTCAGGCGATAACCAGTAAAGTAGCGTCCATCCTAAGCCCAAATACCGATCCCTTGAAAGCACAGCTACCAAGCGAATATCAGCTTTTTCGCCGGAAAAAAGCCGCTGCGAGCAGGGCTTGCGCAGCGACTCGTGCCCCCTCGCCGACAGCCGCGCCACTAGCGGCTCGCGCTGCCCCTATATGAAACTTTGGCCGGAGTTTCGTGACCAGAAAAAACATTGAAGGACTATGGTATATGTAATGGATTACTCTAAAATCACGATCATACGCCTCAGCTAGTTTTTTCTTTCTTTGCAATTGAAGTAGTGGTCCAGGAATTAGAGCATCAATGGCATCAGGTACCATGCTTGGTACCCCGTATCCCAAAATCACACATTACTGCAATACACAGTGATAAATGTTGAAAACAAATACGCTAAAATCTGGCAAAACAAAACAAAAACAGAAAAATTACAGCCTCACTGAAGCCTTAATGCAGAGCAACAGTTGCACTTTGGGTTTAAACGAAAATAACCTATGCCTCTTCCTGGTATTCCAATTCCGCTTGAAGGCACAACGTGGATCGATGAAGTAGACACATAAAATAGAACCGCAAAGACTGAGCAATTGTGGTAAGATGCAAAAAAAAATAACACTTTGCGAAGCAGACTGGAAGAACTGCAGAAGGAGAAATATATCTCCATATAATCAAGGTTTCCTCTGAAGTGGACACATCGGGAAGACCATCCTTGAAACGGCAGAAAGTTTATTGAAGTTAGACTTATGCACTTTTAATGTTTCGTTTTTTTTATATATGTTTGAATGCGGTGCGCCCGCGAAGTAGTGTGGGCGCACTTTTAATTAAGTGGCAGTGAGGCGGGACAGGAATTAAATGATTCCATTCTTGGCAAAGTTAGTCAGGCAACAATGAACTACCCCCGCTCCAGTCTTCTCCAAGCGGGGCCTTAATTTCCCGCATGTCAGCGCCGAGATGACATGGCCGTGTTTTCTTCGTGCCTTGTTTCTTAATCAAAACAAAAGAAACAAAAAGGCTGGTCCTTAATCCGGATCCGCATAGCGTGTTTGCCATACCCAGATTTGCTTGCACAGGCTTGGAGCTTCCAGCGCAACTCGTGACAGCATTCAATCCAATTTGATGTGCGCCATCAGGAAGCTACTGTTTTGTTTGACTAAGGTGTTGTGTTTGCATTTGGAGTAATTACTCTCCATCAGCGGCCTTGACCAAGTGTTTCCAGCGGCACGGAATGAGCTTTAACGCGGTATCGGTTAATTTAGGCCAGGTTAGTTGATAGCTTCTTTTTGCTAGTTGCCCGCGAAAACTTAAAAAAGCTCGTAGGGCGATAAGAAAAGCAACTGCTTGCTAAGCCTAAGTGAACAATACGACGATCTATTTCATTTATATTCTATTAATAGTCTTTTTTTGTTAAACGAAGCCACTCTCACGCTATTGTCGCGAGGCACCATTAGATACCGCGAAAGCAAAAGTTGGGCAGACCAAGTTTGCCCTTTTAAGTCCGAAAACTCCTTTAGTGTAAAAAATTATATATGCCCATTGAAGTAATGACTGCGATTTTTTTATAAGGCGCAATAAACTGCCCATTTTATTAACTACGCACGTACAGCACTTCAGCTGTCAGATGTTAGTGTGGACATAAACTATTAGTCTTAACTTTTGCTCATCTATTATTTTCAACTAAAGTTAAACAATTTTAGCTACTTTATTTCACCTCTTCTTTTATGCTTCTTGAAATTTGTGTTACTAGGCTATTGTTGCAGTTTACCAAAATATATTTTGAATTTCTAATCTTGGATCTTCTTGCCATCTGGCACAATTATTCCGTATGTTATAATGCGCGAACAGCTCACAGAAACCTTCTCGGGTTTTCATAAACACCGTAAACATTTCCATAACACTGTGCGACGCTGGAATATATTTAGTTTTGTAAAAAAGAGAAATTTGAACGGTTATTTTTAAGCGGCTGTGGTTATTCAAATCATCAGCCTACGATTTCCTTTCTGAAAAAGGCAATCATCCGTTGCACGCGCTTTTTATTGGCTGAAACAGGTTTTGTTTTACTATTGCGGTAATGTAAATGTAAGGTAGTTCTAGCCATGCGGAAAAGAGTTTATTACAAGCTGCAAAGCTGAGTTTAACGTGCCGATATGATCATTCGAAGGCGTTAAGGCCTGAGGATACCGTTTTGCAGTGGTATTCTTCATGCTATTTAATGGCATCTTCATATTCTCTTTCCGAAGAGGTTTTCTGAATGCTAAGCCGAAGGGGTAGTGTCATTCCGTTACTTTTGCTGCTATGTACTTCAACACTCCGCTACTTTTGCTGCTATGTACTTCAACACTCCGTTACTTTTGGTGCTATGTACTTCAACACTCCGTTACTTTTGGTGCTATGTACTTAAACACTCCGTTACTTTTTGTGCTAAGTACTTCAACACTGCAAGGATCGATAGGTTGCGTTCGTACTCACTATAGAAGGAATATTGATCAATTAAGCTTTTCATTAATTACTGTTGGGTGCATCAGAAAAGGAGCGACAAAAACAAGAGCTTCTTTTCTCGCTGTATGTCTCGTTAGAAGATCATCCCACATGCTTAACAACGCTGGATTGTCGTCATACCATACGTGTCGTGGTACACCTCCTTTGACACGTTCTTAGCAATTCGCTGAGCGAACTGGCCATGCGCTAAGAGACAGCTATCTCACCGTGAAAGGGTCGTCAGCGTGGAACTAGTGCGAACCCTGCAGAGCCTATAGTACCTACAGTGTCTACGTGGCGTGTATGCACAATGTGCAATCCAGCAAGGAAGGGTTCATTCGAGCATTACACATGAAGGGCAGTCGACCCTGCAATAATCCCGCAATTTGTTTCGCCTCTACGAACACCATGTCTCGGCGAGTCCTTTATATCCTTGAGGTTTCTCGCGGTTACCATTGATACGGATGCAACCCAACCATGCAGCTTACAAGAGTAACGACAGCGTACGGGAAACTGTCTGGCTGACCACACTCTGCCCATACATTGAGCATACCCCCTCCGCCAGCTGGCGTTAGCGCCGTTAACATGGTTTTTATCTTTCTTCCCATCGATCCGCTTGCGTCGTTTGGGCTTGCATATACATACGAGCGCCGAACGGAAGCCGACAATCTACGCGGGCACTACATATTGGGTTCATTTGTTGCTTGTGTGCGGCATGTACGCCTCGGCAGAGATGAATAAATTACATAACGAGGCTGTCCGGCGCTGCATTATTGCGGCTCGCGGAAGGGATCACTCTGGACCTGCATTCGGGAGGACGGAATGAAGGCATGCCCACTTTGTAGGCGCCGAAAATGGATTACGGACCATTACTGCCATTGCGTCAGTTCGTGGGGTTTTCTGAGTACGTGGGCTGCTCGTTGCCTTTATGTCTGCGTGCGTGTTCGTGTCCGGCGGGGCAGCAGAGAGGTTTTGTGCTTTCTGCGTTGTTGCAATGGATTCGGAGGCCGAGTAATGCGGCAAGGCGTTCCCGCTACGCCGGCGATTTTGCGTAGGACGCACGCATTTCATTAGCAGTGGCGGGAAGGGCAAGCTGGTAGCGAAGCGCGTGGTGGAACTTCGCAAATGAGTAAGCAGAGGAGGTCGCCGAGTGACACAGACGGACGGACGGACATTGCTACTTCGAAATAAGTTTTTGAATCACGACCACGAATATCTGGAAAATTCGAACTCCTCCTGCATTGCGCCCAGGCACGTATAACTAGCCAGCATTTTGAGCTGTACCCGCGATCTGAGACATGCATATATGCCCTCTACACGCGTTTTGCTACTCTTGGTATTCATTTTGACAATATAATACGCTGCGGGTTTTCAGTGCTGCGTATTGAGCTTGTTTACCATGTTGACCTCATCCATCTTCCGGTAATGACTGAACTGTTCATGTTCTTCGGTCAGGGTGGACAACAAAGGCGGATATTGGGGCAGCAACGTTTGCTACAATTCGACTTGAAATATCGACATAAGCTTTATTGGACAGCCTGTGTCCCACATGGTACTTATCTTCCTCTTTACGAAATCGTCTGATTTCTTTAAAACAATTGTTTTATGCAAACCGCCTCAAGTAACGCCGCACTAAGCCAATTTTGTATCTTTATTTGTTACTTCAGCAGTCGCTACAGCAACAATTCTTCAGAGCCGTCATTTTTATTTTCTTTGTCCCTACAAATCCTAAGCATGGATTGCTGAAGCGTTTTTCCCTTCTTGTTTAGCGTTCAACGTGCATGACGTTTCCCTGTAGCTTTTCAAAAAGTAAGAATAAACGCAGGGGCCAACTGATGCTGCCTGCAAATACTCTGCAACCATCACCCTTTTATACATTTCACGTATGAAAGGCTGCCCAGAGGCATAGAACTCAACCCTACACTCTCACACAATTCCTGCAAGGTTCCGGCTCTTTCGTAGCTCCACCAACGGCCTCACAGCTGACGTGTCTCGCATTCTAAGCGGGCACATTGTGACGAGGCAACAGGAGCTCTTTCAAAAGGGTTCAACACCCTCCGTTGTCCCAGAATGCCACTTTGATAGCGGCACTCTAGCTACTCTGTTTTTGACGCCTAACCAAAACCCGAGCCTCGAGGACGGCGACGAGGAACGCGATCCTTCCTTCATGGTTGCCTCTTTCCCCCTTCCCCCTTTTCCTCGGCGACGCGAGTCAACTTCCGACTTCCTAGAACCCTAAACCGCCGGCGTTCCCCGTTACATTAGGCGGGCTGACGACCCCGTAACAAAACTGTCCACACGTTGTTAATCTGTCTTCTCCGGGAGCCGCGCTGAACAAAGACACAAACGAAACATTCGCAGGTCCTCTGTGTGCTGAGAGTGAGTGCTTTCCCGTGTAACGCATAGCCCGTCGCAGATGCCCGTCTGTTGGTCTTCTTCGGTTTCCATGGGGGAGGAGGAGCACCACGTGACTGTGGTTCCGAGTGCTCGCCTATCTCTCTCCAAAACCTTTTCGCTTCTTTTGCGTCGGGCTCATGTGTGTCTGTGGTATGACGCAGGCTCTTTGCTATTGCATGTGTGCGTCATCGCGATGGTGTTAACACAGCGGTGTAGTGCTACGATGTATGCCCTAGAGATTCAGAGAAGGCGCTGCAGGTTCCTACTTTCGACACTCCCCCCCCCCCCCCCCCCAATCCCTCTTTCTTTCTTATTTTGGTTCCGTGCAATCTCTGTCGCCGGGTTTTTGTTCCCATCTTCTTCTGACTCCTGATCTCAACTGTCCGGATGTAATAAGGAACCTTGGCTTCGACGACAAAGTCGCAGGAGACGAAATTCTAGACGTGGAGTGGGTTCGAGACACTCGGGTCGGCCTTTCCAAGCGACTAGCTCGAAGAAAGTGTGGAGACTAGTTTAAGGACTCTTTTACGTTGGCGTACTCTGAATCAGTGCGCCTGCTTGAAGGAGGGCTTATACTACTATTCTGTGGGTGCTAAAACTACACTTACTGGTGGCAACGCTGATAGCAATATTTCACTGCGTTAGCATTAGTGCCCTAATCTTCGCAAAATCTCGCAGTCTGATGTTGCGTGATGCAGACTTCACTCTGTAAAATGCCCCCCCCCCCCCCCCCCCCCCGCCCTTCTACATACCGACCAAAAGCCGCTAGACACCAGTAACTAATCCGCAGTCTCTCTGCAGAAGCTTCCCCACTGGCGCACCTCCCCACCCCTCTTCATCGAATCCCTCACCCTCCAGTCGCCTCCACCCAAAAAGAACCACACCCAGCATTCGAACGAAAAAGTGAGGGCGAAATACAACACAAGAACAAAATGGAAATACGATCATTATAGAAGCGACACTTACAACCAATATTGCTAACGCAAACTTGTCGCATCTCTTCGTATGGTCTCCTGTTCATTTTTTATTGCTATTAGGAACACCTGTCCAAGAGAACGAGAACATTGAGAAATACAATAGGATGCAAAAAGCATTAGGCAGTTGCACAGCAGTAAATACCAAGAATATTAAGAAAGGTAGCGAAGAGCAAAAAAAAAAAAAAGAAACACGGCTATAGGTTCTCAGGAATAAAATCTACGGGCTAAGCGTGAAAGTATTGGAGTTTAAATTACTGAAAAAATTTGAAAATTAGAAGAAACTTAACACCACACTAATTCGTCCACGCATCTGCTATGACTAGGCCATGCACAAACCTAAAGCATGTAATGTAAAGCAAAAGAAAATAGACACGCTAGACCAAACTTACAAAAAAACTGAGTCAAACCTTTAGTACACTGCTGACTGCAAGTTTCACCCTTCATTCAAGCGGTGAGAAATATTAATCACGACGACAGATAAAATTTCAGAAGCAAAGCACGCTCACTTTCCTAAAATATTCTGCCTGCTGCGGAATGTCCCAGCCTCAGTGCATCTGAACTCACAAGCTTCGCAAGATTAAGCAGACTCCAAAACCACGTCGTCGCTCTTTGCTAAACACCCTCTGCTCTTGCGAGCACCCGTTAAATCGAAAAAAAGAGCGCCGGAGCTCCTCCCTTCCGTTCGTGAAATATGTCCCCCCCCCCCCCGCCTGTTCTCCTTGTTAGCGGGGAACATTTGCGTGTGCATACGAGCTTGATAAAGAAGCTCCACAAAGAGGAACACACATACGGACAAAGCGTGCAAGATCTCTTCGCAAACGATTTACATTTCCCAAGCAAAGGGAGGGAAAGAGAGAGGGTGGGGGGGGGGGGGGGGGTCTTGTTCAACGCGCCTCGCTAAGCTCTATATTTCTGGGCATACTACAGGCACCGTTGGTAGTACCAGGAACGTCGTGCACACATATGCGGGTAAAAGATACGGGGTGCGCTAGCACGTGTAATGGGTCCAACATCCCCCGCAGTTCGCCTCTGCCGTTTCTGCACCGAAGCGGTTGGTCAGGAGAGAGAGTACGGAACTGGGTAAACACATGGGCACAACGATACACACACACGCTACCCACCGCAAAGAGCGCTCAGGGTTCGTCTTTTATCTTGGCCGAACCAGACGCTGAGAGGCGTGTGTTGTCACTCCGCGTTCTTTCCGTTATATCAAGCGGGACACTGCTCGTCGCCAACTTTTTGCGAACAAAAAAAAAAAAAAACGCTCTGCGGAATGGAGACAGACATTTGCGGGGGATGCGAGATTCGAGAGAAAGTTTGTATTTCTTGGTTTGTGCTATGTCGCAGCGAGATAGTGGGAGTTTTGAGAGGAGCCTACATGAGAGAGAAGGCTTTGTTCTCCACCGAAGCGACTGAAGGTGCTGGAGAGGATATGGGTTGAGAGAAAGAGTTTTTTTGTTTTGATTCTTTCGGAAGAGGAACTTTCGTCCTCTTTGGTAGAATGCCGTCGTCCGGCAGGCGCGAATTTTGGGAATGCGGGATGCGTCCGGGTGTTTGTCTTTCGGTGGTTTGGGAACAAAGCGGTGTTCCTTGAGCTGTCCGCTCGTGTTTTTATATATTTCTTGCCGTTGTTTTAAAAAAGGATGCACCAAGGTATTTAGAGACTGTCTTCGAAGACGTGCTCCCGTCGTGGCCAGTACCCTCTGTTTCTGAGCCGAATCGCGCACAGGGTTTTCTCTCGTGTGCTTCTTTTTTTTTTCTTTTGTACTAAGCCGAGACAAGCATTCAAGAACACCGCCTAGCGTTTAGGCGTGAATAAAAGGCAAACAAGAAAAGACCTTAGGCTCTCGCTCTTCCGTTTGTTCCTGAAGAACTGTAACTGGCGAGCAACAAAAAATGTTCCCACAGAAGGCTCAAATTTTAAAGGAAGCCTGAAGTCATTTCGATGGGCATATTCTAGTGCAACAGATCTGTAGAGGTGGTCTTTCCAGGTATTCGAGTCATAAAGTTGAAAGCTCTGCGTGGACGTTATAATTTAGGAAAAATTCTTAGAAATCTCTGCTTGCAATAGCTCGCAAGAGAGCGCAAGCGGGCAGTGTGGGTGAGCGAACAAGCGCGGATTAATGACATCCTAGTCGAAATCAAGAGGAAGAAATGGGCTTGTGCAGGGCATGTATTATGAAGGGAAGATAACCGCTGGTTCTTAAGGCTAACGTGTTGTATTCCAAGAAGAAGCAAGCGTACCAAGGGGCGGCCGAAAGTTAGGCGGGAGGATGAGATTAAGAAATTTGCTGGGATAATGTGGCCGCAACTGGCAAAGGACAGGGTTAATTGGAGAGACATGGGAGAAGTTTTTGCCCTGCAGTGGACTTAGCCAGGTTGGTGATGATGATTAGGGCGACACCTAAGCGCCACGTTCTCCGCCCCGATTACGTCAGTGGGCATTCTAGGCCAATTGGACAGTCTGGGCGAGCCAACGCAGAGCTTTAAACTTCGGCTCGATTACCCGAAACGACCGCTTCTACAGGTCTCTTGCGCTAGAATATGGGCATCGAAATCGTTTCAGGGTCCCTGTAACGAACGGCGAGAAAACAACCCCGAGAGTCCGGAGAGAGAATAAGAAATACAAACCAAGGTGAACAAGAGATTTAACAAAATAACTGAAGACCTGCTGGGACTCGAATGCACGGTACGAATTTCCAAAAGGAGGTAAGCGTAGACGGGGGCGTTAGAAAGTGAGGTGGGCGGGTGAGATTAGGGATTTTGTGGAACTAAAATGGTGGAGCTTGCACAGCGTTAATTCGGGAGATATGGGAGAGGCATTTGTTCTGCAGTGGGCGTAGTCAGGTAGATGATGACGGTGATGATGATGATTCTCTCTGTGTTAGATGAAAACGGGATTACACAGTGGTGTGTTGTTCCGCTCAGAAAGCAGGAGGAACGCTCGAAAGGAAACTTTGAAAACTTGTCCGAGCATTGCATGAAATACACCCGCTGCAAGTAAAACAAGAACATGAGGGTACCTTTCGTTGAAGTGTCTTGTTAGGTAAGGCCCCATTTTGCGATGCGGCATTTTATGTCAGCGGGTTACGAGACATTCGTGCTATTACAACAAGAACAGAAAACGCAGCAAACTCGAAGCAAAGTTCAGACACTGGTTTTTGTGCCTGGAAAGGCGCACAACATAAAGAGATGTAAATACGCACTGACCTACACAATGCTTTTGTCGACTGTTGGAAGAGGTCTAAGACCTAGAAGAAACAACTAAACATCCTCTTCTCGCATCGCAGATGGCCCGTGTGCACTACTACACAGCGTAAAAGACGTTCCAGGCGACTTGTGTTTGGCTGCGGTGACACGGTTGCATCCGAAGGCGTCATCCGGCTTTTCAGCGGGCCGGAAACGGAAATCCACGTGCGGGCAGTCGCTTATCCTACACAGACCATGGGGTTCGTTTTTCGCTTTGCTTCGGAGCACGCCGTTTCCGTCGACATCTTCTTGTGGGCATTGTCGGCGGAAAGATGTCGGGCATTGCGGCGGTTAGGAGGAGAGGAACTGCTATCGGCGTGGCGTCGCTTCTGGAACGGCAGTGACAGGAAATGGTTTTTGCCCACGATTGTACGTATCATTAAGCAGTTCACTCTTAGTTGTGTCTTTTTTATAGTTGTAGTGAGGTGAGAGGTCTGCTTATTGCTGACCTGATGTCGTCGGCGAGGGCGTTGCCAACCCTTTTACCAGCAAAGATTCACCGAAGACTGAATAACTAACGGAGTTGAGCGCCTGCAGCCGGACTTTCGTATCAACATCTTCTTTTCTCACCTTCAGTTCTTCTGGCGAAGGTGAATAATTTCAGCCGCGGTGGCTCAGTGGCTACGGCGCTCGGCTGCTGACCCGAAAGACGCGGGTTCGATCCCGGCCGCGGCGGCTGAAATTCGATGAAGGCGAAATTCTAGAGGCCCATGTGCTGTGCGATGTCAGTGCATGTTAAAGAACCCCAGGTAGTCGAAATTTCCGGAGCCCTTCACTACGGCGTCTATCATAGCCTGAGTCGTTTTGGGACGTTAAACCCCAATAAACCAAACCAATAAACCAAACGAATAATTTCAATGCGGAAGGGTAGCTTTTGCCACAGAGCGTCATGGCACTAAGTGTTTTCCTTACAGAAGCTGGGGTCAAAGACGCATGCTATAAAAATTTCAGCCCTAAGAAGCCAAGCAGAAGGCCAGGGGAACACTTAGTAGAAACCGATGGCCACCTGTCGTGCCTGGAGATTGAACCACGTACAGTTTTAGTCAAAAGTCTTCAAGCCGAAGGCTTTTCGCCTGATCTGCCTAATGGAGCCAACACGGCTCCAATAAAGACCACATGGCCTTGAAATTCTGGAGAAGATTTGTTCTAATATTCTAGCAGCAGAAAAGCTTGCAGCTTGAGGTGCACTTTGAATTCTGCTTCACACGGAGGATTCAATGAGCATTCGTTCAGCAAGTGAACACTGCGGCCTGAAGATTTTGACAAGGAATGTACAGTCTTTGTCAAAAGTAACCACGCTCTATGGTTTGCTTCTCATTCGTATAACAGAGCCTTCATGGCTTCCCTAAAGAACTAAAAGTTCTTTGAAGGTGAGAACACGGGTTCTTCTTGCCATACAGAGATTTAGAGCTTGAGGGCTGGCAAAATAGCTTTAATATACGTCTGACAAGAAAAACGTGCAGCCTGGTTACTTTTGACAAAGACTGTGCATCCTGCACACGAGGTAGATGCTCAAATCCCAAGGCCACTGCTGCAGTGTTATGCGGTACTTCTGATGCATTAAGAAGACAGAACATAATTCAGTCTTTTCCTGGAAAGTGTGGTGGAAACCTGGAGGAGGAAATGTTTCACTCTTCTGGCTCGAGTCGTGCTTTAATAGGACTCGTGAGTGATGGTGTATTGGTGGGCGATAGCATCCGTGATGCCGTCGTACGACGACATACGATGCTCTAAAGTTTACACTAGGCAACGTGTTTGCTGGAAGCAGAAAATGCAAATAAATTAAGCTTTTGAGTGTGAATTATAGGTCCCGTTTGTTTTAGAGATCGTGCCTGTAGGTCATGGATGCTCGTTCGAACTGCAGGCAATGGGGAAAAAAAAACGCTATTTTTTTCCTCTCTGAGCCAAAAATGAGTAACAGAATCACGCGGAGCAGAAAAAGAGGGATGGCAGATAGTTACCTTTTAATACCTACCGCAAAACAAGTGGAGCAAAGTCAATTTAAAAATTGTGGTCCCCCTTCACCTCGCCGCGCTAAGAATATATCCTGATGGAGAATTGAAAATATTCACCATTGTGCATTGTTAAGAGTTTTGTCCAATCAATCAATCAATCAATCAATCAATCAATCAATCAATCAATCAATCAATCAATCAATCAATCAATAAATCAATCAATCAATCAATCAATCAATCAATCAATCAATCAATCAATCAATCAATCAATCAATCAATCAATCAAATTGATAATCGCCAGTATATTCAATGCAAAACGCTGCAGTCGTACACAACTTCTAAACGGGCGGGGGCGATACCACGGCGTCTCAACTGCGTTTGTCCTGTACCCTACTGCGCACTAGAAATAAAGCAGAAGGAAAAAATATCACAGAGACCTCTATTGCCGTTATGCGTTGCCAGTGAGACAGCATCAGCAGCTGTTGATGGCTTTACCGTCAGTGACGTCACTACTGATCTGGTAAAGTCAGGTTTGATTTGGTAGCGTCACTTCTCTTCAGTCAATGGGATTGCTCCCAGGGATACTCCGGTCTGGGGACGTCAGTTCTCTCACGCCAGTCAGCGAATTCTAGGCCCAGCGATAAATTTTTTGCGCCATGGGGCTTTTACTGCTACTGCATTTGTGGAAGCAGGAAAGAAAGAAAGAAACAAGACTGCTGCCGATATCATGAGCGACGTTTGTCTTTCCCTGCCGTTTGTTGTCGTCCGCGCGCGGGTTGCTTAGCAGGAGCGTGAATGTTCACTCAATAAACATCGGTTGTTGTCCAGCAGTCGCCTTGTGTCGTCGTCCCTTATCTTGTGCATCCGTGTTTTATTTGCTAGTTTATATGTAACCCTTTGTGTCAACACGCGAACCTTTCCTCATTACTGCTCTCTACTCGCACTGATGCGAACTGTCCAAACCAAGAAGGGTAGGAGTAGTAATTAAGCGCCCAAATATAATCTCCGCGCTGCAGCCTGGAAGAATCTCTGAGAGATGTCTCATCAAAAACGTAATTCATGAGGAAACCTTCATGCCTGTATTGAGCACGAATGAGCCGGTTGCAGATTAACCAATCCTCAATGCTACCTCCTTGCGGATGTATATAAAAAAAAAAAACGACCATAGGAAACACTGCCAAACAGTCATCCCAAGACGTCTTCGAAACCTCTATATCACAACGTTTACCCAACGTCTCTTCTTCCTGGGCTTGGGCACGTTTTTTTTCTCTCCCGGATTTGGGATCGCTTGGCTCACACACGGACGCCCTTGCGTTGAGACCCGGTGTGCAGAGGCAGGCTCATTGCCAACGATACTTTCTTCCCCTCCCCAATATCCTCCCCACTACTGCCCGGCTTTCCTCGCAGAGCTTAACCAGGCCAGCCGAGACAGTTGTAACGCCCGCGGTGCCATGGGAAATCAGAATCCTATCCAGGGTCGTCCGCGATGGCTGAACCGGCAGACCCAAGTCTTCTGTACATGGTGTTTGTCGCGTCTGGGATTCGGGCGTACCAGAACTCCTTCGCGTTGCAACACCGAGGGGCTTGAAAAGCAAGATGGCGAAGATCCCCTGCTAGCAGACGGAAACCGGCGAAAAAGCAGACGACATGAAGGAAAGAAACAGGAGAAATAAGCGGGAAAGAAGCGGACCGAATCGGAAAGCCGACGACATACAGAGGACACGAAAGGAGATCCAAAAATGAGCCCGAGATCTCTATCGCGCCATAGAACAGCCAGCTTCACCTTTTGATTATCTTGTCTTGCTTATTTTTCTTATTTTTTTCTCGTTCTCACGTCTTGCCCGTGCCGGGCTCACGTTTTCATCGGTGGGCACGTCTCATCACTTTTGGTTGTTGGACAGCCCATTCGCTCGTGTTCCCGGAGCGGCGGATTCTGCCACGATGTTTGGGGTGCGCGTTGCTCCCGAGGGGGAAAAAAGGCCGGCCGTTGCTGCGTCTCGCATTTCACACTTGTTGCGCTCTGCCGCACGATTGAGGAGGCAGTCGCTGGCGTATTTCCATGTTAGGCTTCGCTGCCAGCGGAACGGGGGGCAACATAATTTCTCGCGCCAGAATGCGAAAGACAACAACCCCTTCCCCCTCCCCCCCTTACAAAAACACACTAGCAAGGCTTTCAGCGTCAACATGAGCTTACGCGATGGTTTGACTTTGTAAATACCATGTACTTGTGATACACGAGCACTAAGTTTCATGTTTTTTGATGAACATCTTCGGCGCCTTTTTTGTTTTTGTGGCTCCAGAAAAAAAAGTGTTTAGTTCTTGCATGGTTAGGGAACAGCGTAAGGACGACACAGAAGGAACATCAAAAGGCACTCACGGGCGCTGACTATCAACTGATCTTCAGCATCATTGTGTGTCTTTCAGTGTTCCTTGTGTCTCGTCCCTGCGCTTTTTCATAGCAAACCAAATCAAATCTTTATTTACATCATCCAGATGTTAGGGGCGCAGACAAAAAGCTCTCACTAGAGCTTGATTGCGCGCAGGCGCCCCCGTACAAGGTTTAAAGGTTTGTTTGATTACATATATTGACAGCAACTAACTAAACAATTGCGTTTGAGAAAAAATAAGCGAGACACAACTGACTCGGAAAAAATAAATAAAAAAGAGATAAAAACAGAGAAAAAAAGCAAAAGAAATAAGATGCAAAAATACTGCTTTGTAAGACTAACACAAAGTATTTAGCAATAATGGTAAGTGGTAGCTGAGCATTTCACGTCCATAGTTAGTTCGTATTTGGGGAATGAACCATTTATCGCGGTTTCTTATGGCATGAGTGTGTTCTCTAGGTGTTAGTTGAGACAAAGTTTCAAGAAAATTATGGTAGGTATTACTTCTCCTATATCTTTTTATTAAGTTGACATTATATAGCTCCTGTATTGGAGTTATGTGGAAGGCATTAAAAAGGGGTTTTGTCGTAACGTCGCGGGGGATGCTTGCAATGCTTCTTATGGGTCGTTTTTGGATTACATGTAACCTGTTTAAGTTTGAGAGTGTGGTAGTTCCCCATACCGTGAAACAGTAGTTTAGAACGGAAGCAAACATGGAATTATAAAGAATTAGTTTCACTTTTTGTGGCAGAAAATAGCACAGTTTACTTAACACACCAGTTTTTTTTGACAGATTGTCCGCTGTTTTATCGACATGTGTTGACCACGATAAATGCTTCTCAAAATATACTCCAAGGCTTTTTACGACGGGGACAACTTCTAAAGGCACAGACCCAAAAAAACCAACTAGCCGGCCAATTTTCTCTTCTGAAGTTCTTGTTGTCGCAAGTCCTGTAGAGCGCTGTCGTTAAAGGGCAACTGCACCACTTTTTGGGGATTCGGCGAAATTCAAGGATTCAAATCTATGTAGGCTGTAGGTAAACCATGCCAAGTGTTTTTGCGCTAGCGTTTAAAATAGTGACGTAATCAATTATTGAATTATAGGTTTCTCCTCAAAGCACCGGTGGAGCGCGGACAAGTGCGGTGTGACGTCATGGAAGGAAAGATTTCAAACTACTTCTGCCGTCAATCACGTCCCGCCGTGCCTCGTTTGAAGCTGCCACACAACTCTCAGCGGGCTTTCGCTTCGGGTGGCGCTGGTTTTTTCCTTCACAGTAAGCGTTTACACGTTGCAACTGCACCGATACCAACGATGACGTCATCATGCGTCCCCCGTTTGGCGCTGTGCGCAGCGGAGAAGCTTGAAGGCCATCGGGATTTTAATTGTCGATTTCGCCACTATTTCAAATGCTAGCTCAAAAGGACTTCGCATGCTTTTTGTGGAAACTTAGCACATTCGAAAACTTTAAGCTGGCATATTTCTAATGTCTACGCAGTTGCCCTTTAAGTATGCCAACCTGCTTTTACCTGGTCAAAATTCGCGACATTAACCACTCCACTAACCTGGCGGTGGCCAGGAGCACTCTCGCTAAGCAGGTTACTCCTACCAACCATGTAGCAATGGAGTGAGGATGTCTTTAAAATAAACAGCAAAAAAAAAAAAAACGTATTTGCAAGTCGGGGCGCTGAAACCCACCACCGGGTTACAAAGGCGTAATCATTATTTTGCTTACTACGACGAACCTCTCCGCCTGTCAGGAACGACAAAGTGCGGAACCGTAATATGCAGTTTTATTTTTGATTTTTTTTTAAATCTTCTATTCTTACTTTCTCAGGCCCTTCCAGCGTATAACTTCCTCTTTCTAGGCAGCCGGGGCTGTCTTAATTAGGATCAAAATAAACTCAATTTTTCTCAGCAACTGCCCCTCTTTTTTGCTTACGATATTTTAAGGCATGGAATGCTTTTATTTCTTATTCTGGGCCATATCAATTCAAACATCGCGACTTTAATTTTGGTCTTTACATGACCCGGGATGGTGGCACCCTCATCCTAGCTTATCCAAAGGCGAAAACTAAAACGAAACTTATCGAAGTGTATGAGATTACGGTAGCCAGAAAAAAAATTGTTTAACCACTGAATCGTTTGATCTTTTGGATAGTTAATTGTGATATCGTGCCGGTCAAAGGAGAAGGTTGCACTTTTTTTTTTTCGCTGGTAGGGTTTTTGGTTCTTGTTGTAATCTTGTCTCGTCATCACGTATATTTGTGTATAAAAAAGAGCACTTTTCTGAGCAGTAAAATAAGTTTTGAATACTCACTCTGTTGTCTACTCATTCCTCCGTGTATATTTTCTTCTCATGGTAAGCACTAGAGAGTGGTCCCATGCGCAATGAACAACCAAGCAGACCTTAGTCTTGCCTCTTTACGCAGATAGATTAAAATTATTGCGGATCCCCACGTTGATTAATGGACTATTTTTAGCTCGATCATGATTGGCAGATGTTTTAGTTTAGATATAAATGGTTCTGTTTATAGTTTCAAGGAGTATAAGATAATCGTTGAGCACACCTTCTCCTAAAACCTACGCTCATCTATTCCACTTTAAAATACGTTTGAATAATTTCGCGTACGAATCTCGGAGGAAGGGTTTAATGAAATTCCTGAGATCTCCGTTGCGTACGCTGTATCATACAGCTTTTAAAAGCACCTCAACTGAATCACCTCTTCTGAATCGGCAAGAGGGCATCACTGCAGAGCAGAATGCGATAAAAGCACTCTTAACTCTTAAGAAAATACAAAAGCAAAGTGAGTGCAATATCCAAGTTTTAATGAAAACAATTTTAATAAAGCCTTTCCACTGAAATGCAGTGTCGTGCTGAGCAGGTGACCTAAAGATGGCGCAGAATGTCAACGTCCCAGATTTATGGACATGAAATGGCGAATGTAAGGTGAACACTGCCATTCGTTTAAAAGTTACGTAACCGCTGGAGCCTTAATTCTCACAAAATGAAGGGTGCGAGTGAGCCATCGTGAAGTGAATACAGTTAAATGAATGTAATGGGATGTGGAAGACTGGTTTCAAGCATCTAGGCTTTTTATACGCACATACGCTGTTTTCCGCCGCACTTAAATCGGTTGTACGTATGACGTGGATATGGGTCAGCGTAGGAATTTCTTCACATAGACACGTCGCGTGCACACCCTTACAAGGTAGTCTCTGGCGCCAAAAGTTGTTTTTAGTGCGTCGTAAAAGTGTTGCACTAATATTAGCACATGCAAGTACATAAGATAATGATGCGCAGTGTACTCTTTTAGCAGTCGTAAAACCTTACCGCTGAGGCACCTTTTGTAGTCGCCTACGTTTGTCTTGCGAGTAGGCGCACGTTTAGGTACCAGCGAAACTGCTTTTTCGTACGGTAGGTTTGAAAAGAAACTTGCCCATTCTAAGGAGGTAGCTTCCATACTTTTGAATAAGGTAGTATCTTGAAATTTTTGAATCGAAACCAACTACTCCGTCCGTGATGTCGATATCCCTATCACTTAACCATGTTTCAGGAAACACAAAAGAATTTGTTCTTCCTGCGCAAGTAGAACTTGATTCTATACGGTCGTATGCGCCGAGAAAAATGGTAAAAATTTAGAAATTTCTGCTTTTCCGGAAGAAACTGACCGGAAGTTTCGCCGCCATGACACCAGCGCAGCTACGAACGCATCCTGCGAATGGCAGCGCATGAACTCAAACTTAAGACCTGTTCATTTTTTTTATTATAAAACAAAGGACGGGAAGCAGATTGTAAATAACAAAGGCAAACGAAAACCGCTGCGTCTCTCTGGTCATCACCGATTAATTAAAAATAAATATCGTCCGAACTTTTTGCCATTTTATTTTTTCTTGCGTTTCTAGATTTATAGAAAGCTTTACATGTTCCGCGAACTATAAGTTTCTCGAGTTTTTGGGCTGTATTAAATAACGAAAATTTCCACGGTGCTTCTTGTCGCATTACAACGTCACACTAACTAAACGGCTTTCCATTACCTTAGCTTGCTTTAAGTTAGTGAATTCTTTCTATTGGTTGGCGTGTGGAAGACAAGAAAAGGCTCTTTATACGGTAGTAAGTAACCACCGTAAGATGGACGATTTATCTTTTTTTTTGTATTGCTCTCATAAAGTTATCCGGTTTCAAAAACACGGTGGCGCAAATTTCTTCGCGCTCAGCTCCACATGGAACTTGAGTGCCGTCGATGTTGAAGTTAAGTCAGCCGCTTTCTCTCTCTTCACCTCCCTCCCTCTCCTCCTCTCCCCGAACAACCCGCCTGAACAACCTCTGCAGGCTTTGTCGTTCTACCTGAGCGGAATCTCTGTTGCACTCACCTCCCCCCCCCCCTTCCCCATTTGTATCAAGACGTTCAGCTGACCTTACTCATACCTAGAAATTCTGGAAGAGCGCATTTTCCAATGGTAAGTTGTGCATGAATAACAATTTTTCGTATATCATAAGGTTCCCCTATAGCAATCAACATGTCCGGAAATAGCCCTCAGCGTGCTTCAATTTTTATGCTGCTAACTTTTTGCTGCCTTTAATACGTTCTCCATTGGTTTTCTATGACAGGTTTAACTACTCGATGCGAGGGATGGGCAAAACTTCAAGTATTGCTTTTGCCTTGCAATAAAAACTGACGTCCAAGACTCCTGCACTTGTCTACGTTTTTTTCCAGACTTCGTTTAGTGTTGACTCCCTTTCCCCGCGGTTACATAGTGGTCGAGTTTTGGCCTTTCACAGGTGTTGAGACCTTTAACGGACTTTTCCAGCAGTCAAACCTTGTCCCCTCAATTTCGGTTAGTCGTACCCAAGAATTCTGGGCAAAAGCGTCTTAGAACGAGAAATAGTTTATGAAGGAAATTTTTTGTATATTGTAAGATTTTACTACAACAACCAATATATACGAGTATCTCTCTTTGGCAAGCTTGCGTTTTTTTGCGGTTAACGTTTGGCTGTCGTCAAAAGAGTTACCCATTTGTTTTCTGCAGCAGTCTTAACTGTTCGATGCGAGCGATGGAAAACTTGGAAATATATTTTGCTACACGTCGGAAGAAAGGACTATTACCTTCAATATTTACATAAGAGCACCTCGCAATTTTAAGACATTCAAAAATTTTGTGAAAGAATGGACATGCTTGCGGGTCTTGTAAAACTGAACAACTTGCGAGGAGCTACTGCAAATCATTTGGCCAACCAAATGTTCTGTCGAACAGTGATGTATTTCGCTTAGCCCATTTGTCAAAGTACTAATGATTGATTTTAATATATGAAATGACAATCAATAACCAATAAGCTTACTGCAGAGACGTTGCGTAAAGATGCATCCCATCTGCGGAGAAGTAGGGCACACTTCGGCTTTCACAAAGGCGTCGAAAAATTGTTAACAAAACTGTTAAAGAAATTGCTAAACAAAAAATAACTGCACTCAGCGATCAATGCCCTGGTCTCAACATTGACTCAAGCCTGTATTCCTTATTTTGCTGCCCAACGCCCGGGCAAAAACGAGAAATAAAAATGGGGGAGGTTGAGCGTGGCTTGAACCTAGTTATACGAGCGAAAGTGCTCTTAGGTATGGACTCCACTGTTTCAAATCAAAGGCCAAGGTAAATCAGGTACCCTGGTCATAGTCATATGATCACGTGGTCATACTACCATAGCTTGGGCCATGCCACCAAGCAGTAAAGTTCAGTTTGATGTGAGGAATTGAAGGTCATTCTTCAGGCGGTGCCCACTGTCTAAAATATAATGTCAAGGGTCAAGGTCGATGTCAGAAACCTAATGGTGAAAGTAATATGATCACGTGGTCACACTACCATAGCTTGGGCCATACCACCGCGCAGTTTAAGTTCAGTTTGACGTTGTGAGGCACTGAAGGTCATTGTCTCATCCACATCGAAATCAGAAGTTGTTCCCCGGGAAGTAGAGCACTCGCTACAAAAAAAAAAAAAATAAAGACACGCTCATGACTTAGTAGCCGTCAGTCAGTGGCTCGCCACGTTTCCCTCTCTCATCGTCACCACGGTCGACAAACAGCGCCCGCTACCGATGCTGCGTTTTCCCTACCAGAGTTCAACTCAACTGCTTTTTATGTGTTTTTGATGTTTAGTGGCCATTCATGGCCTTTTCAAGCCCTTTTCAAACCCTTTTCAAACCCTCTACAAGCGAGATGACCGCTTTCGGGGATCGATCATTTGACCCCCGCATTGCGGCATGTGGACTTCGAAGCGCTACTCTGGACAGCCGGGTGTAAACGGGGCATATCAACTGCTGCTCGAAGCGCGATCGACCTTCTTAGAATTGCAGTCTCTTGATGTTTCTCGGAAATTGTGTCCCGCTCAGGTACTGCGTTGATGCATGCTTGCCTCAGGCTATTGTTGCCCCACCTATGCGCTCTCCAGATACCTTCATCAGTACAATGACACCGCCGCTATTTCAAAACGCGATCGAAACGGCGGACGGACTAATCAACAGGTTGCAAAAGGCAGCGTGTTGGCAACACCGATGTATAGGAAGGCAGTTCGCAGTCGATTAGGATATGACTATGTCAGGCACGTCCTACCTTTACCTCAGCGACACTGTGATGCAAAATGACCGGAACTCCGTAAATGGTTAAGAATCAAAGAGTATGAGCGAGCGCAGTCTCAGTCTTTGCAACATTGATTTCACGTGTAGATCGCGGGGTCAGATAGCCTTACGAAAGTTTGCTTGTAACCTATCTCCGCCGGTGAAAAGCTTCACTGTGTTGCGTGATTGCAGGTAATGCATGTGGAATTGCAACGATAAGTGAAAGGAAGAGAGCAGAGTTCGTCAGAGAAAAAACGCGAGTTTGTGACATCCTAATCAAAATTAAGAACGAGAAATGCGCTTGAGCAAGCCATATTATGTGAAGTCAAAGAAACCGATAGTAGTTAAGGGTAACGGAGTCGATTCCAAGTGAAGGCAAGCGCAGCAAGGGACGGCAGAGAGTTGGGTGAGCGGATGAGAAGAAGTTTTCCAGGATATCGTGGTGGCAGCTGGCACAGGTATAGAAAAGGCCTTTGCCCTGCAGCGGGCAAAGTCCAGCTGGTGATGATGATGATTAAGTGGAAGACCAGTAAGTTTGCGTATCCTTGCATGGACGAACAGTATGGAAGGAGAAAGTTTTCAAAAAAATAATTTATCGATGAGTGTTCAAAGACCCCTGGGTGTTGCCAAAAGCGTTTGAAAAATTTGGTTCCTGCGCGCTGTTCCGCGCTGTTCCGCGCTGTTCCGGTCAAAATTGGTTCCTACTCTTTTCAACCAGAAGAAACATGCACTTTCAAGAAGATGTAGTCATTTGGGCTGCCTACACCTGTTCCATGAGCATGTTCAGTTCTTATTACAGTAATCATTTTGACTCGGCGATAGTCGGACGCTGCTTTGTGGTTACGTTCAAACTTCATAGCCACTAGTTGCAATCCATGAAAACGCTACCTTATGTTATTGGATATGTGGAGGCGTAAAGAAACCTATATCCGGCACATAATTCTTAGTGTGTTACACAAGATTCGCTGCCAGTATGCGTTCAGGATCCAGCTTTTTTTCACTGCAAGGGTTTCGAAAGAAGAGCAGCGGTATTGTGGAAAATCATGACCGTTATCAAGAATTTCGGTCAGATCCTAGCTGGCTCTGATAAGCATTGTTACCCGTTGTACTTCAATAGGAAAAGACGCGTTTATTCGTTTAACAAATGGTAAAAGCAACAAACAGTTTTTTCCAGTCAGATTCAGATTCTAGAAGTTCCTTCACATACAAACGGCAGCGGCGTCTCGATGCCTCGCCTATTGTTTGTTCCAAAACAATTCATAATTCTAAAAAAGTCCATCGTTAGAAATGACGAAAATTTAGAGCCCTTGGTAATGACAAAAACATAATCTTTGAAGCGTCTAGAGCTACTATAGCTTTTTTCAGCGGCTTGAGTTAGAACTGGAACTGTGCTTTCTATTGTTCAATGCCGAGTTCGTAGCAATAAAATTTGGGGCACATTTAAGCTCAGCCTCTAAGGGTATCTCACGATAGCTTTGTTCGGTCCCGCCAGCGGATCCTCTTGCCCACAGAGGCACGGCCACTGCTTCTGTATTATGTGAAAGACCACACGACGTACATATAAAGACCCGTTTTAAGGGAGTTGTACGAACTTGCCTGCGTGATCTATCGCTATCGTGTCTGACCATACACTAAGGGTCAGGGGTTCGATTCCCTACTAATTGCACCAATTTTATTTTCTGCGAAATTCATTTACTTCATGTAACCTCTTTACCAAAAGTAACCGAACAACAGATTTTTGCTTCGCAACGGCATAATGGAGCCTTTACGGCACCCCTAAAGACCGAAAGGTGCCAAAACATGAGGACAAGAGCTTAGGTTACTTCACACAGAATCAGCCCTTAAGGGCTGCCATAAGTGCTTCGCTACGAGGCTAAGAAACAAACAACCTGTGCCCGGTTACTTTTGGCAAACACTGTACAATCGCGGGTAAAAAAGATTAGCACACATGACGGAACACCTGGAGCGCCGGAATGGCAACGCGTGGCGCTGCGGGTGGCGAAGAGGCTGATAACGAGAGTGCCGGGCCTTTTCCATTCTACAGTATTAGGGGGGTTCAGCGGACTGTCAACGACGAGCAAAATTACTGGGTAAAAGTAGCGCTACCATCTATTGTTCCCTCGAGTTCCTTTTGACAAACCATCATACACATAAAAAAAGCAATAAAAAGAAGTGATCGTTGCTCATGATAATCGAGACAAAATAAATGCGGCATGCACAGTCACGTAGGGTCGGCACTTCGGCGCTCGAGCGGTGCACGCTTGATAAAGCTTACTTCCTGCCGTCCCCCCCCCCCCCCCCTACGCTGCAAACGTGGAAACGGCCGGTTAAGGTACGAACACACTAGCGGCAAAGCGCGCGGCATGCCGCTGGCGGCGCCACCCCCGCCGCGAAAGGGACGGCCACACTCGGCGGCAGAGTCGCCGCCGCGCAAAGCTCCCTTCGTGAGCCAAACCGGTCGAGGTCCGCGATTCTGCAGGAGCGCGCGCGGCACCGCCGCCGCCGCTGGCATGTAACTTTAGTAGGAGCCAAGAGGTGGCGACACTGACGCTCCCTACGTCACAAAGCCGGGCGCCCCTCATTGGTCTCCCCGCTCCGCGGCACGCGGCAAGCCGCCGAAAATGGCCCCTCGACCCATTCGCTGCGCGGCAGATCAACCCGCCGCCGCGGCAGGTTTCGCGGCAAGCGGCTTGCCGCTGGCGGCATGCCGCGCGCGTCTTGCCGCCAGTGTGTTCGTACCTTTAGACAGGTCTGCGAACCGCAGCGCCGCGTGGTGAGATGTACAAATTCAGATCGCCAGTGATCTGTGCTAATATTTTTTGCACGCGACTGTACTTATATGTCCTAGTGCCGTTTGAGTCAATGATGAGGTGAAAACGCATTGCAAATGGCTGAGCTCGTAGACAAGCAATGAGATCATACGTGACGCCTTACATCACAGAATGACCAGACGGATTGCTCGAAAGAACCATCGCATCTGAGTTCCGGTTTATGCGGTTTGACTTCTCAAAGCGACAGAAGCTATGAAGGACTCCGTAGTGAAGGGCTCAGGAAATCTCGACCACCAGGGGTCCTTTAACGTGAACAGTACACGGGCCTCTAGAATTTCGCCTTCATCGAAATTCGACCGCCACGGCCGGGATCGAACCGGCGTCTTTCGGGTCAGTAGACGAGCGCCATAACCACTGAGCCACCATGGCGGCGAATCTGAATTCTCTCCCTATTTTGAGGTAAATGAGAATCACGTACACAAGCAGTATCAAGACAATCGATGGGTGCAGGGGAATGGTTTCTCCCGTCATTTTCGTTAACATCATCATCATCATCAGCCTGACTACACCCACTGCAAGGCAAAGGCCTCTCCCATGTCTCTCCAATTACCCGTGTCCTTAGCCAGTTGCGGCCACTGTATCCCCGCAAACTTCATCTCATCCGCCCACCTAATTTTCTGCCATCCCCTGCTACGTTTGCCTTCTCTTGGAATCCGTTCCGTTACCGTTAAGGACCAGCGGTTATCTTGCTTTCGCATTACATGCCCTGCCCAAGCCCATTTCTTCCACTTGATTTCAACTAGGATCTCATTAACCCGCGTTTGTTCCCCAACCCACTCCGTCCTCTTCCGATCTCTTAACGTTACACCTATCATTTTTCTTTCCATAGCTTACTGCGTTGTCCTTAACTTAAGCTGGCTAGCAGGTTAGATTAAAAACCACGAGCTAGATTAGGGGGACATTCAGATCGAGACGCATATTAAAAAAAAACAGAGAGCAGGAAAAAAGCAAATAATGTAGTAGGATAGGCTGTTCTAGTGGTATCGGGCCCATCAATAAACCAAACCAAACTAAACCAAATTACATTACATTAGGTTCGTTTGTTGACGTGTGCATCGACCCGAGCCTCACCATGATTAAAGGGTGTACGCTCTTACCGACACAGGAAAACGAACGCAAAGCATTAAGGGTTGATGAATACAGAGATTTCTCTGCTGAAGAGTGCGGCATTGAATGTCAGCGTCATCGATCGTCGGATGTACGCCGACTTAAAGCGACTCTACTAGGTATACCTGGAAGGCACAAAGAAAATAGGTTAGCCCAGTACTTGACCAAGTCAATCGACATGAAATATAACTCGCTAAGCGTAGAACTAAAAAAAAAGATCCTGGTCTTTGTTAGGGCCTCGCTGAATCGACGCAGCTCTGATGAGGCTCGAGCTATCCTTCGTCCCAGCTGTGCCGACAGCCTTTGGGAGTACTGTGGGGTTTCCTCCGAAAAATTTAATGTGAAATGCGAATCCGCGGTAGTCTGTTATCGCGCAAACCACAGCCATAAGGGTCTGGAAGCACAAAGCACAGAAAGATAGAGATAATGCCGCGAAATTTAGGATGAAAAGAGTCGTGTTTCTGAGTTGGTTTACTGTCTGTAATGCATACATACTGGACATTTCTGCGAAAATGACAAAAAAAAATTGTTAAATATATTGAGTTGAAAGTATAAGTGATTTTTTTTTTGCACAGACGTATTGTCAAACACGGCGGACGTGGTTATTTTGAAAGTCCACCTAATTAAGTTGAGATTTTATTCAAGCTAGATACGTGATGATTTATTTAACACGGCGTTGCGGTTAGTGCCTATGGACAGTTTGAAGCCATGGACAATAGGTTGCCATGTCAATTTTTGAAAAGAGAATTCGTTTTTTTAATGCTCTGTGATGCTATGAAATTTGGGATTTTTTCCGCGCAATACTGAAATTGAACGCATGATCAACTAAGGAAGTTTGGTGCAGATGCGAAGTCAATTCATGACGTGTCACAATGACCACGGCACCCAATTCGACCCACAGCTGCTATTGTACCACCTCATGCGCATTGTTTTGCTTCGCCGATTGGTGCAAGTAAAGAAATCATCATCATCATCATCATCATCAGCCTGACTACACCCACTGCAGGGCAAAGGCCTCTCCCATGACTCTCCAATAAACCCTGTCCTTTGCCATTTGCGGCCACTGTATCCCCGCAAACTTCTTAATCTCCTCCGCCCACTTGACTTTTTGCCGTCCCCTGCTACGTTTGCCTTCTCTTGGAATCCACTCCGTTACCCTTACGGACCAGCGGTTATCTTGCCTTCGCATTACATGCCCTGCCCAAGCCCATTCTTCCCCTTTATTTAAACTAAAATGTCATTAAACCGCGTTTGTTCCCTCACCCACTCCGCCCTCTTCCGATCTCTTAACGTTACACCTTTCATTTTCCTTTCCATAGCTCGTTGCGTTGTTCTTAACTTAAGCTGAACCTTCTTTGTTAGCCTTCATGTTTCTGCCCCGTAGGCGGGTACCGGTAAGATGCAGCCGTTCGATAGTTTTCTCTTCAGGGATATTGGTAAACTGCCATTCATGATCTGAGACAACCTGCCATATGCGCTCCATCCCATTCTTATTCTTCGAGTTATTTCCCTGTAATGATCCGTATCAGCTGTCACTACCTGCCCTAAACGGACGTATTCTCTTACTACTTCCAGCACCTCACCAACAATTGTGAACTGCTGTTCTCTTGCTAGACTGTTGAATATTAGTTTGGTTTACTGCATGTTAATTTTTAGCCCCACCGTTCCGCTCTGCCTGTCTAACTCATTGATCATGCTTTGCAGTTCATGTCCTGATTGACTTAGCAAGGCAATGTCATCAGCGAATCGCAGGTTACCTATGTATTCTCCATTAAATGTTATCACCAACTGTCCCCATTTCAGGCCCCGAAATACCTCCTGTAAGCAGGCAGTGAAGAGCATTGGCGCGATCGTGTCTCCCTGCCTGACACCTTTCCGTATTGTAATTTTATTGCTGACTTTATGGAGAACTATATTAGCTGTGCAATCGTTATAAATATCTTCCAATATTTTCACATAACACTCTTCCACACTATGATTCCGCAATTCCTGAATGACAGCTGAGGTTTCCACTGAGTCAAATGCTTTCTTGTATTCGCTAACTGCATGGTCATTATATTTGAGAGCTACAGAGTGACAGAAACGGCACGCCATGGTGCAATAAAGCAGGCAGTTCGAATCTGGCTTCGTGGCCACTGTAATACATCATCAAGTGATTTGGAAACTGTGCAGGACTTGTGGCGCGCCTCATTGGCTCAGTTTGAATTTCGTGCAGAAAGAAGCATCCGAGTTCTTCGCCCCAGCAGAACTTTTCGGAACGTTTTTTTTTCTTTGTTTTATTAACTGGCCATGCATCTTGTTTTCCATGTTTCGAACATCTCGTTTCACTAAACACCAGACTGCGTTAATTACAAAGTTTCTCACTACTTTAGTTAAATACCTACATACTTACGGCTGTTTTTATTATAGCCGACGTCTCCCCCAGCTAACTAAAAAAATTTTATTTCGATTCTAAACGATCTATTTTTCGAATATTTCAAAAGTTCGCTGAAACACTTTGAATTTATGGCTGAGAAAGGCCGATCCCGCGGTCGAAACATTAGTGTATCATTATTTCACGCATGTGGCCACTTTTTGTCTAAGTAGGTATACGCAAACGCGCACATTTGAAAGGCCTAGTGATATACAGGAAAACTGCTTGTTATTTGTTGAGAGGCTTTCGTTTAAGATAGTACAAGTGCTTAAGGAACTGGAATCTGTTCACAAATCCAGAAAATATAGCGTGCTGCATTTTCTTGCCCAATACATGGAAGCTTCTATCGAAGCGCAAGCGAACATTTTTTCGTTTTCGCTTCATCTACCCACCCTTGAAAAGCTGTAAGGCTTTCCTAACCAGTGCTCTTTCTGTGCTCAGAGTTTTGTTAAGAGTATTTTTTGCTACTATTTCATTTCTCTATCAGCTATCAATGTGTTCATCCAGTCTTCCTGACAGTGTCATTTTGCAAGCATTTCTGGCTATCTTTGCTAGAAATGCAAATGGTGTGCCAGTTGTCATTATTGGTCCTGATCCAGAAACTTTTTATGTGTCTAGAGAGATGTAGAAATCTGTTTGGCTTTCTTGTGTAGCCAAGTGGCAGAGCTGAAGCATTTTTCTTTGTTCCTATGTACTTTCGTGAATTAATCGCTAACCTGATCAATCCACTCCGAACCATTTAAAATAATAATTAATTTGACCACGAATGCTCTTTCATGTGCTTTCAACCACTAAGTCATGAGGAAGGTTGATATGCATTGACTGAAAGTGTGGCACGGGAATTCTTAGGGATTTATTTTATGTTCATTGAAGTAGACGATTAAGAATAGCCCCCTTTTTTTTTCTCAAATACTAGAATACACACCGTCTTCCGAAACGCTCCGCACTACATGCGTCAAGAGAGGAGCGCATCGTGGAAGTTTTCTGAAAATCACAATGAATCCACAAGAGGCAGTTTCCCGCCGACAACCAAAGCATTGCTGTTGTTGTGGAAATGTTCCACAGGCACAATCAGAGCGGTACGCTGAAATAAAAGCATACAAACGTATAGCATAACGCAAGCATACGCACAGAAACCATAGGCGCCATGACGTCCACAGAAACAATTAACATCACATGCGATTGGAGTAGCATCGCTGTGCTGAAAACTGCTTTGGTGGGATTCGTATTACTCCTTTGATTCGAGCTCGGTGTGGGCGCAGATCGTCATTACGCACCAATGGCCTAAGATCCGGATGCTAATAGAGGGCAA